>NC_090228.1:24177105-24799957 GCF_024489055.1 Chanodichthys erythropterus
TTGGCCCAGGTTTGTAAAAGATTTTTGGGTAAGCACACCTTAATAGCTTCAACAATTGATTGCCAATTATGTTTAGAATACAATGAACCAATTAGAACCCAGTTTAGGTCAGATAGCTGCTAATGCTGGATATTTTGATGAATAGAAAATTATCACAAATTAAAAAGGATTCATGCCAGCATTGTCCAAAACCTCACTTTTCTAGGGCGTTTCCAAACTTTTGGAGGGAGAGTTCAACCTTTTTCTGAATTCGACCTATTTAAACACAGTTGCGACCACTCAACAGTTGAACCGCTATATTCATGTGGCAACCATAGCTAAATCATTTTGCAAAATAATGTTTTTTTGTTTTGTTTTGCTTTTTTTAAGCTTTGGGCCTCATTATCCTCTATATTTACGCACTCACATGTGTTTCTATGTTGCTGTCATTTGTAAATAACATACAGCAACCCTAACCAACATTAGTCATGCAGCTATATCTACAGCAATATAAATGGCATAGAAAAATCTTTATCATCTGACTCCACTATTACATGTGTACGGAATACCATCTTACCACCCAGCCCTGATCCACCATGACCCATTTCTATGAATAATGACTTTCCAAGCTTTCCCTTCTATCACCCCACCCCCTATCTTCCATTGGTCTTCCATTGGGCTCACTTATACAGTAGTTGTCTCAGCACATTAGTCTGGAATACCACACATTTTCTGATTCAGGACTGTTCCCTTTCTGTTGGGAGGCCAAGAAATGGCACTGCATTATACATTCTAGAATAAAATCCTGACATATCTGCATTAAAAGACTCATATTGATTTAAATATAAATCCCATGCTACCAAAGTGCATTCACACAGCCTGAAGTTTGCAGTCTTTGTTCTGCCTAAATTGGGTCTGAGGCTGCCAGTGAAGATCAGGCAGCCAGGTAATCCCAGAATGCAAATTGCCTGGAAAAACTATTGCATCCTTGAATGGAAGTTTTCGAAAGGGTCAGATCTCCTGCACTCTCAAGTTTACTGTGAGTTTAATGGGATTAGAAAAGCATGCAAACTCTCACCATCTTTACTCATTTGAGATTACATAAGAAGTAAGGGGGGGGGGTGCAGTTTTTGTATTTGTTCAAGCACTGCCAGATTTCTGCTACATGCCAAAGGAGCAGTTTTGTTACATTATTCAGAGGCTGCAAGACTTCACTTTGGCATGCCTCAAAATTTAACTCAATTATGCCAGGCTAAGAGAGAGTGGGACACAATAGACTAGCTGCACTGCGTGCTTCTATGACTGCAGGCTGAAATGAAGTGACTAGCAAAGATACTGGCAGTACAAATCCACAACAGATTGAATGCACGCAGGCCTTTGCCTCTTCTGTCAAACACAGGCTTGAGTTTATTCAAAATTGAAAAAAATAAATAAATAAGTAAACAAACAAATACCCTAAAATACAATATATAGAGGCACAGATGGACAAATAAAATTTTCAGTTTCTGAGGCTGGTGCATTCTTAAACTGTTATCACAATGCCTAACCAGTGTGGCTGTATTACTGAAACTTCCCATCTTAGCTTTTGACTTAAAGGGTTAGTTCACCCAAATTTTTAAATAAGGTTGTTATTTTTGTTTTGTTTTTGTGCACAAAAAATATTCTCGTCACTTCATAACACTAAGGTTGAACCACTGTAGTCACTTTGACTATTTTAACCATGTTTTTAACTACCTTTCTGGACATCAAAAGGTGCACTGACGTTGCTGCCTATGTGTGGATCCTCTGAAAAAATATCTTAATTTGTGTTCAGAAGATGAACGAAGGTCTTACAGGTGTGGAACGACATGAGCGTGAGTAATTAATGACAGAAATTTCATTTTTGTATTATTCATGCCAGGCCTTTAATTTGTAAAGAAACACTACACACCTATATACTGAACATGTAAATCACATGCGCATGACGTCACTGTTTTCACAAATTCACATTTTCGTAGTTTACACAGAGACGGTAATGGTATTATTTTCAAAAACTTGCACTTTGAAACCTGTTTTCAAAAGTTTGTCTGTTTCCAGGCCCCCAAAATGCTACGGATGTGTGAATGAATGACCAAAAGTTTTTAGTTGAAAATTGTGTTCTGTAAATGGCCCTTTGATTTAATATATCAGTTTCAGTTTAATGACACAGAGGAGTGACTTATCATTGTGCAAAATCTCTTTTATGGATTACTTTTAGTAGTAAAAGTATGGATTACTTTTCCCCCCCGGTAACACTTTATTTTAGGGTCTTTTAAGAAGTTGCTTATTAGCAAGCATGTTACTAGAATATTTTATTAGTACTTATTAAGCACATATTAATGCATTAGGGCTCATTCACACAGAACGTGTTTTTGCTTCTAAAATGCGAGAAGCAATGCTCAGGAATGTTTTTTAAAAAAGCGCAGCAGAGAACGCGAGGGTCTTGAGAAACGCTTTTGAGAAGTGTTGCAACAATGGCAATAACAAACAAATAAAACAGTTGCCATGCCAACTTGCTACTGTAAACAGAAGCTAGCAACGTTTGCCCCGCCTCCGAGTTCTTCTGATTGGTCCACTGTTTTGGAACTGACATTGATGAGCAGCGCTGCATGTAAAAGTTGAGATTCTTTTAACTTGACAAGGCGTCTTAAAAATGTGGCGCTCAAGTGCGAGGTGCTGCAAAAGATGCAAGATGCAAGTGTAAAGGTCATGCACGTTTGTCTGTTTTACATAGAAAAACAATGGAAAAGTAGTGCACTGGAATAGAAAATTATGTTCTGTGTGAACGGCCCCTTAATCCTACCCAGTACCTAAACTTAACAACTACCTTACTAACTATTAAAGGTGCCGCAGAATGTCTTTTCAAAAGATGTTATCTAAGTCTAAGGTGTCCCCTGAATGTGTCTGTGAAGTTTCAGCTCAAAATATCACATAGATTTTTTAAAATTAATTTTTTTTTATCTGCCTATTTTGGGGCATCATTAACTATGCGCTGATTCAGGCTGCGCGGCCCCTTTAAATCTCTCGCTCCCTGCCCTCCCGAGCTCTCGAATATAAGTGCAGTTATACAGTGCACAAACAAAGTTCACACAGCTAATATAACCCTCAAATGGATCTTTACAAGATGTTCGTCATGTCATCATGTTCGTCACGTCATCGGATCATGTGAGTATGGTATTTATTTGGATGTTTACATTTGATTCTGAATGAGTTTGATAGTGCTCCGTGGCTAAAAGTAACATTACAGACTGTTGGAGAGATTTATAAAGAATGAAGTTGTGTTTATGAATTATACAAATTGCAATTGTTTAAAAATGAAAATAGTGACGGCTCTTGTCTCTGCGAATACAGTAAGAAACAATGGTAACTTTAACCACATTTAGCAGTACATTAGCAACATGCTAACGAAAAATTTAGAAAGACAATTTACAAATATCACTAAAAATATCATGTTATCATGGATCATGTCAGTTATTATTGCTCCATCTGCCATTTTTCGCTATTGTTCTTGCTTGCTTACCTAGTCTGATGATTCAGCTGTGCACAGATCCAGACATTAATACTGGCTGCCCTTGTCTAATGCCTTGAACATGGGCTGGCATATGCAAATATTGGGGGCGTACATATTAATGATCCCGACTGTTACGTAACAGTCAGTGTTATGTTGAGATTCGCATGTTTTTCTGAGGTCTTTTAAACAAATAAAATTTATATAAGAAGGAGGAAGCAATGGAGTTTGAAACTCAATGTATGTCTTTTCCATGTACTGAACTCTTGTTATTCAACTATGCCAAGATAAATTCAATTTTTGATTCTAGGACACCTTTAATAAGCAGTAAATTAAGAGTTTATTGAGGGAAAAGTCGTAGTTAATAGTGAAAATGTGTTCCTCATACTAAAGTGTTACATTTCTCCACATACATTTGTTTTTATTGGAAAGTGCTGCCTGGATCTTCTGCCTTGTGAATGTTTTCTTATTTGCTAGGGTGAAAAAGGAATAACATGAGTAAATTATGACAAAATTTTCATTTGTTGGCTGAAAAATTTCTTCAGACCTAAGAAAATAAAATAGCTTTTTAACTGTCAAGCCACTAAATTTGTTCCATTTTTGAGTAAAACTCAAAAGGACGTATTTTCCCAAGGTGACGCAATTACAATTCCCATTTGTCCGTTTAGACAGATTGACAGATCTGCAAAACTTAGACTTATACTGACTGAAATATAATTGCCTTGCTTGGCATGCGTGTGAGCAGTAGAGCAGAAAATGGAAGCTAAATTTTGGCCCACCACACCCCCTGTCCTCCACCCCCTTTACAAAACAGAAGGGTATGTAGAACAGGCAAAGTGGAAAAGCTTCATCTCAGCTCTTTGCTTTTAAAAATAACAGCCATTTTGGTTAAAAGGGCTGAGCAGAGAGCCAGTGATGTATAACCGAGACCTTGCATTTAATTAAGCTGGCCTCTTCCACTTTTCTGCAAGCATGCATAATCATTTCATACACCGTGATATCATCTGCCTAATGCGCTATTTTACCATACAGTTAAACCTGGGCGATAAATCTCGTGCAGCTTTCTTTTAATAGATGCAGGCTGAATAATGTGTGCATTAGATTACCGGCCCAGCGTTGTGTGTGAGAGGAAATGCTTTACAATGATTAGGGCCACCTCTCCCAGCGGACACCATCTTCATGCCCCCGCTGAGCTCCTGGCCAATTGTTTATTTCATTTCTTCTGCATCAGATAATGCATTCGATTCACAACACACATGAATATCTGCATGTAAAATGCACCCTGGTACCTTCTGGTTTAAGTCCAAATAAGGTTTTCTAATAATGCATGACACTGCATGACGAACGATATTATCTTGTAGGTCAAGAGTGGACAACACTCTTATCTCTGCTTCCTTCAAGCATAGCTGCCTATTTATTTATTTATTTATTTATTTTAGCATTCACACTCCTGCAAAGGGCTTTGTTTGCAAATGTGCGGTTGGCATGCTTCATCTTATTATGGTACTCACAAACGAAGACAAATTCATTCAGAGACAGCTATCAACCCCTGAAATTCTTTCTCATTTTCTT
The DNA here is from genome assembly GCF_024489055.1 of Chanodichthys erythropterus. NCBI lineage: Eukaryota > Metazoa > Chordata > Actinopteri > Cypriniformes > Xenocyprididae > Chanodichthys > Chanodichthys erythropterus. The sequence continues at coordinate 24,182,183 of NC_090228.1, forward strand.
TCCACACTCATTATTTTTCTAGATTCTGCCGACATGACTTAACAAATCACACTGGGCCACGATCACATCGCTCTACCGTTCTGCTCAGAAGATTTCAAGAACAATACCGATGGGTTTGTTAATTGTCACTTTGACATCTGTGTTCTGTGTGGGAGGGATTAGCAAGTAATAACAGCCATATTCTGATGTCTGCCTGACTTTTATGACAATTATGACAGACATCAAAACAGCCCCATTAATATTAATGAATGCTAGGTCAAACTTAACAATTTAGTAGATGGTTTTAGTCAACAACAAGAAGTTAAAATTTATATGAATATATTTATCTTAAATCCTTTACCTTTTTGCCTTTACTAATTCATTTAAAAAGGTCCTACAATATTTAAAAAACAAAAAAACAAACAAACACTGTATTCTATATCTTTCAATTAATGTGTTCATACAAGAGCTCATAAAAGCTGCATGCTTAATAAATATGGGTCATTTATTTATTTATTTATTTTTTATTTTTTGGTCCAAAGTCCTTAATAATAACAAAAAAACAAAAACAAAGATATGACATCCAAAGTATGTAATGTAGTACAACTAAATCTCTTTTGTTAAGGTTTTAATTATATTTTGCTACATATAAAGGTATTTTAAAGATTTTCAAGTGTCAAAAGGTCATTCGGTTTAACCGTCCAAAGGCCAATACAGCCTTATTGGCCTTTGGACGGTTAAAACGAATGACCTTTTGACAGATTTTATTCTGACATGATTTTATAACATCATATATCAACACAGTGCAAAATGGTATTAAAATTATGTGTAGAAGTCGTTGAATTTCATAGATGTCATTCGGAGTAACCAATATAAAGGGACCATTTTGGATCAAGTCATGCGGTCAATATCATGTGACAGGATGTGACATCATTCAGATTCAGACACCGGCAAAGGACCACATGGCTATGGAGTAAAGTAACTAACTCCCTCTTAACTATTTGAAAAAAATAATATTTTCACTTTCTCAAATGCATGTCCAGAAACATCATGTCATTCGGTACAACCGCTATAAACCATGGAAAATGTTGTAATATTTTAAAAACTTGTACTAAATATAAAATGTTTGATTGTCCTTTTGCTATAAATCAGCCTGTTAGCATTGTTTGAAAATAATGTCAATTCGGTATAATCAAAAGTGTCTTTCGGTAAAACTGACATTTTGGTTAAACCGAATGACTATTTTGGTGACAAATTTTGTCCATCTGGTAAAAAATTACAAAAGCAGTTTTAATTGATTATAAAAAAAAAAAAACTATATAATCTCATTGTTAACATTTAAATAAACTTCAAAATTAATTATAGCTCCATTATGTTTTTTTTTGTTTTTTTACACTTTTAAAAACCTTATTCATCTGACCCATATACAAGAATTATCAAAAAGCTTTGACCATGTCACAACACAAATCAACTTCTGAATAGTAGGGTCAAAAAATAGCGTTTTTGGAGATATTTTTGTATTATTTGTTGCATTATCATGTGGATATCATTTCCCTTTATTCATAAACTCTTACATATCTCTCTTAAATATGTTATGATACATGGTAATATAACCCACATACTCTTTCACTAATGAAGGAATTTGTGTGAGTTCTTATATGGAACAAAGCGGTGTGTGGTATCCAGATGGAATTTTATAACATAGTATGTCCAAAACAAGCTCATTTACTTACAATACACAAGTTCCCAGTTCCTTAATAGTAGAGATGTCCAAAGTATACAAATCTATTACGTTTTGTTGTAATATGATTTTTTTTGTTGTTGTTGTTGTTGATGTAATTGTTTCTAATTATTATTTGAAAACAATTTAAATTAGAAATATATATATCAAAAATACATCTCAAAAAAGGGTGACTTAGTTACCCAAATAGTGCTACAATGTTAAGTTACTGAGTTGAAATATTCAAAGGCTGAAGACAATTTAAATAAGCAGTCACGTGTAAAGCATGGTCCCCCCAGTCCCGTGCTAGAGCTCTATGAAATCCAACCAGTGTCTGACTACTGACATTGACAAATTAAGTAATTAAATTTATGCAATCTTTGTGCTCGGTTAGCCTTTGAATGCTGCCAGTGAATGCACAAACTCTGGAGCAGGCTAGTTGAGATATTAGATTGCTTCAGAACTGACAAATAATGGTCACACCATGTGCATATTTAAATAAATATAATAGTAGATGTCAATGTGCACTTGGGTGTCAAGCAGTTGGAATCAATTCTATAAAGGATAATACGCACACTGTTTACAGTGGCAAGAAGATTATTTTCATATACCATAACCAAGAGTTATATAAAAGTGTATGAGATAAATCAATATGAGGTAGTTTATTGCAAAGTAAAATTCAAATTGCCTTGCAGACATGAATTATAGCTTAAATTGTATAAATTGTTGAGACTGACGGTTTTCACTTGGTGAAAGGATATTTATGAATATTTAAATATACACTTTTTACAACCATTTGAAGTTTTGAGACTTTTGAAAGTTGTAGCACAATGGTGAGGCAGAGTCTTGAAACAGAACGTATTATAGAATGCATTAATTTTCCTGCCAGTGTCGTATAACATGTTTTAACAAGATCACAGTTGTTATAATGTAATGAATATCGCAACCCCCAAGTGCCCCTCGTGTAATTCACATGCACGTCAGTGATACAATAGAATCTTTTACGCGTCAGCGCTCGGAGGAGGGTGGAAAGAGACAATCTTAGCCTCGGGAAACTAGAAATGAGGCTTAACAAAGTCATGTTTCGTGAGCATGAATGTATGCTGGAATTACACAGCTTCAGTTGAACAAATATCTCTAGGGTTCATTTCCACTGCTGCCAGGGGTTGCCAGCCCTCGTATAAAACAGAGTCATCCCATATTTAAGAAAACAGAATTGCATTCTGTATTAAATCTAGCTTGTCCATATTTTCATGTCTTACACACTGAGAAAGCTTCAGTATTTGCATTTAAATTAGATTCGCAAAATGTAAAAATAAAAAATTACACATTATAATGTAAAAAAGCATCAGATGGAACTGAAATCTATACACTTAACACTGACTGTTGCTACAATAAATGGATACTACTCTGGTCAAGTAAGAAAAAGACAAGGGCAGCTACTACTATTACTATTTTAGCTATCAGTATTACTATTTTGTTTCCCAAAAGCATTGTTAGCCAACTATGGTCACAAGTTCCGTCGTTACCAACACAGTTGAACGATTTGGCATCCCAGGTGAACTACCACACACTAATTTTGTACTTAAAGGGATAGTTCACCCAAAAATGAAAATTATCCCATGATTTACTCACCCTCAAACCATAGGTGTATATGCCTATCTTCTTTCAGACAAAGACAATCAGAGATATATTTAGAAATATCCTTAGTCCTCCAAGGTTTATAATGGTTGTGAATTAGGGGCCGCATTTTGAAGTCAAAAATAATGCATCCATCCATTAAAAAAATATGTTATCCATTAATCCACATGACATGATTTGGTTAAGGCCTTCTGAAGCAAAGCAATTTTTGTTCGAAAAATATCCATATTTAAAACTTTATCCCCCAGTTTCACAGACAAGGCTTAAGCTAGTCCTAGACTAAAATGAGTATTTGAGCTGTTTTAACTGAAAGCAACTTGGACTGACATATCTTAAAATATGTCAGTACCATTGTTTTGTCTCAAGATGCACAAGATTATTTTTTTTTTTCTTGTGAATGTTTATAAAAAGGATTTAAATGCCTTAATTGAACTAAGACCTAATCCTGGCTTAGACTTAGCTCTGTCTGTGAAACCGGGCCAATATATTCAAATAACTTTGTCTGGCTATCACCAGACCAAGCTCAATTTAAAATTGAACATTGGGGAGTCTGTATGTATTTTCTACTGCACAAGAGGCGTGATCAACGAGCATTATTCACGCAATTGGATAGTCCTTCAACCAATCAGATCAACGATCCGGGTGATGTACTTTGCAGAGCGTCGCTTCTCTATCGTCATCGTGTTATACCCGCCAATAGCGAGCAAGGTGGATAAAGCCAGTCTGTGATTGGTTCCCGCAAAAGTGAAACAGAAGCAGTAGAAATGAATGTATGGGTTTCCACACTGAGTTGCCGGGCGAAATCAAATCGCCGGCAGATCAGGCTGGGTTTACCTAGTCTACAAATAACTAGCTTCCGGTGGACGAACATATGCAGAATGCACAAGTCAACTTGCGCCAAATGAGTAATTATCTGATGCGATGTATGAAGCAGGATGTAGGAGTATTGTAAGCTTAGACTCCTCTCGTGGTTAAAACAAATAGGGGTGTGCAACAAATTTAAGCTCCACTTATTTCAAAATCCTCTGAAATTTCTCTTTAAAAATGATCATTTTAGACTCATAATCCATGACCGGTGATTTGTTTTGAATTGAATTAAATTGAATTTATAACGTTTTAAATACAGATATTTTTCTTACAAAAACGCATCACTTTGCTTCAGAAGGTCTTTATTAACCCACTGGAGTCGTAAGGATTACTTTTTTATGGATGGATGCATTATTTTTTAATTCAAAATGCATTCAAACCTTTGAGGACTGAGGATATTTTTAAATATATCTCTGATTGTGTTTGTCTGAAAGAAAAAAGTCATACACACCTAGGATGGCTTGAGGGTGAGTAAATCATGGGATAATTTTCATTTTTGGGTGAACTATCCCTTTAATATACTAAAAATTCTTCTTTAGTACTTCTTATGATAATCTTAAGAACATCTGGACTCAGCTGTGCTCATCTATTATCATATATATGTAACCCCTATATATATATATATATATATATATATATATATATATATATATATATATATATATATATATATATATATATATATATATATATATATATTTTTTTTTTTTTATTATTATTATTTATTTATTTTTTAATACAGAGGTAGTATGTTAAAAACACATTCTAGTTTATATTCATGGTGTCTCAAAATAGCACAGTTGAGTACACTTAGATGTTCTTAAGATTATCTTAACAAATACTAAAGAAGAAAGAATTTTTAGTATATTAAGTACAAAATTAGCATGTGAAAATATAGCACTTTAAGTATATGGAAGTGTACTTTTTTTTGGGGAGGGGGGGGATGGGAATTTCTCGAAACTCCAACTTTCTTGAAATTCCAACGAACATTCGTAAACAGTGTTGCAAACTTATGTGGTTGGAACTACAGCTCTCAAGCTGTGGTTAAAAGCATAATTTCTTGTTAAATGACATGTGGACTGCTATATGTGGAAATATATTAAGCTCTTGGGCACATTAGCAAGCTAACATTCAGTACATCTTATTCTACATCTTTCATCCCATTTAAAAACAAGCACATTTTAATCTATATATTTTAGCTTGTCAACAATCAGCAGTGTTTTTGTGGAATGTACATAAATGCATGAGGGAACCCCAGAGTATGATGTAGAGCAGCGATAGGCAACCTTATGAAATGCTGAAGGATAGTCAATGAAGCGCGCACCTCCGTCATGCAAATGGTTTGTAGGATCTTACACTAGTGCAATATAAAAATCTCACACTTTATTAGTATTTAAAGAACCTAACTTAACAAAACAGGCTGTGTGACTACAAGGAATGATTACATCAAAATATACTGTGCATCTGTATGCAAGTTTGAGAGACTTTATTTAAATTAAATACACGCACCTCTTTAGCTATTGTCATGTGCCAGTGATTGTCCCTCTACATGCCATAGGTTGCCGACCCCTGGCAATGAATTAAACATCAAATAAGCAAAACGGTGTACACCAAATAATGCATGTTAACGTGATTTAAAAATTAGCTACTTTCTGTTGTTTATGTAAATGAACTCTAACAATTTTAAATAAATTTATTGCAATCTCAAATCGATTGTGATGTCATTAATGACATTGTTGAACTAACTGGTTCAAATGGCATATGTGCGACCGGTTTCTGACTAGCTAGTTAGTTTCTATAACAATGCATCATACTCTGGTGGTTAAGCTGTTACGTTGTTGTACAGGAAACGCACCTTAGGCCAAAATGTGACTTAGTGACATTTACAAATAGAGTGTTTACTAAACGACTAACAGAGGAAATTTCTGGAACCAGCTGTCTTGTCTCTGTTCTCTTGAATTTGCTGTTGTTTGATGAACACCATCATGAATACAAAACTGTGAAAAGCTGCTCGAAAACGTTTAAATGCTGTTGACTTCCTTTCTTCTTTGTAGTAAGAGTATTACAGCTTACAAGCTTAGGGGCTGAGTTAGGGATGGACTTTCATCGTGTGAATTCATATAAAAATGGCACCTTGTTAAATACCTAAGCTTTTTTAGAAGATCGGGTTGGAAAGGAAAAATTGAGCAGCGCTTTGTGTACCAGGGTAACTGGGGTATTTTTGCTTTTCTATAAGTGCCACAGACTATCAAAAAAGGGTTTTTTTTTTTTTTTTTCATTCAGCGAAGTCTGGCATAGTCAGACCTTTGACTGACCACATAAGGTCTGAACTGTTTAGCCACTATAATTGGCAAAGGACCACCCACTTAGTCAAGAAAAAAGATACACACACTTGGCTACCTGGAAAACCTGTAGAAGTCAGCCAATCAGATTTATACTTTTGCATTCACAAAAGTGTTTCCAGTTTATTGTGCGTTATGCATCAGACATTCAGCAAATGGAGTGTGGGCAGTCTGTAGGCGTGACGTCTGAGACTGAGACTATATTCAGCTTGTCTGCTGTTTTTTTATGCATTGGTCTGAAGAGACAAATCGCATGGAACATTCATGCCAGCATATAATCAGTCCACTTCCAGTCAGTTTCAAAGCACATTTTCACTGGATTGGTTGCTAATTCAATTAAAACGACACCAATCCAAAGAACTATTGTATTTATGTAGAGTCACAATTCTGTAGTGTTGTTTAGTTTAACGGCATCTCTGTGTGTGATACTTTAGTTGACATTAAAATTCCTTTCTTTTTTTTTTTTTTTTTTTACCACAGACAGAGAGAGCAATATGCCAGTGAGAAAAAGTTTGTAGCTCTGGCAGCTGGTCTAACAATGAGCTCTTCAAATAGCATCTGCATGCTATATCGTCAATACATCTGACGCATCTCTGCCCATGATCTGATCGGGTCTATGTTGGTGATTGTAGTCTGAAGTGGTCTGGCTGATGGCATAACAGTCTAGTGTGGTGTGTGAGCATTACACACACTTTCATCACTCTCCTTGGGACGCTGACCATGTGCCTGATCTGTACCAAGATATGCAGATCTTTTACAAAAAGGGCTTGACATTAACTTTTTTGCTCACCAGCCACTGTGGCTAGTGGTTTTTCAAAGTAACTAGCCACTTAGCATTTTCACTGGCCACAATTTTGACGGATACCATGGGAAAAAACTGCCATTTAGATATTTTTTTCCTCATAATTTGGCAGGTATATTAGGCTGCTGTCACTTTAAGACCTGATACACAGATCCATTACACTGTTACATATGTGTTTGTGTGAATACTCATCAAGACCAGCATTTTGACACTGTTTTGTATGTTTTTGACTGTTAAAGCACTACACCGCATTCCAAATTATTATGCAAGTGACATATCAGTAAGATTTCAGTACAATAAATATTCAGATTTCAGTTTTTCTAAGAAAATGTTTCTTTGTTTATTTATCCATATCTTTTTAGATAACTGGTATCAATCTCAGACAAAAAAATGTACCAGGTCTATGGAAACCATGCTTAGAGGTTGTTCCACATTATTAAGCAAGTCACAGTTCTCATGCAATATGGGGAGCATAAAATGGTGCAATGTTGTGCAAAAGGCATGAAAACAACTAATATTGTGTGAAAACTGAATGAAGATTCTTGAATTATCATAAGATTTTTGAGTGATTTAGAGCACAGCAGAACGTGATCAGATAAAGGCTTATTAAAGAAAGTTCCTGTCAAAAAATTAATTGTATTAAAAGGGCAGCTATTAAAAAAAAAAAAAAAAAAAGCCAGTGTTGAGCAGCAAACGGGTATTTGAAGCTGCTGGTGTCTCTGGAGTCTCAAGAAGCTCTCCATGCAGGATGGCAGTTGTGCGTAAAGATGCATTTCAGCAACTCCAAACCAAAGCTCACAAAGAGAAACATTTGTTTTCATGCCTTTTGCACAACATTGGACCATTTCATGCTTTTCATCTTCAGAAAGAACTTTCTTCCTCTCCATATTACATGAGAACTGTGACTTGCTTAATAATGTGGAACAACCTCTAAGTAGGGTTTCCATAGACCTGGCAAATAATTTAGTCTGAAAAAGACTAGATTAGTTATCTAAAAAGACATGGATAAATAAACAAAGAAACATGTTCTTAGAAAAACTAAAATCTGTACTGAAATCTTACTGATATGTCACTTGCATAATAATTTGGAACGCGGTGTATAAACAGTGGAAAAAAAATCAATTTACCACTGAGAGGTGGCTTTATGCGTGTGCACTTTGGGTGTGAGCACAAAATCTGCCGGAATCAGTAAAATTATGCCACGCTGAAATTCAAGCCCATATCAACAACAATATTCATCTGGAGCAAATGAAACTAGTGAGTGAGGGGAGATGAGAGAGCGAACTCACTTGAATGAGTATTGGAAGCATTTCAGATATTTCAGTGTTGATATATTTCAGAAAATCTGTTTTTGACAACATTGCTCTTAGTTTATTATTTCAGATGCCTTTTTAAAAGACTACAAAAAAAAAAAAAAAAAAAATAGCCTATAAATAAAATTCAACCTGCCAAAATGGCTAGTAGAGTAACTAATACACACCACTGCTGAAATCCACCTGCATTTGGCGGGTTGGCAAGTGTTAATGCCAAGCCTTGGTTACAAAACATAAGCTTTATACTTAGGCAGTATTTTAAGCCATTGTATGCTTACTCCTGTTGTAAAAGCTGTTCAAAAAAAAATAAATAAATAAATAAATAAATAAATAAATTTTCATATAATTGTAGTTGTGAATTATTGATTAAAAAGAAGTCAAATCTAATTTAAAATATTGTGCCAAATAATTGCTTGTACCATGTGTTTCTGTGCGTATTAAAGTATCATGTTATTAGCTTATATTAACATGCTACTGTCAAACTCTATTGGAAAAAAACTCTGAATATGAGAGCCTGTCACATATGCAGCTGCAGTTCTCCCAGTCCTTCTCTAAGTCTACACTTTTTCCGCATCGACTGCTAGACTGGTTATTAGACTGCTGTGAAGTCTTCAGTGAAAGCGTCGAAAAAGGATTCATCAAGGGTGCATGGAAGCCACAATGGAGACACTCTTGGGTACACTACTGAAGCCTGAAATGACAAATTGGACACCATATGATCACAAGACCACAAATTCATAACAAGTTTGTCATTTGAGACAGGGCCTCAGTAGATTCATTTTTACCAACACAAGATAAAACAGCTAATTGGTACCATATTATAACTACAGTAAAAATGGCCTAGGAAGGCTGACATATTATGATGATCCAATTTAAGTCGAGCAATGAACAATATACTAATACATTTATTAGCAATATATTAACAAAAAAATGTGTTATAAATGGTTATTTCATAAACTGAATCTTATTGCAAAGTGTTATTAATATTGGGTAATGCTTTATTTTACAGTGTCCTTACATCTTTCATGTACTTAACAGTAATTACAGTAAATTATGCATAATTACGAGTAGCTAACCCTAAACCAATACTGGTAGCACTTTGTTTTAGGGCCTGTTTACACCTGGTCACCTCATGCATTTTCTCTGATCGGATAGCTATCTGATTTATAAAAACAATTGCATTTACACTTGGCCACATAAATGTGTCTCAGAAAAACGGATATAAATCCGATCTTCAATTCCTGGGCTATATGCAGACGTCACCGAAAGCAACAAATATGAGCTGCATTTTATTGATCATCAGCTAATTTAAAAACCAAAGACCGCAATAGGAGAGAGCACGGCAACAGCACTGGTAAGATCTCATTACTAGTCTCATTACTTTTAATGAAGATGATTGTGTTTTGAGCGCCTGTGACTTATTTTCATTTTGATTTGCGGCAGTTTGCGTGCTGTCTTGCTGAATAGATACTCAGCTATTCTAAAGCGGTGATGTGTGCTGCCACTAGCACTGTTATATCAACATGTTATTTAGCCTATAACGTGCTCTTGCACGTTTATTTTTGAGTATTTATGGGAGGAGTTAAATTTACATATGTGGATTCAACAACCAGATGCATTTAGACCTGTTCAGTTTTGATTGGGATGTGTCCCAGACCACCTCCTGAAGTGGTTTGAGTGATCGGATTTAAATCCGTCTCAAATGGGCATTTAGACCTGGTCTTTTCACGATCGGATAGCTATCCGATCAGAGAAAACGCATGAAGTGACCACGTGTAAACAAGCCCTTACATTCCTGTTCCCAATGCACATACTATGTACTTATGTTAGTAATAACAATAACTAGGTAATAACTAGGTACTAACCCTGAACCTACCCTTAAACCTAACCTTAACCCATGTAGTTACCATATGTGACCAGTCACGGAAAGTCGGTTCTGGGGCATTCGGATTCTGAAAGTGTAGTCTCCAAGCTTTCCAACGATGTGTGACACATGGAAATCTGATAATATTTGGAGAAGTTGTGGCCATTTGAAGGTAGGCATTCAAGAAAGCTCTATAGGGAGAAAAACGCCTCTAAAGTTGCAGTTCTCGCCTGTTCTCACCTGCTGGGAGTGATAATAGGGCTCATTTACATCTCATTTAGATAAACCATACCCCCTGTAAAGCTGCATGGACCGCATACTATTAATAATAAAGGTTAATGTGCATTATAAATATCAGTAATTTATCTTTTTTGACTTTTATAAAAAAGATTTAGAGGCTGAAATATGTGACTTTTTTTGTCAAAACTCTATTTGAACTTGTGCATTGTAGATAACATGTTGCAAGACACTCCTTTAAAATCTGCTCATAATTTTTAATGTTATTATTTTAAAGTTTATTTAAAGAAAAAGTACATATTGATGCTAATTTTATTTGCTGGTTTTCCACATAAAACTTGGTGAATTCACTTTTTGAACAGGATTCTGTGATCACCGTGATCATTTTGGTCACTATAATCATGAAATGAAATGTTCTCACCTGAGAAGCCTGTTAAAGAAGAATAGGCAATCCAGGAAATAACTGGACTAACAGAGGCCAGAGATCGCTAACTATGTCTATTCAAAACACTTTTCAAGACAATAAATACACGATTGAGACGATGAATGCATGTATTGACTGAATTTGCGTCTGAATAGCGCTCCCTCCGTGGGCGTGGCCGCATTAGCAGATAATGAGCTGAATCACGGACTTCTGACATGGCTCTCTTTTCATACAGATTACATAAACACAGACGCTTTGTTTTCGATTTGACTTACACGATTTAAAACCTGACATGTCAACATTTTTTCAGACACAAGTATAATTTTTTTATGATTAGTATTCACTAAGTTACAGTTCGTTTTCTGAGAACTATCAGATTCTTCGTTCAGAGGGAGATGAGAGATCACGCATCATGTTAGTTTTCTTTATTTTACAAAAAGTACAACATTTTGTTTTTAATCTGAGTGTACACAAATAAAAGATGACATTCTATAGTTTCAATTGATATATTACTTGTCTCTATGACAAAGGAGTATTTTAAGTCTGTTTTGCTGCAATGTGAAAAAAATCAAAATGCGCCGGCGTGTTACCCGACTCCAGAGAGGTAATGTCTTATTATGCCGCTTTCATCGTCGCTCAGATCGTCTTCAGAATCAGTGAGCGCTTGTTCATAAGCATCCGGCTTGTCGAAGAAGTACTTCAAAACATTTTCGGTGTAACGGCCACGGTTCTTCATTGAATTTTGATATCAGCTAGAGCCGGCCAGAGCGCTGCATAATAAGTAGCCACGCTTCCCAGTATGGAAATACACACAGACATGACACGCCCCTACTGCGTGCTAGAATCTCAGAAAAACAAGCTGATTTCAACCTCAAAATGTACGCTTTTAAATATACCAATACTGCTATCTCAAACACGGAAAGGCTTCTTCATGATCTCAACTAACAGATTCTGCAAAAAAACGAAAAAAAAAAATCTTTCTCATTTTGCTCAAGAGTTGTGCTGCCGACTTGTGTCCCTGGTTTCCGTGACGGGTCACATATATTACCAAGTACTTTCAAAGGTAAGTACACTGTACATGTAAGTGCACATACTGTAAAATAAAGTGCAACCCCAATACCCAACCCTATAGTAAGTGCATGTTATTAATTAATATAACTCAGTACTTATGTGTAATTACACTGTAACAACAACACTTTAAAATAAAGTGTAGCCTAATATTGTTAACATTGTTATACATATTAATGTTATGGTCACACTTTAGTTTAGGGTCCAATTCTCACTATTAACTATGACTTTTACCTCAATAACTCCTAATTACTGCTTATTAACAGTTAGTAAGGTAGTTGTTAAGTTTAAGTATTGGGTAGTGTGAAGGGATGCAGAATATGGTCATGCAGAATATGTGCTTTATAAGTAATAATAAACAGCCAATATCCTAGTAATGTGCATGCTAATAAGCAACTTGTTAATAGTGAGAATTGGATCCTGAACTAAGGTGTTACCAATATGATTGCTATAGACCATAATCATTACAATATGTCTTTACCATTTTTTTTTATTTTTATTTTTTATTGGTGGGACAATGTATAGTCAAGTCAAGTCAAGTCAAATTTATTTATATAGCGCTTTTACAATTGGTATAGTCAGGCAGCATCTGTGTACATAAAGAAACAAAGTCTTTGGAGTATGAAAGTAGACACATTACTTAAGTCAGTGCCTGCTAGATGGGCTGTTGAACAGATGCAGTTGGTTCTCAGACATTATATTGTACATCATCCTGTTGTTTGTTGTGAAGTTAATGTGATATGGGATTTTAAAAAGAGTAACATGAAAGTAACAAACCCTAGCTGAATCTCTGATGAAGATGGGCTTTGAATGTGTAATCATGTTGTTTGTAGTATGTAAACAGATGTTGCCAATTAGTAATCAGTGAATACATCAAGTAATGATCAATGAACACAATTCTCCACTGAGACGAAATCCACACAAACTGTTGCTTGCAATTCATCAGATTAAATTTAAAATGAGAATAATAGAAAAAGATTATTGTTAAAAAATGGTTTGAGCTCATTTTTTTTTTGTAATAACGCTGCTATACAAGCACTATACAAATAAAATTTACTTGATCTGTTCAGTACTATATTAATACTATAAAAATTGCGATAATAACGATGATGGAGAGCAGATCATTCAGGAGAAATATGACGTAAACAATGGACAATACATCAATATTTCATGGATTTAAAGGATTAGTTCACTTTAAAATGAAAATTACCCCAAGCTTTACTCACCCTCAAGCTAGGTGTATATGACTTTCTTATTTTTGATGAACACAATCAGAGTTATATTAATAAATATCCTGACACATTCAAGCTATATAATGGCAGTGAACGGGACCAACGAGTATGAACGAGTATAAACGGTTTAGGGTGGTTAATAAAAGGCCTCAAGGTAGAAAGAAAGAAAGTGTAATGCCTCTCACAGTTAAAACGCTTCCTACACCTTCTGTATTCAACTTTCGAAAAAAAACGTAACTGACGCGACATACTGACGCAGCGTCTTTTCGTAAGTTGAATACGGAAGGTGGTCTGGCGGAAGCTAGATATTTTACTTTATAACTTGTTAAATATAGATAATTTTCTTAAACAAATGCATCGCTTTGCTTCAGAAGGCCTTTATAAACCCCCCTGAACCATGTGGAGTACGCTTATAATGGATAGATGCACTTTCTTGAGCTTCATACTCATTGGTCCCGTTCCCTGCCATTATAAAGCTTGAATGTGTCAGGATATTTATTAATATAACTCCGATTGTGTTCATCAGAAAGGGGTGAGTAAATCATGAGGTAATTTTCATTTTAAAGTGAACTAATCCTTTAACACTTCTGTGGACAAAAAGTGCTGTTTCATTGACATTTTAACCAAGTGTGACAAATTGGATTCATTTCGTGATTGCTATTTCATAACAAAGGTATGATGTTTTGATTTTTGCGTGTTGTCGTTGGCACTCCCGACACCTGATCACAATATTGCTGTTGCTGGAACATCTATATTGTAGAACAGAACTTAATATAGTAAATGTATACCATGGTAAACAAAGTGACGTCAAGCCCCAAGTCGGGACAGTGTGCCTTAAGAGGTTAAACATTAGTGTCTTTTATCATTGTCTAGTATCATCATCATCATCATCATCATATCTTTCTGCCAAATAGTCCTTCATTAGCATAACTGTAGGCCATTTATGGTTGGCAAGAAATGCCACAACTTTGCACAAGAATGTGGAATTGTAATATGAGGTCACAGGTGTCTGCAATATTAATGCCATCTGTCATTTGTGTTATAGCTCCCAGGGCTGTTAAGTGCATGTGCTTGCATCTGATTTTAAAAGATTTTCTTTTACTGAACATCAGAAATGCTAGCTACGATGTTACTACTCCCATTTATATACAGTTGCATTCTGTGATCCATCAAACCAGGAAAGCTTTTGAATCATGTTTCAGAGATGTCTTGTCAGGCTCAACCATGCATCACAGTCTGGCACCCTGTTAAGGTTTTGGCAAAAGACACATCTGCATGATTGAATGCAGCTGACTTCCACACAATTACCTCTACTCTAACATGCATTTGAGCGACCCGCTCTTTTCTTCAGACAAGTAACTACCTCTATGACTTCATGAAAAATGCAGCTGTCTTCTGACTGTGTAAAGGCCTGTTCACACCAAGAACGATAACTATATTAGCGTTCACAGCAGCACACAATATCGTTCTGTTTATTCTAAGCACACACTGCAGTTCATGTTGTCTGTTGCTTTAAATGCTCAAGCTCGTTAAAGCAGGATGGATTCTCATTGGCTGTCATTGTTTTTATTGTTCATCAGCTGGGAAAAATATCACTCTGTAAGTGATTGCAGTGAATGTTCCTCTCTGCCGTTATTATTATACTTGTGGTGTGGACTCATTATTCTTTTATATTTACAACGATTTTTAGAACTATATCTTTATTGTTATCTTTATAGTTATCATCCTTGGTATGAACTGACCTAGTAGTAGACCTTCTGTTTGTGTGCCTCAGGACATCAAGCTAAATATTATATGAGCAGTTTTTATTTATTTATTTATTTATTTAGTAATTATAAATAAACAACAAAAAACAGTTAATTATAAAAAAAAAAAAAAATTAAATAAATTTAAATTAAATGCAAAATAATGAAACAACATTAAAGGGTTAGTTCACCCAAAAATGAAAATAATGTAATTTATTACTTACCCTCATGCGTTCCACACCCGTTAGACCTTCGTTAATCTTCGGAACGCAAACTAAGATATTTTTGTTGAAATCCGATGGCTCAGTGTGGACTGCATAGCCAGCAATGACACTTCCTCTCTCAGGTTCCATAAATGTACTAAAAACATATTTAAATCAGTTCATGTGATTACAGTGATTCAATATTAATATTATAAAGCGACAAGAATATTTTTTGTGCACCAAAAAAAGCAAAAACAAAATAACGACTTATATAGTGATGGCCGATTTCAAAACACTGCTTCATGAAGCTTCGGAGCGTTATGAATCTTTTGTGTCGAATCAGCGGTTCGGAGTGCCAAAATCAAGTGATTTCAGCAGTTTGGCGGTTTGACACGTGATCCGAATCATGATTCGACACAAAAGATTCATAACACTCCGAAGCTTAATGAAGCAGAGTTTTGAAATCGGCCAATACTAAGTGGTTATTTTGTTTTTTTGGTGCACCAAAAATATTCTTGTTACTTTGTAATATTAATATTGAACCACTGTACTCACATGAACTGATTTAAATATGTTTTTAGTACATTTATGGATCTTGAGAGAGGAAATGTCATTGCTGGCTATGCAGGCCTCGCTGAGCCATTTGTGTTCTGAAGATGAATGAAGGGTGTGGAACAACATGAGGTTGAGTAATTAATAACATTATTTTTGGGTGAACTAACCCTTTAATAAGAAAAAACTGGGTTGAATTTATTATAAATATGAATATTTAGTCAAAGTTAAGTTTTTAGGGTTCTAATTCTTAACCAAACTTACAAAAAATAATCTTAAAATAATTTTGGTAAAAGAGACAAAATGGTAATAGCGGTTGTCTTACTAATTAAAACACGGTTGACTCAATATCTAATAATAATTTTACTGTAATTGAAATTAAAATGATGACATTGTACAATTAAAATTTTTGGATACAGTCAGGAAGTTCAACAGGTTGCCTCTAAAGCTTCAAAAAAGCAATGGGACACCAGATAATACGCTACGCTATTTGTGGAAATTTCCATTACCGTTCCATGTTATTCCCATGTCTGCTTATACCGGAGCGGCATATTTTTATCCATCTTTTTTAGTCTGCTTCTCTCTCTTCCTTCATTTTTATCTTTCGTTCACTTCTCAGCAGTGTTTCCACCCCAGACATTTTCTGTCACAGCCCGTGAGCGACCACACGTTGATGGAGCCCTCCAGGAATTCAAAACGCCAGGGTGGCATTTTCTTTCAAGCGATTGGTTTCCTTAGTAATAAAGAAGTGGAGTCATTTTAACAGCCCGCCGCAAGTATGTTAGTAGTCTTTCTCCACCCTTCAAGCAGTGTGTGTGTGTGTGTGTGTGTGTGTGTGAGGTTACAACTGATCATTAAAATTCACACCCTCATCGTTACATCAACCAAGAATGGAGCCAGATTGTTAGCAGCGTGCACGTCCCCTTAAATGAAGAAGACCCTTGTGTGAAATGTCAAAAGTTATGTTTTATGCATGCTACTGTGCCTATTAAAACTAATACCAATTTTCAATTAATTTATGGTCTATCACGCACATTTAAACAGTAATTAGTGATCAAATTTATGAGAGCCTGGAGGAGACATCTGCCGATCGGGTTCACATTAATAAACACTAAGCATATTTTTTAGATTTCTCATGAATCAACACTGAGCAAAAAATCTTCGAACACAAGGGCAGTTCTTAGTCAGACTATACTAAACTGCTTTTTTTCTTGATACATAAGCTTAATTTAATGCCATTTATCTCACATTAGAAAGCAAATCAAGTCACTTTCAGACTCCAAAATCTCCAAAACTGATGAACTGAATTCTCCAAAAATTACAAAGCACAAATTTTCATTTGCTTCAAAACAAGAACATGCAATGCGCAAGTGCAGTCCTAAGCGCAAATTTCAGGTTTCTATGGGAACTGGCAGCTGCAGTGACGCAATTACTTTATCAATCAGCGATTGGCTCTTTTACTTAGAAGGCGGGACGTATTCCGCTATATTGCCCGTTGCAGTTTCTCCCATTCATAAATATTAGGAGTGAACCGTCTTTCTATATCTATAGTCTTTGGTCCACAAACTAAACTAAACCGCTTTTTTCTTGACACATCAGCTCAATTTAACGGCATTTATCTCACATTAGAAAGCAAATCAAGTCACTTTCAGACCAGTCTCCAAAAATTACAAAGCACAAATTTCATTTGCTTCAAGACAAGAACATACAGTTAATGTGATGAATGCACTGCACTAAAATGACTGTTCAATTGTATGGGGACTCCCTTTAAAAAAATCATGGCTCATAAATGTAAAGATACCATTTGTTTGCAGATGCCATTTTGATATTTTTGTATGCAATGCAAAGCCCGTTTGTTGAAGAGCTAAGAATTCAAAATAACAGCCTACATCTACTTTATAGATAGATAGATAGATAGATAGATAGATAGATAGATAGATAGATAGATAGATAGATAGATAGATAGATAGATAGATAGATAGATAGATAGATAGATAGATAGATAGATAGATAGATAGATAGATAGATAGATAGATAATTTAACATTTAATTGCAATTGTACAGAAAGTAATGTTAAAGGTGCCCTAGTTTTTTTTTTTTTTTTTTTTTTTTAATGTAATATAAGTCTAAGTTGTCCCCTGAATGTGTCTGTGAAGTTTCAGCTCAAAATACCCCATAGATTTTTTTTTTTTAATTCATTTTTTTAACTGCCTATTTTGGGGCATCATTATAAATGAGCCGATTCAGGGCTACTGGCCCTTTAATTCTCATGCTCCACGCCCACGGAGCTCGCGCTTGCCTTGAACAGGGCATTAACAAAGTTTACACAGCTAATATAACCCTCAAATGGATCTTTACAAAGTGTTCGTCATGCATGCGGCATGCATGCATCGGATTATGTGAGTATTGTATACTGTTACATTGTTTACATTTGATTCTGAATGAATTTGAGGCTGTGCTCCGTGGCTAACGGCTAATGCTACACTGTTGGAGAGCTTTATAAAGAATGAAGTTGTGTTTATGAATTATACAGACTGCAAGTGTTTAATAATGAAAATAGCAACGGCTCTTGTCTCCGTAAATACAGTAAGAAACAATGGTAACTTTAACCACATTTAACAGTACATTAGCAACATGCTAACGAAACATTTAGAAAGACAATTTACAATTATTGCTGAAAATATCATAATATCATGGATCATGTCAGTTATTATTGCTCCATCTGCCATTTTTCCCTATTGTTCTTGCTTGCTTACCTAGTCTGTTGATTCACCTGTGCACAGATCCAGACATTACTGGCTGCCCTTGTGTAATGCCTTTCATAATGTTGGCAACATGAGCTGGCATATGCAAATATTGGGGGCGTACACACCGACTGTTACGTAACAGTCGGTGTTATGTTGAGATTCGCCTGTTCTTCAGAGGTTTTTTAAACAAATGAGATTTATATAAGAAGGAGGAAATAATGGAGTTTGAGACTCACTGTATGTCTTTTCCATGTACTGAACTCTTGTTATTTAACTATGCCAAGATAAATTCAATATTTCATTCGAGGGCACCTTTAAGTACCATAAATTGGAAGTCGACACTGGATAACAGCACTGGAATGTTTCAATGTCAGTATCAATCAAATTAGCCGACTGGAACTGCTGTATAATATCCCTTTACACAGTACATGTAAAAACAAATCCATTCATTTTATAAATGATGGAAACCATATTGAGTATTATGATAGAGCTTTAGTGTGATATACAGTAGCTCCAGCCTTTCAACAATGTGTTACACACATTTCAACATAGCAAAGATTTGTTTTCCTGTACAAAAGTGACAAATATGGTCAAAGCTCAGAGCTGATAAAATATTCATCCATAAAGATGCCTCCGTTTTCATAAGAGTTTCATGATGTGCTTGCTAGGCCAGACAGAAAACTCGACAAGTTCCACAAGCCCACATCTTTACCCCTTGATGCGGACAGTGGTTAAATTGCTTGTGCAGTGGAAAGGGCCCTCGGCTTGCTTTAAAATAGACAAGGATATTATAATATTATAATGCTTATTGTACCATATAAATACACTTTTGTTCTCTCTCTCTTTGGTTATTTTTGCAGTCTTTAATTACCAAAAACGGCTTCAGTTTATGCCCTTAAATGGGGTTGGCATTGACCACACACTGAGAAAAGTGTGCATGTGTGCATTTGCGTATATTTGAGCAATGTGTCAGACTACATGGGCTGTTTTCGAGGGGGATGTGTGAATGTGCTGCAGTGCATTGTGGGATGCTTTCAGTGGGCGGGGCTATGGCAATGCGGGTCGGGCCTGTAGCAGGTATGATTCATCAGTGCACATAATTGACCCTGTGGGATGTGTGATGGAGGAGGAGACCATAGTATGCTCATCTCTTTTTTTCTTTTTCTTTTTTTTTTTCTTTTCTCTTGTGTGTGTGTGTGTGTGTGTGTGTGTTTACCGTTTCCGTTTTAGCTTGCTTTCTATTAGTATTTTTGCATCTCTCTATCTCTCTCTGTCTGTTTACAGTAACATAGCCAGTGAATTTCAGCGCACACACACACATGTACGCGCACACACACTCTCTCACAGAACACCATATGCTCTCTGCACCATCTGACTTTAATGATGGCCAGGCTCTCTGAACATTTGCAGAAGTATAAATCATTAAAACACACTACATACTACATAATTATCACCATATGTAGTACCGGTCAAAAGTTTAGACACATTCATATTTTTAATGTTTTTGAAAGAAGTCTCTTATGCTCATCAAGCCTGCATTTATTTGATCAAAAATACAAAAAAAACAGTAATATTGTGAAATTTTATTACAATTTAAAATGGTTTTCTATTTCAATATACTTTAAATTTATTTCTTTGATGCAAAGCTGATATTCCAGTCTTCAGTGTCACATGATCCTTCAGAAATGATTCAAATATTCTGATTTTTATAGTTATTATCAATGTTAGAAGCAGTTGTGGTGCTTAATTATTTTTTTTTTTAATCTGTGACACTTTTTTCAGGATACTTTGATGAATAAAAAGTTTTAAAAAATTACATAATTTATTCAAAATAGAAATCTTTTCTAACAATATAAGTCTTTTAAAAATCACTTTTTATCAATTTAACACATCCTTGCTGAATAAAAGTATTAATTACTTTCAAAAAAAAAGAAGAAAAGAAAGGAAAATAAATACTGACCACAAACTTTTGAACGGGAGAGTATATAGTTACAAAATATTTCTATTTTAAATCGATGCTGTTCTTTTTTAACTTTTCACTTATCAAAGAATCCTGATCACAGTTGTTAAAATATATATATATATATATATATATATATATATATATATATATATATATATATATATATATATATATATATATATATATATATATATATATATTAAGCAGCACAGCTGTTTCCAACATTGATAATAAAGCAGCATATTAGAATGATTTCTGAAGGATCATGTGACACTGAAGACTGGAGTAATGATGCTGAAAACTCAGCTTTGCATCACAGAAATAAATTATATTTTAAAGTATATTAAAATAGAAAACCATTATTTTAAATTGTAATAATATTTCAGAATACTACTGTTTTTCTGTATGTTTGATCAAATAAATTCAGGATTGATGAGCACAAGAGACTTCTTTCAAAAACATTAAAAATAGTAATGTGTCCAAACTTTTGACCGGCGTGTATATATATATATATATATATATATATATATATATATATATATATATATATATATATATATATATATATATATATATATATATATATATATATATATATATTACATTCGATAGATAGATAGATTAAAACAACATTCAATATATTACTAATTACATTTTTATATGTACAGAAAAATGAATGAAGTTTGCCCATGCAGAATTCATTGTTGATGCTGAGTTGCTATGCGGTTGCTAGAGTGTTTTGGGAGGTTTCTAGGGTTCTGCAAGGTGGCTGCTTACTAGACCAAGTCATAAGAGCCGACCCACCACAAAATCTTGATCTCTAGTTATGGCTCAGGTCCCTACTTCAGTATAAGCATATAAGATGTATCATTCACAAGGTGAAAATCATAAGTCTGACTGCATGCTTAGTACAGTAATAGCACACCTCTTCTCAACAACTGTACAACTCAACAATTTGTATCATTCATCTTTGCGGTATAAATAGTACGGAACGAGTTACGTGCTGAAGGTTAATACTTAATATTCTGTTTGAGCAATATTAGTATGCTAGTAAGTAGTATTTGCACTAGCAAGTACCACTGGTTAATAAATAAAGTATTTAATAACATGAAATACTTGTTAATGTAAAGGTATTAAATATATAATTCTGTGTATCCACAAGTTTGAACAATGCATCAGTGAATCTAACAAAGAAACGTATGTCGAGTAGCATCCAGAGGAGGGAGCCAGCGGACAGAACAAAGCCCTCCCCACGTCATTCATTAAACAGTCATTACAAACAGTCCTTGTCATCATATCATATCGCTTGATAGTCATTTGTACAGCGGCAGTACAGCACGACTACAATTCTGCTGTTTCCTATCTCTGCTGCTCTCTGAAACAAACACAATCTCCTGTACAGCGTTGACATTTGTAGCGGATACTTTGATATTTTGTTGTGAGATGCTAATATAAAGAGGCAGTGACTGCATGACTCACTAGTGGGAATGCAGACCTAATTTCTGTTGTGTTTGTGCATGCATCACACAAGACTATCTTTACATAAACAAATCAACCATCAGAAGTTGGTTTGTGTTCCTGCGTTTATGTTTTCAATCTCCTCTGCGAGTAATACCAGCTCGAGCTGCGAGGTGCCAGTCTGGGGTCTTGACAGCAACTCAGACATAGATGTCGTGCGGTGGGCAGCCCATCTAGATGAAGATTAATATCACAGACAACAAGCAGGTCGGGGCAGAGCTGCAGGAGCTGATTTGCTCAGAGAGATACAGAGAAACAGACACCTAAATAAAAAAGAATCGACTGCTAACCACAACAAACATCCAGAACATTGATTGTAGCCGAGCAGAGAATAAATCATGCCATCGCAGGAGATCAATTGAGTGAATGCAGAAACATCTATGCACATATTTGCATTCATATTTCAATATTTCACTCGAATAGGAACTGCAGGTAAAGTGGGACAGGTTAAACATCCTCTCAGATATACTGCCACCCAGCCAGGCCTGGGACAGAAAAAAATATTAACTGATTCAGATGTGTGATTTTATATTTATGCATTTAATTAATTTTACCTGTGTGTGTTCTAATGCAGTCTTGTGGACTGTCTTAAGAGAGTCAGTGAAAGTTTCATTCAAACTATTATCACCATCTCAGCTAAAGTATTGAATCAGCTGAGCTTTTAATTGGATATATAAGGTTAGTGGTTTCTTGTAAATGTTAGTGAGGTCAGTTACATTTGTGATAATCTTATACAATCTACTAGCTTATAATTGTTTCACACAACTTTCCTTCCCTTTAAGTTTCAGGCTGAAATTATTGAAATATTTTCGTGTATCAGTCAAGATATAGTGTATTTTCAAGATATCAGTAGTGTTTAAGTATTAAAGAAAGGGATTGTATGAGTTGCATTTGCCTATCTGTGTGTTTGAGTAATGCAGTTTTGACTGCTTGTGCCTTAATTTCCTTGTATCTTTGCAATTAGGTGTATACTGTCCAATCCTATCATAAGATCCAGGAGATATCTTTCTAGATGATGATACACATCTTCCCTGCCCTTGAAACGCAAGTTAAAAATATATATGTGTATGTATGGTCATGTCCAAGACATGCTTTGACATTTCCGAGAGCCTGGAGAATCCATGACTTTGTTTTGTACGTGTGTATTTGTGAGTGAAACGACAGGCACTACACATTATCCTTAAGGTCACATCAATGAAGTGTTACACATCCTTACACACGTAGAAGACGCATCGCACACACCGCAAACTCACCGCAGTACACGATCAGAAGCGCCGTCAACAGCAACACAGCCCAGAAAGTTGTCGACATCCTCGGCCAGTTAATCGCATCCTTACGCTTAATCGATCTGACCGCAGGAGCCATGGAAACGCGTGTCGTGAAATCGGCGATAAATTCAGCGTTACAAACCCTCCCGTCCTCTGAGGAAACGTCTCTCTCCACGAGTGATTCTTAAAAAAGACATTTTGAAAACAGACCGCTCATTTCCAAAGCCCTTCAGCAGTCTTTAAGTCCAGTATAAATCGAAAATAAAGTCTCTAGTTGACGAGTGATCTATTCAGTGTTCGGTATCCTGGGAAACGGATAATCCAAAACAGGCGCGTGAATTCAGGTTTTGTCATAAATATTAAACTGTCGACGGCACGTCGAATGTCCGTGTAGAAAAAACGAAAAGGTAAAGATTAAATCATTTACGTCGCAACGCCGTGAAAACTAGCGAAAGAACTGCTCAGTTGGTCTGCGAGGACGTGTTTTGATTCCTCTCAGACTCCCAGAGAAAAGATCCCATCGCAAACCGCCAAATATTCGCTAAGAGGGAATCGAAGTCTCGATCAAAAGACGATGAGGAACATAAAGAGCTGTGAGCAGATGAAATGGAAAGATCTAGAGAGCTCTGAAGCTGCGCAGACCGATACATGAACTGAAACTTCGTGCCGCCTCAACTTTTACTTGCACTGCATGCGAGCGACGACGCCAAAAAACTAGCACTCTCCAGTTATAATTAAGGAACCTGTTTAAGCGTGCAGTGCAGACATATTCCTTCATTACATCTTGACGCGACTTTGAAGCGTCTCGTCGAGTTGAAGTGTAGACGTATAGGTGCTGGTATACTTATTATTTTACCCTTTTCTTTTCTTTACCCTTTATTTCTTATATCCCCCAGTCTCATATGCTGCATTTATTATGTGAACGTGTGTGTGTGTGTGTGTTACAACATTTTCAAAAATTTCTTAAGATACAGCAAAGCTTAGAGCAGAAACTCAGAGCAGAGGACATGTCAAAGCGTTTCAGCACCACGTGATGTGGACAGCTCCTACTGTCATTAGAAAGTGACTAATTAGGAATCCAAGTCACTTGCAATGCTGTTATAATGAAAATGTTACAAGATGAAGCTGTGTTTACCTCATCTAACACTTTTTCCTAATTGTTATGACACCAACCTTATATTTCCTTCTGGGGATTTATAAATTGCCATCTTATCCAATGCTATCTTATTCTATATCGGGTGAATTCAGTCATATCAAATGCTATATTTGACTTAAAACCTGTTAATTTAGATATTATGACATGAAGCATATTTTTGAGCATTATAGATTGCTTAGTTACATTCAAAGTGAAAATAACAAGCTTGCAATGCATTGACAGTATCTTAAATTACATATAAATTAATTATTACTTTGACAATATCTTAAATTACAGATAAATTAATATACACTATAAAAGTAGTAACGTTAAAGAGGTTTTTCATGCTGATTTAACACATACCAATTAGTTTTGTTAATATAACTTAAAATCATTTTGGCTGAAATAGGTTGGGAATTATTGTCCTAGAATAGGATAGGATGGCACTTTATTAATCCTTTTTGGGAAACTGAAGAAAACATTAAATTGGGGTCTTTTAATGGCGTCACACCAATTAAAATATTTTACAGGTGTCAGATAAGGCAGACATATTCTTAATATGACCATGTTCTAATAAGAATTACAATAGTGAGGGCTGTCCACTTTGTGTAGTGCTGAAGTTCTTTAAAAGCTTTAAACTTTTTCTAGTTCCTCTATGCTCATAGAACCATTAAAACCCGATAAGTTCAGAATACTCAAAATTTTTGAAGACACCGATTACCTCAAAAAAATTAAGTAAAGCAACTCAAATCTTTTAAGTAAAGAATAATTATAAATAACAATTAAGTCAAACTGATTTTTATTTTAATTATAATTAATGTTTAAGTCCACTGTACTTAAAACTACTGTTTAGCATACATAATGTCTCTCATTTTTCAATTATTTTGATGCAGTGGTTGTAAAACCCGATAAGTTCAGAATACTCAAAACATTTAAGTAAACAACTCAAAGATTATTTTAGTAGAACCTAAAATGTGTTGTGTACACAAACTTGCTAATTACAATTAAATTGAAATGTATGGATAAACTAGCACCAAATCTTTATGGTTAAGTGTTAGTTAGCAACAGCACTACATCCTTACAGCATGTTGCTAATGTAACCGTCAAAGAGACTATCACTATTTACTTACATGAACTGTTAATCGTCATGCAATATATACACTGTAAAAAAAAAATCCTGTTGTTTCTACGGAAAAATACCGGCAGCTGTGCTTACCAGAACAATACTGTAAAAATGACATCAAACCGTAAACATACTTACGGAGTTACATGTGAATTTTACATTTTAAATATGTATATTTAACATCGGATTTCAGTACACTGTAAAAAAAATCCCAGTAAAATTTACGGTAAAATAACATATTTCATTAACTGATATAATGTTAATTTACCAACCTAATGAAGTACTAATATCTGTTTTGTATCTTTATAATACACTGACAGTCACCAAACACAGTGGTGATAAGAGTCCCATGATGAATCAAAGATCATCACAAGCAACTTTTCCACAAGCTGAGAAGGACAACACTAATATATAGAAGGTGCACACAGTTTCATTCACACACACACTAAACACCATCATGGTAACATGCATGAAATTTTAAAAATGCAATAAACATTAATTTAACAACATTAGATGTAACATAAAACCCTAATGTACATAACTGATTAGAAAAAAATGAGAAAAACTAAGAAGAAACAGAGTTATTTCAACAAAAATATATCAAATGTGAAGTGTCACGCAGGAAATTATGGGAATGTCAATTTACGGTTTTTCACTGTAATTTTTACAATGAATTGTTATTTTTTCACTTTCAAAAACTGTGAATTTAATGGTATTTTACCGTAAAATTACATTAAATGTACCGTTAGATGTATTACAGTTATTCACTGTATATAGTACGGAAACTTTCTGTAAACCAATTAACAGTTTTTCACCGCAGCATTTTTACAGTCTTTTACTGTTAAAATCACAGTAATTTTTTACAGTGTATAGCCTTGAAGTTTTGCAGCCCATTCTCAACCTAACCACAGGCACTATTCTTCACCACAATGGAAACCCTACAAAACTTCAACATAAGAAACACCTTTAAACACCAAAATAACAGAATATTAAACAATCTTGTGCAAAAACACACAAAATAACACACAATTTTAACATTTATTTTCCTGAGTGTGACGCGAAGCATGCTGGGAACTTGAAATCTGCTGCATCTCAGTAACAGAATATTTAACAATCTTGTGCAAAAACACACAAAATAACACTCAATTTTAACATTTATTTTCCTTAGTGTGACGCGAAGCATGCTGGGAACATCTCAGTAATGTTGA
Organism: Chanodichthys erythropterus; assembly: GCF_024489055.1. Classification (NCBI taxonomy): domain Eukaryota; kingdom Metazoa; phylum Chordata; class Actinopteri; order Cypriniformes; family Xenocyprididae; genus Chanodichthys; species Chanodichthys erythropterus. The sequence goes on from NC_090228.1 coordinate 24,209,134, forward strand.
ATTGATTCTTCTGATAACATCAGTTAGAGCAACGACATGATGTGGATGACTTAAAAATAAAAATGTAAGTATAAGGGTTTACTCAAAAAAAAAATAAAATAAATAAACTCCTCGTTCAGAAAATGTAATTGTTTTAAGTTGCATCAATGATTTAACAGACTTTAATTGTAGCATACTCAATCCTTTAAGTTATAAGTACTGTTTGGGTTTACAGTGCATCATAGTATTCTATTATGAACATTCCACAGAATGATGAAATGAACAAACTTTTTGCATATATTGGGAAAACCTATCTGATCCTCACTGGTGCAGCTGTTCAAAGAATTTTAGAGGGAAGTAAGATATCCATTTCAAAATTAGTATTAATTCTACACATACAGCATTGGTGTCTCTAGGACCCTAAACATAACATAAAGTCAATATCCACATATTATGAAGGTTAAATGAAACAATTGCTTTTATTTATATTTATTATTTTGTTTATATCTATCTTATATTTATTTATTTAGCTCATAAATAATGGTAAGAATACCCACTGAAACTCTCTCAAAGAGATGCACTGCATAAGAATAATTTCCTAGTGGAGGCATGAGCCGAATTTACAATTATATTGTCGTAGATCCATTGTGTATTTCCCATTAGGCAATGGCACACTATGCAGGTGCTTTGAGGTGTTTCACCCTTCCCCTGTCTCTTCAAAGTGTGAGTTTCCATTCCACTATGTCCCTTTCAGTAGTCTGCACTGCTCTGGCTCTCTGTGGTTGTGCAGTGCACTACTTAGCAGGAACGCCTCTTTATGTAGTCGCTTGTGATCGACTGAGCGTTGACCTTTCACATCACTCTTCTTTTGATCTTTCCACACTCTGCTTCCCCTGTATCAGAATAGAGATTTGTCTTTGAACTCCAGCATGGAGCCTTTCCTCCTATGTCTTTTCTCTTTTATTTGCTGTAATTTTCCAAATCACAAAAACACAAAGCCAGATTACTGTGAGCAAAGAGGAGACCGCTGTAAGGAATGTTGGATATTTTATTACCAGTGTAGTTCTTCTTTCATAGTTCACCACAAAAATAGTAATTATTTTATTATTTATTCACATTCATATTATTCCAAACCTGCATGATTTTCTTTGTTACCTAGCACATGAAATGAGATGTTTAGCAAAAAAAAAAAAACACTGAATGAAAGTAAAAAATTACAAAGGTTCCACAGAGACATACTTTTATGACTAATATCTCTTTTTGTGTTATGGAGAAGAAAAAAATCATACAGGTTCATAATGGATGAATTTTAATTTCCGGATAAACCATTTCATCAAAATATAAGAACTTTCTCTGCCTCTTAAAAATAACTTTCCTTTTCATTTGGCGGCATGGATGGGGGAAATAATCAAATATAATTCAAACACTTCCTTATAGTCTCATAATTCTGCCCAACTTAAACTAATGTAACGCAAAAGATGACAAGGAGGTGTGTTTTTGGCTCGGTACACATCCCTAAACTAACTCGACTATGTGCCACTGGCTTGTATTTTCACACTCTGAAGAAGAAGGAATTTCATAGATGTCACAGTTGAGTTCAAAGAATTTCACTCCTGAATGGTTGCCAAGCTTTGGGATAAAATGGTGTTGACTGGCATTTTTTCCATGTCAAAATGCTTTGTTTAAGAAAGAATATTGTTTACGGAAGAGAAAAACTCACTTAATCTCCTAAAGTAATAAGTGGCTTCTGTTTTTGTCACATTTTGCTTACTTTTAAACCCTTCTATTTTATTCTTGATATATATCATTAAGCTGCCTTTGTTTTGCTTTATAGAAGTAGAATAGGAGTAGATGCTTTCATGAAGTGTAAAATAAGGGTTAATCCCTCTACATGAAGAGGTAATCCTAACCTAACAGTTTTGACCTGGAAGATTGACCCCCATTTACCCTATTCTGATCATGTCAGGTCCAAGAAGAATCAACAGTCAGTCCACGTTTTATTTGCTCTCATTTACAGAATAAGAAAACATCCAGACTGCCATTTGCTTTACATTGTTTGATAGTGGTTGTGGTAGTTTCCCTGTGAAGTAATTTCTTCTCCAAAACATGTGACTTGTTCCAAGGGTTTTGGAAATATGAGATCTCTGGCTGTGGTCTGAAATAGCATTGTTATTTCCAGATCTAATGGAAGCACGTTATCAACATGAGAGCGTGTTCTCTGAGATTTGGGCTGAAATGATTCTTGAGTACCTAAGAGAAATAGGCTGTGGTAGTGTGCCGTCTTGCAACGACACAGAATCTAACAAACATGATTTAGGGTACTTGTTTCTTAGCGCATTAGCACCTCTTCAACCTATATTAACAGAAAAAGAGTGGGAAAATAATAATAATTGGTACTACAATAGAAACAATACACAGGACTAACAAGCAAGTTGATCATTAGTTTTGTGGATTCACTATTAGCATCCATTTATTATTGAATTCTGCCTGCAGCCTTTATATGACTCGGAAATGCAATGATTATTGAGTTGTTTACTTGGGTGGAATTCAGACAGTAATTTTAGCAACAGCTCCATTCCGAAAGCCTAAATTATTGCTTGAAACATCCTGCCAAAAGCAAAACAAAATGAGATTTGTCATAACCAGCAAAGGTTTGGATGTTGCAAGCAAGCCAGTGTGTGCAAGGGTGCAATCAAGCATCACTTTCTGATAGCAATCAAAAATCAACACAATTCTTTCTCATATTGCGTTTCATTTCACAAGCTGCTAGGTATACATGCGTGCAAATGTCTTCAGTAGCATTTGTTTCAGATGTTTGCATTGATTGTACAGCGGCCAGAAAATGAACAGGCTTCTCCGAAATCATTTCTGCGAACACTGTTGTTAATATTGCATTATTCACTCCACATGAAAAGCGGATTATTATCGTATAATGAAGTCTGTGTCAACAATGACGTGACGGAGTGGCTTCCTTCGCAAAAATGTTTTCTTTAGGAATTAAGAAGGAAAAAAAAAACTTTTAATGGGATCCAGACAATAACAATTATCTGCAGGCAAATTCGCTTTCTTCTGAATATGGCCCCATTAATTGCATTTACGTACTTTCAGATGAAGTATGTCGAATGCTTTTAGTCAACGATTCCCAAACCAATTTGCATGGTAATGAATATATTTCATTGGGATCTGAAATGGTCCCTGGATGTGTTTCTGCTCTGGCTAGGAAATTACGAGTAGGACATTCATGGGTTTGCAGTGATTACAACCTCCTTCATGTATAAGTGGAGATGTGTAAAACGTTAATTGTATTGCCCTACAAGCAGACTCAAAGTATAACCCCAGCTGCAAGAAATTTAACAATCTCATTGTTATACTTAGGCATTTGTATAAGACTATAAATGTACATGTGTATTTTGATGGATTCTGAAATCTACAGTTTGAATTTATTGGCAGCTGTAGAAATCTATGTTTACTCATTACTGTATCATTTACTCATTTTACTCGTTTTCATGGACTTTCAGTTTGTTTTCATCAGTCACCTGTTTTTTTGTCTAAGTTTCCCACTAGTCATCAGTTGTCATGGACACTCATCAAATCATCACACCTGTTCGTTATCATCTCATTATCACTGTGTATTTAAGTTGCTATGTTTCACGCTTCATTGTTGGTCGATGTTTGCATGTTGTGTGCATTTACCCCAGTTTCACACATGCACTGTTAAACCTTCTGCCTGTCCCTGTTTATACTTAAAATTACTTTGTATTGGATCTTGTGTACCTTTGATAGGGCTGGACGATTATGACCTAAAATCAAAACCTTGATTAACTGAACATTTTTCCTTGATTTCGATTAATGAGTGATTATTTTGTTTGTTTGTTTGTGCTTTTTGCCCTCAAATAAAGGTGGGATATTTTTCCTTTTGAAAGAGTGATCTGACATAACAGCTCTCTGTCTGCACCCTGGGATCCATCGGATATGCCTCCGTCACTCGTCGCCCAGTTGATGTCAGTCTCCATGCCATGCCAGTTTTGTTTGTTCTTAGTTTCTGTTTTCATCACTCACATGTGTTTCTTTGTCTTAGTTTCCCACCAGTCATCAGTTGTCATGGACACTCATCAAATCATCACACCTGTTCGTTATCATCTCATTATCACTGTGTATTTAAGTTGCTTTGTTTCATCCTTCAGTGTCAGTCGATGTTTGTGTGTTGTGTGTGTTTACCCGAATCACACATGCACTGTTAAACCTTCTGTCTGTTCCTGTGTTTATAGTATTTAAATCACTTCGTATTGGATCCCGTGTACTTTTGTCTTCATTTTCTTCGTCTTGTGACATATATTTTTCACCAATTTAATTTCACCATAATCCATCTTTTATTGAACATCATTCAAAAACGCTGTGGCATATTATGTCATGTCACATATGATTAAATATGATTCTTCATCATCAGTATTTCCCTGAACACTTCCAGGTTGATATAAGACTTCTGCAAAATTGAAACCCGAAGTTGCAGTTCAGTTGCTTTGTTGCCCAATCCAGTGCTCAATCCAAGTCTGAGGAATTGTTTTTGATTTTAGTTGTTTAAATTGGGAATAAACAAAAACTCTTTTCCCATTTTTTGTGGGCCCCTCAAAAGTATTGATTCTACTGTATACCACCAACCACCACTGCTGAGTTAACGTTGATGAAGAGAATGTGATACATTACTTCAGCCGCCTGCCACCTTCTGTTTAGAAATTAGCTGGTCAGAAGGGCCATGTTCTTGGACCGCCACAGAAGTCTAAGGTCATGACTCTTGCCTGAGACCCCAGTCCATCAAAGCAAAAATCTTCTAGATGACCTTAATTTCACCAGTGATCTATGACTATGAAGTGGTTCTCTAATGACATCTGGGCAAAGGACTTCCTCCTAACTGTTATTAGAATGCTCATGGCCTCCTCTTGAATTGATTTTGGGAAGCTGGTGCATAAATTACCAAAATATCATTGCAAACCTTGGATGACTAGGGTCTTTTTTTCTGTGACAACTTCAGGTATGGTGAGTGATTTGCTGAAGCTGTATTGTAGTACAACTTTTTCAGGTTCAGTACACATTACGCTGTGGCATGTGGTTTATTACTTAAAAATAATTCTGTCTTGTCCCCCAAATTGTAAAAACAAGCAAAAAAAAAATGTATAGAGTGGTTAACCTAGAACTTAAGTAATGGGCCAAGACACTGCAGTGAAATAAACTTTAAAATACACAATAGCTATGTTTATATGCACCCAAATAATCAGTTTATAATTGGAATTGATGGTTCAATTGAACTGAAAAAAAAAAACAAACAAAAAAACACAATCTATCCGACTGAGCACATACTGAATGAAATTTGATGGAAAGAAGTGATTGAATTTAAAAGGGGTGATGTCGAAATAAAATAATCTGACCAACAGTGAAAAAAAAAAAAGTAAATGCTAATCTATTTTCTCAATTAAATACAACAAATAAATTTGTTGCGTATGTTTACATATTTTTGCGTCATATGAACATGCATATGTTTACTAAGGTTGCATACTTGTATAATGATGTTATAATTGTTACTTGTATAATGTACTTGTATAATGTACTTTTACTTGTATAATGATGTTATTACTATATAACTACGTACGTATATATTATTATATTATACACAAGACTAATGCGATAATGTTGCCTACTAACCTGGGCCCGTATGTATAAAACTTCTCAGAAATGCTCTTAAGAATAAGTTTTGACTTAAGTGTAAAAAAAAAATCTTTGTAAAGAGTAGGATTTTTCCACGAGTAGGAGACTTTATAAAGAAGCCTAAGTCTAAGACAAGTATTGTGAACTAAGGACTACAATGATGTCAACTCAAAATGGCCGTCCTCAACCTCTGAATCAGCCAATAGCGAGTCTGCAAGGGCGAAGTCACAGCAGCACAACATCAATAATTTAATATTATATATATAAAAAAAATCATTGAAAAAGACACTGAAATGTTTTAATATTTAAACTTATTTTTAAAAATAGCTTTGCATTGTGCAAAATTATCACAAATTAGTAGTGATGGTGTGGAATCTTTTTTCAATTGATTTATGTCTCCTTATTTACAAATTGTGTGATTATGTGAACATGAGTTCCATCAACGGCTCCAACAACTCCAGGGAAGCCCACTATCAACATAAAAGTGCCTTGCTTTTGCTGCATGGTTTAATGGTCAGATGGAAAGTCAATGAACTGCCATAGAGTAGTGGCCAAATGTGATGTCCAGCCTAGGAAAATTGAAATCTTCAACCTTAATTCAAATATTTTAAAAAATGTGTTAAAAGATGTAATCATGTCACGTAGCTGTGCTTGGAGTCAATTGTTTCATGTGTGATAATGAAATGAAATTTAAAATTATTTTAAATTATTATTGGCCAGGCTGTCATACAAAAAGAAATTATGAACACATGCAAAAACAAGAGGACCAATGAATTATTAAAAACTGATTATGTTGTAGTCAGTGTGTGCTTTTTCCTGTGAGCTTTTTTGTTTTTCTGAAATCTGTAGCTTTCTTTTTTCCATTTTTATTTATTTATTTTTTTTTGTTGCCAAAAATTGTCAGATAAATACCTTAGCTTAGTGTTGAATATTAAAACATTTCAATAATATATAAAATAAAATAAAAAAAGGTTGTTACATTTAAAGTTATAAAAGGTTTATTCAAAGTCATCAAATGTATTAAAATGCATTAAACATATTAATTATTATTATTTATTTAAAGTTATTACATTTTTTAAAGAATTGTCAATCAAGTTTATATCGTTTTATCAACTCCATGTCGTTATATAACTCCAATACATAATATCTTCATTGGAAAGCATGTGTCTCCTCTTGTTTGCTGCCATCTTGTTACTCCTAACTAGGTTAGGAGACCAATCCAGCTCTCCTAAATAATTTAAGAGCTAAGATAGTCTTGACACTTAGGAACCTTCATGAATCATACTTATTCTTAAGTCTAAGAATAAAATTACGTCATTTTTAGAATTTTGACACACTTGAGACTAAATTTTAACCCGGGCCGGCTTTATACATACGGGCCCAGGTCTATGCAAAGTTATAAAATAATGTAAAACTGTTGACTTGACAGTGTAAATATGATAATTATTGAATGATACTCACACAAGGATACAAGAAAGGTATGTGATGTTAACTGTTTACATATGGTGTGTTTACAAACTCTATTCTATATTGTTTACAAACTCTATTCCATTGGTGATGCAAAATCATTCATTCCACCTAGAAAAGTAATCCCATGTCAAGGACTATTTAGACAACTTTATGGCTCCAATTATACGTTTCATGGAGGATTTAACAAACTCTTCAACAAAAATGTGGCAAATATCTTCAGTGTAAGTGCATTACTATAAACTTATTTTTTGTTTGTTTTCAAAAACTGAGATGTGAGATTAAATATTTTTCAGTAATAAACAGCATCCCACAGATGCTGCCAGTAGAGTTAAAAGTAATAATTTACCCCAAAAGTGTCTAGGTCTGCCAATCAATCAATCAATCAATCAATCAATCAATCAATCAATCAATCAATCAATCAATCAATCAATCAATCAATCAATCAATCATTCAATCAATCAATCAATCAATCAATCAATCAATCAATCAATCAATCAATCAATCAATCAATCAATCAAATAATCAATCAATGACAATTTAAGTAATAACAAAACAAGCAACATAAAACTAGTCCATAAGTCATGAGCTATATGTCTTCTGGTGCTATAAAACCTGTATATATTTGCATAACAGACTCTGATCAATTAAAACCATTATTCACTGAAAACCTTCTCTTACAACTCTGAAATGGACTACAAAAATTGTGTTGACTAGAAAAATAGAATTTTAATTTGAAAGCATTGACATTTCTATAAATGACAGTGTTTCACCTCTGGGTTTTATTTCACATGTTGAGCTTTGATAATGTTAAAATGCCATCATACAAAAAAAAAAAAAAAAAAGCAAATTACTTAAGTTTTGATAAATGTCTCTTTTGGGTCTTCTCTTCTTCTCATTAAATTAAAGAGGGCATTTTGATAATTTACTGAAAAGTGTTTGTTCCGCTATCCCCTAAGTAAACACATTTGTTTAAAAAAAAAAATAAATAAATAAATTGGTACAGTTTGAAATTGTGAAATAATTTGTGGAAGACTTCCTTTGATTGCCATTAAGCAACATGCAAAATATGACTGAGCAAACACCTCCAGATTTGAACATGCCACTGGAGAAATGAAGATGTGAATGATGACGAGGAGGAGAAAGAGAGAGTGGGAGTTGCTCATTTAGCACATTCCCACTGTAAACTTAATTGTCAAAAAGTTATTTATTAAAAAACTTTTGCAGTCACCTTTTCTTATGAAATCAGTATTTTTACTAAGAATTACTTATATTGCTACTGCAACTAGGCTAAATGTAACTAGAATATTGAAGTTATACCTCATCATCTGTCATGTAAATTCAGACCCATCATGTGCTTTTGCTTTAAAGACATGAGAATGCATTAATACTATTTACAAAATACCAAGTTGCCCTTAATAAACTATTAAAGACCCCAGAAAATATCAATTTAAGTTGCATGTAATGGGCTTTGGAATGCTCAGAGGCTCTCGTTAATTTAGAAAGTCTTTTACATGCTATTTAGATAACAATGATTTTGGGAAACGTGCCATAGAGATTAAGTATTACTTATATCCGACTAATGTTCTGCTTGCTTCGGAAAAGCCAACACAGATCAGTTTCAATCAGCTCTGTTCCTTTATGAAATTCACACAGAGCAGAATTAATCAGTTATCATGTCAAATTAGAGAAATGTGTTAACAGCTTTACAAAAAAGAACTGCGATTAAAAAAGAAAATTAATTAAACACAAGCGTTAACGTTAATTTTGACAGCCCTGATTTTTTTTAAAGTATTTATAAAGTTTAATACAAAATCATTACTTATTACAACTACTGTCGTACAGTATCAGTACTGTTTTTTTTTTTTCTCTTTTTTTCTGCTATCCAAAATGTTTCTGGCTCTACGCTGCCCTGCCTGTTAGTGATCCAGCCATCGAAGCTTATACAGTCTTGTCAGCACTACAAAGTAAAATCTATCATTCCTGTGCAACTCCAGAGCTCTTCTTCACTCACTTTTCTTCTCTCTCATCCCTCACTAACACCCTCCCTGCCTCTCCCTTCCATCACTGTCAATCAGAGAGACAGTGGAGTGTGCAGCTCTTCTAACACCCATAGACAGACAGACAGAAATTTATACTGGACAGGACTTTATGCCTCTCTGCTGGAAATATTTGTCAGCTGTAAACAGTAACGGACACACAGTAATGAGATGTTGTATCCAGAGGTGATTTCTTTGATTTGTACTGATATAAAAATGGCTAAATAGCGAAGTCAAAATTTACAAACATTCCTCTTGTTTCTTTAGAATGCATAGCTCTTCATTCAATATTTAGTGATTGCATGACAGATAAGGACATTCTGTCCTTTATGCTCTGCAACTTTCTTAAGTGTTCATTACATCTTGCCCTCCTGCTGACTCAATTAATTGCTGAAATAAATTCTTTCAAACTATGTTTTATGTACACTTCATATGGTAATCTAACCACTCAAATATTAGCATGAGGAAATTTTTAAGACAAAACACCCTTGGAGTTTTGGAACATATTAAAATGTTCAACTTTTGGGGGACTTTTATTGTTGAGCTTGCAAAAGAAAGCATCATACGTAAGTACTGTTAGCTATTACTAATTACTATTGCTTGTACTTAGGATTAGTTTTGAATAAAACACCTTAGTATCGGCATAGCAACCCTATAAAAAAGTTATTTACTTTGACATTTGTTAAATGAATTTAAACGTTTTTAAGCGTTATTACACCGGGTCTACACCAGACCCGACCAAAGACTATAGAATAACACAAGACGCGTCACACGTATATTATTTTTAATGGGAGAAAGTGCAAAGCACAATATGGCGGAATAAGTCCCGCCTTCTAAATAAGAGCCAATCGCCGATTGGTAAAGTCCCCGCGTCACTGCAGCGGCCGGATAGAAGCTCCGGTTCCTATAGAAACAGTCACATGCGCACCTCCGAAATGAAACACAAGAGTCACGCTTTTGGGACTGCGCATGCGCATTAGCTTGAACTAGCCTAAAAAATAATTTTTTTTTGTCATGATTCAAGCGTTTAGAAAAACATTTATGAGACAGTTGTTGTCAGATTTCATTGGCGATTATAAATATGAAATTTAATCGAAAGCTTTGCAAACAGTTTTGGATTATTTGATGTTTCCCCATTCAAAGAGATAGGAGCTGCACTTGAATGCCCGAGTCGCGTTTCAAAGATGGCCGCCGAGTGAAATGACTTGTCTTAAAGGGACTTCGGACACGACAATTATCGTTTATGTTGTAAAGCTTAATGTGATTGTACACATTAGACTCTCGCAAACAAATGAGCCTGTGTCCAAAGTATAATTTTTCAAAATGCTGCAGTTTTAGTTACAACATCCAAGCAGTGCTGTTGGAGTTTTATATCAATCCGCCATTGTCATTGTAGTAAATCTCACAAATAAAACTTTTTGCCAATGCCACGATCCAACAATGTGTGTTCTGTTTATCTTCCATATGCGTGCATATGTACACAGACGCACATCTGTCTCGAGTGTCGACCATTAACGCAGCAAGTCATATTATTTTATAATTTTATAAAATAATCCCAAAAAAAGCACAAACACGGCAAAGGTACCAAGTTCAGCGGCTGGAATTAGCTGAGGTAAAGTGATGGCTCACAGACAGCAGTGCAATCCACCTGTCACTCAAGTGGCCACGCCCTTAATTATACAGACCTTTAAGGCTTAACATAATTTAAACAGATGAGTTTAAATCTCCCCCCTCAGAGTTGTCATAAAGGGCAAAATTAGCAGTATAGACCAAAACCACTATTTGTCCCAGCTGTAAACATGTTTTTTCTGCTGTAAAGTTGGACATTTTAACATGGGGGTCAATGAGATTCTGCTCTCTTTTGGAGCCTGTACCTAGTGGCCAGTCGATGAACTGCAGTTTAAGTTACTTCCGTATTGGCTTCAAGAGAAACTGGGGGAGGTTGCCGCTTGGCATCAACGCGAAAGTTCCGAACCCATTTGTCCTGTTGTCGGACATAGCACAATCTCGTGGAGTATGTCAAAAATAGGATCATCAGTTAGGAGCATTCTATCGGTGTCGGATTGTGCCACTCGCATCCAGTATACCATGGTATAATGTTTTCTCTAACATTTGCATAACCAACAAAAAATGTTTTTAAAACATTAAAAAAACTAGATGTTTTGAACGTTTATAAAGCATTAAGAAATAACATTTTCATAAACATTCTTAGAACATATTTTGTTAGCTGGGTGGTGGCAGGTTTTACTCAGTCAAGCACCATTAAAGATCTTGTTTACTTAAATAAAGTTGCGTTATTTCTTTTGGTCTCTGACTGTATTTATTCGGAATTTGTCAACACAAACTGTAGTCATTAAAGCAAAGATGAGTGAGGCAATGGGCCAGAAATGGTGTCTCTATGTTCAGAAAAACAGGTCAACCTGTTTAGAGTTTCTGGTAGAGATGATGTGAGCCTGTCCCGCCACATACTCTTGGTGGGTCTCCAGAGTGATTTGGGGCATTCAAGGCTTTCCTCTGTCTCTTCAGAGCATTCTTAGCTGCCAATCAGGTGCTCAATCCGCATCTGTGCCACATCAAATCAGGAGAGCAGGCAGAAGTGTCGCAGCCAAGCACCCGCCAATGACATCTGCGAAAGACATCTGCTCCCATCCACCAAAGGCCTGCTAATCCCACCATTTATTTGTATATCATCTAGCTTGTGATATCCCTTCTGGCGGAGAAGAGCAAGGAAGAAAGACAGAAGGAGAGAGCTTGAAAGGTCGGCTGTCAGGAAAATTAAGAGAGGCTGGATTTTGTTTTATATATTATATATTTGCTGTAGGTGATCTGGAAAATGCTAACATTAGCCTGCTAGCATTAAAAGCAAACGATATCACCCCCTTCCTGCAAACCTGTCCAAAGTCACGCCTCTTCCAAAACACATGAACGCACACACACACAGCTTCTCTTGAATCTCCTGATCAAAACACAGGTGAAGTAGAAACAGAAACAAGCGATAGCAGTAAAATCAGCCCAGGCTCATTAGAAAAACGTACCTGTGTCAACATTTTTTGCAAAACACAAAATACGTTGCATCGTGCACATTTCGCGACCGTTTCAATGTGAAATGTCCAGTGAGTGGCACTAAAAGCGTGTTTAGTTTTCGATCGTGAATATGGCAACGTTTTATTACGTAGGAGTTTGTATGCATCACCGCAGTTCTGAATGGAAATGTCTGGTGATTGGTGCTAAAAGCTTAAAGGATTAGTTCACTTTCAAATAAAATTTTCCTGATAATTTACTCACCCCCATGTCATCCAAGATGTTCATGTCTTTCTTTCTTCAGTCGAAAGGAATTAAGGTTTTTGATGAAAACATTCCAGGTTTCGCCAAAACCGCACTTTGTATTCTTCAAAAAGGTAGGCCTTCCTTATTCTACTTATGGAACAAACGCAGCACCAGTTCCTTTTTTTCAGTTTTTTTTTTTTTGTTTATATAAAGAATATTGCATTTTTGTGTCATATTTACTTTTGTTATCACTATCGGGTAGGTTTAGGTTTTAGTGTAGGTGTACGTTATTAAACGTGATGGAGCATTAAAGGATTAGTTCACTTTCAAATAAATTTTTACTGATAATTTACTCACCCCGCATGTCATCCAAGATGTCCATGAAAGAAAGACATGAACATCTTGGATGACACGGGGGTGAGTAAATTATCAGGAAAAATGACTCATCTTTCACTGGATTCATACCTGAGCTCTTCATATAGCAAGTACAATTTTGTACCAGTGAGCTACCAAGCCAGCTTGATATGTCAGTAGAACTGAACATCTGGAGCTGGGTAAGTGATGCAAACTTCAAAATATATTTGTTTACAAATCATGCACTATGGTAAAAAGTGTTTTGAGGTCATAGCAAGTCTTTATTAATCCATAATCTGACCCTGTAATCATAAGTGTGTGTGAAAACGATTAAAAGTGCTTGCTGTTTTACTGCCTCTAGTGTTCATTTCTGTTAGGAACTGCAGTGATATGTACGTATTGGTACGTATTTTGCATTTTGCAAAAATGTTGACACAGGTACGTTTTTCCAATGAGCCTGTATTGAATCAAATAGTGCAATCAGCAACATTAAACAGCATATAAATCCAAACTGCCTAATGTTGCTGAATGAAACATCGACCCACGATGAGCTATAGGACTGTACAAGCTTTGGGGGTGTTGATGGACTCAATCGACTCCATCTATGTTTTGATCATGGTTCTGATCATTGTTCTGAATCTAGTCTTTGACAAAAATGCGATTTTCTTAGCATTTTGCTTATTTATTTATTTATTTATTTATTTTTAACTCACCCACGTTCAAATTGCTTTTCAGATATTCATACAACAAAATTTTCTGAGGGCCATGAAACTTTTGTGAAAATGATCAAAAATGCTGGCGCTGACTGGCAACTTTTTTCAAAAATGCTGGCAGGGAAAGATTTAATTGCTAGTCTATTACTCCTCACATAGCCAGTCGTTTGACTTTTGGCATAAAGTCTTGTCAGCTTATCCTGCTACAAACTGCCCACGTAATGAGGAAGTGACAGTCTGACATGTAAAGCCACAAACAATTTGTGTGTAGCAAAGTTTCAAAACTTAGTGAGCAAAGACAGCATGTGCTAGGAATAACATGAATAAATTACATTTTAAAATATAATAAAATATTATGAAGCACTCTAACAAAAAATGTGACTTGACCTTGGTGAGCATAAGAGACTTTCCAAACTACCATAAATGGTAGTGTATCATTATAGTAGACATCAAGTATGTTTTGGTTGGCTTATCATGTGATGCAGCAGTTTCTTGTTCAGTGCAGACAAATTGCTGGTCACAGAATTTGTTTTGCATGTGGTTAGGACAAGTTGTTATGAGGTTTTGTTTCAGTTAAGACACTGCCTCAAAAGGCTGCTGCCTATGCGGGCAGTAGACAGCTCACTGGGTTTTGGAACAGAGCTATGATGACCTGTCTCTCTCTTTCCGCTTTAAGGATGGGTGCGCCATGCCTGGTGACTGTGTTTGATGGATGGGGCCATTATTGTCCTTTCTGCAGTGAGCTGTAATACCACGTCTTAAGTGCATGGTCTGCCTGGATGTCTCACTGTGAACGTGTGCATCTGTATACATACAGCAAATGGCAGTGATTCTGATCTCTCTTTAGACCACCATATTATACCACAATGATTCAGGGGGTTAGAGGAAGGTTGGGTTTATATAGACTTGATCCCTTTTGACAAATGCACACTTCCGTAAATCCTAAGAAATGCTGCCAAGAACTTACAGGCTATCTATATCCATAATGCTTTCCACTTTATGCAATTGCCAACAATGTCTCTAGGGCTTTGTCTGTATTCTCTTGGCCAAATGTTTTATTTAATGGTGCACGGTCAAGGGCATCTGGGATATATTTACTGTATGTATTTGTTATTTCATGCATTCATTTGGATGCAATCATATTCCCAACATATTCTCTTGGTCGAGTGGTAAAGCTTTGCTCTATCAAGCTGAAGGTCAAGAGTTTGAATCTCAAGCACACATCTTTCTAAAAAACGTATACTTTGAGTGCATTGTAAATCACTTAAAGAACCTTCCGAGCGAAAACATGTAAATATATTCGGATGTTGCCTGTTCTACATGTGCAGTGGGTCTCATTCGTGAAAAAGGAGGAGTATGAATTTCTGAATAAATCTCTTTGTAAAACCAAGTCAATTCGTAGTTTTAAGTAAACTTAAAAATCAATTAAAATGTAAATTGTTGCATTATGGCAATTTACACAAAGATTTAGCTATTTATCAAAATTAGTGTTAATAAAACTATCCATAAATATCCATATTTAACAAGTTATGAAGTAAAATATCTAGCTTCCACCAGACTGCCTTCCGTATTCAAGTTACGAAGAAACTGGCATCGCGTCAGTTACACTATTTCCGTAAGTTGTATAGGGAAGGGATAGGATGTAGCGTACTTATCAAGAGTTTTACACTTTCTTTGTACGTTAAATAAGTAAGGTGGTCTGGCAGAGGCTAGATAATTTTACTTCATAACTTGTTATATATAGATATTTTTTTTTACACAAACACATCAATTCACTTCAGAAGGCCTTTATTTACCCCCCGGAGCCATGTGGAGTACACTTTTATGATGGATGTATGTGGATGGAAGCACTTTCTTCAGCTCATACTCGTGACCCCAGTTCACTGCCATTAGGATGCATCAGGATATTTATTAATATAACTCCGATTGTGTTCATCAGAAAGAAGAAAGTCATATACACCTAGGATGGCTTGAGGGTGAGTAAAGCTTGGGCTAATTTTCATTTGAAAGTGAACTAATCCTTTAAACACTAACATAAACTAACAACATCTTTCCTTTTACTGAAAAACACATAAAATAATGTTTTAATCCCTAAATTTACTCTCCTAATGCAGTCCTTTGCAAAGCATGCTTCCATGCCAAGTTAGGTTATGTCAACATTAATTTGTACGTTTCACTCAATACTCATTTTTAGTAGAAACAACAGATAAATTAAGTTCATGTAGTTCGTTTTTTTAAGTAATATGAATAAGGATGCTTTGAGGGAAACTAACAACAGTGAAAGTTCTTTTTTTTGAGTGATGTCTGTTGGGGGACCATCAAAATAAAGTGTTTGCAGATATTAAAGGTGCTTTACGTAAGAATGACAGCTAGTGTTTGAAATGGGTACTGCAGTCCAAATTCAAAATATTGTTTGCCCCCCCCCCCCCCTCCTCAGACTTGATGCTGTCGCGGGTTGCCAGTTTGAAGACATGCAACAGGAGCGAGCTCAATTGACATTGGAAGGCGAGGAGACTCACACACTGTAAGATAATTAGTTGATTTATTGATTTATGATGAGTTTTAATATGATCCCATTCATAGAGATTTTTAGATGGATGCTGAGGCTTTTTAGGTCATGTAGAATCTGCGACCTCTGACCCAGTTTGTTTGCTTGCATCCATGGCTGCAATTCGCTGCATGTGTTTTCCACCGACTGGCAACCCGGGGTGGCGAAATACTATTGGGTAAATTGGCAACGTGCCGTCTTGCACAGACCAAAACAAAAACAGAAATTCCGACACGTAGCGCAAATTCCAAAGTGAAATAACTACACAACTGGTATGTGAACTCAGCATGTTTAATAAATATCTGCAAACATATTATGGTATTTTAATGCTTTAGTAGAGTCAAAAACTTCTACTAATACTCTAATGAGAGTTAGTTGACATGTAGTTACAAAATTACTTATAGTTAGTAGAATGTCTAAAGTGGACCATCAAAATAAAGTGTTACCACAAATAAATAAATAGTTGTGGGCCATTATCGGCGTTAACGTGCTGCGTTAACGTGAGACTGTTATCGGGCAATAAAAAAAATATCACCGTTAATCTATTCTCAAAGTTGGGTTGGGAGCTGGGTCTATACTACGCAAGCTATGATGACTTTCACCTTGATATTTTAGCGTGGATGTATACCTAGCCGAACTGACCCTTCGCAAAGACCCGCCCCCCTTAGTTACTGTTGCTTTGTCCGACAAGCCCTGGTGCTGTCACGCCACACACAGTGATAAATGCATCACGGAACAAAGAGGACATTGACAACACGTCGACAGACAAGACAGAGCAGGTTACTTATGATATTAAACAAAGTCCCAGCTTTAAAACTGTGTAGTTTTTTTTCAGAAATTCAAACAATAAAACCGTTTTGTTGCTCTTTAATGTGTCGTGACCATGGTCGTGACAGATTGCTGTAGCGCCTCAGCTCAAGAGGCTCGTAAACCAATCATCTCTTCCTACTAGTCCATTTATAGCATCAAATAAACATTGATGAACATGAGAATCAATGTTGTTTCAAAAACAAAAAAAAGATGTCAGTATACACAATTTTTCAAGTTTAACTCCACCGAGGTTAAAGGAACACTCCACTTTTTTTTGAAAATAGGCTCATTTTCCAACTCCCCTAGAGTTAAACAGTTGAGTTTTACCGTTTTCGAATCCATTCAGCCGATCTCCGGTTCTGGTGGTACCACTTTTAGCATAGCTTAGCATAGTTCATTGAATCTGATTAGACCGTTAGCATCGCACTTAAAAATGACCAAAGAGTTTTGATATTTTTCCTATTTAAAACTTGACTCTTCTGTAGTTAAATCGTTTTCTAGGCTGATATGGCTAGTAACTATACTCTCATTCAGGCGTAATAATCAAGGAACTTTGCTGCCGTATCATGGCTGCAGCAGTGCAATGATATTACGCAGCGTCTCTCACAAACGTCTCCATGGTTGCAAGGCACGTTCCCTGTGCAAGCAGGGGCTCACGGGTGCTGCGTAATATCATTGCACTGCTGCACCCATGATATGGCAGCAAAGTTCCTTGATTATTACGCCTGAATGAGAGTATAGTTCCTAGCCATATCAGCCTAGAAAATCACAACTTTTTATTTTCTGTCGGTCTTAGTACACGATTTAACTACAGAAGAGTCAAGTATTAAATAGGAAAAATATCAAAAATCTTTGGTCATTTTTAAGCACGATGCTAACGGTCTAATCAGATTCAATGAACTATGCTAAGCAATGCTAAAAGTGGTACCGCCAGAACCGGAGATCGGCTGAATGGATTCGAAAACGGTAAAACTCAACTGTTTAACTCTAGGGGAGTTGGAAAATGAGCCTATTTTCAAAAAAAGTGGAGTGTTCCTTCAATCTTCTAACTCCTGACTGCTTTGTCGAACAAAATGGCGGATTACTTTTAGTCATTATTTTGGTAGCTCACATATTCTGAATGTCTTCTGCAGATTTCAAATGAGCCATTTTAATCTAGATTATTCTAGATTAATTCCAAGATTACAGTAAGATTAATCTAGATTAAAAAAAATTATCTATGCCCAACACTATAAATAAATAAATAAAGAGATAAAGGTTTTTATGTAAAATTGGTTTGTAAAATAAGATCCCTTGTACAAAAAAAAACAAAAAAAAAATGCTCCTAGTTGAGGATTTGGTGAGGCGAGAGAAAAGAAAGAAAATAGAACGCGTAGTTGCAAGCATGTGATTGCGTTCTGCCTAATAAATGAAATTAGAGTAACTTTAATAAACGAGGATGAGGCAATAAGGAAACCCGCTGAGAAATTAGCCTTTCATCTACCGAGCAGAATGAAGATCCTTGGCTGAGCGTAGCCCTCAGCCACAATTTAACTGGAGAAATGGCTTGAAATTCAGTACGACTGTAAAGTGCCCCTGAAAATGTGAAGCTAGTCCTCTTTTAGACTTCTCATACAACTGCACTGTGTCAGATATGATTCTACACAATATCCCTCTTACACACACAGCTTACACAGCGTTAATAGAGCTCTAGTTCAGCGCTGACAGTCTGAGCTTTATGTAATGTAAGTCAGTGTGATATTCCCCAGAAGAGTGTTAAATCCCAGACACATTCATTATGTCTAATAGTGTCAGAGTTAGCATTCTGGTTGGTTTCAAACAACTGCATCACACCAATGGCATGAAAATATGATTAGATCTAAAATTCGAAACCTTTTAAGAATCTGAAATCAGATTGTGAACATATACTTATTGAAGCTTATATTTACCAAAAACTATACCAATTTAGAAATAAACCATCTAACAGACATCTGAACAAGCACAATTCATTTAATTTGCCAACTTGATCTCAGGAGAAACTATATTTAACAAGCTTCATGTATATCTATATTTCAGTCAGTTTATTACATGTATGGAACCACCTCAGAACTCCACAAGGAAATCACAAGAGTGTGTCGACCATCTGACAAGTGCTTTACTGCACAAGCTTTTATTCTTCAACTCTAGCAGTGGGAGAGATGATGCTGACATCTCACCAGGGATGCAGCTCTCCTATGAGACTTCCTGTCTTTAGAAGACCCACTTCCTTTGACTCGCTGACACGTTGTCAAGCGTTTGATACTCTGAATAGCATTTATTTCTTGCATTAAGTGTTCTTAGCCTTTTTTGTGGACTCCCTACTAACTGATTAGGATTGTCAATGTCCAGGTAACGTACAGCATCACTGCCATTCATACACCTGGAAATATTGAACCACACAAATGTTCCATTACTTATGTTTGATGGGAAATAACAAAAGCCAATTTAGTGCAGCTTTATCTACAATCAATATAACACCAACTTTTTTTCAAATTAATAAATAGCCATCTGTCGAGATCTTTCTTGGCGCTCTGTGGCATGGCTGACACATCACTGTAGCGCTTCAGTTCACACAGAGCGCACGTGAACCGATCATCTCTTCCGCTTTCTTCCTGTCCAAAAACGTATTAGTCAGCTACAAAAATGAACTTAGAGAGGAGCATTTTGATATCCACTGTGATTAGGCTATTGCATATTTATTGTACTTAACATGTTCTTCAATATTGAATGTATAATACCGTTTTATGACAGTCACCATTTAACTCTTAAATGCATACCTCGGGTATTTAGTGGCCCGGGATGTCATTCACTACCCTCCTCCTTGTTCATTTGTTAAAGTTAGACATCAACCTTCTTGGTATTCCTCAATCAATTCATTATAAAGAATATAACAAGAAAAAAAAATCATAAAATTATGAAAGAATGCTTATTTTTGTATTAATTTTTTGTAAAAATTGTATAGGGTCGCAAACGACCCGAGGTGTGTATGAGTGTACGTATATTTTTTTCTGCACAACAATAATTGAATCTTAGATGACGGAATAAGTGCAATTCACCTTTATTCCACAAGGTGCCAATGTCTGAAACACAATGCTGAAGTGACGACTCATTTAGACAGAAACAAAATAAGAAAAGCATGAAATGGCTCAGCGATTTACTGCAGAGCAAGTAAGAACGCAATGGAATATGACTAACTGTTACTGGAAGGATCTGGTGAAGCTGTTAGCGATCGAAATATTGATTTTGAAGATTTTGAAAATTATATAGTTCTGAGAATATGTTTGAGATCCGTACCCGCTTACATATATTTATATTTAATCTATTTTTAATCTCTATAATAAAAATGTATAATTCAGATTTTGATCTCCATATCCATTTACATATATTATATATATCTTCCAAGGGGTTTTTTCCCTCCTAGGACTTTTTTCCCAGTGCTAGCACGCTGGGTTTTTCTCCTTTTTCCACCCCTGGGAGTCAGCCGACATTGGTTTAATGTAGCACCATCTTGTATATGTTACATATTACCATGCTTGCTTGTACAGCTTATTTTTAACCACTTCTCTTTTTTTTGTGCTTCTAATATGTAAAGCTGCTTTGAAACAATTACCAATTGTAAAAAGCGCTATATAAATAAATTTGACTTGACTTGACTTGAGATCGCGAATGGGCTCATATTCGTGACCTCAAACATAAAACTAGCCCATTACTTGCTGAATGTACTGGGAAATGAGCTCTGACGAGGACAGTGGTGATGGCATAAAACATCTGCTCAAACGGAGCCCTTTCAAGCTCCAAATGGTAACAAAATATGATTTATTTTATTCTTCTGTAATTGTTACTCTAATATAAGAGGAGATTTATATTATTGCGATAGGTAGAGATCCTTCCATGTTGGATATAGATCCGGGTCGATAAAGACCCGAATATGTAAGAATGATTGGCGAAACAGTCATGCATTTAAGGGTTAATTCCATATTTCAATTCATTTTAACCTTTAATAATATAATGTACCGACTGTAGTTCCCTGTATAGTTTACAGCAAGATATTTTTTATTTGAGGAAATTTGCCATGTACTGAACCTGACAGGCCCCAAATTAATCATTATTTTGAAATTTGACATTTGCGTCAATGCCCAGCCCTAGTGTCAATAAAGTGTTTGTTTGTTTATTTAATTTATTTATTTATTTATTTATTTATTTATTTATTTATTTATTTATTTATTTATTTATTTATTTATTTATTTATTATTACTTTTGAACAGGATGGAAATTTCTTTTTTTTTTTTTCTTTTTTTTTTTCATTTAGTACTGCCCTTCAGAAGCTACAGAAGATACTTACATGTTTCCTGGAAGATACATTAAGTACAATTTACCTTGATCTTCAAATTCAAAAAGATTTGGCAGCGGCTATTTACACTAAGTGAAAATAGCATATTTTCTTAGCGATATATATTCTATTTACACTAAGTGACAATAGCAGCATTTTCTTAGCGATATGCTATTTACACCATGTAAAAGTATTAGTTCTTTGCAATAAGAGTAAAGATGCTATCTATTGGCAAATACTATTGCAACTTAAAACGTCTCGGTTACAAAGGTAACCCTCGTTCCCTGAAGGAGGGAACGGAGACGTACGTCGGACAGACCGACGAATAGGAATCTCGCTAGAGAGGCCAATCTACTTCGAGTGTAACTAAACGAGCCAATGCACATTGGCATGCAATCATATGCATCAGCTGCTCGCCTCGCAGCGCGGGTATATAATGAGCAGCAGGTGCGTTGCATCTTCAGGTTTTCGCTGAGGAGCCGAACCGGATAGGCGGCAGCATCAGCGGGGTACAGCGACTGTGGCGACGGGACGTACGTCTCCGTTCCCTCCTTCAGGGAACGAGGGTTACCTTTGTAACCGAGACGTTCCCATTCAGTCGGTCACGTTCGACGTACGTCGGACAGACCGACGAATAGGAATCCCTACCAAAGCGCCACAGGAGCTGCCCCCTTCCAGCGCTCTGTTGCAAGCCACCTGAACCCCCTTGCCTGAGGATGGTGGGACAGGGCTAACACAGAGAGAGTCGATCACTGCTGTTCCCCAAAACCCATTCAGTGAGACTATTGGATAACGCTGGGAAAGCGTACCCTTCGCTGGGAAAGGAACGCTGCGGAAGCCACATCCTTCCCCGAAGGAGTTATGTGGAGAAGTACATATGGACTAACCCTGTAGGGCTGTGCTACATATGGAAGAGCTGGGGTGACTCCAACCCGATGAAGGGTAGGTTCTCCCAGAGGGAAAGACACGGGCTTCGTTTAGGAGCAACCGTGGAACCAACCATATGGGATCCCCGTAGGGTCACACATATGGAACCCAGCCTAAACCCGGTTCTCAAGGATACAACGGAGTATAGGCCTGGCGCCAGACGCTCCGCCACGTCGGCTGCCGAAGGGATATCGGAGGACTCGACAGGGTCTGCCTTGTAGGGACTCTCTGGAGAAAAGAAGCGCATGTAGCGCAGCAAGCCGACACTAAGCCGGGGCCTCTCCGTGCCTCTGACCTGTGGCGAGAACATGGGAGGAGACCGGCTCGACACGAAGGCTATAGTATCTAGCGAACGTGTTAGGTGTCGCCCAGCCCGCAGCTCTACAAATGTCTGTCAGCGAGGCGCCACGAGCCAGCGCCCAGGAGGATGCGACACCTCTCGTGGAGTGAGCATGCAACCTGAGCGGGCAGGGCACACCCTGAGCTTGGTAAGCCAGGGCGATGGCATCCACTATCCAGTGGGCCATCCTCTGCTTGGAGACAGCCTTTCCCTTCTGCTGGCCTCCATAACAGACAAGAGCTGGTCTGAGGTCCTGAGGCTTTAGGTTCTGTCTATGTAAAGTCGCAAAGCGCGGACTGGACAGAGTAAAGCCAGGGCTGGGTCTGCCTCCTCCGAGGGCAGCGCTTGCAGGCTCACCACCTGGTCCCTGAAGGGAGTGGTAGGAACCTTGGGCACATAGCCAGGCCGGGGTCTTAGTACCACGTGGCTATCACCCGGCCCGAACTCCAGGCACGATTCGTCGACCGAAAATGACTGCAGGTCCCCTACCCTCTTGATGGAGGCCAATGCCACCAGCAGCAAAGTCTTCATAGACAGAATCTTTAAGTCTGCTGACAGCAAAGGCTCAAAGGGAGCAATCTGAAGTGCTCTCAGCACCAGAGTGAGGTCCCAAGAGGGTATGGAGAGGGGACGAGAAGGATTTAACCGTCTCCCCCCCTAAGGAACCTGATGACCAGGTCGTGCTGACCAACAGATTTGCCATCTAAGTGGTCGTGGTAAGCGGATATAGCAGCAGTATGGACTTTTGAGGGTGGAGGGGGACAGCCTACGCTCCAACCCTACTGCAAGAAGGAAAGCACGACTCTGATCGAGCATCTTCGGGGGTCTTCCCGGCGAGAAGAGCACCACTCGACGAACAGGTTCCACTTTGGAGGCGTAAGCACGTCTCGTAGACAGTGCACGTGCCGAAGTGATGGTGTTAAGTACCTCAGGGGGTAAGTCACCTAGAACCTCCGCATCCCGTCCAAGGGACCAGACATGGAGTTTCCAGAGGTCTGGACGCGGGTGCCAAAGAGTGCCCCGTCTCTGAGAAAGAAGGTCTTTCCTCAGAGGGATGGGCCAGGGAGGGGCTGTCGCGAGGAGTGAGAGTTCTGGGAACCAGGTCCGGTTGGGCCAGTAAGGCGCAACTAACAAGACCTGCTCCTCGTCCTCCCTGACTTTGCACAGGGTCTGTGCAAGTAGGCTCACTGGGGGAAACGCATATTTGCGCAGGCCCCGGGGCCAGCTGTGAGCCAGTGCATCTGTCCCGAGTGTCCCCTCGGTCAGAGAGTAAAACAACTGGCAGTGGGAGGTTTCTGGTGAGGCAAACAGGTCTACCTGAGCCTTTCCGAATTCTCTCCAGATCAGCTGAACCACCTGGGGGTGGAGTCGCCACTCTCCTGGCAGCGCAGCTCGTGATAGCTCGTCGGCCACACGGTTGAGCACACCGGAGACATGAATGGCGCAAAGCGACCTCAGATGCTTCCGACTCCACAGGAGGAGATGGCGGGCGAGTTGTGACATGCGACGGGAGCGTAGACCACCTTGACGGTTGATGTACGCAACGGTCGCAGTGTTGTCCATACGGACCAGTACATGCTTGCCCTGAAGCAGGCCTTTGAGGCGGCTCAGAGCAAGGTGTACTGCCAGCAACTCGAGGCAATTGATGTGCCAATGCAGATGGGGTCCCGTCCAAACCCCTGAGACTGCATGCCCGTATTACGTGGCACCCCAGCCGGTGGCAGAAGCATCTGTGAACACCACAGCATGCCGGGACACCTGTTCTAGGGGCACTCCTGCCCGAAGAAACAAGGGGTCCGACCACGGACTGAAGGTTCGGCGGCACTCCTGAGTGATTGGCACCCGGAATGTGCCGCGCTGCCACGCCCATCTCGGGACTCGGCCGTGAAGCCAGTGCTGAAGCGGTCTCATATGAAGCAGACCGAGCGGTGTTACAGCCGCAGCAGCCGCCATATGCCCCAGGAGCCTCTGAAAGAACTTCAGTGGGACCGCTGTCCTGCCATTGAATGTATTCAGGCAGTTCAACACTGACCGAGCACGTTCCTCTGTGAGGCGTGCTATCTGCTCGACCGAATCCAACTCCATACCGAGAAAAGAGATCCTCTGCACCGGGGCGAGTTTGCTCTTTTCCCAGTTGACCTGAAGCCCCAACTGGCTGAGGTGTCTGAGCACCAAATCCCTGTGTTTGCACAACTGATCCCGGGACTGTGCTAGAATGAGCCAGTCGTCGAGATAGTTGAGAATGCGAACACCCCGTTCTCTCATGGGAACAAGGGCTCCCTCCACGACTTTCGTGAAGACGCGGGGAGACAGGGCCAGCCCGAAGGGTAGGACTCTGTACTGATATGCTCGACCTTCGAACGCGAATCTCAGGAATGGCCTGTGTCGCGGAAGAATTGAAACATGGAAGTACGCGTCCTTCAGGTCGATCGCTGCAAACCAATCTCGGGGACGGATGCACTCGAAAATGCGTTTCTGCATGAGCATTTTGAATGGTAGCTTGTGGAGGCTCCGATTCAAAACTCGCAGGTCCAAGATCGGTCGTAACCCGCCACTTTTCCTGGGTACAATGAAGTAGGGGCTGTAGAACCCCGACCTCAAATCGGCTCTATCGCGTCCTTCGCCAGTAGGACTGCGATCTCCGCACGCAGGACAGGGGCATCGGCATCTTTCACTGTAGTGAAGAGGACGTCCCTGAACTTGGGGGGGGGGAGCCGGGCGAACTGAATCGCAAAACCGACCCTGATGGTCCGAAGGAGCCAGCGAGACGGACTGGGGAGCGCTAACCCGGCTCGCAGAGACCGTACAAGCAGGACCAAAGGGACCACCGGTGTACCCGCAGCAGGGCAGCGAGGTGGAACACAGGGACGCGGCTCGGGGGGCTCCCTTTGTGAGGCGGCCCGAAGCGGCGTCACAGTGTGCTAGGCAACACTTACCTGGCTCCACGGATGGACAGAGGGAGCAGTCGAGGCTTTGGCTGCCCGCTGCTCGCTGCTGTCCGCTGGCGACAAGAGGGGGATGAGAGTGGTGAGGTTTTTCTCCTCCCACTGCTCTCCAAACCCTCTTCAGACCTGGAAGTGGAGGAACTGCTCTTTAAAATTTGGGTACCGCTGCTTCTTGGGTCAGTGGCGGAACAGAAACAAACCCAATAAAGGATTTACCACCTGGCCCTCCTCCAGGGGTGGAAGAGCAGCCCCACCCATCTCTGGGTCGCCCGTCTCAGGGGTGATTCTCACCAACCAGTTAAACAGCTGCAGAGACGGGAGGCGTCATCTCCCCGCAATGGATACAGCAGAGCCTGCTGGGCCGGAGTTTCTTGCAGGGGACGACACCCTTGGCGACGAGCAGACTGAGGGGCGGCCCAAGAGGAACTCAATGGTTTGTCATGGGAAGCTCCCCTATCCGCTACTAACTGAGGAGAACCGCTGGGCTCAGTCCTCGACAGTGTCACCGAAAGGCCACCTCGTAAGATGGGAGCTTTGAGAAAGCATTTAGCTTGACAACCTCTCACACCTCACAAGGTAAGCCAGGGGGCACTTCTGGACCACGGAGGTGGACATCGTCTGGCTGAGGGCCTGCGCCGTGACTTTGATCACGGTTAGTCAACAAGCGCAGCTCAACCCCAGCACAGAACTACCCTCATGCAAAAAGATTGCCTTGGCCTCACATGCAGGGTGGGTGTGGTCTGTGTACAGCCACCCCATCCAAGAGGGTAGTGAGAGAGGAAAAACTTATGCAGATTGGCACCTTTGGCATTCCATATTTATGGCACCAATATACCCCCATACTGCCAAGTTTTCCATGCACATCTGGAAGACCCAGGAAAGCATGGCTGTAAACTCTGAATCTGAGTCAGCATAAGCACACACCATTACAGTGGGCAGCGTCACCCTCATTTCCAGAGCATAACAGCACTCTCTCCGATGCTGCAATCAACGTCTGTCCCTCAGCTGGAGCTCTGAATGAAATGCTAGGTTCCCCTATGAAAAGGACCAGCAATCCAATCCAGAAACTGCACAGCTTGCAATGCGCTAGAGAGGGAGGGGCCCTAGGGGGTTGGTTCCCCGAAGGAACCCCTCAACCTCATGTCACCCAAGCCATATCAGCAAAGTAGACCTCTTCTGGTGCACCAGAGAGGGCGCTACAATGGAGATTACACAAGGGAACCGCGCATCTAGAGCGCCGAGCGAGCGCTGGGTTGCCGTGACAACCCGCGCTGCAGCCCGGCAGCTCGACGGCACACGACACGCAGAGGAGCGAAAGGTTTGCTCTCGCTGATCTCCGCGGTCTCCCAGAGTGTCGGGCAGAGCCGCGGCTGTGCTTTTACACACAAGCGGCAGCTGGCCAACAACAGAGGGGACTCAAGCTTCCCGGAGAAAGAAGAGTCACGACCGGCGTGTCGACGTGATCATGTTCTCATATGAAAACATGAACACCCACGAACATCATTTCAGCACGCGCCCAGACATGCGAAACGGTGATCGTGGCCGTCAGTGAGGACAGGAACGATCGCATCCAGAAACACAAGTAGGATGTCGTCTTTAAAAAGACGCGAATCTACTGGTGTAAGCTCTTTCAGGGACTTTACTCTTTTAGAAGTGCTGAAGCACGCAGGGGAACGGCCACCGCAACACAGACAGGGATTGTGTGCAGCCTGTCATGTGCTTTCTCTCTTTGAAGGCGCTCACTCTTACCAGCCGTAAAAACGGCTTTTCAGCGCTCAAAAGCGCACCGTACCGGCCGTGAGAACAGCCTTCTGCTTTGCTCAAAAACGGCAAACGAAACAGAAAAAGAGAGGACGTCGACCCCGCTGCTGTGCTGTTCGCCCGCACTCGGAAAAAAAGAGAAGTTCAACCAAAAGCTTGACTCGTCTTCTAGCAGACACTCGCTTGCAGAGAACAGGAACAACACCGTTCGGCTCCGAAGCGAAAAGCTGAAGATGCAACGCACCTGCTGCTCATTATATACCCGCGCTGCGAGGCGAGCAGCTGATGCATATGATTGCATGCCAATGTGCATTGGCTCGTTTAGTTACACTCGAAGTAGATTGGCCTCTCTAGCGAGATTCCTATTCGTCGGTCTGTCCGACGTACGTCGAACGTGACCGACTGAATGGGAACTCTATTTGCAACTTAGTATTTTTAACAGGATGCAATAATTTCATGAAGTATAAATGATTATATTTATTAAAATTATTATTAAACACTCGTTCACAGTTTATTTCCACTTCTAGAACATTATTTTCAATTTTATTGAAAATAAATGCAAGCTTGGCAAAAGGTGGATTCGAACCCGTGTCAATCTCTTTAAAACTGAGTGGCCCAACCTTTTTTTTTCAACATTTTGCAGATTCTGCAAGGGATATGTGAACTTTTGAGCACAACAGTAGCATGTGTTGTGTTCTATATAGCACATGGTTTGTGTTTATATCGGCCACGTGCTTTCCTGTTGTCATGTTTTGTTTTATTATTAATAAAAGTCCATCTGTATTTCTGAGTCCTTGCCTCACCCCTTTACCTGAAACCTGACCATGTTGTTTCACTGTTTTGATTTCCTGATGCCTTGATACAGTCTTCACCCAAGACGACAATATTTAGCTCATTCATTTTAACAAGCGGAAGCCAAAAACGCACTACACACACATCGTCACAGGCGAGGGGACGTGAATTTGTATCCCTGCGGATTCCTATCGCAATTGGTTTACAGCATTGGTTCCGGCCCACTGCTGTCTGTATCCATTAAGATAATAAAATGCCCTGCAGTGAGCGCTTGGGGAGGAGGTGAACTGTCAAGATAGGGTAAGGCCATAATATGTTTGCAATATTTTCACAACTGGAGCTGGAATACATTGAATGTGTAACAAGAAGGAGAGAGAAATTGACTGTACTATATTCAATTATTATTTGGCTGGTGCTTTCTCCGCAAATGCGTGGTGAAGCGTTCATGCAAGCACTGCCTCAACGGGAGAGAACTGGTAGCAGTTAGGTCACCAGATGGCACACACTTAGTTCCACATGTTAAACAGAAGAGTTTTTAAGAATCCAAGAGGTGTTTGAGTGTTTTGCAGGGCCTTCTGAAAAATTTGTGGCCCATTGCCAAATTAATAGAAAAGACCCATGTTGAGATTGCTTCAGACATTCATATAGAAAACTTAGGGATAATTGATTGTAGACAGATAATTTGTAGACTGTAGAATTAGCAAAAAATTAAAGCACACCCACTATGCCATTCTTTCTTCTTGACAGATTTCAATAATTTAGTGGTCTCGTGTTAATTATTGCATTTATTAACAGCTGACAATTAACTTTTCACCACACCTGCCAAAGGCAGAGACTTGAAATACATGAAAAACTGCCACACCAACCATGACTCTGAATAATAATTTAGTAAATAAATAAATAAATAATATGGGCACTTTTAGCACACTATTTTGCACTATTTGACAAAATTAGGCTACAACTATTGAAATTCACACACAATATGAAATTATACACTGCCTGGCCATAATAAAAAGTCACTGTTTGGATTTTAATAGGCAAATACTTAAAGGTGATAAAGAGGATCTTTTCGTCGACTGAGAAACCAAAGACTGTTACTGAGTTTTTGAAATGAGCACATGCTTAAGAACACCCCCCCCCCTCTCTTTTGGAGGGAACGTCTCCCAAAACTCGTGCACGAGTACTGGAACACAAGTGTTTACCACCGGCATTCGCTGTGTAGTGTTAGTGGATTCATTATGTTGGACTCACCCCCTTACACTGAGTTTAAGGTCAGTGCCAAATCATGTGTGAAAGTGATTTCACAATTTGAGCCTGATGAATCTTGACATTGTCATCCTGGAATATGGCCATGATACATCTTAATACATGGTTGTTTAAGAAATGAAAAGCTACACACTCCATCAATTAGGGTTAAAAGAACTGTTGCCAAACATATGACATGCTAGAAACATAATAATTGATCCATAGACTCTTAAGTATTTGCCTATTAAAATTCAAACAGCATCCTTTTTTTTTTTTTTTTTTTTTGGCTGTGCAGTCTATTTATCATGACGTCACAAATGAAGAACAGTTCTATTGATATAAATAAGTTTCACATTTTTGGCTTCCTATAGTTAAACTTTGAATCTGGCTTTTTTTTTTTTTTTTTTACGGAGATAAAAGAACACTGTTACTCAGTCAAACTGCATTTTTTTAAATAACACTTTATTTTACAGTGTCCTTTTTACACATTACATGTAGTTAATATTGTAATTACTATAAATTGTGCATAATTACATGCAACTAACTAATCCTAACCATAAACCTAATTGAAGTTTATTGTTTCTCAGTACTTAAATCTATAATTTACAGAAGAAGATTAGGGCCAAGCAATAATACAAAAATAAAACCATCTTGAGATTAAAGTTGTTAAATTTCGAGAAACAAATCGTTAAATTTCGAGAAAAAAGTCTAAATAAAATGTTGAGAAATAAACTCATTAAATTACGAGAAAAAACTTGTTAAATTTCAAGAAAAAAGTTGAGATAAAATGTTGAGAATATAGTCTTTAAATTACGAGAAAAAAGTTGTTAAATTACGAGAACAAATTCGTTAAATTCTGAGAAAAATATCATTAAATTTAGAGAAAAAAGTTGAGATAAAATGTTTAGAATTCGTTAAATTACGAATTTGTTCTCATAATTTAACAACTTTTTTCTTGTAATTTAATGACTTTATTCTCATAATTTAATGAGTTTATTCTCAACATTTTATCTCGACTTTTTTCTTGAAATTTAACGAAATTTTTCTCATAATTTAACGAATTTGTTCTCGTAATTTAACAACTTTTTTCTTGTAATTTAGTGACTTTATTCTCAACATTTTATCTCAACTTTTTTCTTGAAATTTAATGAGTTTTTTCTCATAATTTAACGAGTTTATTCTCAACATTTTATCTCGACTTTTTTCTCTAAATTTAACACGTTTTTTCTCAAAATTTAACGAGTTTATTCTCAACATTTTATCTCGACTTTTTTCTCTAAATTTAACACGTTTTTTCTCAAAATTTAACAACTTTAATCTCGAGATGGTTTTATTTTTTTATTATTGCTTGACCCTAATCCTCTTCCGTAATAATTACAATGTTACACGGACACCTTAAAATAAAATGTAACCAAAAAAATCTATTAGGATTTGATAATCATTCTTAACATTACAGCTTTGCTCAACTCGCTTTGTTCTTAACATTCGTACAATTATGCTATGAGACGTCACAATTCTATTGCATGTTTGCAACATGCATCCATTTGTCAAGCATTTCAATATTAGGGTACATTTACGCGACAACAATATTGTTAAAATGGAGAATTTTTTTCTTCTTCATTTTCAAAACGATCCCCATTTATACGAATCCTTGAAAATGGCTCAAAATGCTGTAATCTGCTGGCAGGCCATTAGATGGCGATGAAACACTATAGACTGAACATGTAATGCGCATGTGCATGATGTCATCATTTTCACAGATATGCGTTTTTTGTTTTTTACACGGAGACCATTTTCAAAAACTTGCATTGAAACCTGTTTTTTCAAAAGTCTGAGTTTTCAGGCCACAGTGACGGTCGGCCGTCAGGCAGTTTTTGTTCTCAGTGTGTTCTGTACCGTTGGCTGAAGTTGATCCTCGTCTGATTTTTTTTGGCCGATTCAACATGCTGAATCGCCGTTGGAGCCCGTCGGGCCATCTGATCATCCTGATTGGCTGTTCAGCTACTGCCACCTGCTGGTACGGAAAGGAATTTCATCTTACGCAGGCACAGAACGGATGTGTTACTTGGCCGTCGGCTGTTGAGCATTGGTTTGGTGTGTCAGGGCAACTTGGACCCAGACGCTGCCGATGTGAGCCAACCCTGCAGTCTGCTTAGTGTGTTCCTGCCTTTAGTCAACTGGCCAGTAATTTATTTACTCACCAAAAACTATTTTGACTTGCATTCAGTGGCACTTAATGATTTGGTCCCTTTGTCTGCTCTAAAACGCTCTCATGTATAGAGCAACATTTACTAGTTTGAAACTTTGCAAAAAAAAAAACACAAAGTGATTCTGCACTGTATTTTATCATGCAGTTACAGGAAATTAATCATTGTCAGCCATTCAGAATGAGGAATTCAACAGTGCCATGATATAAAGCTGGCATGACAGTATATACGGTTCTTGGGAGAATTTGAAATATGGTTTGCTATTTGCGGGGCTGTCAGTGGATTGGACTGTTTTACATTATTTACCTGTCAGAGGGTCGAAGAAACATGGAGTAATGAAAATACAACACAGAATGTGATGTGTTCCAATCAACTGAAGAAAACAAAGAACTTATTATTAAGGGGTGTTGTTAAACTTGTTACATTTGTACCACAATTGATGTGCCTTTACAGATGTACATATATTGGCTATAGCATTAAATAAGCCTCATTCAATCATAATTTAGTAACTAAACACTTTCTAATCGTAGATGTTTCTAGTATTTTGTTTTAAACTCAAGTTTTACATCATGTAAAGCTATGTTTTTCAATAATGCCAGGTAATCAGTCAGTTTCCAAATAAAAAGAGGAGTATATTAAGGTTATTTCATATACAGTATAGACAGAATGTACCTTACCGTAATATAAAATGTCTCAGACTCTGATATGTGAACATTTTTGTTACACCGCCCTCCCCTAATGTGGTAAAAAAAGAGATTACAGAGTCAAAAGCTACTTTTCTCAGAAGAGAAAATACACCCATACATATCAGTTCACATTTATACAGCAGGAACTAGCTGCGTTCTTTGAGAATTAAGTCATCATTGTGTATAATGAACTGTTCCCAGCGCTCAGGGTAAGCTGATTATGCTGGTTTTACTCACCTTGTGTCAGTTATCCCTCTATGACGATAGACCGAAAGAAACATACACTGAGGAAAAGATCCAATTACAACTCATGCTGAAAGTCCTAGCTCTGCAGGCGGAGTGGAAAGGCCACAGGAAGACTCCAGAATGCACACCAATGGGCTTGTGAGGTCAGGGGGTGGCAAGAGTCAAAGGCAAGCCTGAAACGGTGCTTCTTTAGAGGATGAAAAGAGCCACAGTGGCTGGCTGTACATTTTTAATCTTGTTAGCACCTGTATGCGATGACCTTTATTGTGACAGATGCTTTTAAGCTCAAGTCTTTTTGTGCTTTCACTGTGCTAAGAGCAGAGCAACTTGAAAAGATCCAGGGCACAAGGTGCAGATGCTAAATTTAACTCCCTAAGATTGTCTCTCCTTCAAGGTGGAGGGATGTTGACAGATGAACTGTGTTTTTTCTTCTTTTCTAAAATGGAAGATCTTCTGAACTTTTCTAACAATGCACAACAGTGCCTTGTACAACACATAAAACATGGTGCTGTTTAAAAATGGTAGTTACGCAGACGCGTAATCTTTCTTTTGACATCGCCAACTACTTGTTTGGCATGCGTAATACAGATCCATATGAACAGGGATAGTTTTAATAACATCATATAAAGAAAAAAACGTTTCCGTTTTTAGTACATTGTTGTCGTGTAAACACACCCTTAGTAAAAAAAAAAAAACATTAACAAATCTGCTTCACAGGTAAAATCAAATGAATAGCTAATTACAACATTGAAATAAAAATGTCAAGCTTGTACAAATACTAGAAATTGTGAAATAATTGGGAAGCAGTACACATTTCATTTATCTATTATAACTTTTGTGTTGTTTTGGGTTTTTTGGCCATTACCTTATAAAGGTCCAGATATTTCTCAAGTTTTCCATCAGATGTCTGATGTTCTTTTTTTTAATATGATGTCATTACGTTGCTTTCTTGCCACCAGCCACTTGGTGCATTGCTGATCATAGTTGCGAGCATCGATAGATCTGCCCTTTCCAAAGAACTATAGACTGTGAATAAAGATGGAAGATGCACCTTCACTCTCTTCCATTGTAGTAAGTGAAGCCGCCAGCATGCCAATATGCCGCTGACATCTTGAGTCTCGAGTCTGTGCATAGTGAACTTGGAGCCCAAGTCTGCGCAGTAGTAAGTGCGAAGCGGAGCCACGATATCAAGGTCTCTCTCACACTCAAGCAGAATCGGTTAATAAAGCAGAACAACTTATTATGTCAGTGTGAAATAAACAGTTCTGGAAATGTAGAAAAAAGGCGGGGTTTATGACCTATACTGCATCCAGCCACCTGGGGGCGATCAAGATGCTTTGGCTTCAGTAGGACTCATGTGGTGCTCTTGCAATGAACACAAGAACACGCAGTAATCTCAGATAACGTAATTCAGATATTTTAATCAAATTCGTTTGAAGAACCAAATTAGCCAGAAATCAGTTATCACGATTAGAAGATCTGGCATCTGTCAAATCATTGCAGATGTATTAAGCGAGGTATGAAGAATGAACCTCAGGACACCAGGTGGGAAAGCTCGAAGACATAAGACCTCCATATAAGCTGTGTCCCAATTCAGGGTCTGCAGCCTTCGAAGTGCATGAAAGGGGTGGGGCTTTGGAGTGGAGGAAGGTCTAACTAAGTAGTGTAAAAGAAGCCCAGTTTCAGACTTGGCAACAATGAGCCGAACGTCATTACATGGCCTATAGCAGCTGAGTGACAGATGATGTTTGTAATTTTAAAAAGGTGAAATGGATGCAATGTCATGCAAAATTTTATGACTTTCTATTAGGTTTTGACATGCTTCAATGTTGACGACAACGGGACACCAGACCATATAAACAGGTAAAATAAGTATGGTTAAACTATGTAATGTCACTTTTATGTCGTTAGCAACTATTATTTAACCTTGTTTATTTCTGTTAAATGTATTAGGGAGGCTCGCTCCTCCCTAAATTACGTTTAGAAACTTCACTAAATCCGATGGCTCAGTGAGGTCTGCATTCACAGCAATGACACTTCCTCTTTCAAGATCCGTAAAGGTACTAAAAACATATTTAAATCAGTTAATGTGTGTTCAGTGGTTCTATCTTAATATTATAAAGCGACTAGAATACTTTTTGCGTGCCAAAAAAACAAAATAACAACATTTCAACAATATAGTGATGGGCTGATTTCAAAACACTGCTTCGGAGCTTTGCGAATTGAATCTGTGACTCGGAGTGCCAAAGTCACGTGATTTCAGCAGTTTAGCCATTTGATAGGATATCCGAGGCACTGATTAGCTCAGAAGCAGTGTTTTGAAATCAGCCCATTACTATATTGTTGAAAAGTCATTATTTAGTTTTTTTTGGCGCAAATAAATAATGACAGAATTTTCATTGTTGGGTGAACTAACCCTTTATTGTTAAGACAAACAACTGAGACAATGTTGGCCGGCAAAAACAAAATGAAGAATATTCCTTTAAATCTTTTATGAATAATCTGAGAAAAAAAAAGATAGACAACACAAAGTATGTTTACATGCACAATTATAATCAAGATATACAGTGCATCCAGTAGTTGAAGTACAGTTGAAATCACATTACATTGGGCAGACATTTGCATTCAAGTCATACAATTTATCATGCATTTCCTGCATTTCCTGGCATTGTTAGCACCATGCTCTACCATTTAAGATACAATAACACACATTACAATAGACATGATCTATGTCTGTTTTAATGTGCATGTAGCACACTAACTGATGGATAAAGCCTTACATATGTACCATGCTTGACAGTTAGCACCTACTTATATTAACTTACCTGATGACTGGTTGCCATAGCGGTGCTACCGTTCACACACAAACTCCCAAGTGTGCTGTGGAGAGCAATTTTTAGATCTCAGGGGAACTCTTGGCCACTTCCATGAACACTGATATATCCCTAGAGTGGAGCTATACTATATCACATCAGACTTGTATTGAATTTGTGACTGCTTACAAATGTACTCTCTCACAGTAGATTAAACACTGAACATCAATAATGTGAGCCCATATGAAATATCATGTAGCACTTCTCTGACATCTTGTAGAACTTAGATACTGTATTTTGTTTGGAGCTGATGTTACTTGTAACATCATAGATAAACGCGAAAGTTTTGAAATGAAGTTGTCCAAGATTGTTAATAGTACTGTAGGAAATTGCATTGTTACTCAGCCAGCATATCAAAATGAAGGTTTTGTGGAACATAGAAAGTTTTCTAGAATATTTTTTATTCTCTGAACATCTGAAACACAAGTCAGGAACATGCCTCATTGGAAGCATGTATTTTCAACTCTGGAAACTTGCAATAAAAAAATCTGAACATTATTATCAATGCAGTTATGTATTATTCATGATGGTAGATTTCTCCAAAAAGTGAATATGTGAAGAAGCCAAGATCCTGGGAAGTGTAAAGAGATTTTTTTCTCCATTTAAACATCAGGTTTCATCTCATTTCCATGCTTCCATTGTTTTTTGGGTTTATATATATATATATATATATATATATATATATATATATATATATATATATATATATATATATATATATATATATATATATATATATACACACACACTCTAAAAAATGTTTGGTTAAAAACAACCCAAGTTGGGTTGAAAATGGACAAACCCAGCAATTGGGTTGTTTTAACCCAGTGGTTGGGTTAAATGTTTGCCCAACCTGCTGGGTAGTTTTATTTAACCCAACTACTGATCAAAAATGACTATATGTCTGGCTTAAAATAAATCCAAAATAGGTGAGATATTAAAAATCAAACACATAATTACTATAGGCAACAATAATAATCAAAAGGTGTACATTTATTAATAAGCAATTTAATAAATGTTTATTGTTTATTATTCATTATCTTATTAATAAATGCTCATTTATTAAACATTAATAAATGTTAATTTCCAGCATATTTTGGGTTCATTTTAAGCAAGCAATACAGTAATTTTTATACAACAGTTGAGTTAAATAAAACTACCCAGCACGTTGGGCAAACATTTAACCCAACCACTGGGTTAAAACAACCCAATTGCTGGGTTTTTTCCATTTTCAACCCAACTTGGGTTGTTTTTAACCCAGCATTTTGTATATACTTTCTACCGCTCCTAGTGCCCGTATGTGATGGAAACACCACAAAATTGTGCAAGCAGTTGTTGGCATGTTTTTCATCATGTCATGGCAATAACGTTAATTGGCCAAGATGTTTTGATTTGAATATATTTGCACTTCTTAATGTTTTGTTTACATAGTGCTGTCCAATATAACAATGATCAGTCTAGCCATCATAATTTGGCCCTTGTCAAACTTGTTCAAATCCTTGCCAATTTTTCTTGCTTCTAACACATCAACTTTGAGGACAAAATGTTCACTTGCTGCCTAATATATCCCACCCTCTAACATGTGCCGTGATGAAGAGATAATCAGTGTTGTTCAGTTCACCTGTCAGTGGTCATAATGTTATGCCTGATCAGTGTATATATAATATTCATTGTTCATGTGCCCTCATAATGAAAATAATTTTCCCTTCACCTTGTAACGATTTCTTTTCTCTGATGACCTCTCCCCTCCATCAACCTGTCACTCACATGACATTGCAGCAATATCAAACAACAACAATCCAATGACCCAATCAATTCCCGATTGGGTCCTGCATTTTTTCCTGTTTGAGAAGTCGTTTCATATGATATATGTCACAATGGGGCAAAAAAGACAATTGCAACTTGCATTTCATGCTGACTTTAAACTCGACAAACTTACTCATTAAACCTCAGGCAGTATCTGTTTGAACAGAAGGGCTTATTGTGTTGGGTTGAGAGTATTCTTTATCTGTTTGTTTTTCTGTTCCTCTGCCTTTTTGTTTTCAACATGAAAATTGTGTGTATGTGTCTCATTGTCTTTGTTCATGGTTATTTGGGCTGGCTTGATGTTTTCTCTCTCCCATCAGCCCCTCCGCACATAATTAAAAGCCAGAAGCGTCTTCATTTCCTGTGCCATCAACAGCCACTAACCAGTAGCTCTAGAGTCAGCAGAAAGCATTAGTGTGTGCATAGATGAAAACAAAGATGACCATCTAAACACATTTGCCTTAAACTCTTGCAAGATGACAGTACTTTGAGTTCCTGAGTCCAGTTTTTTCAATTTTTCTGAAATTGTTGAAATGAGTTACTGTCTAATACATTCCTGTTCCCATGTTGCTGTATTTAATCAGCACTGATCTGCATCATAATGTCCTCAAACTACATGACTTCACAGTTCAGTTCATTTATTCAAGAGGAATAAATGATGTGAAGAATCAAGCCACAGCAGAGGAAACATCTCTGGATGTCGCATTTTAAAAATACTATCCATTTATATAATTATGAACATTATAATCATTAAACTATATGACATTTACATTTATACATTCAGCAGATGCTTTAATTCAAATCAACTTACAAATGAGGAACATCTTAAGGAATACGTACTAATGAAATACTAATTAAAACAGTACATCATTTCTACTGTATAACTATAGTACATTTGATATATATAGATATATATAGATATATATATATATATATATATATATATATATATATATATATATATATATATATATATATATATATATATATATATATAAAATTATAATTTTAAAATATTTAAAAAAATCTAAAATGTAAAAATAATTTAAATTAAAAATAAGAGGGTAGCACTTCAGTTTACAGTCCTGTTCCCCATGTACATACTATGTACTTACTATAGTAAATATAATAATAACTATTCACTAACCCTGAACCTACCCCTAAATCTAACCTTAACCCATGTAGTTACCTTATATCACCCAGTACTTTCTTAGGTAAGTACACTGTAAGTACACATAAGTGCATGTACTGTAAAAGAAAGAATGTAGATTTAATTTAGGACCTAAAACTAGGTGTCTTTAATCTTTTATTACATTGCACTCAAGATGTTGTATTATGAATACAGTGAATATAATTCACTTTTATACCTAACAAAGGCCCTTAGCAGTGACTAGCCAATCCTGTTTTAGCAGCATAAATAAACTTCAGAGCACAAGAAAAATGATAGACAGAAGAAAGGTGACCATTCCTTCTCTATTAAACTCCAGCTGACAAAGTAATGCAAAGACTGTAAATCTGAGGCAACAAAAGAACCATCTCTCCCTTTCTTAATCAGAGTCTGTGAAACAATAAAGAGCTTTGAATCAATGCGAACGTGCTGGTATTAGAGAGTTTGTTTTTTGGATGTGTATGATTGATGATTGCAGTTTACAGGGGATGTTGATTAATAGGCTGATTAGAATGGACTGATGCCAAAAGCTCCTCTCTGAAGGTAATGAATCTCATGTTGAGTTTCTCAAAAATAGTCTGCTCTTTGATAAACACTTGCTGCTGTTAGTATTCTCATCTGCAGCCATAAAAGCATGTTCAGCCTCCAGAGAAATAACCAATATTAAGTGCATTAGAAAAATGGGAATGATTGCACTGATTGACTGATAGACAATGATTGACTGCTGCACATTTTTGGATCATGGATGTTTCTGTCAAAGAGTGATTTTGTATTCTGATAAAATCAGGTTTTGACTTTTGATTCCACTTTATAACTGATGACTTATAACACACTAGAGAAGTCTCTGACTGAACATTTGTCAGAATCGTGGGTGTGGAGAAAGCTGGGTTAGTTTGAAATCAATCAGTAATGCAGTGAAAATGATTTCTCGAAGCATAAATGGACTAGCATGTCTGAAATTCTCATTGATCACCTGATGCCTAAATGTGAGTGTGTTGCTGCTAAAAAGTTTTTAAAAAATTTCTCAACTTTTGGTTACAACAACCTTTTTGCAAACTCTTTCTACATCTTTGCAATGCACCATCCCTAATTTGCAGCGTTCTCTGACAAAACAAAAAGTTGTCAAACCAAGTCAAGTTACCTTTATTTATCTAGAGCTTTATACAATATAGATCGTTTCAAAGCAGCTTTACAGTGATAACAGGTCAATAAAATGATGTATTTTGGCTGTTGTTCAGCTGAAGTCAGTTCAGTGTTGATTCAGTTCCGTTATAAAGATCAACAAATATTAAATTAATTAATTTCATCTATAAAGCAATTCTGCAAAAAATAATGTCATCGTCCAGCTCAGTTCAGTTCTCATACAACAGCGTCAGTACAGTCAGATCAATAATGTTGTTGAAGATTAAATGTCCCCAAATAAGCAAGCCAGAGGCGACAGTGGAAAAGAACCCAAACTCCATCAGGTGACAGAATGGAGAAAAAAAAACCTTGGGAGAAACAAGGATCAGTCGGGGAGCCAGTTCTCCTCTGGCCAACAACGAACACAGTGTCATTATGATTTAGGATTCATCATGCCGGTATGGAACCGAAGCTGGGAATAGGGTCTGTGCAGTGGACCTGTCTGGATCTTGTGGTCTCTGCTGAGGATCTGTGCTGATGGCTGTCATGTTGACGAGGCCTTCACAGGGGATTGTCTAGTAGACGGGGTCTCTTCTGACATTCAGGGCTGCGTTGTGTTTGTGAATTTTGTGGAGGTCCACTATCTGATCTAGATATGGACCGGAACCGGCTGACTATGGTAACCTCAGGATAAGGATGAGACAGACAAGACTAATATTAGCGTAGATGCCATTCTTCTTATGATGTAACAAGTACATCGGATGTTATAGGACGTTCCGGCTGACCTAATTTATGCAGCCTAATAATCAACTGATTTGAATGATAGAAATTGATAATGTGTTATGTGTATGCCAGGTCAAAGAGATGTGTTTTTAGTCTAAATTCTATATAGACTAGTCTATATATGAAGAGTTTGGTTCCAAAACGCGATAAACGGCATTTTCAAAAAATTGAGTTTCCATCAAAATCAGTATTGTATCTGGTTGGTATTGAAAAGTCATTTATTAATTTTGCCCA
Source organism: Chanodichthys erythropterus (assembly GCF_024489055.1). Classification (NCBI taxonomy): domain Eukaryota; kingdom Metazoa; phylum Chordata; class Actinopteri; order Cypriniformes; family Xenocyprididae; genus Chanodichthys; species Chanodichthys erythropterus. Next base: position 24,249,494 of record NC_090228.1, read on the forward strand.
AAATGCGATATCCTTCATGTTATTCTGTTATGTTTTCCCCCTTTCTTTCCAAAATGCGACAAACGCCAGTCTCCTTTTTCTGCAGAACGCGATATATCCGCATAAAACCAATCACAGCGCACAATTCCACCCACTGTAAACATTAAAGGCTTTTTAAAAAGCCGTTTTTAATACCAATGTACTCGGCAAATGTGTTTATTTAACCTTGCGGTGGCATAAAGATACTCTTTAATGAGTAATGACAAATAATTGATAATATTTACAAGATGACCATTTTGAGAGCGACGGCTGAATGTATTTTTAGTAAAATGCCTGTATATAAGATAAATATTGGCAAAGTTTAGACTCTGTCATATATGTGAATCAACTTACTTTGTTGTGTATTTTCAATTTGAAAAATAACTTTTATATTGATGGATTAATTGCATTTTGACAAAAAAGTGTCATGGATTTATTGCATTTTGGGAAAAAAAATTATATGTTTTTATAATAAACTTTTTAAAATCAAAATGTAGATTTAAATTTTTAATGTTTTTATATCCAAAAGATGCTATGTGAAAGTTTGAAACAGAAAACAGGGGTTTTCATCTTGCCACTTTCTTGGTAACAAAAATGCCTTTAGTCAAATTATGATCAAAATGGAGTTATTGCGTTTTGGAACCAAACTCTTCATCTATATAAAATCTATACAAACTCATTTGCTTCCCGAAAAGACTGTTCCAAAGTTTGGGTGGCCAGATTCTGGCCAGAATTTTGAGTTCGCAATAGACGTGAAGGACTATAATGCATTAAGAGTTTGCTCAGGTACTGGGGAACTAAACCATTAGGTACTTTGCAAATAATTAGCATGATTTTAAAATGTATGCAATGTTTAATAGGAAGAAAATGCAGCATTGACAGAACCAGGCTAATATTGTCATACTTCCTGGTTCTAGTAAGAACTCTAGATGCAGCGTTTTGGACCAGCTGGAGTTTGTAAGTGTTTATTAAGCATTTTATTATGCGTTGAACTGAAATTCAAAACATACACCAGTAAAATTATATATATATATATATATATCTCAAAATGTATTTAAAATACATTCCATACTAAGTATATGTCAGGGTTGGTGGCTGATTACAGCCACCAACCCTGACATATACTTAATATGAAATGTATTTTTTTCACATTATCCTGTTTATTGTCTGAATTACTTTATTAAAATATCTCCAGAAGATATCTTCATCGTGCCCTTTATTAAAAGGGCACGATGAAGATATCTTCTGGAGATTTTTTAATAAAGTAATTCAGACAATAAACAGGATAATGATCCAGGAGAAACATACCACATAACACTTGACAAACAAAGCTAGACCAAGAACAGAGAGAAACTGAAGGCTTATATACCAAGGGAACAGAGGAGCTAATGAGGCTAAATAATAAGACACACCTGAACTGAGGACACTAATCAAATCAGTAACCTAGGATACAAACAAGTGGAGAACGGAGGAAAACTGAACTAATTAACATACTCAAAGAATAACATAAACTCAAACATGAACAGGAAGGAGAAACAGATCAAAAGACAAACTCAAAACGCAAAACCATTAACATATTTACTGACAGATCACTTGAGACTTAAAATTGAAAATATATATTTTTGACAACAAAAGATCGCACTTTTCAAAAATTCAAAATAAAACAAAGATTATTGTAATATGTTTTCAACCATTCAAAGTTTCATGTTTAATTTAATGTATTACTTTCAGTTTCTTTGTAATTATTTGTGAAATGTACTAGCAATTTCTAAGAGAAAATTGTTTCTACGCCATTTTTTTTTCAGTGTATCAGCTCATGCCATGAAGTACACAAGACAACTTGCTGACCGATAACATACAAGATAAAGAACCTATCAGCTTGCACCATATAGTTTCATGACTGAAGTTTGTGGTCAGCATGTTGGTGATTTTGCTGAACACAGTCTAGCACCCACAGCAGGTGTTCACCTAGAGTAGGTGCAGTGTAATTCGTTTATGTAATACATCTGTCTGGAACGTCAGCTTTTGGCACTTCCTTGTCTGTTTCAGAAAACAATGACATCCAGACTCACTATGAAGAGCTGAGCACAATTAATTTGTTGCTGAAATTATATTGTGTGATATTTCTTTCAGGTCTACCCTACGGCAACAGCTGAGAAACTCGACAAAAAGTGTGGGGGTGTTCAACAAGCTATAATTAACTGATGTGTTTCCCTTTCTTTTATCACACACACCACATACAGACAAACTACACACAGAATACATTGAAATATTTTTAAATCAAATTCTATGTGTTTAAAGGTGCCCTAGAACTTTTTTTTAAAAAGATGTAATATAAGTCTAAGGTGTCCCCTGAATGTGTCTGTGAAGTTTCAGCTCAAAATACCCCATAGATTTTTTTTAAATTCATTTTTTTAACTGCCTATTTTGGGGCATCATTATAAATGAGCCGATTCAGGGCTACTGGCCCTTTAATTCTCATGCTCCACGCCCACGGAGCTCACGCTTGCCTTGAACAGTGCATAAACAAAGTTTACACAGCTAATATAACCCTCAAATGGATCTTTACAAAGTGTTTGTCATGCATGCGTCAGATTAGGTGAGTATTGTATTTATTTGGATGTTTACATTTGATTCTGAATGAATTTGAGGCTGTGCTCCGTGGCTAACGGCTAATGCTACACTGTTGGAGAGATTTATAAAGAATGAAGTTGTGTTTATGAATTATGCAGACTGCAAGTGTTTAAAAATGAAAATAGCGACGACTCTTGTCTCCGTGAATACAGTAAGAAACGATGGTAACTTTAACCACATTTAACAGTACATTAGCAACATTTTAACAAAACATTTAGAAAGACAATTTACATTATTATTGCTCCATCTGCCATTTTCCACTATTGTTCTTGCTTGCTTACCTAGTCTGTTGATTTACCTGTGCAGATCCAGAGGTTACTGGCTGCCCTTGTCTAATGCCTTTCATAATGTTGGGAACATGGGCTGGCATATGCAAATATTGGGGGCGTACACACCGACTGTTACGTAACAGTTGGTGTTATGTTGAGATTTGCCTGTTCTTCGGAGGTCTTTTAAACAAATGAGATTTATACAAGAAGGAGGAAACGATGGAGTTTGAGACTCACTGTATGTCATTTCCATGTACTGAACTCTTGTTATTTGACTATGCCAAGATAAATTCAATTTTTCATTCGAGGGCACCTTTAATATACAGTTACATATTTGTTGTGCATACGTTTTCACAAGAGCTTTCGGTAATAGTAAGATTACCAAGTAAAAAGTTGAAAACTGAAGAAATGTTTTTTCTCTAGCGGTGAATTTATATGTTGGTTTGAAACAACTTCTTCAATATGTCTTGAATTGTAATGTTTTGTGAAATAAACATTAATAACTACTTTCAATTAAATCATATTTTGTGTGTGTGTGTGGGTGTGAGCACAAAAACTGCAGGATTCAGTAAAATGCTAAAAGTTGTTGCTGTCTGACTGCATTTATTGTTCATTTTAACAAGAAACTGCAGTGAACTTTACATAGCTACATTTTTGGCTACATTCATATCTATATATAAGGGGTAATGTACATCCAAATGGTTGTTTTTGCAGAATAAGCCTCAACAGGGGTCTTGCATCAGCCTGAAGGGGTTTAGGTAATACTTTATTTTACAGTGCCATAGTTACATGTTACTACACGTACTTACTATAGTAATAACAGTAAATTATGCATAATTACAAGTAACTAACCCTAAACCAAACCCTAACCCTAACTGTAACTCTATAGTAAGTACATGTAGTTAATTAATAGTACTTATTTGAGTAATTACAATGTAACTACAGTACTGTAAAATAAAGTGTAACCGGGGTTTATTCTATGATAACAACCTGCTGGATGTACATTATTCTGATTATTACATGGCTACTTGCCACATAAGTAATACATAATTAGACATGAAATATTGATCTGAGTCAAAATATTTTGTTAACTGTTAAACACAAAGCTTCCGTGGAGAAAGCAGTTGTTAGCAAGCGGTAAGTTCAAACTAGTCGGACATTTAAGAGATATGATACAGTCATACAACATATTACATGGCATTTCACCACCTAAAAAAATTATAGAGATAATTTTGATCTGGGATGAAATTGATTTAAAATCACAAAATCGTACCTGTTTGTTATCTTATAATCTTATAATCCATTACAGTGAACAAAACAATAGTCACAAAATGGCAGCAGATACGTTTATATGAAACGAGAGTGTCTCCGCGATACTGGATGACATTAACTGTACACAAAATATTGATTTGACTGCATTTTAATATTTTATTAGCTCACCAAACGCAAACTTCCAGGAAAAAAAAAAAAACTTTCCTAGCAAGCATATTGTCACAGATCCCTTGTCTTCTGGACTCCAATTCCCATGATCCTCCTGTTCTCCACACCTGCACTCACTTCCCTCGTCTTCTCCTCCTCATCACGGATTGCCTGCACCTGTTCCTGATCGTCAGCACACCCTTTATAATGGACTCCCTCCCTTCACTCCTTGTCTGTTCTTAATGTTGCTATATGTTTTGGATGTCGTCTCTCTAAGTTATACTAATAAATACCCATTGTTTGTGGAAGTCCGTGAACGTCTCTTCTCTACAACACCAGAACATAACACACATAGTGCTGCAGACTTCAGTTACCCAGATGAGTCTGTGTTATCTGTTTTTAGCAGTTGTTATCAGGGAATAACATACCGCTGGATGGTGCGATTGACCAACCAGAATCAAGTATTCCACAGATATTGTTTGGCACATTTAACAATATGACAACTAGAACCATGGGTCACAAGGACTACTTTGATACTTTTAAAGTGCTTTTTTGTCATTTTTGAAACTTCACAACCTTAGTCCTCATTGACTTAAAAGAGTGGTTGACCACAATTCACATTTTATGTTAAACAAAAGGAAAGTCATATGTTTAAGTCATATGTTTGGGGTTGAGTCAAGTCAAGTCAAGTCAAATTTATTTATATAGCGCTTTTACAATTGGTAATTGTTCAAAGCAGCTTTACATATTAGAAGCACAGAAAAAGGGAAGTGGTTAAAAATAAGCTGTACAACCAAGCGTGCTAATATGTAACATATACAAGATGGTGCTACATTAAGCCAATGTCGGCTGACTCCCAGGGGTGGAAAAAAACCCCTAGGAGAAAAACCCAGCGTGCTAGCACTGGGAAAAAAGTCCTAGGAGGGAAAAAAACCCTTGGAAGATATATATATATATAATATATGTAAATGGATATGGAGATCAAAATCTGAATTATACATATTTATTATAGAGATTAAAAATAAATTATATATAAATATATGTAAGCGGATACGGGATTAAAAATCTGAATTATAGTTGCAGCCAGAACTGGGTCTGTAGGCCCATTGTCTCCTGGGCTACGTTGTAGTCAGGTCCAGACACAGGTTCTCCATCTGATCTGGATACGGCCTGAATCCAGCACCCAGCAAACCTTAGGATAAGCAGAGAGACTGATATTAGCGGAGATGCCATTCTTATTCTGATGTACAGGTATATCTAGTGTTATAGGAAATGTTCTCGGTTCCGGCCGACCTAATTATTGCAGCGTAACAATCCTTTAACGGATTTGAAAAATGTTAATGTATTGATAATGTGTTATGTGTATGCAAGAGCAAAGAGATGTGTTTTTAGTCTAGACTAGTATACAGTATGACAAAATTTTAATTTTTGTGTGAACTATTGCACATCACTAATAACACTTGTTTGAACTACACAACTTTAACTTAATATAATTAGCAATTATGACAAATTTAATGTGAGTTAGAAATTCAGTAGTATTTTAAGTGTCGAATCCTTCAGATCATTTTAGTGCTTTTCTTGATTTCTGCAGAACAACTTTCCATTCATTACCACAATTAACATCTATTCAACGAATGTGTAAAAAGCTCTTGAAGAATCATAATGAAGAGGCACTGGTGCTATGTAACTCAGAACTTAACTCAGCAATAGGATTTAGAAGAGAATTTCACAGTGACTGAGTTACACAGAATCACATGAATTATAAAATAACTACAGCAAATGCATCTTATGACCGTTTTATCTAGATTCTGACAGACTAACCTGAAAGTAGTCAAAGCAGAAGGAATAGAGCACTGCCATATTCTGTATTCACTTTGCCTTCAAACTCTTTATGGATCTGCTCTTGATACATGATATTTTATCAGCCTCTTTTTAAAGACTGAATTTTTTGGAACCTTTGCAAGACAGGTGATTTCAGTACTCTAGTTTATTGAGTAAATGATGGAGATAATGACAAATGTATTAAACTTATTTGTGACCCTGGACCACAAAACCAGTCATAAGGGTCTTTTTTTTTTTTTTTTGAGATTTGAATAAATAAGCTTTCCATTGACGTATGGCTTGTTGGAATAGGACAATATTTGGCCGAAATACAACTAAATCTGGAGGGTGCAAAAAAAAAAAATCTAAATATTGAGAAAATCATCTTTAAAGTTGTCCAAATGAAGTCTTTAGCAACACATATCCACTCACAAAATTTTTGATATATTTATGGTTGGAAATTTACAAAATATCTTCATGGAACATGATCTTTACTTAATATCCTAATGATTTTTGGCATAAAAGAAAAGGTCACATTTATTAATATAATTCTACTAATTTATTATTTTATCAATGCCAACTAATTAAAATAAATATATGGGTGCTAGAACTATATGTAGAAATACCTGGGTGTAGGCTATTACAGATATTAAATACCTACATTTTCAAATCATTTATTTTTGCTATTATTATTATTATTATTATTAAAATGCTATTATTTTTGCTGATTTGTATTCATAGATGTATAATGATGTGTTATGCATAATTTTATACATTTACACACCGTTTAAAAAACTGACAAAAAGCCATTTCAATATTTATTGTTTGAAAATGATTGATATAAACAAAAAATTAACTAAATATTATTTTTTTTCAAACTATCCATCCATCCATCCATCCATCCATCCATCCATCCATCCATCCATCCATCCATCCATCCATCCATCCATCCATCCATCCATCCATCCATCCATCCATCCATCCATCCAAATACTCTACAACCTGTGATATGATCAAGATAAATATCAAGTGTTATGTCCAGTCAAGCTGTTATTTTGTCCAATTTAGCAAAAAAATAAAAATAAATAAAATGTAAGTATGATTCAACTTAGTATACTGTACATACAATGCTTGCTATGAATGCATTAAATGTAGCAGAAAAAGAACAATACCATTTATCTCCACCACTGTTATTTCCATTTTTCTTAAAGGATTGTAATCTGCGATATACTTGAAGATTCATTAGCTCATGGTGTTCAGAAAACTGATGAAAACAATCAAATTCTATACACTGTATATACAGTACACTGACATTGTTACTAGTCTGATTAAATAAACAAGCGAGATAGTGAAAAGCGTTTTAAGTGAATATATTTCCTACAGTCCACAGAGCCAAAAGTGCCCATACTTGTAAAACACCCACCTAGGAATATTAATGAGATCACGTTGGCTCTTGAAATATGTGGGCTCGTTTGCCATTATGTCACTTTCAGAGACAGGTCGTAAAAGTAGCTTTTTTTTTTAGAAACTTCAGTACATTTACAAGCATTTTTTGATATTAGCTGGGGAGGATAGTGTGACATTGTACAAAAGGGAATAGTCTTCATCTTCCTCTCGCTATGCGTTCAGTGAAACAGTGCTGGATTGGCAGAGGGAGTGAGAAATGAAAGAGTATGAAAGAGAAGTCGAGAAAGAGCTGTCTCCCTCAACACGCTGTTGCCGCTGTGAGGATCAGAGGAGACAAAGTGACATGGGAATGAATCCGCCGCAGACGGGACGGTTCCCTGAGGTCTTGTCAACAGCAGGATTGGACCCTCACTCCGCCTGCCGTTTCATGAAGCTTCTGAGGGGAAAAGAGGTAAATCGAGTGAGGGATGCATTTCCAGTTCTGTCTGATTCCAAATAGGGCCCTTGACTCGACTGTGGCCCTGTACAGGAGCTACACACAGTCTCATCCTGTCATCGTTAATTGGCTGTCATACTTTTTTCCCAATGGCCCAATTGCTACCACATTTTTTTGCCTTGAATATACTGTACATGTTTTTTTCCTTTTTCTGTTTTATTTTGGTCCTTTTTTCATTATATCAGAGTAGAAATGACACATTTTTATGTGGTTTGAGTAGAACTTGTTAGGATGAACTATTTGGTATCAATTTTCATGGGGAAATCAAACCCACTTGCCACTTGAAAGACAAGGTGAGGGCATGACAGAAAGGATCATGCCGCAAAAATTACAGGGAGAATTTGAAGGAATTGTTCTATTCTTTTCCAATTTATTTTCTCTTTTGCCTTATTTCTATAATGAAAGGCAAAACTCCACTGACTGCATGGATCTCTGTGGCTAAAATCTTTTTCTGTGATGCTGTCAAGAAGAAATATTGTGTACTGAATAATGTGTAAATATTACATTTCAGTGTTATTACATTTTTACCCAGATGTGGTAACTTTAATATCCTTACATAATGAGTCTATCTGTTGAAATCTTGAAATACGAACCCAAAGCTAAGAGAGTGGAGTAATAGTAAGATAAGAATTGCATAACCACTTATGACAGTCAGGTTGGCCACGAGACACATGAAAAAAACAGACAGCATTTTTTTTTTGTTTTTGTTTTTTTTGTATCGTGTGTCTCATTGTCAATTGAGATGTGTCAAGTTTGAATATTTAGAACTTCAAATGAGATTCAAATGCTTTGGTGGTGGGAATAACCAACGCTATCTCACGACCAATTCGTACTTATTCTACGAGGTGGCTATTTCGTATAAATTCATACAACCTCACTCGTGCGAATTCGTACGATTTGTCTAAACCCCAGTGACGGTTAGGTTTAGGGGCGGGGTTTGGGGTAGATCATTCGTATGAATTCATACGAATTTGTCAGCTCGTAAAATACATACGATTTAGCAAAAAACGTATGAATTAGTACGAGTGAGGTCGTATGAATTCATACGATTTAGCCACCTCGTAAAATACGTACGAATTGCCGTGAGATTGGGTTGGAATAACATTTGCAGTGAATAACAATTTAAAACAGCTTAACTCACTCAAAAAATCAAAAATTCATTATTTACTCACCATCATGTCATTCCAAATCTGAATTCTGTTATTGTTTCTATGGATCACATAATGATATTTTCAGACAGAATGATATTTAAAACATCATCTTCATCCTGATGTTTTACAATTTATAGTGACATCGACAGACCAAGAGTCTGTTCAGTTCCCAAAAAGGATTAAAAGCACCATAAATGTTGTCTATATGATGCATTTGTTATATTTCAAGTATTCCGAGGAAATTTAGTTTGTCATTCACTGAAAATATGTAATTATTCCCTTGAGCTTTAGAAGACCTACAAAACAAGTAGCGTGGACTCATTTTATGGTGCTTTTTGGACTTTTGCGGTGTCTGACAGCCACTGGTCATCAAATGCTTTAATGCAAAATAACATTATAGACATGGTTCAAAAGGCTTTTCTTTTCAAGTTTGGAACAAGAGTGAGTGAGGGTGAGATTTTGGGTGAAAAAATTCAAGTAAAACACACTTTTTTTTAGCATCCCTGGAAGTGGGCTCCCCCAAAGTCTCAAAGTCCATATATATAGGTTGGGGGTTAGTGCGCTTGCATGAGTTACAAAGATAAATATCAGCTACGACTGTGTACACTACTTGCTTTATGCAAGCACTGTATATGATAAATCACTATACAGGATTTAACCCTATTGTACATTATCGACACGAATTGATAGGTGAAACAACAAAAAGCCACCCACATATAGGCTATAAACAAAGCAATAGGCTGTCTTTGAGTTCACACGAACAAGGGTTAAAGTTACTTGTCAGTTACTTGACCTGTGTCAAAATTCCTCCGTTAAATTAGGTCTAATACATCGAGAGTCACGCAGAGCTACAACAATCCAGCCACAACATAATTGCGAATAAAATGCCTCATCTTAACACAGGTCTGGGGTCAGCTTCCTTTACTGTTCAAGTTAACATGTACTAAACATGAGTGGAATTTGCACCGCAGCACCCCACACAACTTGATGCTCATGACAAGAATAGCATGTATAGTTATCCTTATTGAAGTGAATTAGGTTTAAATCGCCGTCATGCATGAATGAATTATATTTTTGCAATTTTACACATAATAATCCATGATGATCACACTACACAAAACTGAAATTGCATGTCAAAATAACACATTGTCAATATTTTTGAGACCCCCCAAAATTTCACAAATCATGTTTTCAGGGGAGCCCATGTCTTATCAAGGGGAGCCAAGCTCCCCCTAGCTCCCCCGTAGTTCACACCCTGCATATATATATATACATATATATATATATATATATACAGCTATGGAAAAAATTAAGAGACCACTCCAAGTTCAGAAATCAATGTTAAGTGGTCTCTTAATTTTTTCCATAGCTGTATATATATATATATATATATATATATATATATATACACACACTATAGCGTCTTGTAGTCAATCTTCACAACATGCAGACCCCAATGCACAACGTTCCTTTTGTTCATTTGAACACTAAATCGTGATTTAGTATTAAGTTTGAACTCCTTTGTTAACAAAGGTGCTTTATAGTAAGAAACTGATGGTTCTTCCAGCTCGTTAAATGACTCTTTTCATAGCTCCAGTTCAAATTCATTGTCACTCTCATTTCCTATGTATGTGTGGTTTGTATGTCTGTATGTTTAGTCTAGCTATGTGTTCGTGATTTAGTTAAATAAAACTTATGTGCACATTCTTTGCAAGTTGACTCAGATCTCTTTGTAAACCAATGTCAATGATAACGATTACGGTCACAGCTACATGCTAAGAAAGAGTTATTTTCTGTGGCCACAGAAAATATCCTTTCTGAAGATTTGATAGACGATCAGTACTGAGTGTTTTCGCTGACCAAACAGATTAATTAATACAGCACTGCCATATTCAACAAGTTAATTTGATTAAATGATTCAAATATTTATAATTAATTATAACAAGTTATGCTTATTCATATTTCCCTTTTGAGCTAATTTATTACTTGATCTAAACCTATTTTTTCATATGTGATTCTTGGATTTATTTTCTGTAATATTTGATATGGTGGAAATGTGGAGAACACACACCATATTTTCATATATAATTCATATTTTGCATTGTGAAGTTGGCTTTAGAGCGGTAACCCCAGCTTTCTTTCCGCAGGGGCTCACATGTGATCTCGCAGTGGCATACGGCTCTGATCAAACTAGTTAGAAAACATCTGCACACTCTCACCCATAAGGCACAACATACTAATTGCAATTTCAGGCCGTATGTTCATTTTCCTAATACCACTAATCAATAGTTGTTTTTCTTAAAACAACAGATGTTGCTGGTAATCTTTAAGCTGTTCTGTTTGGGTTGATGCAATGAGTGTAATATCACAAGAAACACAAGAAAAAAATCCACTTGCAAGCAAATTCCAGGACCTTTTTTCTCATTTATTATCTAGAGAGATAGATCTGTGTGTCATATATAACCTTCGTATGAATTGTTCAAAATATATTGACATGATATATTAGCTCTTTTTGAAAGAGAATGATTTTTTTCTCATCCCATTGGAAAATTATATACACAACAGTAATTCACCAAAAGATGATATACAAATTTTGAGGTGTATTTAATCACACTCTCTACATTTTAAAAAGATGATTCATTCATAGTGAACTGGAGGCTAGAACAACACAGAATGTGATGCTGTCAGTGGGCACAGTTTATTATTAGTGATTTCCCCCCCTGAGTATTTTCTAGTTGATAAAAGGTGATAATTGCACACATAAAATTGTTCAATAATTAAAATGATAATTTTACATGAATACAAACCTCAAACTTTCTCATTTGAATAAAGCAGTGCGTACTGGGTAATGGATTTATAAATGTTTTGTTTTTTGTGACTAGCAACTGAAATATCATAAAATGTAGTACTATAAAGAAATGGCATAAACAGTCAAATGTGTGCTAGTAAATTCTGTAAATATGCATGTATCTTCTCTAGCTTTTGTTAAATGTTTCTGTGGGTTATTCTGACAACAGCAACAGAAGCCTAGCAGATATGTCAAGTCAAACTGGGAAAAGCCCACAACTCAGATGAGAGATTCTTGATGTGGCGCCGCTTATCATTGGGGTTTTGCAAGACCGCTGACTGCATCATGACACACAGCATAATCCAATACTTTCAGACTTTGTCATTTCAATTGCCCTTCTCTGATAACAGCATCCATGCGTGGGCATCTCTCCCAAGCTCTCAGTGTATGACATTAATGCAGTGAGATGTGTCATACCTGCATGTTCAAGAAATATTGTGGGTGCATTACATCCTAAGCTCGAAAGCAATCATGTTGATTTGTACAAAATGTTTATATTAATATACTTACAATAGGGCAAGTTCACAACATAAACATTAAAACAGTGTATAATAACACTCAAAGACACCCTGTGCTGAAAAGTATATAGTTCATTATAACATTGTAATATACATCATACACCCACCATATTGCTAAATCTACAGTATTTTTCATATCAACAGAAAAATATACCTGGACAACCTGGCTTCTCTTGAGACTCCCCTGCTGGTTCACTGTTAATGATATGCTAAAGCCCGTCGGCATGTTGACGTGATTGGTTATGAGGTAATTTGTGCCGTCAGAAACACCAACGATTTCAAACCCTCAGCAGTGTTGTTGACATCTGAATTTGCACATGGTTTGTCTTAAAGCATATTAAAAACACCACATAGACATATAAACAACATAAAAAACTTGACTTTCTCCAGTGACGTAAATATTTGTAAGGATACTGATTGGTAGAAGGCAGCTGTCTGACACTATTAAAAGGCTATTAATAATCCGTTATGTGTCCGATGTTATAAAGAGCGATACCATTGCACTGCCTTTACCTCAGTAAGTTAAGCGAGTTCATTGCTGAGCTGCGTGAGCGAGTGGAGGCGGGGCTAATTTGCATATTCATTGATCCACATATACTAAATGAGGCGAGGGTGTACAATTTCGATCCGAGTTATTTTAAGACAAATAAATAAGTCATTTTTGTGATCAAAGATGAGTTTTAAAGGATAAAATTATTGACTTACGAGGGACTTTAAGTGTTGTAACAATTACAAAGTTTTATCATACTAGTCTTTGTATATGTTATACAGCTGTGGTGGCAGACAAGCATGATGATGAAGACGAAGGGAATATTTCAGAATCTATATAGTCTTTATTTACAAAATCAAACCACTGGATATTACAGGAGAATTGCTAACCATACATAAACACAAACAAGAACCGACAAGGAGTAACTCTAGCACATGATTATATATACATAATCAAGCCAGATAAGGAACAGGTGAACATAATGAACTAATCAATGAGCAACCACAGCAACTAATTAACAACAGGAACTAAAGACAGAAGGAAGCCCAGTAACTAAAGAAAATACTAACATAACATAACATAACATAACATAACATAACATAACATAACATAACATAACATAACATAACATAACATAACATATAACATAACATATAACATAACATAACATAACATATAACATAACATATAACATAACATATAACATAACATAACATAACATAACATAACATAACATAACATAACATATAACATAACATAACATATAACATAACATATAACATAACATATAACATAACATAACATAACATAACATAACATAACATAACATAACATATAACATAACATATAACATAACATATAACATAACATAACATATAACATAACATAACATACAACTGGTTCTTGCAAGTTCTTATGTTGACATTTTCAAAAGATATATTTACAGTAGTTGCAAGTTGGAGTTATTAATACATTTATTTCTTGTCACATATCAAATACATGCTGGAACGTTAGACATGAAGGTACAAAACATTAATCTTGAAGAAATTACACTTTTCCTGGCAATGAAATATACTGTACATGTGTAAAGTTTTCTTAAATAACCTATGTGGGTGTTAGGACAAGAGAGATCAACAGGAAATAAATAAAAATGAAATGGAATAGTGGCCAAAGTTAAAGGCACTGAAATAAAAGTGCACAAGAGGGTTTGAGAGATTGCTTTCTCAGATCAGCTAAGTTGCCGAAAATCAATATAAGAGGGGAAAGCGATCAGTGCATGTTGGCAAACAGGCTGATGGCTTGCCAAAGCGGTAGGAATTCACTTGTAAGACTCATTGGCAGGATTAACTATATAAACATGCTCTTACAGTTTGTTTGTTAGAAACTCAACAGAAATTAATGCAACACAGTTGACAACTGCAGCCAACTGTATTATGTGCTCTGTATTAAGGCATAATTTTCAATTAACTTTCTACTTCAATGGATATTTCACCCAAAAATGAAAAGTCTGTCATCATTTGAGTACCCTCAAGTTGTTTCAAACCTGTATACATTTCTTTGTTCTGCTGTACACAAAGGAAAATATTTGGAAGAATGTTTGTAACCAAGCAGATCTTGAACCCCATTGACTAACGTAGTAGGAAAAAAATACTCTGGTAGTCAATGGGGGGAGATCTGCTTGAAATTTTCATTTTTGGGTGAACTATCCCTGTTTAGGGATGTTCAATATAACCAAAATCTTCAACACCAGAGTTTATACATGTTTGTTATTGATTAAACAAAACCTGTTTTATTGATCAGAGGTGCTCTGAATGATATTTTTATGTGTGTATGTTTAATTGCAAAATCAACATAATTTCTCAAAGAAATATAATAGACAATGAGACATTTTTTGACACAGTAAGTGTATACGAATAGCAATTGAGATATTTCGGTCCATGTTGAGATATCAGATTTTTTTCATTTCAGTATCTTGGCGATTCTGAGTGCAGTTTGCGACCTGCGTTTCCTCACTCAAAGCAAACCATTTACCTCATTAACCTGTCTGAATAATGAATATAAATGATGAATAATGGATTATTTTTCACTTGTGTCTTCAGATATGATTTGTGCGTGTGCGTATGTGTGTGTGTGTATTGAATGTCTCAGAGAGGGTAATCAACTAGTGCAGTGTAATAACTATAAGGAGCGAAATATACTACATACAAACTGCAAGGGCTTATACTAAAGTGTACATCTTTTTCACAAAGAAATTATTTGGATTGGAGGAAAACAAATAACGGCATTATTTTTAATTTTTTTTTGGGGTGATTTTTGGTGATAACATATATTTTACATTTTTTGCAACTTTAAATGGGAAATATGTTTCATATCTCTTCAGTACACACAGACTCACCCCCTGTTACTCAAGCAAACATCTGTCTGGGTTGGTGTTTTCTGAGGTGTGCAGTGACTATACTGAGCATTCAGCACTCGTGACGGGATGACATTGGGCCACCATTTGGCTGCGGGTGGATATCACGGCACAGATTGGGGGTTGTGTTGTACGCTGACGTTGGGGTTCTTTTGATCAACCGTGAGGGAAACAGGATGTGACAGGGTGAGGGGGAATGGGAGGCGAGGAATAGGGCCAACAGATCGTCCCTTCTGACAGCGGCTGGCCTTGCCGGAGCAGATGGAGAGAGAGAGAGAGGCACACAGGTGTGACATTGATCCGATGGGACTGGTCCTGCCGGTTTTGATCTGCGAAAGGAAGATGAGCATGTTTGAACTACTGATGAAAGCACCAAGCTGTCCGAGGCTGCTGGGTCACTATCAGAAAAAAAGTAAATTCTTGGTCCCGTTATACATTAACGTACGTTCTTGTGTTACTCTGCCTGTAATCTCAACCTCAGACAGCCCACTGTCCATTTGCTGATGCTTATACAGTAGACACACAAAACACGTCATCACTTTTTCCATCTGGCAAGCCCTAATCTGACTGGCTGACTGACTGTACACATCCTCTGGTAGTAAGGGCACACATGTTAATGCCACTGTGGTGCCCCCTGTGGAATGTTGATAATGTAATGCATATTTTGTTTTAACAGCATTAAAACAAGCTAGTGTACAAAAAAAAACAAAAAAAAACCTCTTTGGCTGGACATGATTCTACAGAAGAGGATTAGGGCCAAGCAATAATAAAAAAAATAAAACAATCTTGAGATTAAAGTTGTTAAATTTTGAGAAAAAACTCGTTAAATTTCGAGAAAAAAAATCAAAATAAAATGTTGAGAATAAACTCGTTAAATTATGAGAAAAAAACTTTTTCAATTTCAAGAAAAAAGTCGAGATAAAATGTTGAGAATAAAGTCTTTAAATTACAAGAAAAAAAGTTGTTAAATAACGAGAACAAATTAGTTAAATTATGACAATAAAGTCATTAAATTACGAGAAAAAAGTCATTAAATTCTGAGAACATATTCGTAATTTAACGACTTTTTTCTCATAATTTAATGACTTTATTCTCAACATTTTATCTCGACTTTTTTCTCGAAATTTAACAAAATTTTTCTCATAATTTAACGAATTTGTTCTCGTAATTTAACGACTTTTTTTCATAATTTAAAGACTTTATTCTCATAATTTCATGAGTTTATTCTCAACATTTTATCTCGACTTTTTTCTTGAAATTTAACGACATTTTTCACATAATTTAACGACATTTTCCTCATAATTTAACGAATTTGTTCTCGTAATTTAACAACTTTTTTCTCGTAATTTAATGACTTTATTCTCAACATTTTATCTAGACTTTTTTCTCGAAATTTAACAAGGTTTTTCTTTAAATTTAACAACTTTAATCTTGAGATGGTTTTATTTTTTTATCATTGCTTGGCCCTAATCCTCTTCCGTATGATTCACTCATGGATAGTGGTTCCACGTGATTGAAACAAGTAAAACCAAATAGAATCAACATTGTACAACTAACTAGAATCAATTGTGTTCATTTAACTTGAATGAATGGTCTTTGTATAACTTAAATAAATGGTTTTCATTTAAATTGCCTTATTCAAATAAAAATCAATTAATGCTTCTTGTTTAGTCCTGTGATTTACATAACAAACTAATCATAACTGTTCGGTGTTGGCACTGTAATTTCACTGCACTCAGTCAATCAATCAATCAATAAATATTTTTTGATGCTGTTCACTTTATTTAAACGGTTCATTTTGATTTAACACCATTGCAGGTTTCTAGTTCAAATGTGTGTCAAATGTTTTCATTTTGAAATAACATGTTTCAATCAAGTAATCCAATCAAACAAATCTTTCACTTCCCATCATGCTTTGCAAATGGTTGAATTAGGAGAGCAAATGTTGGAAATAAGTGTTATTTTATGCTTTTTATTTTAGTAAGATGAGAAAATGGAGAGTCTTGTTAATGTTTAATGTATTATGTTGGTATTTAAAAGTTTTTGTTATGTTTGTGGTTCTGGGGGTTACCATTGTGGTGAAGTGTTGAGCTTGAGTTAAGGACCTGCTAACAAGAATTCAAATTGCTTTAATAATAAAGCAACCAGTATGGTAGTGCTCTGGATACTTTTAAAAAGAGTACTTTATATGTTTTTAGCCACTTAAGTAGGACATATTTGTATGTAATTTTGTATTTACTTGTTGTTTTTTTAAAATATGGTTAAAATGTACTCCCTCATGTCGTTCCACACCGGTAAGACCTTCATTCATCTTCAGAACACAAATTAGGATATTTTTGATGAAATCTGAGGGTATCTGATCTACTCATAGGCAGCAACGTCATTACACCTTTTGACGTTCAGAAATGTAGTTAAAAACATGGTTAAAATAGTCAACGTGACTGCAGTGGTTTAACCTTAATGGTATGAAGTGACGGGAATACTATTTTTGCACAAAAACAAAAATAATGACTTTATTCAACAATTTAAACTGTTGTCATACGTAGTGAACTCTGTTTGTTTACGTCCGAATAACAGCTCGTTATTGGCTGACTCCTGTGTCAGCATCAAATGCACGTGTTCAGCTTCAGCCTATACTAAGTTGGCATTCGGATGTAAACAAGGATGACAGTTCAAATTGTTGAATAAAGTCATAATGTTTGTTTTGTTTTTGACCACAAAAAGTATTATTATCGCTTCATAACATTTAAGTTGAACCACTGCAGTCACATGGACTACTTTAACCATATTTTTAACTAACTTTTTGGACGTCAAAAGGTGCAATGACGTTGCTGCCTTTGAGTAGATCAGATACCCTGGGATATCAGCAAAAATATCTTAATTTGTGTTCAGAAGATGAACGAAGATCTTACTGGTGTGGTACGACATGAGGGTGAGTAATAAATGACAGAAATTTAATTTTAGGGTAAACTAACCCTTTAAAACAATATTTTCTCACTGGGGTTATGGTCATGAGCATGCATAAAAAAAACAGATATAAGATTGTTTATTACCATGATAAATACAATAAATGCAAAGTAACTGACAGATGTTACATGTATAACACTATTGTTAATGGACAATGTTCTGCAGAGTTTAGCTCTAACTTACCCCAGCGCAAGCTGAAAGTTTAACACTTTGTTCTTATTTGAAAATTAAAAAAAACATTGATGGTTCAGGTGCATTTAATTTGGGTTGAGTTAAACTCTGCAGAACAGTCCCTCTAAGAGCAAGCTTTCACACCCTGATGTAAAGCATGAGGAGGATGGATAACTGAAAGTGGTTGAGTATGATGGGAGCAATGGCAGGGTAATCCTATGGAAAGGTGAATTATTATATTTAAAGGCTATATTTGGGTAATGTTGTTGTTGTTGTTTGCATCTTTAGAATGGTGACAGTGAACTGAAGAGAGAGTGCACAATCAAATCTCTCTGTGTCTACATGAAAGAAGGCCCTAGCAGTCTGATCTGTATATGGTGAGTATATGTGCATTTTAAAATGTTGTTTATTTTCAAGGATGCTAAATGCTTTGTTAAAGTTAATACACAGGAATTTAAGAGTACTGTTTTTGTTTGTTTGTTTTTAATATCCACACTAGGACAGGACAGGAGGCGATTCAGAAGACTTTGATGGGGATTTATTTCATAAGACTGGAAGGTGCAGATATAGAAGAGAGCCTAGCAGATGTTGGAGTGGTGTTAGAGGGGCAAAAGGTTCTTCAGACCTTAGCAGTGTCCCATATGCCATATACAGCCATGTTGATGAGACTAAAATATGGACTGAATTTGAGCTACCCTCCTGGATTCAGGTATACTTTCAAAGCACTGCAAAAATTGATGGCAACAAGTTATCCAATAAAGTGCATTGAAGAGCACACTACCATCTGGACACTTTTTTTTTTGTAAATTTGTATAAAAAAAAAAAAAAAATTATATTTATCCTTTGTTTGTTTTTGTTTTTCTAGGTTAATTTTCACTTTCTTGAGTTTGCAGAAGTCTTTTGATTCTAACATTATCTAAAATTACTTTTACATCAGACTGTTAAAAGCATTTGCACAAGTTTAAAGATTCTTGAATGTAATGACTGAATAGGTGTTACAGATCCCTTGTTCCCCTGGACTCCATTTCCCAAGATCCTCCTGTTCTCCACACCTGCACCCACTTCCTCGTCATCTCCCCATCTTCACGGATCACCTGCACCTGGACTCTCTCATTAGCACACCCTTTATAATGCACTCACCCCCTGCACTCCTTGTCTGTCCTGAATGTTAGTTTGATGTGTTGATGTGTGTATCCTCGCTACTATTGTGAATAAACGCTCTACTTTGTGGATATCTGTTACCGACTCATCTCTACCACACCAGCACGTAACAGAAGGACAGACCCAAACCGCTGGATATCCACAAGCCAAC
The DNA here is from genome assembly GCF_024489055.1 of Chanodichthys erythropterus. Classification (NCBI taxonomy): domain Eukaryota; kingdom Metazoa; phylum Chordata; class Actinopteri; order Cypriniformes; family Xenocyprididae; genus Chanodichthys; species Chanodichthys erythropterus. The sequence continues at coordinate 24,269,428 of NC_090228.1, forward strand.
AGATGGGGTTATTTCTGATTCCTGTGGCTCCAGCTCCCCCACAGCCTCTCACGCCGACATCAGCGGCTGACCAGCTCATCAGCATCTTCCAGGTGGGACGTTCGCTGGAGAGGTATGTGGAGGAGTTTGTTGAGTTGGCTTATTTGACAAACTGGTCGGATGCTCGGTTGATCGCCCTGTTTTTGGATGGACTGGACGAGGACACTATCCGTTTTGAAGAACCTGTCGATTATGTTTCCTTAACTGATGCTATAAATTTAGTTTTGTATTTAAATTGCTCCAATTTCTTGGTCCAAGAGGTTCAGGATATGTGTCCATCTCGTCCAGTTCCCCCCGAAACAGAGGTGGCCAGGCCAGTTTGTCAAGCTCCATCTTCCTCCACATACCCCTCCAGGGAATGTTTCCCCTGTGTCCTGCCGGGCCCACAAATCTCCTCTGGGCCCGGTACATCCAAAAGGAGGAAGAGGAAGAAGGGCGAGCGCTCTCCAGTCTCCTGCGAGCCAGTCTCTCCAGTCTCTCCAGAGCCCGCTCCTGTCTCTCCAGAGCCCGCTCCTGTATCTCCAGAGCCCGCTCCTGTATCTCCAGAGCCCGCTCCTGTATCTCCAGAGCCCGCTCCTGTATCTCCAGAGCCCGCTCCTGTATCTCCAGAGCCCGCTCCTGTATCTCCAGAGCCCGCTCCTGTATCTCCAGAGCCCGCTCCTGTATCTCCAGAGCCCGCTCCTGTATCTCCAGAGCCCGCTCCTGTATCTCCAGAGCCCGCTCCTGTATCTCCAGAGCCCGCTCCTGTATCTCCAGAGCCCGCTCCTGTATCTCCAGAGCCCGCTCCTGTATCTCCAGAGCCCGCTCCTGTATCTCCAGAGCCCGCTCCTGTATCTCCAGAGCCCGCTCCTGTATCTCCAGAGCCCGCTCCAACCCTGTGCGAGCCGCCAGATCTGGACTGGCTTATTGACTTTTTTAACGAGCCCTCAGCTCCAGCCGCCGCCTACGAGCCCTCAGCTCCAGCCGCCGCCTACGAGCCCTCAGCTCCAGCCGCCGCCTACGAGCCCTCAGCTCCAGCCGCCGCCTACGAGCCCTCAGCTCCAGCCGCCGCCTACGAGCCCTCAGCTCCAGCCGCCGCCTACGAGCCCTCAGCTCCAGCCGCCGCCTACGAGCCCTCAGCTCCAGCCGCCGCCTACGAGCCCTCAGCTCCAGCCGCCGCCTACGAGCCCTCAGCTCCAGCCGCCGCCTACGAGCCCTCAGCTCCAGCCGCCGCCTACGAGCCCTCAGCTCCAGCCGCCGCCTACGAGCCCTCAGCTCCAGCCGCCGCCTACGAGCCCTCAGCTCCAGCCGCCGCCTACGAGCCCTCAGCTCCAGCCGCCGCCCTACGAGCCCTCAGCTCCAGCCGCCGCCTACGAGCCCGCCGCTCCAGCCGCCGCCGCCGAGCCCGCCGCTCCAGCCTCCGCCGCCGAGCCAAGTTCTCCAGCCTCCGCCGCCGAGCCAAGTTCTCCAGCCTCCGCCGCCGAGCCAAGTTCTCCAGCCTCCGCCGCCGAGCCAAGTTCTCCAGCCTCCGCCGCCGAGCCAAGTTCTCCAGCCTCCGCCGCCGAGCCAAGTTCTCCAGCCTCCGCCGCCGAGCCAAGTTCTCCAGCCTCCGCCGCCGAGCCAAGTTCTCCAGCCTCCGCCGCCGAGCCAAGTTCTCCAGCCTCCGCCGCCGAGCCAAGTTCTCCAGCCTCCGCCGCCGAGCCAAGTTCTCCAGCCTCCGCCGCCGAGCCAAGTTCTCCAGTCTCCGCCGCCGAGCCAAGTTCTCCATGCTCCACCGCCCTAAAGCCCACTCCTGCCCACAGAAACAATCCCTTCCTCAGACTTTTAAAGACTTGCCTTAAATTCCCCATGTATTTTTTGGGGGGGGGGCCTAGTACCCGTTCCGGTACCTGTGGGTGGGGAACTCCTGGGCGGGGGTTCGGAAGCGCCAGAGCCCACCAGGGCTCCTGACCCTCCATGGCAGCCCGCTGCACCTGACCCTCCATGGCAGCCCGCTGCACCTGACCCGCCGTGGCAGCCCGCTGCACCTGACCCGCCGTGGCAGCCCGCTGCACCTGACCCTCCATGGCAACCCGCTGCACCTGACCCGCCATGGCTGCCCACGGCTCCAGACCCGCCATGGCTACCCACGGCTCCAGACCCACCATGGCTGTCCACGGCTCAAGACCTGCCATGGTTCATGGATCCGCCCTGGAGACCTCCGTTCCTGTCCGCTCCTCTCCCTGCACCTGCATGAGATCTCCAGGGCGCCCGCCCCCCCCTCCCGGTGTCTCCATCTACGGCGCGAGGTCGCGCCTACCGGGAGGGGGGAGTACTGTTACAGATCCCTTGTTCCCCTGGACTCCATTTCCCAAGATCCTCCTGTTCTCCACACCTGCACCCACTTCCTCGTCATCTCCCCATCTTCACGGATCACCTGCACCTGGACTCTCTCATTAGCACACCCTTTATAATGCACTCACCCCCTGCACTCCTTGTCTGTCCTGAATGTTAGTTTGATGTGTTGATGTGTGTATCCTCGCTACTATTGTGAATAAACGCTCTACTTTGTGGATATCTGTTACCGACTCATCTCTACCACACCAGCACGTAACAATAGGCTGTTTAAAACATAGTTTATTGCAACTGACAAATACAGTTTGATAACTTGTTACATATCTTGTGTTTTTTTTGTCTCTACAAGGTTACCACACACAAATAAATGCTGCTTTGAAGGGAGTTACTTTAAATAGAAATCACTGAGTTAAAGTAACAAAACCTAATTGGATGGAACCACTGTCCATAATTTAATTGAGTTATTTGAAACAAACCTCCTTTTGTTGGTTGAATGAAACATATTTGGCTGGTTTTAAATAAACTAAAGCATGTCCACTAAACTTAACAAGTTTAAGTTACAGGGAAGCAATTGCATTGATTTGATTTGAAATTACTATTTTAAATAGATTTGTCCTCATTCAGTTGTGTTGTCACAACACAAGAATTTTACATAGATTAAAAAAATTCTATTAATGTTAATAAAAAACAATTTGCTTGTGTGGAACCACTGTCCATAATAAAATTAAGTAGGTTTAAAGGATCATTTTTTTGAGTGCAGGTTTCTAGTTCAAATGTGTGTCAAATGTTTTCATTTTGAAATAACATGTTTCAATCAAGTAATCCAATCAAACAAATCTTTCACTTCCCATCATGCTTTGCAAATGGTTGAATTAGGAGAGCAAATGTTGGAAATAAGTGTTATTTTATGCTTTTTATTTTAGTAAGATGAGAAAATGGAGGGTCTTGTTAATGTTTAATGTATTATGTTGGTATTTAAAAGTTTTTGTTATGTTTGTGGTTCTGGGGGTTACCATTGTGGTGAAGTGTTGAGCTTGAGTTAAGGACCTGCTAACAAGAATTCAAATTGCTTTAATAATAAAGCAACCAGTATGGTAGTGCTCTGGATACTTTTAAAAAGAGTACTTTATATGTTTTTAGCCACTTAAGTAGGACATATTTGTATGTAATTTTGTATTTACTTGTTGTTTTTTTAAAATATGGTTAAAATGTACTGCCAAACCATCAAGCATTTACAGTAAAGTAAAATATCTTGACATGTATTTAAATACATTAGCAATTAGACATTTGTTATGATGAACTTGCAGTTTAGTATGTTTAAAATATATTAATTTTAAATATAATATTGAATAAAATGCTATACAGTTAAAATTATACTCAATACTTTAGCTTTAGTAAGTAAACATGAAAATAAATATACTTCTTTAAAGCACAACAAAAGATGATTAAAACAATGATTTAAAATGTACTTGAAATGAAAGCTTTTAATTTGACTTGATTGCAAAGTGCACTATTTGAAACTGTACTTAAGTTTGTTAAGAAGTCAATGTCATGAATGTGTAGCCTACTGTCTAATGTACACCTAAGTGGCCTTTTATTTCATTAATATTATATTATCTGCAAGTACAGATTTTATTATTTGAAATACATGACAAGTGCACTATACAAATACAATTAAGTGCAATTCTTTTTCACAAGGGGTATGACTTTCTTTCTGATGTGGAACACAAAAGGTAAATTCTCAAAGAATATCCTTGCTGCTATTGTCAATATAATGAAAGTGACCAGGGTTTTTTACGTTCTAAAATTACGATAGATTACGATTATGATAGCTTAGTGTTTAAGGATTAACATTTAGGTTGTTTACTGATGATAAGTGGATACAGCAGAAACGTAAATTTCTGTCTGTTCCTCACATAGAGCTATTGTCTAACTTCAATTTGACACTTTGAATACAAGTTTGAAACTTTGAATCAATTAAAATCAAGTCAAATGAACTTTTTATTAGTCCCCCTTCACTTTAATTTTATGACAAAAGTGACAGTTGTTTTTATTTTTATTTATTTTTTTATTTTTTTTAGTCACATTCTGTGTACTATGGAATAAAGTGATACAGATATGAAACAACACAGTGTGAGTAAATGATGATTTTTAATTTTTTTTTTTTATCAAAGTGTAATTTTACTACTGACTGGAGATATTTTGTAAAGAAACCTAGTTCATATTTCTTAAACATAAACTAGGGTATAATTAGTTGGCTTGCGTTTAGTCTGGCCGCAGTACTTATGGCAGCAATGTGCTTTCTTGCTGTTGCCAGCGTGGGTTGTATGAATAGCAGAAGATGTTTGTCCAGGTTTTTGGCCTTGAGCTCACACAAAAAGCCAACTGCCCTTGGTAGTGTGGATCAGGGCTCAGAATGGCTCCTATCTCTCCTGCACACAAGCTGTCCAGTTTGGCTGTTCTCGTTCCCAGTACCAGTTTATGTCCCAGTTTGGCACAAGAAACTGAATTATTTCTGTGTTCATTCTTTTAAAGCCTGCAGTTTCGCTGCCCAGTGTTTCCCCTTTCAACCCTTGTTGGCAGGTGCTAATGAAAAACATACTTTTTCATAGCTGTGTGCAGTATTGAAGAATTAGTACACTAAAACTAGTATTTATTTACTCACCCTTGTGTTGTTGCATATTTGTATCATTTTCTTTGTTAGCTTTATGTGAGGAACAGAATTAAATGTAAGCCATTACTCACTGCAAATGGAGTGAATGTATTAGAAAAGCATCTACAATAGCTGTCAATATCTGATTGTGTTCCACTGATAAATGTTACAGTAATGTTGAATATAATAGTCAATGTTTATTTTCTGCTCTGAAGCTGTTTGTGTAGAGCTGTACAGGCATTAGACCTTCTTGTGGGATTCTGGTTTGATTATGTTCTATATCTCGGTTCTCCATCAGAGCATTTGGGATTATTATTGATAGAGCTGTCAGAGTATGTTCACGGTATCTCTCACATTGGTAAGCTAGCATTTCTAAAACGTAATTCATAAACCTTACTTGTTTGATTCTTATACTGACTAAGATTTAGCCAAAGATTTAAAACAATGAAATGAAACAATAGGTCAGCATTTTAAATAATTGTTTTAGGCTATTTTCATGTCAAGATATTTGCATATCTGAAAATCTTTGTGTTCTTGATCGTATTACATCACACATTACGGATGTAGATTTTCATGCAATGGCCTACACAAACCTTTGCTGTGATTATATCATTGGACATATGGGAGGTTATGCAAATGAAAACATACAAATGAGATCGAACAGATTCATACAATTGTGTTTTATATATTGCTATATTCCTTGCAAACTGATCATAACAGACCTGTTTATTCAACAAAACACATTTTGTATCTGGTCATGGACTCACTTTATGTTGTGTTTTTTACTACTATGTACTTATTGTGTTCTTATTTTACTTTGTGCTTATCTAAAAAAAAAAAAAAAAAAAAAACCTGCATGTAATTACATCTGTAATTAATTTCTGTAATGAGAGGCCAAGCACCTATTGTATTCGTTAGTGTTTCTCTTTTTCTTCTTTTTCTTATTCCGCTAATAAGTCTATGGCAGCCCATAGCAGAGTTTGTGGGAAAATTATTAAATTTGGCACACAGATAGATAACAGTATGAATATTAACCACAGCAGTTTTGGAGTCTCTAATTAAATCCCTCTAAATCCATTCATGTTTATGCTAATAACATTGAACTATAAGAGCTTGAACAAAATAATTTTTTCCTCTGATTCCTTGGCTCAAGATGATTCGATTGACGTTATTTTCCGTCATCAACATTTTTCCGCCATTTTGAATGTACTTCCAGCATCATCTACTGGTAAGGAGAAATTTATACATATAACTTCTGAACGCATCACAAGCATGACCTGAGGCTACTTGCAGCATCTTTGCACAGCGCCACCTACTGGTAAGGAGAAATTTATGCATATAACTTCTGAACACCCCTCCCAGGTTCTTTTGATTCAGTATCGAATGATACTCAAATTTCCAATATTGGCCATTTTGGGTGTCAGCCATTTTGAATTTTGTCATAACATTCTGTCATACATTCTGTCATAAGTCTGAATAAGTCTGAACTCGCTAGTTCAGACTTATGCGCCCTCCAGAAGCTTGCATTCTGCAAGTAAAAAACGCCTCCTGGTACCATCCCAAAGAGGCACAAAATCCCTCTAATGGACCTTTACCTGGACTGTTCCAAGCTGGTGGATTCTCAATTCGAGCAACTGAGTCTTTGGCCATTTTTTTCAAAAAACATCACCACCTGACTAATTATTACTAGCACTTTCTTATTCTATTTGTCTTTTGGTATTTGTACTGTGCTAGACTAACAGAGACTTGTTACAGCCCATGTATACTGTTGCCCTCTTGTTGGTCTGAGTGCTTCTATAGTTCTTCTTATTTTTAAGTCACTTTGGATAAAAGCGTCTGCTAAATGATTAAATGCAAATGTAAATGTATTTTATGAATGCATTATGAATTGAACAATGATACTAAGTAAACAATGACACTTTTGTGCCACATTTAGTCGAAATTGCAGTCTGCCATTTTGAATTAATTTGAAAACCTACTTTATCTAACTCCTCCTAGATTGATTTTCATCAAAAAGATCATTTTCAGACCATGCTGGCAAAAAGTTATTAAAATCTTTTTGATAGACCAAACCGTTCTGGAATAACGCATCAATGCAATCGATGGCATGCTGCCAAGCTGATTCTGAGGATATAACTCTGCAATGCTTTGGCATATTGCCACCAAACTTTGGATGTGTAATTGTCACCTCATACTGATCACACAACATTTTGGTAAAAATTTGGTAGCAGTATGGTCAGAAGTGATTATATTATTATATTCACTTTTTTTTTCAGCTGCTCTGCCTAAAATAATCTAAAATTGTCTTTTATTCCTGCAGTTGCTCAGATGCTCCCAACCATGCATGCATATAACTCATCATGCCTTTTTTGTGCTTGGCCCCTTAATTGCTGCTTGCAGCTATATTTATATGTAAAACAATTACACTATTGACCCTACCCTTTAAATCTAACCGTACCACAAAATATGTCCTCAACCTTATGTATAGTCCACTTCAATAGCAGCAAAAATGTTTTGCAATATAACATTAACACAAGTGCGTTGTGCCAAACAAGGATGGATGGATGGATGGATGGATTGGTTGGTTGATTGATTGATTGATTGATTGATTGATTGATTGATTGATTGATTGATTGATTGATTGATTGATTGACCGTCAAAAGTACATATTTTAAAGACACCTAATATTAAGTGGGACCCTGGTACTGTGCTGCTTGAAAGTGCAGCATTATGTATCTCGTGAATACACCCATTGTGCGTTAATGATCAACAGGTTAACCACTGGGCAACTTCATTAAAATGTAAATATAATTGTCAGTGATGCTCAAGATGTCAAACAATAACTTCAACACAGCAAAAATTGTGAAGCAGAAAATTTCTCTGGAAGAAATAAAGTTATTTTAGGACAATATGGAATTATTCAAATTTGAAGTAGGCAAATTACATTCTGACACTGCTAACACATGCATTCGCAACATACAAGAAAAAATGATTAGAGACTTATAGAAGAGAGTGTTGTGTGTGAGACAGGGAGACGTGTTTTACAGCTCTGTGCCCGGTTGCATAAAGCACCTTAAGTGTAATTTTCCCTTAAGATCGCCCTTATGTTTCCCTTAAACTTAAGGGTGTTGCAGAAAATAACCGTTAAGTGTTACTTAAGGGTTTCTTTAGGCGAAACGTCATAAACCCTTAAGAATTTCCCTTAAGTATATATTTTTCACTTAAGTAATGCGTAAGTGTTGCATAAAGCCCCTTAACCTTCATTTCCCTAAGTATATCGTAAGGTTCGTAAAACTTCACCTTAAGTGTTACACAGAGTGAGCAGGTTCAATCCAAGTCGTATAACGTGCCACGATCGGCCGCTTTATATGATAGACAAATTGTACTTTAGCGGTTTATTCACATAAACATTGATGAAATATAACATCTTATAACATATCTTATATGGTAAACGGAAGCGCAAACGTGCGTGCATCACACGCAAAAACAACCCTCATTGGTTCTTGCGCGCACATTTGAGCTTCCGACACAGCCGTAATCATATGGATGTCTTTCAATAAATGGACATAAATGATGAGAGAATATTAAAAATATCTTTATTTGTTGTCCAAAGATGAATGAAAGTCTTATGGGTTTGGAACGACATGAGGGCGTCAGGGTGAGTGAATGACGGCAGAAATCTCAATTTTGAGTAAACAATCAATTTGAGTTTCTCGTCTCTTTCATATTTGGTTTTCTTTTTTGTTTTCCTTATCCATATTATGTTGTTTTCTGTGAAAACTTACCACGATACGTATTAACAAATAACGTGTCCATGGCAACAGTAGAATTTTTTAACGGCAAAACCTGGGATGCTGTCGTTAAACACTTAACGGTTTCCCTTACCTAAGAGAACAGTTTAAGAGATTATATGCAACACCCTTAAGTCATTCCCTTAGTTAAGGGGAAATAACGCCTTAAGTGTCATACTTAAGGGAAAAACTTAAGGTGCTTTATGCAACCGGGCACTGAGCCTCATTAATCATATTTAAGTGAATGAAATGATATTTTCATGGTGGTGATTATGTCTACTTTCTGGTTTAACTGATTAATGTGATCATGTCAGAGCAATTCTTTAGATGTCAAATACTAAAATCCTTCTTAGCATTGTTGATGAATGTCTTCATTGTAAAACTGTAAACACCTTTTTTATTCTTTGTTAAACAAGACCCTAAATATACTATAAATTAAAATCACTTTTAAAGGGCTGCACAATTAATTATAAAAAAAAAAAAAAAAACAAGAAAACAATTACAACTGTCACAATCATGAAAGGAATTAGAGAATTACATATTATATTTACAATGTGTTTTTGTTGTTGTTTGTTTGTTTTCAGCTCTTCAGAGAGATGTTGTCTGCATGCATTATCAGAGGCATTACAATCAGTAATGGCCAGCAGTCCTAATGAGTTTGAAGGAGTCTGATGCTCAAAAAAAAAAAAAAAAAAAAAGACCTATAGGGTCGTTTTTAAAGCACCTTATTACAAACTATATTTACGTTTTAAAGTCATGTGCCTTGTAGCTTGTGTAATGTAGCGGGACTCAAGGTAAGATCCATCTGCAAGCTTTATTGAAGTTAGAGTGGTCGTACAGGCAGGGTCAGAGAGGAGCAAACAGGAATCACAAGGAACAGGCAGAATCGTGGTCAAAATACAGGCAATGGTCAAAGGCAGGCAGATATCGCATCCAGGGCGCTTAAGAGCGTTGCAACCGACGAACTTGAGAGCGTTGCAACCGACGAACTTGAGAGCGTTGCAACCGACGAACTTGAGAGCGTTGCAACCGACGAACTTGAGAGCGTAGCGTCCGGCTGGCTTGAGTGCGAAGCGTCCGGCTGGCTTGAGTGCGAAGCGGCCGGCTGGCTTGAGAGCGAAGCGGCCGGCTGGCTTGAGAGCGAAGCGGCCGGCTGGCTTGAGAGCGAAGCGGCCGGCGAGGACTTGGGGATGCCAGCTGCTCGGACCGTAGTCAGTGGAGGATCAGCCACACTGGAATGCAACCCTCTCCGCTCCCGGACTGATCTACAGACGTGACGTTGCTCTGGGCGATCAGCGGCGACGTGACGTTGCTCTGGGCGATCAGCGGCGACGTGACGTTGCTCTGGGCGATCAGCGGCGACGTGACGTTGCTCTGGGCGATCAGCGGCGACGTGACGTTGCTCTGGGCGATCAGCGGCGACGTGACGTTGCTCTGGGCGATCAGCGGAGACGTTGACTGGTGTTGCTGTTATGGGAGCCGCCATCTTGTGAGTGTCCTTTGGCGCGGCAACCATTACATGATTAAGCGAGGAATCATGTTCCCCCGCTTCACCCACAGTAAACTGAGAGCCAACAGTCAACAAGGCATAATCCAAAAAATGACTAAGGGTGGAACGGGGTCCATTGTGAACTAATTGTTCTTTGAGTGGCTGGTTCACTCCATCACAAAAAAAGTCAATAAGTGCGCAGTCAGGCAGATCCGAATAATAAGCTAGGTTTAGGTATTCTGTGATGTAATCCTCCAGTGAACGTGTGCCCTGCGTACTCCATAACAACAACTGATCAATGTCCATACCGTACAAATGTCCTCCGGGAAAGCTGCTGGATCGTGGTGGTGACGAAGTCTTGATTACTCTGTGTGTCAATTCTAAGCGTTTCCTTGTGATTATCCTGTTTCCCTGTCTGTTCCTGTTCCTGCCTTTGACCCTTGCCTTGCCATCCTGTTCTGTGAATGATATCTGCCAGCCCTGATCTTCTGCCTGTATCTTGACCACGATTCTGCCTGTCCCTCGCTGTTCCTGTTCGCTCCTGATTGACCCTGCCTGTATGACTACGCTCACTTTAATAAAAGCTTTGCATTTGGATCCCTACCTGAGTCCCGCCTTCGTTACAGCTTGCGTAAAAATAATGACAGTGTCGTGTTACGTCTGTCGTCATGAAATGACGTATGACCTTTCGTTGCCAATCAAAATGCGTGTTCATTTAAATGCAATGTGTGGACTTTTTACACCATTCCATTTAGCAAAACAATTTTTTTTATTTTTTTATTAACGACTACACCCACAACTTTAGCAAACGCTCCTATTGGTCGTATTTCATGAATTAAATTGAAAGTGTCCTGTTGTCGATGGGGCGCAACTTTAGCAAATGCTCCTATTGGTCGTATTTCATGAATTAAAATGAAAGTGTCCTGCATTGTCGATATGGGGCATCACTTTTTCCTATGGGTTGCATTTTATGGAAGTGACAAATGACCTAATATGGTCGTATTGGTTGAAGAACATGTTGTCAGAACATCATATTTCTATATAAGTTATGTTATAAGGTATGTATAATTCGTAAACTCCTCTCCCTCTTCACTTGTGTATGCCTGGGGTTTAATGCATGGGAATCATCTCTAAATATGAAACATATACAGAGATCTATATGTATGATTCCATTTTACATATCAGTCTTCAAATCTTTCATTATTTTGTCTTGCAAAATAAATAAAAGATTTGATCATAAATTATTATAATTAAAAGCGAAGCAGAGTATCTGAGGAAGTATCACATACAGAAAGTATGCTTGTATTATAAATTGCTTGTGATGTTCTTCATTTGTAAGTTGTTTTGAAAAAAGAATCTGCTAAATGACTAATTATTAGGGCTGGGTATTGCCACAATTTTCACAATTCAATTTTATTACTATTCACATGCTTTTCAATTCGATTCGATATCGATTATCTTGGATGTAGTATTTCAGTTACAGTACATGGCAAATTTCCTAGAGGAAAAAAATCTCTCACCTAATGCTGTAAACTAGCTACACATGTAGGTCAGTTGGTACTACTATGATAATATTGAAGGTTAAATTAACTTGTAATAGTAGGTAATCCAAGGCACTCGAATCAAGCGAAAAGTAATGTTAAAAAGCCTTTATTTCATCTTGGCTGTTACCTGACGAAGGCAATAGCCGCAACGCGTAGGTGTGAAGCTTGTGTGTATCACCTTTTTTTCTTAAATAACAGCCAAAAAGAAATAAAGGCTTTTAAACATTACTTTTCGCTTGATTCGAGTGCCTTGGATTACCTACAATTACAAGTAAAACATTTCCCCTCGTATCCAAAGAGCACCGGGACTGAATTTACACCCCGTGCAGCACATCTCTTGCATCTTTTTGTTAAATTAACTTATTTATATACAGACACTTAAATTACACACAATGATGTTTTATTATAAATAAAGTTTAGAATTACATAATCATATTTCTTCTATTTTCTTTTTTAAATAAACATTTAAATCGCTACTGTCATAACTGATTTATTCAAACATGCATTAAATATTGAAGAACATTAAAAATTATAATGAATATGTAATGGTGCATAGCTATATCTATCAGAAGCTTTCTAGAGCACTTTTCTAGCTGACTATCGAGTTTATGGTCACTGAATATGTTTTTCTGAGGTAAATGTGACGTTACGTGACATTGTTTACTACAAGCTGTTTTATTGACTGAGGTTTAAACACTGATTGAGCTATTACACGAGACATGATACGGATTTCACTAATTTGTACTGTTTATTTTAACATACCTTCAGATGTTTAGTCATCTTTATTTCACTGGTATTAAAGCGGAGGAGAGGATGAGCTCGTGCTGCCGCTTCTCTTTAACTGAGGCGCTAAAGCGACCTGTCACATTGCATTAAACAGCGCCAAAACGGTATTTATTGTTTGAATATCATAATAAGATGGACGTAATTTGAAATCTGAGACTTTGCTTCATATCAAAAGTAACAAAGCACAAATACTATTGCGATTTATTGGATGGGAGGCGCTTCATATTCTGTTCATTCATCAACTGAAAACAGACTAGACTAGGCTAATCGATTCTTGGGATTTAAGAATCGGTATCGTTTCGTAAAAATGAGAATCGATTAAAATCGCGAAATTGATATTTTTTTACCCAGCCATACTAATTATAGACCAAGACTCAAGCCCATCTCCTCTAGCTGGCATATATTTAAATATATTATGTATGAGATGTAGGCTTATTATGTAAAAATACAGACAAAGTAAGAAAACTGACACTAAGGGTGTGTTCATTACAAGTTTATTCAAGTGTGCTATTACTTCTTTTAAACTAAAAATAAGAAAGTATACTTTTTATGTACTTCTTAGAAATATTCTTAAAATTGCACTTAAGTATATTTGGCTTATACTGACAGAAAGTCTTAATATATTTGGGCTATTTGATGCAGACAGTGTTATGATATAGATACGGAGGCAGAGATAAAAGCAATCCAGGTGAGTTTATTGGAACAATATGTGGAACACAGAGTGGTAATGGCTGTTATCAGGTTCTTGAGAGATGAATATAAAGTAATACTGTCCTTGTGTGGTTTGTGGATCCAGGAGTTGAGCTGAGATGGAGGGAGACGTTGGAGACACTCACACACACAGATGGGTAAGCACACGAAGGGACCAGGAGACGAAGGAGATGAAGGAGATCGCTGGAGCAGGTAAGTATGTTGAAGGGGAGTCCTTAAGGTAAGCATATACATGGCGTAGTGCAAACGAGACCGGACAGTGAGTGTGTGTGAGAGTGGTGGCTTTGTAGTGCTGGTGATTGCAGAGTGAATGAGGTGCAGGTGGCGGTGATTAATAAGCTGGTGATTGAGTGCGTGGGTACTGTGGTGAGGTGGAGCCTGGCGTGTCTGTGACAGTACCCCCTCCCACGGCCCGCTCCTGAGGGCCGCGGACCCCGACGTCGTGGTGGTCTTCCCCTGGGTCGTGGGGCAGGTCTGTCTGGATGGTTGGTATGGAAGTTCTGTAACAGAAGAGGATCAAGGATATCGTTCCTGGGAATCCATGAGCGTTCCTCGGGACCATAGTCCTCCCAGTCCACGAGGTATTCGAGTTTACCACCACGGCGCCGGGAATCCAAGATCTCGTGGACCACGTAGGCTGTGCCGTCCTCTAGGAGAAGTGGAAGGGGGGCTCGGCGGCTGCCACGTCAGGCTCTGTGGAGGGAACAACAGAAGGGTGGTGAGGTTTAAGTAGAGACACGTGAAATGTAGGATGGATTCTACTATACTGTGCCGGGAGTTGGAGACGATAGGTGACGGGGTTGATCTGCCGAAGGATGGTGAACGGGCCAATGAAGCGGGGACTCAGCTTTTTGCAGGGCAGACGCATCCTGATGTCCCGGGTGGACAGCCAGACCTTCTGCCCCGGCTGGTAGACAGGAGCCTCGGAGCGTCGAAGGTCGGCTGCCATCTTGCGTCTGCGCAGGGCCCTCTGCAGCTGGTGGTGAGCTGAGTCCCACACCCTCTCGCTCTCCCGGAACCAGTAGTCGACTGCCGGAACGTTGGAGGGTTCCCCGTCCCAGGGGAACATCGGGGGTTGGTAGCCGAGTACGCACTGGAAGGGTGTTAGTCCCGTTGAGGCTTGGCGGAGAGAGTTTTGTGCGTGCTCGGCCCAACCCAGGTACTGGTTCCAGGAGTTCTGGTGGCCGTGACAGAAGGTACGCAGGAAGCGGCCGATCTCCTGGATCTTCCGTTCCGTCTGCCCGTTCGACTGAGGATGGTATCCAGACGATAGGCTGACGGTCACACCCAGGAGGGAGAAGAAGGCTTTCCAGACGTGTGAGACAAACTGGGGTCCTCTGTCGGAGACGATGTCTTCAGGTAATCCATAATAGCGAAAAACATGATTAAACATTAGTTCTGCGGTGGCCATGGCGGTAGGTAGACCCTCCAGGGGTATCAGACGGCAGGACTTTGAGAAGCGGTCCACCACCACCAGGATGCATGTGTGACCGTCAGATTCGGGGAGATCGGTGACGAAGTCCACTCCCAGGTGTGACCAGGGTCTCTCAGGAACGGGCAGAGGAAAGAGCTTGCCGGTGGGAAGATGGCGTGGGCTCTTGGAGATGGCACACTCCCTGCAGCCCTGCACGTACCTCCTGACGTCGTTGGCCATGTTGGGCCACCAGAAGCGTTGTTTGAGCAACGAGAGGGTCTCCTTGACCCCCGGGTGACCAGTGCCAAGTGAAGAGTGAACGTTGTGCAGGAGTGGAGTGCGACGTGTCCGTGTGATGTACTGCAAGCCCGGTGGGCAACCCGGCGGAGTGCGTGTGGAGGCATTGGCGGAGGGAATGGTTTCTTCGGACCACTGGATGGGGCTCATGAAGATGGACTCCGGTAGAATTGTATCAGGTTTTTCGGGCTTTTCCTCAGGAGCATAGAGGCGAGATAAGGCGTCAGCCTTCGTATTCTTTGAACCAGGACGGTAGGAGATGGAGAAGTTGAATCTAGAGAAGAACATAGCCCAGCGAGCTTGGCGAGGATTGAGTCTCTTTGCGACCTTCAGATATTCGAGATTCTTGTGATCAGTGAGGACTTGAAATGGGTGAGTAGCTCCCTCCAACCAATGCCTCCACTCCTCAAGGGCAAGCTTGACGGCCAGGAGTTCGCGGTCACCGATGTCGTAGTTGACCTCCGCCGGGTTGAGCTTGCGGGAGAAGAAGGCGCATGGATGGAGTCTACTTGGTGTCCCCTGCTGCTGTGAAAGGACCGCTCCCACTCCGGTGGTAGATGCGTCCACCTCTACTATGAACGGGAGGTCCGGGTTAGGGTGGACGAGGAGGGGAGCGGTGGTGAAGGCCTTCTTCAGGGTCTCAAAGGCGTCGGTGGCTAATGGAGACCAGGACAGAGACTTGGGCTGGTGACGGAGGAGGTTGGTGAGTGGACTGACGATTGTGCTGTAGTTTTTGATGAACCGGCGATAGAAATTGGAGAAACCTAGGAATCTTTGGAGTTCTTTGATGGTGGTAGGAGTGGGCCAGGACTGTATGGCGGAGACCTTCCCCTCGTCCATCCGGATGCCACTGTGATCAATCACGTACCCCAGGAACTGGACGGAGGGTTGGTGGAATGAGCATTTTTCAGCCTTGAGGAAGAGATGGAACTGCCGTAGCGCTGGAGGACCTCCGCAACGTGGTGGCGATGTTCGGCCAAGCTCCGGGAGTAGATGAGGATGTCATCTATATAAACCAGAACGGACTTATGGAGAAACTCCCGGAGCACCTCGTGGATGAAATCCTGGAATACGGAGGGGGCGTTGACCAGGCCATACGGCATCACGAGGTACTCGTAGTGTCCAGTGGGCGTGACGAAGGCGGTCTTCCATTCGTCCCCCTCACGTATCCGGATGAGGTTATACGCGCTGCGGAGGTCCAACTTGGTGAACACAGTGGCACCGCGGAGATGTTCCAGGGCCGCTGGGACGAGGGGAAGTGGGTATCGGAACTTGATGGTGATCTTGTTGAGTGCACGGTAATCGATGCATGGCCTCAAGCCTCCGTCCTTCTTTGCCACGAAGAAGAAGCTTGAAGCAGCAGGGGAAGTAGACGGGCGGATGTAACCTTGTTCGAGTGCCTCCTTGATGTATTCCTCCATGGCCTTCTCCTCCGGTATGGACAGGGGGTATATGCGTCCCCTGGGCACTGGTTCACCCGGCAGCAGATCGATGGCGCAGTCCCATGGCCGGTGTGGAGGAAGCTTGGAGGCGCGTTGCGGGCAGAAGACGTCGCTGAAGGGGCGTAGTCAGGGGGAACATCCACGGAGCGCTTCTCAACAGGGCTCTCGATGGACGTGGCATTCACGAGAAGAGACTTGGAGAGTGGAGGTCTTGGAACAGGAAGCGCTGGGAAGCAGTCTGGGAAGCAGTGATCGCCCCACTTCAGGACTTCGCCCGTGCGCCAGGAGATGTTGGGGTTGTGTTGTTCCAGCCACGGGCGCCCTAGAACCACGTCAGCGGTGGATTCCTCCAGAACCAGCAAATGGATGTGTTCAGTGTGCAGGATACCGATGCTGAGTTGTAGTGGGCCCACGCAGTGACGGATGTGTCTGCGGCTTAGGGGTTTGCCCGTGATGGAGTGGATTTGATAGCTCGTCGGTGAAGGAGAGATCTTAAGGTTGAGTTGTCTACAGAGGGTGCCTGAGATGAAGTTTCCGGCTGACCCTGAATCAAGGAGCGCCACCACTGGAACAGAGATGTTAGCAGCAGTAAGAGTTACAGTTGTAGTGAGTGGTTTCATTTTCTGAATGGAGGGAAATATTGCACTCACCACGGGTCGAGGAGGACGGATTGGGCATGTGGAGAGATTATGCCCCATTGTTCCGCAATAGAGACAGAGATTCAGGGCCAGCCTTCTTTGTCTTTCGTTAGGGGTGAGACGTGAGTGATCAATCTGCATGGGTTCGTTGGCTGGTTCTGGGGAGCTGACGGGTTCGGACCGACGGAGGAGGTTAGTGGTGGATGACTGGCCCTGGTGTTCTTGAATGCACGACTGCATACGGGACCCCACGCGGATGGCGAGTTGGATGAAGCGTTCTAATCCCATGGAGTCCTCGTATGCAGCGAGATGCAGCCGCACGGAGGGTTCCAGCCCCTGACGGAACGTGGTGATGAGGGCTTGCTCGTTCCATCCGCTGGTGGCGGCTAGCGTTCGAAACTGCAAGGCATATTCGTTAACAGATAGGTTTCTTTGCTTTAGATTATAAAGTTTCTCACCAGTCGAGGAATCAGTCAGAGGTTTCCCGAATACTTCCCGGAAGTGGGAGACGAACGCCGAATAGGATTGGACGACTGGGCCTTTCTGGGTCCACAACGAATCTGCCCATTGCAGAGCCTTCCCTTGCAGTTGTGAAATAATGAACGCTATTTTAGCCGTGTCTGTGGTGTAGAGGTGCGGCTGCATCTCCAGGACCAGCTCACATTGGAGAAGAAATCCGCTGCATTCCTCCGCCGATCCAGAGTAGGGCGCCGGTTTGGCCATGGGACTGGCGGTGAATGCAGGTGAAGGAGTGGTGCTGGTGGGTGCGGAGACAGCCGTGTTGTGGGATGACGATGTTGAGGGCTGTGGTGTGAGTGCTCGACGCAGCACGTCCACGAGTTCCTGGAATGGATCGTTTGAACTCATGCCGTTAGTTGTTATGGTCCGGTCTTCTGTTATGATATAGACACGGAGGCAGAGATAAAAGCAATCCAGGTGAGTTTATTGGAACAATATGTGGAACACAGAGTGGTAATGGCTGTTATCAGGTTCTTGAGAGATGAATATAAAGTAATACTGTCCTTGTGTGGTTTGTGGATCCAGGAGTTGAGCTGAGATGGAGGGAGACGTTGGAGACACTCACACACACAGATGGGTAAGCACACGAAGGGACCAGGAGACGAAGGAGATGAAGGAGATCGCTGGAGCAGGTAAGTATGTTGAAGGGGAGTCCTTAAGGTAAGCATATACATGGCGTAGTGCAAACGAGACCGGACAGTGAGTGTGTGTGAGAGTGGTGGCTTTGTAGTGCTGGTGATTGCAGAGTGAATGAGGTGCAGGTGGCGGTGATTAATAAGCTGGTGATTGAGTGCGTGGGTACTGTGGTGAGGTGGAGCCTGGCGTGTCTGTGACAGTCAGACCCTTCTTGAATTTTCCGCTATGTGTGTTTTCACTGGTAAATGGTTAGTGAGAAAAAGGTTTCAGAAAATGAGTAATAGCATCCCTCTTTTACTCTTCTTCTGAAATAATACAGAATCTGGATCAAAACACAGGTGAAGAAGAAGCAGAAACAAGTGAGAGAATATTGCTTAAGCAAATGTAAAATAACGTGATCATCAAACCTTAAACAGCATATAAGTTCAAAAGTGCCTAACATTACCGAATGAATTGTCGAACCAGGAAGGTTTAATGACTGTAAAGCTTGGGGGGTGTTCATGGACTCAATCTACTCCATCAATGTTTTGATTATCATTCTGAATTCCATCTGGACATAGTCTTTGACAACAATTTAGCTTTTTTATGTTTAAAATTTAGCTTTTTTTATGAAACTTCCCACATTCAAGTGTTGATAAAAAAGAATGCATGAAGCTAGAATAAAATATTTTTAAAATGCAATGAGTTAAAGTACAGTTAAAGGTATATTTAAAGTATAAAAAAATAATACCTAAATACAAATATAGTAGTAGTATAATTAAAGTGTATTTCAAAGTGTACTTTCATAAACTAAAAAAATGTGCTACAAGTACAGTATTTGACTAGTAAACTGTCAGTATGCCTATAAGTTTACTTGCAGTATAGTTGCAGTGCAAATGAAAAACTTAGTTGTAAATTAGTTGTGTACTCAAAGTTTACTGCTGTTACACTTAAAGTATACTTAAATACTATAAAACAAGGGCCAATTTAGTCCCAAGTAGTATTGAAATAGTGCACTTAAGTATACTTCAAGTACATTGATATTTGTATACTTACCACATAAAGTATACTTAAACTTTACTCAAATATACTGTACTTAATGAAATGAACTTGAAGTGTATTTATTTCTTGTAAGGAAAGAAGTGTGGTTTAGTGTGGTTCATTTGAATAGGTGTGAACTCTGCCATCCAAACCCTGGTGCGCACAAAACAAGTGGACTGAGGCCTGTGAGAGTGCGTACACAATTACTTCAGTTCTCTTGGTTCTTATGGTCCTTTTGGTCCGGAACAAAAATAAATAAATAAATATAATAATAATACATTTAGTCCCAGTTCACTTTCACCCTGTCAATTTTAAGCCTGAACCATACACCATCATACATCATACAGTCAGCACATTTAGCCCAGCACACAGCATGGTTTTGTATATTCGACAAGTTCTGTCGTGAAATATACTCATAAAAACACATTTATTTTTCTTGTTTTGTATTTAGGTTAAAAATGAATGTAATAATTTTCTTTTTTTGGTCAAGACCAATAGAACCAAGGGAATCAAAATACAAGTGTGAACACACCTAATTTGGAAATATGTTTGGAGATTTTGATCAATAGCCTTTATGCTTAAATAAATAAAATTGTTATTGTACTCAAATACAAATAATGTCTATATGTATAATTCTTTAAATGCCTGGTTTTAAAGGTACTAAGAAAATATCCATAAAACCTCTGGGTTTTTTTATTTATTTGAAAAATTGAATATTTCACACAAGAGAAATTCAGCTGGCATTTGAAAGTAATATTACAGATAAATGACACATGTAGTGGACAAACAATCTGCCAAGAAAGCTCAAAACTGCTCCATTAAGTCAAAACATACGAGTATCATAAATGTGGCTCAATTTTGTTAAACTGTTGATGTTTTTTTTTTTTTTTTTTTTTTCTTTTCAAGCTGCCAAGCATTTGTTCTGAGTGTCTCAGCTGTTGAATGGTTGAGATTAGACTCTGTTGAAGCTCATCATCACACACCTCAATAACATGCAATTCTTTCTCTAGTTTTCAAGACTCGTCATGGTTTAGCACCTTCTTATCTCTCCGAATTGATTATCCCCTATGTCCCCGCCCTTACTCTGAGATCGAGTTCTGAAAATGTGCTTGCAGTACCCAAGTTCCGTCTATCTAGTGTGGGTGGTAGAGCTTTTAGCATCTCAGCTTCCAAGCTCTGGAACAAACTACCTCAAGACCTTTGTGATGTCTCTTCAGTTCAGACCTGTAAAACTGCTCTCTTACTCACATTACGTTTTATTAATTGATTGTTTGTCTCAATTTTCCAGCTCTATGCTTGTTTTTGTAAGTTTTCATGTAGATTAACTTTCTTTGTCTGTTCCATCTGGTCGATCATGTGTTGTATACTGACTATATACTTGTATATGTATTCATGTTACCTATCAACTTCATGTAAAGCGCCCTTGGGTTCTTGATAGGTGCTATATAAATAAAACATTATTATTATTATTATTATTATTATTATTATTATTATTATTATTATTATTATTATTATTATTATTATTATGTATAACTTGCAAATCGCTTTGGGAATTGCATCTCTGAAGGTGAGGCAAGGGAATTGGTGTTAGTTATCATTTATCATGAGATTGAACAAAATTCCAGGTTTAAAAGAGCTGATTTGCTCAGTGAAAATCAAAGCAAAAGAAGTAATTCTTTGGAAAAAAAAAAAAAAAAAAAAAAAAAAACAAACAAAAAAAAAAACATGGGGATAGTTTTTTTTTTGTGTGTGTGTAGGTGTGTGTGTGTGTGTGTGGTTGCCATCTTCAGCAGAGCAAAACAAAATTACACTCTCACATTCTTTATAGGAAAATTAGGAAGAGTATTAGGATACTTGAAATGTGTTTATACATTGTATTCTTTTAACAGATAATATCTAATATCTAATATATAATATATATGATATATATCTAATATATAATATCGAATCCTATTCCTATAGTACATGCAGTGCAGTTAATTAATATTACTCAGTACTTAAATGTATAATTACACTGTAACAAGAACACCTTAACATAAAGTATAAGCTAAATATTATATAAATCATCCGTTAAAAGGATACTTTTATTGTATTTATAGCTAAATAAATTAGAATTATGTGTTTAAAGCAATACGTTTTGATTTATTAATGCACTAATGTTGCATTTAATTACATTTTCATATTGATTATACCTTGTGCCTCATTCTTTATTGTTTCATAAATTTAGATGCCTATGTTCCAGTAAGAAACACATATGAAAAAAAAAAAAAAATGTTAGTAATAAACTTGTTTTATTGCACAGCACCACAATAAGTAAACTTATGGTAAGCTCTCGATTATCCTTTAATCATGGAAGACAACAGGCTTGAATGCTACTGAACAAGAAAAACTGGAGCAGACTGACACACAGAACCACAATGAGTGGGATCGAATCCATGAATCAACCAATGATGGTGAATTAGCTGATAAAGGACCCTGCTGAAATGGAAGTTACATTTCCGTCAGAAAAAAAAATGGGATTTTGTTGTGGTTTAGGTAGAGCGTCAGGTGAAAATGTTATCAGGATGAACCCAGAGGTGAAGAAGATAGGGCACTGTCCATGTTGAAGATATAAAGTCCAAGTTTGGATTGTTTCTGAAGAAATCAATACAGAAATCACATCAGCCTGGAATGAAGGACGTGTTATAGGAGAAACTCTTCCTGAAGGAGTTTAGGAGACCTCAGGTGTCTGCCTCTCACAGCATCTAGCTCTGACAAAAGCGAAAGGTGTCAACGATGCCTCAAGGGATGTGAAAGGAAATACAAAACAGCATAATGTGGCATAATATAATACAACATTTCTAAGGCTCACAAGACATTAATGTGCATTGACATAAACACAAATGCATACAGTATAGATGGGGTGGTTTGGTTTGTCTTATAAGCTGATTAAACTGGTGATGTTTGCATGTCAGTATTGCATTTCAAGTAACCAAAAAATCCAGTATGAAATGCATATGAAAGAAATATATCTGTAATAGGCCAATGTCATACTTCTGCATTTTTGTCCCAGGCTGGGTAAAAAGAAACCGCCAGTATTTTTTAGCACAGTTTTAGGAAAACAGCCAAAACTGTAAAGGAAAGAAGAGATAGTTGAGAAAAAGGTTTACTAATGTAATAGCCGCAGACCAGTAGCTGAACTAACTTTAAGTAATTTCCAATTTTTTTTTTTTATTTTTTTTTTTAATGGCCTATAACTGCTTTATAAACAGACTAGTCTACAAATTCTAGTTTTTAACCAGTCTATGGAAATATATATATTTATTTTGATGGTCCCTATGACGAGCAGGGCGGGCGAGAGCCGTGAGGGAACGGCCTTGAGTCTCTCACAGAGGAGCTCCGGGAGCATAAAAGGACAAGCGACGGCAGTGAAGGACGAGATAGGACCAGGCCTGGACTTTACGTTATGTTTTATTATGTTTGTGTGGCCGGCAGACGTCCGCGAGGGTCTGCCGGCATTACTTTCGTTTTGTTCTTTGTTTATTTTATATTAAAGTTTGTTTCAACGTTCGGTGGTTCCCGCCTCCTTCTTCCTGTATCTACGAACTATGTTACATTGGTGCCGAAACCCGGGAATGCTGTCAGAGAGCCCTCGCTGCTGAGGGGGATCGCGGTACTGCGGAGTTTGGGCAGCACGGGAGTGAAGACTGCGAGAGGCTGCCCAAGGCGGTGGTACTGGAGCCTTGTGAAAGGTGGGACGGAGACCTGGATGCCGTGCTCCTGGGACGAGGTGGGGTGGCTGCCGTCCTGGAGGGAGTGGAGGAGTGCCACCGTGGGCTGGAGCCTGCTACCGTCCGCCATGAAGGAGAGGAGCAGGGGACGGCGGAATCGCAGCCGGCTGACCTCAACCGGAGGAGCCATCGCTGGCCGCCAGGAGGCGATCGAGGATCGGGCCGTCCACTGAGCATCCAGTGCCATCGCATGGCACCGCGAGGAAGAGCCTCTTGGCAGGCTGAGGACCGAGCGGCAGTGTGTCTGGGAGCCGGACCCAGAATTTTTTTTTCTCTTTTTCCTCTCTCCCCTCTCTCGTCCTGTCGCTCCCCTTGCCTCCGTCTCCTTTCTCTCGTCTCGTCTACCCCCAGGTGCTGCGGCTGCTGAGATAGGCCCCGGGGGGGAGTAAGCACAGTCGCGGAAGTACCCCCCGGCCTGCGAGGGGCGATGGGGGTATGTGACGAGCAGGGTGGGCGAGAGCCGTGAGGGAACGGCACAAAGCCGGTGACGCAAGTGATTACGAGCATCACCTGGGAGGCGCACTGGCCTCGAGTCTCTCACGGAGGAGCTCCGGAAGCATAAAAGGAGGAGCGACGACAGTGAAGGACGAGAGAGGACCAGGCCTGGACTTTACATTATGTTTTATTATGTTTGTGTGGCCGGCAGACGTCCGCGAGGGTCTGCCGGCATTACTTTAGTTTTGTTCTTTGTTTATTTTATATTAAAGTCTGTTTCAGCGTTTGCAAGTTCCCGCCTCCTTCTTCCCGTATCTACGAACTGTGTTACAGTCCCGTTTAGACATTAATAATTAGACAGTGATGTTGCACCTACATGTCAACTACCTCATATTAGATTAATTGAGTGCACTGTTGGGGTAGGGTTACACTGTAAAAAGTAATACGCTATATCTACTCCAAAAAGTTTTGGCAACAGATTACAAGCAATGTCATTAATTAAATTCAACAAATAGAATTGAGTTAGAATTAATCAAATTAATTCCTTAAATGCCAACCATTTAAAAGGAGTAAAATGTAAGGAAAATTTAAACAAAAATATCTGAATAGCAGACAGGCGTCAAAGATGAATTAACAACTCTTTATTTTTTATTGCCAACATTGGCGATACCTAATGATAACATGTAGAATCACTGAAGGAAAGAGAAACATAAGAATTAACAGAGGTTTAGATGTTGATGTTGATTTTGATTTTATTAAAAATATTTGGTCACCATTATGGTGATCATTTTCTTCCATTTAGTTGGGCAGTTTAACTCTTTGCTTTTTATGTCAGTTTTGTGGTTTTTGTAATGGTGTTTGCTAATTCTAAACAATTTAAACTTTTAAGAAATTAATTTGTTTAATTCTAACTCAATTCTTATATGTTGAATTTAATGAATAATATTGCTTGTAATCTGTTGCCACACTTTTATTGAGTAGATAGAGCATATTACTTTTTATAGTGGGGGTTAGGGTTGGTAAAATAGGGTTGTCTTTTGGGAGACCATCAAAATAAAGTGTTTTAATTTAAATTTTTAATCAGTCTAATGGGAATAAAATATTTAGTAATGTCAGCAATACTGAAAGTTATGAATGATTTCTAAAGCTATATACTTGATGAGTTAGCTTGTTGCTTATTAGCTTGCACATTACTAGGATATTAGTACTTATAAAGCACATATTAACAATTCTTGATGACCTAATTCTGCATCCCTTAATCCTACCCAATACCTAAACTTAAAGGCTACAACAACTACCTTACTAACAATTAAGAAGCAGTTAATAAGGAGCTTATTGAGGCAAAAGTCATAGTTAATAGTGAATATGTGTTCCCCATGCTAAAGTGTTTGCAATGAAAATAGTCATAAAAAATTGCTCAATAAAAATTACACTCTCCCGACTGAAAATTAAGAGGTTGTTATTGTTTCAAACTTCTGTCTTAATTTTAGTGTAGTTTCAGAATAATTATGATGCTTTAAACAGCACGCTCTTATTCGATTTTAATTTCATTTTGCTAGGAATTACAATGAACCTTTAAACCTGAAAGTCTAGATGTTTCCTCTACCCTCTCATTGATTCAATTTTCTTCCTCCCGTCAGTGAACATCAAACAGAAGCTTTGCTCAGGAGGTCTGCCCACACCCTGCAGCCACTCTTGATCTTTGTCTGAGCGTGCGTGTTTGACAACTTACAAATGAACCTGACCTCTTCCTCTCTAGACCCAGTGTCTCTCTCTCACACCCTGCAGTGATGCAGAGCCACGGCGTCTGTCATCATAAAAGCTTCTTCTCGCTCTCTTGCCCCACGGATCACATATCGACCTGCTTCTACAGAAGGCAGGGAGCGTGACCCCTGTATTTCCAATGGAGTCTGACATTTGACCTCTCCACTGCCCTTCTGCATGGTGGAAAAGAGAGGCTAGAAGAGTGTCAACTTCTTAAAAAAGATACTTTGTATCCATTCATAACACCGAAAGATCTGTTTTATCCTATTGTAGACAGTATAAACCAGCCTAAGGTGATTAGCTGGAATTTCAGTCTGGCCAAATTGGTTAGGTTTGTCTGTTTTGATGTTTTTAAAGGGGCACTTAGACCCAGTAGACCAGCAGGCTGACCAGTTAAACCAGCTAAACATCAGCTTGAAGAGACTATAGAAGCAGCTATAAAACATCTTAATTAAGCTAAGACCTGAAAACCAGCTCAAGTCAATGCCAGTGCCACAAATTGGCCACGTGCAAACTGCACCTATATTCGGTTGTCAATTTACCTTAGTGCTTAATCCTGTTCTGTACATGTACAGTTCACTAATTTACAGGAATGACAACTGCATTCTACCATCGAATTAACTATTGAAAAATGCAGGTAGTGACTGCCACATTTAATTCTACACAGTGTGTACAGAGGTGAACTGAACTAGTTGTTGATGACATTTTTAAACACGTTTTCTGAGATGTGTCTCGACCTCTGCGGGGTTCAAGAAGTCACAATGAACAAGGTATGTCTTGACTCATTAGTGTCGCCAGATCTTCATAGAAAAAAAAAAAAAGCAAACAAGGGCAAGCTCATAATAAACTCATATTAAAATCCAAATGCTTTATCTTGGGAATAAGCCACATGCAAAAATTTGTTAGCTAAATGAGCCAAAACAATAAGCCAAAATATGCTTATAAGCGTCACTTATAATAAGCAACCCAGTCTCATTAGAAAAATGTACCTGTGGGAACGTTTTCGCAAGTCGCAAAATACGTACCAATATATACCAATATATACGTACATATCACTGCAGTTTCGATGTGAAATTTCCACTGAGTGGCTCTAAAAGCGTGCAAATTTTTTTTGCCGGAACAAATAAACGTGAATATGGTACGTTTTTATGACGCAACACTACACCTAAACCTACCCGATAGTGTTAACAAAAGCAAATGTGACATAAAAAGCACCTGTAATCATGCCGTTTTAGCTTGTTTAGATCTCTCTTTGAGCTCTTTTACCGTGACTCGCCTTTCGCGAGATTCGTACCCAAAGCTGTCTCGTCTTAAGTACAACTCCATATCAGCTGAGCTACCGAACAAGCTTATGTCAGAAAAGCAAAACATATTGAGCTGGTTAAGTGATACAAAGTCCAAAATATATTCGTTTACAAATCGTGCACTCTGGTAAAAAAAAAAAAAAATGCGTTTTGATGTCATAACATAATATTGTGCAAGGAGATGTGAAAACGAGTCTTTATTAATCCATAATCTGACCCCCTAATCATAACTGTATGAAAGCGCTTGCCGTTTTACTGCCTCTAGTGGTCATTTCTGTTGGAAACTGCAGTGATATGTACGCATTGGTACGTTTTTTGGCGACTCGTGAAAACGTTCCCACAGGTACGTCTTTCCTATGAGAGGACATGGCTACACTGCAAGAGCACACTCCACCTATTGTTTTAACAATGTAATTGATGGAATCTTTATTTTAAGCATCAAGTTACTTCCAAAAGGTGATTTATTCTATTTTGATCACTGCAGTAGACATCAATGTTTATATCCAAACTATAAACTTTTATCCCAGTACTTCTGTGATCATTTGAATGATTGTAACACAGAAATAATGATACTGTGTGATTAAAAAGACCACAGCTTTTTTGTGAAGCTGTTTCATATCGATACATACTGGATCAGCGGCAGCGCCAACGCAGATCTGAATATTCTGACGATATCGTAATCGTGGTTAGAAAGATAGACAGACAGAAAGACAGATTAACTTCTAAGTGTATAGCTATATGTTTTTTGTTTTATATACAGTGACGAAAAGGGGTCAGAACCCCTGTGATAGAGTTGAAAAGGAACTCTCACATGATGCTGAGGATGAAAAATTATACAATTTACAAAAGGAAAAATATACAATTTAATATACAATTTGATCTGGAAATGCTTCTTTGTAGCTGACTGGTCAGGAAATTGTTTGTTAAGCATAGATTTGGCAACAATAATTTCATTTACCAGACTTACACTATCTGCAGTGCCAGCAAGCAAATATAAAAGGCTCAACAATGTGGCATCTAGAAATGCACTAGACGTTAGCACAATACGCGATAATTCAACGTTTTTTGTGGAAAATCTGTCGGGAATGGAAAGCAAGGATCTCTTCACAGAATGACTGAGAAGTATTGTAGAATTACCACAGTGTGGCCCACTGTGGAATACACAACACTGTCATCTAGTTGTGTATTCAGTGTTCTTCTTCTTAATAAATTCACCTCTACGAATTGCCTTTAGCGACTCCAAGGATACACTGACAACCTCACCAACTTTACACATGTCCACTGTCTAAGACTGGAGAATAGCATGGTTTCAGGACACCCGTAGACGTACTAGAAATTTCACTAGTTTAAAAAAAAAAAAAAAGAAGAAGAAAAAAAAAAGTGCCTTTTGATTTGGATTAAAAGGCCTGCTGCCTCAGTGCTCAGATCAGTGCTGGCAAAATCATCCTCTGCTGATTTGATTGAGATGTTTTCATTCTCAATAATACACCTTGTGACATCATAATGACTTGTCCATCAAATTAATTTAAGACAACGGGCATCATACTTCTCAGCCATGTAGTGGTGATGGAAAAAGTTGTACAGGGAAAGTCAAAAAAATGTTTTCCCACATGGATCACACTGGATAGCATCCACAACTGGTAAATGTAGCTGGTGGTTATAACAGGGAATGTAAGGTATATACCGACCAATCTTGTTTTGCAGCAGGGCTTCCACACCACCTCGTACCCCACTCAACAATGTTGTCAGCATTGTGGCTCAATATTTGAATGGTAATGTAGGATATTTAGAGTCGAGTTGATCTAAGTCAAACAAGCCAATCAAATGCTCCTCTGGCAAGAATTACACACAAACCTAATCATTACAGAAAAAAATAAAACTCCACCTTACACTTGTCTCATGTCCCATCAATTTTAAGTTAACAACCCTGCTGAGTCAGCATTGGTGTAACTACGTTTGATCTCAGAAAGCACCACATCAGCTAAAGTTTCAGTGATTTTGTTCTGAATGTCCTTAGAACTATACTATGCATGTTTGGATATCCCTTTGGTCCCACTTTATATTAAGTGGCCTTAACTACTATGTACTTACATCAAAAACTAAGTACAGTGTACTTATTGGGTTCATATTGAATTGCAAATCACTTTTGCTGCTATTGAGGTGGGGTACGGGTAAGGTTAGGGAAAGCTTTGGTGGTATGGGTAGAGGTAAGGTGTAAGGGATGGGTCAACAGTGTAATTATAAATGTAATTACAGAAATTAATTACAGATGTAATTACATGCAGGTGTTTTTAAAATATAAGTACAATGTAAAAACATGTATGTACACAATAAATGCATTGTATCAAATGATTAATTTAAATGTAAGTACACAGTAGTTAAGGCCACTTAATATAAAGTGGGTCCATACCTTTTACTATATCAGCCAGAAATTGATCCTTTTCTAAGTATTCAAACAAGTTAAGGAAGAGGCCTGCAGATGTATCATTGATTGATGTGGTTTCAGTAGTTCCATGCATCCCTTGCTCCTTTACTCAGAGAACTTTAACCACACCTCCAATGCTTTTCACAATATTATTTTTCTTTTCCAACTGTGTTTTGCCGTCTATAGTTTCCCCAGACACCTCCCGACATTTCAATTCAGACCAGGCTGCCATAGACTACACATGACAGTGACTGGATGCATGCTTCTGCATACCCCTGTTGCATTCCAGTGCTGCTTTCAACTGGTATAACCACACAAGGTAAAAAACAACATCTCTCTTGTTAAACACATTTTAATTGCTGCCGACAATTAACAGACCTCTTTATTGGCACCAAAAATCTATGCATTGCATGCAAATACTTCTGCTTGTTATTGTTATCGCTCGTGTCGTGTCCTGTCAAAATGAAGACGAGTCGTGAGTTTAGACTGCCATTGCTTTTAGCAAATAAAAAAAGAAAAATACTGGTGTAGTTTTCCCTCAAACTCAACACACATCCCGTCTCAGATTACTTTTAACCAATACACAAACTGTAAAAATAAAAGATTAAAGGCCCTTTCACACTGAATGTGACTCTATAAATCTAAGCTTATCACAGACGAATGGAGCTTTACAGTGAACATAAACGACTGATTGCTTTCAGCTTTCATCCACACCTTTACGATAAGTGGCACTGTCTCATAGGTTTTCCAATTTGGCTTTAACCTCGTCCTCTGCACAACATACAACCATAAATTAAAATAAAAAAAGTTTGGTACTATACAGAAACCATCACTGAGTGTGTGTAATAACTTCCAACTTCGATCGAAGCTGGATTTTGGTTAAATAATGGGCAGACATGGATTGTTTTTAGTGTTTTATAATAAACTGATTGCTACACCTGCTTATCAATTCTCATGTAAGCATTTCTCATTCTTTATTATTATAAAAATTACCCCAAGATGCATGAAAAACACATGCAGAACATATATCGTCATAATCATATATTTATTTGGCTTCATGTTTCATCTGTAGAAGCGTTTCTCTCAGTTGTTTATATGCGGAACCATGCAGAACTAGGAAATTAACACAACGTAGTGTTGTAGTCAAGACCACCTAATCCAAGACTAAGTCGAGAGCAAGACCATTATGTGTTGAGAGCAAGACTTTGGGGGGGATGAGACCAAGACAAGACCAAGACCAGACTAGCACTCAAATTCATCTGAAAGATCCAACTTTACTACCTGAGAAATGTCTGATTTTTTTCAATAAATACAATTAGAATAATAAAACACTAAACAGAGCTGTTAACAATTAAATGAAATCACTAACAACAAAATTCAACATTGCACACAGAAGTGGCACCTGAATTGGTACAATTACAAATGCCTAAACAGTGTTTTGTAAAAAATCAATATCATGTTTGGATGTTATAATTATGTATCTTATAATATGTTATAAGGTATAAAAATCTGATCAGATCTCATACATACGGAAGCCCTGAACCGCATGGTGAAAAAAAAAAAAAAAAAAAACTTGGTAGGGAGGAAAAAAAAACGAAAAGTTATCTCGTTATTTCAACATAATAAGTCGTTATAACGACATAATATCTCGTTATTTCAACATAATAAGTCGTTATAACGACATAATATCTCGTTATTTCAACATAATAAGTCGTTATTTCAACATAATAAGTCGTTATAACGACATAATATCTCGTTATTTCAAGATATTAAGTCGTTATAACGACATAATATCTCGTTATTTCAACATAATAAGTCGTTATAACGACATAATATCTCGTTATTTCAAGATATTAAGTCGTTATAACGACATAATATCTCGTTATTTCAACATAATAAGTCGTTATAACGACATAATATCCTGTCATTTCAACATAATAACTCTTCATTATCTATCAAGTATGATAAAGTACGTACACGTGTTAACGTCCCCAGTGGCGCAACGCTAAAGTATTGACCCGCCAGTCTAGCTTTTACTGCGATCGCCGCGGTTTCGAATCCGCCTTTTGCCGAGTTCGCTCTTCTCTAGTTTCACATCACATATCAAAAAAGGCATTTATTTTCAATAAAAATTAAAACAATGTTATAAAAGTGCAAATAACCTGCCTAACGAGTGTTTAATAACATTAAAAGTATTTATTGGGCAGGGTTAGCAGCATGTTCGATATTACCCACTAGAGGGCAGAATAAGACAGGGAATCAATTAAAGAACGCAATAGTTATGTTGAACTACTGTTACAATTTGGTGCTCCAAAATCCCAGAGGTTTATCATGGGAATTTGCGTTCATCCCAGGCTAACCTTTATTGAGGTTAAATTTATTAGACCATAGTAAATAAAACAATTTACAGTGCAAATGTCAGGGGTGTCAAACTTACAGCCCGGTGTCCAATCTGATTTGAACTATAATAAAACATAGAGATGCACTAGTCCAGGGGCCAAAAACGTTTTTAAGAGGGGTTTTTTTATTTTTTTTTTTTATTTTTATTCTGGGCTTGCAAACAAACTGCTTTGTAATATTTTCTAAAGATATAAAAATCAAAATAGGTGCTAATATATTGAAATAATAGGACACGGAGTGTCTATTTACAGTAAGTGCAAATAGCGTCCCTTGTTGACAAACACTCTTTACAGTATAGCTCCAGTGTCTGGTTGGGCCACTGAAGTTTAAAAAGGGACAGTTGTATTTCGATGTATTCAGTGGCGTAACAATAGCATGAAGGGTTTCAGATTTTGGCTTTTACAGCGATCGCTGCGGGGTAGAATCAGCATTTTGCAGAGCTCACCCAATAATAGAGCTCACTCCTATTTTCTCATCATATACATTTTCAATAAAATGAAAATAATGTTGAAAAAGTGGAAATAAAATGTGAACAAGTGTTTAATAATATTAAAAGTGTTCATTGAGTAGGGTTGGTGGAAAGTGGAGGGGTTTTATTCTCCCAATAATGCAGCATCCATTTAATAATTTTAATAAATATAATCACTCTATATGATATTATTGCATCCTGTACAAAAATACTGAGGTACAGTATCTGCCAATACTAGCCTACAGCATCTAAATACTATTTACACTTCTTGCAAAGAACTGATAGGCTACTTTTACATGGTGTCAATAGAATATATCGCTATTTTCACCTAGTATAAATAGCATATCGTGAAAATGCTGCTATTGTCATTTAGTATAAATAGGATGTCTAATAAATTTATGGTCTAATAAATTTAACCTCAATAAAGGTTAGCCTGGGATGAACGCAAATTCCCATGATAAACCTCTGGGATTTTGGAGCACCAAATTGTAACAGTAGTTCAACATAACTATTGCATTCTTTAATTGATTCCCTGTCTTATTCTGCCCTCTAGTGGGTAATATCGAACATGCTGCTAACCCTGCCCAATAAATACTTTTAATGTTATTAAACACTCGTTAGGCAGGTTATTTGCACTTTTATAACATTGTTTTAATTTCTATTGAAAATAAATGCCTTTTTTGATATGTGATGTGAAACTAGAGAAGAACGAACTCGGCAAAAGGCGGATTCGAAACCGCGGCGATCGCAGTAAAAGCTAGACTGGCGGTCCAATACTTTAGCGTTGCACCACAGGGGACGTTAACATGTGTACGTCCTTTATCATACTTGATAGATAATGAAGAGTTATTATGTCGTTATAACGACTTATTATGTTGAAATAACGAGATATTATGTCGTTATAACGACTTAATATCTTGAAATAACGAGATATGATGTCGTTACAACGACTTATTATGTTGAAATAACGAGATATTATGTCGTTATAACGACTTATTATGTTGAAATAACGAGATATTATGTCGTTACAACGACTTATTATGTTGAAATAACGAGATATTATGTCGTTATAACGACTTATTATGTTGAAATAACGAGATAACTTTTCGATTTTTTTTTTTCCTCCCTACCAAGTTTTTTTTTTTTTTTTTTTCACCATGCGGTTCAGGGCTTCCGTACATACAAGTACTTTTTTGTAACAATATCTTGAATATTCTGGGCATTTGTATGAATCCCTCATTAATTTCTGACCCGGCACAAGAGTATACATAAATAAAATTAGAAATAAGTTATTGATTGCATCTGAAGCAAGAAGTTTTTGCAGTTGTGGTCTTGACCAGTCTTGAAATAAAATCCTGAGTCCTCTGAGATCAAGACAAGACCGAGTACAAATGCAGTCTAGACCAAGACAAAGACCAAGACCTTTATAAAATGGTCTTAAGACCAGTCTCAAGACCAAGACTGGTCTCGAGTACTACAATACTAACATAACGTCATCATCTGGAAGGGCAGGAGTTATGATCACATAATATGATTGACAGCTTCAGAGCAAATGAGCTCTCTGACTCAGACACGCACAGAAGAAAACAATGCTCTGTACGCTGTTTCGAGCTCTTCAGGTCACATGATTCAGTGGAAAATGAATAGAAATGATAATCAATATAAAGAACATGCAAGATTAAATCTGTGCTCACACCAGTGATAACAATCGCAGGCCGACGGGGGAAAAAAAATTATACACTGGTCGAAAAAAATATTGCTTTGTCATGCTGCTGTGAATAGCTCCATAGGGATCTATTTTTTGATTCAAGAGCGTCATCGCAATGTACATTCGCGTCGCTTAATCATACTCAGTGTGAAAGGCCCTTAGACAAATGTTAGACATCCCTGCCCATGCCTAGATAATTTGTTTCTATCATATTCAGTGCTTTCAGAGCTGACTGTAGTCTATAAAACACAAACATTTCATACTAGATTCACATTCAACAGCGCTAAGCTTTGATACACTTAATGTCTGACAGCTACAGATTACTATATGGTGTCTGCAGAGGCACTAAATCCATAACTAAACAGATAGACTGGTCTCTATATAGGTGGTTGGAAGGAAAGGGTTTAAAAAAATAAGATGCATCAGAGACATCAGTCGATAAGGAAAGTGTTTCAGAGGCAGAGCAAGTTATTACATTTTTTGATGAAAGATTGCGAAACTTTTTGGAAAACAAAAAGACTACAAATGTGTTTTTAGAAAGTAAATAGGATTCCATTTTGATTTCATGAGCTTATGAGAACTTGATTCACATGCCTAAGTAGGCACCACATTGTCTCAACATTTGAATGAAGTTAAATGAAACTGAACTTTGCACAGTGCAGCATAAATATTTATATTGGTGTTACTGTTACATATTAATCAGAATTCAAACAACAGAAAAAAAAAAAAAAATGCCAATGCAGCCAGGTTATGACCCTCAAGAAATCAAAGGTTGTTTAAAAGACTGCAAAAATGCGTCTTGGAATATGTTTATTTGTCAACACACAATAGGGCAGCATTACCATCTTAAAGTCCACATGAAATAAAAGTTGGCTTTATTTATTTTGTAATGTCAGTTGTAACATAAATTTACAAGGACAGGCTTTTAGCTTCTTCAAGTTAACTTGCTCAAGGGCAAAATCTTGACTCTACAGCTATCAACCCTTTTGGGGTTTGAGCTTACAAGCTTTTTCTTATCACTCAGTCCAGAACTTTGACTATTAAGCTACACAGTCACAAAAGTAAATAAAACCTTAATTTCCATCAGTCATTGTAATATTCATCTGAATATTGTTTCATCAAACATACTGTACATAGGCCCTGTCGCAGATGGCACTCTTCATATACCTTTTTCAGGTGATAGGCACCCTCCATGCACACTTTTGCCAAGCCTGCAGTGAAGTGGGCTCTACAGCAGACTTCTAAACAACAGTCAAAGTGGCATTACATCACAAAACCTTAAGATCATGAGTGCTTAGCTGCTAGAGCATCTCTTGAAATCAGAGGAGTGAGGTTTACCTACACATCGACTACTAGCTGGCCTCCGTTACACTCACCCCCCTAAACCTCAGTCCCATCCGGGTCACGGCACCAATGTAACTCCACAACCAGGTTCTACTCGCCCCACTCTGTGCGGGCCTCACACCTGAGTCTCCGGCGTAGGAGTTGGATGCTCTAACAAGGAGGCTTAAGGCTGCAACCCGTAGTGTCAGTCGCTAGAGCATCTCTTGAGATCAGAGGAGTGAGGTTAACTCACACAGCAACTACTAGCTGGCCTCCATTACACTCACCCCCCTAAACCTCACTCCCATCCGGGTCACGGCACCAATGTAACTCCACATCCAGGTCCTACCCACCCCGCTCTGCATGGGCTTCATACCTGGGTCTCCGGCATAGGAGTTGGATGCTCTAACAAGGAGGCTAAAGGCTGCAACCTCTAGTGTCAGTCGCTAGAGCATCTCTTGAGATCAGAGGAGTGAGGTTAACTCACACAGCAACTACTAGCTGGCCTCCGTTACACTCACCCCCCTAAACCTCACTCCCATCCGGGTCATGGCACCATTGTAACCCCCTTACCCAGGTCCTACTCACCCCGCTCTGCGCGGGCCTCATACCTGGGTCTCTGGCGTAGTAGTTGGACGCGCTAACAAGGAGGCTTAAGGCTCCAACCCCTAGTTTCAGTCACTAGGGCATCTCTTGAGATCAGAGGAGTGAGATTAACTCACACAGCAACTAGTAGCTGGCCTCCGTTACACTCACCCCCCTAAACCTCACTCCCATCCGGGTCACGGCACCAATGTAACTCCACATCCAGGTCCTACCCACCCCGCTCTGCATGGGCTTCATACCTGGGTCTCCGGCGTAGGAGTTGGATGCTCGAACAAGGAGGCTAAAGGCTGCAACCTCTAGTGTCAGTCACTAGAGCATCTCTTGAGATCAGAGGAGTGAGGTTAACTCACACAGCAACTACTAGCTGGCCTCCGTTACACTCACCCCCCTAAACCTCCATTGTAACCCCCTTACTCAGGTCCTACTCACCCCGCTCTGCATGGGCCTCATACCTGGGTCTCCGGTGTAGGAGTTGGACGCTCTAACAAGGAGGCTAAAGGCTGCCACCTCTAGTGTCAGTTGCTAGAGCATCTCTTGAGATCAGAGGAGTGAGGTTTACTCACACAGCAACTACTAGCTGGCCTCCGTTACACTTACCACCCTAAACCTCACTCCCATCCGGGTTACAGCACCAATCTAACTCCACACCCAGGTCCTACTCACCCCGCTCTGCACGGGCCTCATACTTGGGTCTCTGGCGTAGGAGTTGGACGCGCTAACAAGGAGGCTAAAGGCTGCCACCTCTAGTGTCAGTTGCTAGAGCATCTCTTGAGATCAGAGGAGTGAGGTTTACTCACACAGCAACTACTAGCTGGCCTCCGTTACACTCACCCCCCTAAACCTCACTCCCATCTGGGTCATGGCACCATTGTAACCCCTTTACCCAGGTCCTACTCACCCCGCTCAGCGTGGGCCTCGAACCTGGGTCTCCGGCGTGGGAGTCGGCCTCCATAACATGTGCATATTCTATATAGACGACATATTAAAAAACACACACACTAATAAAACCCTCTGCCACTAATATAAATGATGAAACCCCACAACTAAAGTTACAGTAAAAAAGGAAATATAAAAAGGAATCCATCCATTATCCAAACTACATTATCCTTATTAGGAGTCACAGGGGGCTGGAGCCTAAGCCAGGGTCTTGGGCCACAGGCAGGGAAAAACCCTAAATGGATGACCAGTCCGTTGCAGGGCTCAAACACATTCACACTCACAGTCACACCTACAAACAATTTAGCATCTCCAGTTGACCTATGCTTTGTATCGTAGGGGAAACCAGAATACCTGGAGGAAAGACAAAAACACAGGGCCAGGACTCAAACTGTGAATCTTCTTTCTGTGAGGTGACAGTGCTACCCACTGAGCCACCATGATGCCCCTAACAATATATCAATGATGCTAAAATAACACTGTTACACAGTTCCTGTGCAGGTCAGTTCTAAATGTTAGGTTGTGGAGAATGCACAACCTAGCATCAGATGGCATACTTTAGTGTGACTCTACAGCTTTTGTAAGGCACTGCATGTAAGCTATTTAAAATGCTGAAATTGCGCTTGATGGGCACGGCTGGAGATATTCCCAGTTATATGCTCTTTTCCTTTATTTGAACTGCTGCCATGATCAATAGGAAATGTACACAAACATCTCTTTTAAATTAAATGTACTGCTTGGTTTCTGTGGGCAGTAATAGTGCAACGTTAATTGTGGCTTGCAAATAGTGTAATAGAGTTTTGTGAATAGAAGGCAATATATAATGAGCCTAATTTACATACAAAGGAGATATGTTTGTGCTTAAGAATGACAATGGCTTAATTTAAAGGCTCAGAGTGCAATGCTACTTTGGCACCGACAGCGTCTGGTAAACTGGATTGCGGGTTGCCAGTGAATAAACTGCACATTTTCCCCACTGAAATAGCAAATAGCGCTTGTTACTGAATACTATAAACAGTTGACCTAGTGCCACACTACTGAAAAATGTAGTTAGTAGCCTGAATACTTTTTTTTACTCCTGAACACTGATTTATTAAGATGGTATATAAAAAATGCAAACATTTGACAATGAAATTGCATTCTTTCCCCCCTCAGTAAACAGCATAAAAAAGCTCTTAGCAGATAATGAGTAATATTATTTAAAAATGAGCTGCTCAGTGGATGGCTTTGGTGACCAGAGAAAGGAGCCGAGGAGAACAGCTGTGAAAGAGCCCAAAGGTTTGCCCACACTATTCTCTCCTTTGCCAGAGATTCACCCACTCATCCACAACATCTGTCCATCCCACGCCAGGCTCCATCAACCCTCTGGAAAGTTGCACCGTACATCTGCCCTCTCCCACTGCTGCCATAACTTGACAAGGGAAATGTATGACTGCATTCACAAGTGTTTATGTTATTGAAAGACCTGTCAAAGCTGACAGAAGTTCCCCAATGCTACGCTGTGTGATAATTTAATTGTAAATTGTTTTGAATAGTCAGGCAATTAAAGTTTAACATGTAGCTTCCCTTGGAGTTTAGAAAAGTTTGTTTATCTGGATCTTCAGTGTGTCAACAACTCATATCTCAGGGTTCATCATTATTCTCTTTGTTATTAGAATAAACAATATGCAGCTAAAATATAAATCACTAGCTTTAGTAATAATAAAAGTATTATGTGTAGAGTCAAGTGAATACAATAATAGACAAGTGAGGGGGGAAATGCATTAAATGGCACAACTTTCTTTGTGAGCAATTGTACAGATAGCACTAAATAAATCAGTGGAAATGTTTGTAGGCTTTGCAGTCATAATTTCTGTCTTTCCAAGAATAAATACTGATTATTTTGCAGACTTTACTCAGAAAATGTACATGTAGTTCTGCTTGTGGATATATTAAGTTACAGTTAGCAAGAAAATTATCAAATTTACATCTTAATGTACCACTGTATGTATATGGTTATTCAGATTTAATAGACGAGAAGCGATACATCTAAAGAGCAATGGGACTGTGTGTGTCAAAAAAGACCAGAAAACAAGGTAGTTCAAAAACAATAAATTTATCATAAAGATTTAATGGTATGTACCTGGCAAACTTGCAATATAAATCCAATCAAATAGGAGCTAACAGTTTAGAAGCTGACGAAAGTGTGTAGTTCAAATTAGAAGATCGTATTGAAGCTCCTTTTATTGTGCCATCCTTTTTGTGATGTATACGAACATGCTTCTGTGTCTCAAGCAGGCTGCACAAAGTAGTGGTGTTATGTTCGGGAAAAAAATCAGTGTTTTACAACTCAATCATGAATAAAAATGACTCAGCATTTTTGTTACAAATTGGTTAAGTAAATGATTCAAAGACTTACTTCCTCAGAACTGTGGTGCAAAAATAACATCTTATTATCTTATTACCAGCCATTCATGGGTTTATCTCCCCAAAAAGTGTAAATATTGAGCCCCCAGGCACCATGAATCTAAACAAG
The DNA here is from genome assembly GCF_024489055.1 of Chanodichthys erythropterus. Lineage (NCBI taxonomy): Eukaryota > Metazoa > Chordata > Actinopteri > Cypriniformes > Xenocyprididae > Chanodichthys > Chanodichthys erythropterus. The sequence goes on from NC_090228.1 coordinate 24,308,375, forward strand.
GGGTGGCAAGTGTAGCCCCCGAGATCCACTTTCCTTGCTCCAACCCTGATTGTATGCATCAGACAGTCAATGAATAAACTGTCCTGTCAGTATCCGAGACTATCTACTGTATCTTGTCACTCTACATTTAATGACCCATCTTTCAGTTTAATGTACGTATATTACAGGGAAGACTATAGGGCCTCTGTTTTGGAAATCAGTTTTTATATAGACATTATAGATCTTAATCCCGTGGTTACAAAAAGCTATTGAACATTTAATAGTCACTGCCCAGGAAAAAAGAATCAGTCCATCCTGATATAACAGCAGATAGCAGATATAACTTGCCCTGACCTGATATTTATGAAAAATACTTTACATTTAACCATTTAATCTTTCAATTAAAAATTAAAATCTACCCTGCAAAATGGGGTTCTATCAATAAGCTGAGTTATGATCAAAATCAGTGGCCGGTTGCATAAACTGTGTAGACTAGTTTTAAAAATTAGCCATCTTCAGTAACACTTTATTTTAGGTTTTTTTAACTAGTTGCTTATTAGCATGCATATTAATAGAATATTGGCTATTTATTAGTACTTATTAAGCACATATAATAATGCCTTATTCTGCATGACTTTATTCTACATTCTTCATCCTACCCTATACCTAAACTTAATAACTACCTTACTAACTATTAATTAGTAGTAAATTATGATTTTATTGAGGGAAAAGTCGTAGTTAATAGTTTATATGTGTTCCCTATACTGAAGTGTTACCTCATCCTGTAGGCAGTTACATAAAAAGGTAGATTAGTATAATTTGAATCTGAAACATAAGACTGATTACCTCTTGGCTAACTGCTGTTGGTCAAACTATTTCTTAAGACTTAAAATAGAGGCTAAGTTTATCCAACCAGCAATCTGTCCAGTGCAAGATTCAGAGAAAATAATGTAAAAACTGGTATCACGTAACTTAAAACTCAAACAAGAAACTTTAAAGTCATTTTTCTCAGTATCAGGGTTGTTGTAGTCCACAGAAAACTATTAGTTATTACCTTTTCTGTTAAGTTTAAGGACATTTCATACCCTAAAACACACAATGAAATACATACTTCAAAATATTGGTAAAATACCTGTGAAAAATCTATATAGAAAGTTTATTCATGTTAGCATGGTACACTGTGCCTTATTTTATTCTTAGAGTGTACGGTACTATTGTTAATCTATAGGCTGATCATTGATCTGAGGGTTTGATCTATGTATTTTTTTAGTTTCTTTCTTCTTTTGAGAGACTATACTGTTACCTGTTCTTTTCATCATGTTTTGTATTTCTGTATCTCTCTCTCTCTTTCTTTCTCTCCTGCGGTGCTGCTCTCCCAAAGTCATCCTAATTAGTGTTTAATGCAGGACTCCCGTCGGCAAGGTCACCAGTGCCTCTGTGGTGCACTGTTGTCAGGACGGTGCTAGAAATAATGAAAGGGCCTATCTGCTCCCATCAGCAGAGAGAGAATCACACTAGAGCCGCCGCACCAACACCCTCAAACATTATTAGTCGTCTGCATTCAATTACACTTACTGACAATTTAGTCATAATAGAACTTTTCAAAGTGTGTTTTTTTTTTTTTTTTTTTTTTTAATGTTATGTTGCAATACTAAATACTATCCCAAGGGAACCAAACATTGTCAGTACTGCCATTTCTGTTACGCAAACTCTAACTTCTAAAAATAATTAATATGCTAGTACTAATTTATGAAAGTATTTCCATACAGTGCTATACCAGCTTTTTAAAAATAAATTCTGCTCAAGCTCAGGTACTTAAAATGTATTGAAATAATAAAGAAACAATTACATGAATGGCTCAAGTTATCTAAAAGATTGTAAACAATCTATCTATCTATCTATCTATCTATCTATCTATCTATCTATCTATCTATCTATCTATCTATCTATCTATCTATCTATCTATCTATCTATCTATCTATCTAAACATTTTGAGATTTACAGTTAAATATGAAATTTGGATTAAAAGTAGTCAATTTTCCATACTCTTTAAATAATCTCAGTAATCATTTATCTTCCATTAACTCAGTTTTCATTTAATCACCCAGGCTTTTGTTTATCGGCACTTGCCATATGGTAGACAGTCAAAGGAAAAGACAAAAAAGACAAAAGGGAAGGGAAAAATGAATCAATATTTTGTGACCGGGGGAGTCTGAATGCCAGCCCTGAGCGAAATGAACCTCCTGTGTTCAGCGTGTCTTATTCAGAGGACTGGAAGCGCTGGTCTTTAGATCTGTAAATCAATAGTCACCTATGGCATGTGTGTGGTGGACTTGCTTTCTCCAAACTCACTTCACAGTGACCACCTCAGGCTCCCCTGAGAGGGGGGGGAAAGCAGAAATAAGTGGGTGGATGTGGGGTTGAGGATGAGTATGAATATAGGTGGAGGTCTTGACAAGACTATAAAAGAGAGAGACAGGAAAAGAGACCCCAGACAATTGATATTCAATGCTCATTTTTTCTTGTCCACTCAGTGCTGACCTAGACTAACCTAAATTATTTTTCCCACAGGAACCTTTTGTTGCTTAGAGGTTTCTATTTCATAACTCAGGAGAACGATGTTTTAAATAGATTTCTGTCATGACAACTCTTTGAGATTTTGGCATGGTAATGGGTATGACAATGTTGATATATTTGGTCTTGGTGGAATAGATCTGCTACGCTGCTGTGAGCAAGTAAGACATGCTGCTGTTGTACAATATAGCGTACATTAGCACATCTTTACAGGTGGAGCTGGGGAAGGTGGAGGGTTTCTGAAGAGTCCTGCACTGCTAAGGCAAATGCTATCCATGTATTTCAATATTGAGCACACACACTCATTGGCCAGCAATACTGCAGGAACCAATGATCTGTGTCCTATAGATAATGAGCAGGCTGAGTTATGGACCTATTAAGGCCCCGATATACTTCAAACAAACTTCTTTTCCGTTCTTCATTTAGGGGTAAAACAAAGTTCAAAATGCATGAGCTGAGATACACTGTAATCGAACATCTGACGCCGCCCACACTGTTGAGAACGACAGTTAGATGAATATGTAAATACGTGCTTTACACTTTCTTCTCAGTAACAAAATAAACACAACAAAAATGAGAAGCATAAGAAAAGCATCTGATCATAACATGAGTATGTTGGCAAGAGCTCTGCAAATTAGCACTCCAGTCACGTCGTTTATTTATATAGCATATAGAATATTCAATAGATATTTATTCAAAAGTTTGCTTAAAAGCAAGCAGCTTTACAGTATCAAAAAAACAGTGTCATTGCCTAATTTATTCCATTTTGTACTATAAAACAGCTATCGAGTGTGTTCATGTTTTCACCCATGGAGATCTTACCTCAACGAACTCAACAGATCAAATGACTCAGAGAAGCGTTCCACGCGAGTGGAGGCGGAGCCTCAGCCCACACCTCCTATCATGTTATCATCACGGACCAATGGTGGCATGAAGGTGTTTTGCACCTGAAGCAAACTTTTCCTGAAAGTTCGCTTTGGCAAGCCGTTTCGAACTTCCAAAAAGAACAAGAAACAAACTTCGTTTTGGCCTGATTTAGTTCGAAATGACGTCACATCAGTTCGTTCTTCAATTTCGTTTGAAGTATATCGGGGCCTTTAGCCTGCGCATTTAGAGTTTCATGACAGAACTTCGTATATCTACTTATTTAATCCCTGCGACCCTACAGAGGATACGCGGTTTGGAGAATGGATGGATACATGGATGTTACAGTTGAGCTCGAAAGTTTACATTCCCCTTGCAGAAAATGCAAATGTTATGTTATAAAAATGGCATGTTATGTTTTATTTAGTACTGTTCTGAATGAGCTATTTCACATAACAGATGTTTACATATAGTAAAAAAAAAAGAAAGAAAAAAAAGCTGATTTTATAAAAAATGACCCAGTTCAAAAGTTTACAGACCATTGGTTCTTAATACTGTGTGTGGTTACCTAGATGATCCATAACTGGTTGTTTGTTTTGTGATGGTTGTTCATGAATACCTTGTTTGTCCTGAGTAGTTAAACTGAGCTCTGTTCTTCAGAAAAATCCTCCAGGTCCTGCAGGTTCTTTGATTTTCCAGCATCTTTTGCATATTTGAACCCTTTCCAGCAGTGACTGCATGATTTTGAGATCCGTCTTTTCACACTGAGGACAACTGAGGGACTCAAACACAACTATTAAAAAAGGTTCAAACATTCAATGATGCTCCAGAAGGAAACTGATTTTTATGATCCCTCTATTTTTTTAAAACGATTAACATTGTTCAGATACTGCAAGGGGTATGTAAACCTACGAGCTCAACTGTATTCATTTATATTAGACAAATATTAATAAATCCGGGCACAGTTTGAAACATTTTGGAGATATTTTCTGAAACTTCAGAGGAGACATACAGTGGTTTTAAAGAAACTATATACTCTAGCTTGAACTTATTTTTCTTTTACTACATTTATTTCCATAACAAATTATATACTGCAGAGGTCTCTTTTTTCTATTGATTTTAGCTACATTTTAAAAGTCTGATCATTCAGCCTGAAAATTATACACAGTTTTGTAAGGATACATTTGTAAAGTGTTGTAAAGAAAGTAAAGGTTACTTAAAAAAAAAAAAAAAAAAAAAAAAAAAAAATCCAGCTCTTTGAGACTGTCAGGTAAAAATATTTGAATCCAGAATTATATTTTAAAAAATGATTCATGGGGCCCATGGTCCGTTCTCTAAGGAACTTCGTGTTGAAGTGTAGATTTATATTGCTACTTAACATCGTTTTGCTTGAGGAAATATAATATTTTTCCAATAACTCTTTTATTATTAGCTTTCCCATAAGGCTTAAAATAGATTTGTCCTTCATCTCATTATATTAAATTTGATAATGTTGCTTCTTTAATTGCAATTTTAGTTGCAAGGTAGATTACATTTTCAAAGATTTATTTATATATATATATATATATATATATATATATATATATATATATATATATATATATATATATATATATATATATATATATATATATATATATATATATATATATTGTATGACGACAGATACACATTGTTTTACAGATTTTACAGCTTTATTCAATTTAACAACATTCAGATTTTTAAAAAATCATATTTGGTAAGACTTTACACTAAAACATATCTTACGATAAAATATAAGATAAACACAAAATATACAAATAGAAAGGATAAGCAAGACAACAAAGATCTGCTCTGACATGAATAACATGAAGTATTAAGCACAATAATCTAAGACAACTGAGTGCTGTGGCAGTAATTTTCATTTCACATGATATATTCATGTAGAATGCATAATGATGAATGATAAATTAATATGAGTGAGATGATTAATTATAAATAATCAGTGTTTTTTCTTGATTATTCACATTCATTTTCATGCAAAAAAAAAAAAATTGGTGCAAAAAATGTACAAAGTACCCTACTTTCATATATGTACATACTGTAATGTGATCCTTGTTTTGACAAGAGGGACTCCTTTGTTTGAGATTTTTCTTTCTTTCTTTTTCTCTTTCTTTCTTTCTTTCTTTCTTTCTTTCTTTCTTTCTTTCTTTCTTTCTTTCTTTCTTTCTTTCTTTCTTTCTTTCTTTCTTTTTTAAAGTTTGGTCGCTATTTCTCCTCAGATATAGGATTTTTATTTAGTTAAGAGGCATAGATTCATTAATGCTTTTTCCATGAGCTACATGTTTTCATTTTCTTTTTCATTCAGGATTCTGTTTTTGTATTTCTCCTTCTGTATGTCAGGGGAGTTTTCTATTCTTCTCTTTGCATTACTCATGTCTTATAAGACGCCGAAAGACCACCGCTTGGCCAGCTTCATTACAAATACAATACACAAAAGTGTCACAACTTGTTATTAAATTTTTCCCAGTATTCTGACATCCAACCCATTTGAAAGTACATTTTGCATCCTGTGTACAGTAGTAGGTACGGGTGCGCATTTTTGACACAGGAACAGTCATTGTGACAACTGGGATAAAAGCAGCAGAACATATCTAATGTAGTATGAAAATGAAGATACATCGTTAAGGTGAGTTTTGAGAGAACTAGACCACCCACAACATCGCTTTCTCTACCCATTACTGGCATTTGCTTAAGGTTCATTCCTATTCCGGTAGTAATTGCACTGTGCCACTTTACAGGGCATCTGCAGGTGCAAGGGCTTGATAATGAAGCACTCTGCAGTGTGGGTGGCAGCTGTGCTTGACTCTAGAGAGGAGAGAGCCATATCCCCTAAACACACATACCTCCAATTGACTCAGCATTTTGAGAGACCTGTGTGGTGAGACTTTAGTTACTTCCCCAGCTGGCTACTTGCTTTTTTTCCCCGGCTCTCCTTACACACATATATTACAGGTGCACTCTACTTTCAATTAGACTCTCTCCGCTCATTAATAAGAGTGAATGACCTGCGCTCCCTCTGGTTCTGTGTGGACCCGGCTGCAAGGGCCAGGTGCTCATCCAACCATACAGAGAAAACAGGCTACTGCCTCCCTGTGGTCTCTCTAAACGGCCGAAAGACGACATGAGATGGTCTAAATATATCCAAAATTCATTCTGTATTACAAGAACTCGTATGTAGTACACAACACAATATATAGAGCATAATGATATGCATTAAATATGCATAGGAAAGGGTGGTAAACATGACATCCTTGTGGTAATTACAACAATCATGTTTCATTGTCATGCTCTGTTTAGTTTCTAGGGGGCTGTTTACACAACATGTTTTTCAACTAAAAACTGAAAACTTTTTACACGTTTTGGCCATCCATTTACACGACAACAGTATTTTTGGCGGCCTGAAAAAGCAAACTTTTGAAAACGGGTTTCAAAGTGCAAGTTTTTAAAATCGATACCGTTATCATTTTCATGTAAACAACAAAAACACGGTGTTGGCATGCACATGCGTATTACGTGTTTAGTCTATAGGCATGCACGTTTAGCGTAAGTGGTCTGTGAAAGAAATTGTATGTGCATATGCACATACTCTTGCTTTTAGGGCTGTAGATTTAACGTTTTAATTAGATTAATTAGTTATTGTAAAAAAATAACAAATTTATGTTTGTAGCAAATAATACATTTTTAACGCATTTAACGCACTTGCCCCGTCCCATACCTATGTAGTTCATCAGATATTACATACAGTTGATTGATGACGAATATCATGCAGGGCAACAACAATTTACTGTGCAATGAAGTCTATAGAATGCAGTCAGAAAGTCCCTAAAATTAAATATATGGGGGCAAAAATGCCCCTGTTTGAGTTTTTGTCTCATATTTAGATCATATGATTTAAAGGGTTTGTTCACCCAAAAATTACAATTCTAGTAACGAGTAACGAGACTTACTTTTTTTTCCCAGCTGTTGAAAGATAAAACACTGACAGCCAATCAGAATCCATTCAAATTTAAAGGCTCATAATGGCAGATGACACTGCGGAGAAGTTAACCGCAGAGGTCCAGAAAAAGCCACTACTGTTTGACAAGTCAACCCCCCTTTTCAAGGATACTTGCTTGAAAGAAAATGGATATATGAAAAACAATCGGTCAGACCCACTGAATAAATGGTGAGAAGTATTAACGATTATGCCAGGCTAGTGAACAGTCTAACATAAAATTACCTCAGGTATCCAGTGCTAGGGCCCTATTTTAATGATCTAAACGCAAAGTGTGAAGCGCACGGCGCAGGTGCACTCAGGGCGTTTCCAAATCCACTTTTGCTATTTTAACGACGGAAAAACGGTTTTTGAAATGGGTTGTCCCTATTCTCTTAATGAGTAATGGGTGTAACGTTCAATAAACCAATCAGAGTGTCATCTCCCATTCCCTTTAAGAGCGAGATGCACTCGCATCTGTGTGTAATAAGCAAAGTCAACGCGCACTGTGGACGCGCCCAGAGGTGCAGTTTCTACCAACGCGCTCTAACAAAAAAATATTGCGCCACTGACTTTAGACCAGGTTTGAGTTGGTCTATGGCGCAGTCTATTTTCAGCTCCTTAAAATAGCAATGCGCCAGCAATGCGCCTGAACACACCTCTTTTTTAGACCAGCACGCCCATGGGCGCACTAACTGGCGCAAATGCATTTACTAATTTAAGGACGTGGCGCTGAACGGGAAAACACGAACGGCGCCGGGCGCAAACTAGCAAACACACTTGCGCTGCGCCTTGTGTCGCATTGCGCCGGGTGTATTATAGGGCCCTAGTGTCGACAACATTGCCATGCTTCCTTTGAAGTTGCCGTGAAAAACTCTAGGCATTGTTTTTATTCCATTATATTGACTTCGCCAGCTAAATTCATTGTTAGATTAGATCGATTACACTAGCTATTCACTCGAATCATAGCATGCTGAGGAAATCTGCTGGTCAAAAACGCAACAAGAACATCAAAAACATGTTGTACACACTTTGAAATGCAAATATAATTATCATTATAGTTATCATTCTTGGTGTGAAAGGGCCTTAAAGGGTTAGAGTTAGTAAAACACATTGACATATACTTGCAAAGTTACATATAGTCGATTGTCGGTTGGAGGCCCAGCAAATGTGATAGCAGATATTTGTCAGGTGTGATCTGTGTTTTCTGTTACTAGTTTTCCCTTTGTTAGTTCCTGTGTGCCTTAGTTCCCTTGTGTGTGCTCATTTGTTTCCATAAATGATGTTTTATTAACAAAGTTAAGGAGGAGCACGTTAAAATGATCTACCCAATCAGCATAAGAGGAGGCCCATAAATATGTAGCCGACTCACCTATGTTCCTCAACAGTTTTTTTTTTTTTCTGCATACCTCCACCACCCCATCTCCTTACACTCACCTGGTTACTATCCTAAACAGAGGTGCCACATTCCAAGCTCGGAGCCCTCCCTTGAACAGCACGGCAAATACACATACTCTTTTATTTAATCTTTTGTAAGTGTGAACTTGTGAATAACCCATTGTGTTCACCTGTGTAATGGTATAGTTTTCAAAAACTTGCACTTTGAATCCCCTTTTCAAATGAAAAGTTTGTATTTTCAGGCCCCCAAAATGTAAATGAACAGGCAAAATGTATAATAAGTTTTCTGTTTTCAGTTGTGTATGTGTTGTGTAAACAGCCTCTGAGAGTCAGTGTGAGAAGGTCTTCGAAGAGCCATGTTTTTCTTCATACTATAAGTCAGGCAAATTTCTATAATTTTCTAAACATATTTATTTATGTAACTTTAAGGTTTAAGAGTCTGAGTCTTGTAGCCACAACAGTTAATTTAGACACCATCACCATCTCATCCTGACCAAACCCGCTAGCTGAGGCCTGTAATCTCTGAACAAATCTGACCACTTGTGCATTGTGGAATTGGCAGCTGTACTCTGTAATTGTCCATAATGGCTGCTGCTCTAGCTCAAGGCTTGCTAGGGGCTTGGAAAAAGGCAGCTTACATGCATTAAGCTTCCGTACTGTCATACGCCAAGCTGATCTTCTCAGGCCACGTCAGAGAACATGTGCGCTCTAATTAGGCCTTTCATCAGCACCTTCATTGTGTCCTATAACCACTTCTCTCTGTTCTATCACCTCCCGAAGTGTGCGCTGCAGTAATTGCCTTTTAGGGGTTAGAAATACGTTGTGTCTGCCTTGACAATCACTGCACTGTAGAGTCCCTGTGACAGGATGGGTTGCTGCAAATTACATGCTGCCACTGCTGTTACCTGGGACACATCTACTCCCCCAAAAGCCTGGAAGACCAGCAGCAGTATTCATGAGCTAAATTAACAATGTGCTCCTTTAAGAGCAGAGGTAATTAAAATGAAAATAAAGCAAGTGTTCCATGCAAAATTAACCCAAAGTGCTTAAAGGAATAGCATGCAAGCATTATTTACTCATCTTTGTATATTATTCCAAACTGTATGAGGATATGTTTTTTATGTGAAACACAAAATTAGGATTTTGAAGACTCTTCACACATACAGTCAAACCAAAAATTATGCAGACACCTTGAACATTTCAGTCATTAATACAGTTTATTCGCTATTTTTTTTTTTTTTTTTTTTTTTTTTTTTTTAAATGGTAATATGACAAGATCTCAAAGTTAAACTGTATCAGAAAAAAATATCTTAATTATGACAGCAAAACATGGTCAGGTCAAAGTGTCTGAATAATTTTTGTTTCCAAATTTTTATCAATTTTACTGGTAGTCCACTGTGTGAAGAATTTTTGGGTATAATATGTCATCCTCAAATCCTCACTTACATAAATGAACTATAGTGTCCTGCACCCACTGGTAAAAATATATATTAAATCAGTAGTAATGGGTATGACAATGTTGAAATAATTGGTTTTGGAGGAATAGATATGCTATGCTGCTTCTGCTGCTGTTGGTTATTGCTGCTGCAGAGCAAGTACAGGACTGACAATACATACACGATACATGCTGCTGCTGTACATACATGAATTACCCACAGCAGATCTATACAGGTGGAGCTGGGGGAGGTGGAGGGTTTCTGAAAGCATGCTGTATTGCTAAGGCAAATGCTACCAAAGTATTTAAAGGTTGAGCATGCAAGCTCATTGGCTACTGAAACAGCAGGAACCAATCAGCTCTGCCTATAGAGAATGATGTGATTGCAAGCAGGTTTACAAGTTAATGCAAGTTAATGACCTATTAGCCTGTGCCATCTAGAGTTTCATGAGAGAACTTTATATTTCAGAAGACTTAGAAAACAGCACACTGTAATTATACTTGTATGGTGCTTTATGGTGTGCGTGTTTTTTCTTTTTCTTTTTGGCGCTTAAAAGATGTTGTCTACATGAATTGTTGTCTTATGGAAAAGAGCTGCATACATATTTTCAGAACTTGTCTTTTAGAATTCCACTGAAGAAAAAAAAAAAAAAAAAGTAAATAAATAAAAGACCAAGACTGCCTTCACCTGCTATCGGAAATTTGATAATTCCCAGTTCTGAAATTGTGATTATGAGCTCATCGTGTTCAAGTTTCAAAATGGGAGGACATTCATGTGCATTTTTACCTAGGAAACTCGTAATTCTGAGAGGACGTGAAGGCATGTGTAATTTTCACATGATTCTTTGCATAATACTATGTTACGACCTCAAAACATTTTTACCAAAGTACTAAGTACGTTTTCACATTTGCATTACATAACCAGCTCCATATGTATGGCTTTTCTAACACAGTAAATCTGCTTGGAAGCTCACCTGGTACAACATCATTGCCCACAAAGTTCGAAGAGTTATATAAGAAAGCTAAAATGGCATGGTTGCTTCAGCAAATGCGTGTGAATAGCCCTTAATGGACGATTTTTAGCAGATGTTTTCATATCAAACTACAATAAGAATTCACTTTGTGCAGTGTAGTGTTATTAAATCATTAAATGGTTCTTTTATGGTGTTTTTTCCCCCTTTGTGGAGCTTGACAGTATGACTCACTATCCAAATACATTGAGAAACTTGGACAATGTTCTTTTGTATTCCACAGAAGAAAGGAAGACATACAGTTTTGAACGTCACAGGGGTGAGTAAATAATAAAATAATTTTCATTTTTGAGTTAACTAATCCTTTTAACAGTGGTTGTGAACACATCTGTATTCCTAACATTACAGTGTAAATTAACTTTCCTTATTAGTTCGGTCACCATTTATAGCTCATATTCATAAAGTTTAAGTGAGCTTCTTTCCTGGATGCAATTGTGAGACTTCTTGCAACTTGCTTTAATTCTCTCCGGATCTATTACATTACCCCTGTACCTGTCACTGCAACAGCTCCTTAAACACCGCCTAACATGTACTGTGGATAAATAAACAGGATGGCTAAGAACGTTTCTGTCATATTCCCAGTGCTTAGATCAGTCACTATGAACAGCATGTGTGGTGGTGAGCTCTAGCCAGAACCTCTCTACAGGCATGTGACCCACCAATCAGATGGCCAGATGCTGAGGGAGTGTTTTGGAAGCAATGCTGCTGTCAATCACAAGGCTCTTCTGGGATTGAACCTGTCAGCAGCCTCTACCCTTCCTCCTGTTATCTCTCAGATGACTGGCTAACTGCTTTGACCCATATCTGTCTCGTCTGGACGCGGCCCAGCATTGTTCCAATCGCTCTAATTATGCCCATGAATTACAGTTGTCTGTTGCAAAGGGGACGCATTTGGCGTCTCTCAGCAAAGAGTGTGTTGGCACTGCGTCATTGAGGAAAAGAGTGTCTAAATTATGTGCTTATGTGCACATTGCAGAAATACAGAGATCAACAACAGCTATTTTCCTGCACTGTGCTTCTTAAAATATTATCGTACTATTCTTAAAATGTCTACAATATGTATGCTGTGCATAGTGCTTCTCACAATACTGTACTTCACAAAGCAATGCACTCCCATTTTCATCTTCCAATTCTTTTAACATGTCAATCTGATGAATAATCCAGTAATATCTGCTGTGATATACAGTACAGTCCAAAAGTTTGGAACCACTAAGATTTTTAATGTTTTTAATGTTTTCGTCTGCTCACCAAGGCTACATTTATTTAATTAAAAATACATTAAAAAACAGTAAAATTGTGAAATATTATTACAATTTAAAATAACTGTTTTCTATTTGAATATATTTCACAAAGTAATGTATTCCTGTTATCAAAGCTGAATTTTCAGCATCGTTACTCCAGTCTTCAGTGTCACATGATCCTTCAGAAATCATTCTAATATGCTGATCTGCTGCTCAATAAACATTTATGATTATTTTCAATGTTGAAAACAGTTGTGTACTTTTTTTTTTTCAGGATTCCTTGATGAATAGAAAGTTCAAAAGAACAGCATTTATCTGAAATACAAAGCTTCTGTAGCATTATACACTACCGTTCAAAAGTTTGGGGTCAGTAAGAATTTTTATTTTTATTTTTTTGAAAAGAAATTAAAGAAATTAATACTTTTATTCAGCAAGGATGCATTAAATCAATCAAAAGTGGCAGTAAAGACATTTATAATGTTACAAAAGATTAGATTTCAGATAAACACTGTTCTTTTGAACTTTCTATTCATCAAATAATTCTGAAAAAAAATATTGTACACAAATATTTTGTACAATTGTACACATTAAATGTTTCTTGAGCAGCAGATCAGCATATTAGAATTAGGAAGGATAATGTGACACTGAAGACTAGAGTAATGATGCTGAAAATTCAGCTTTGCCGTCACAGGAATAAATTACTTTGTGAAATATATTCAAATAGAAAACAGTTATTTTAAATCGTAATAATAAACTTCCAAACTTTTGGACTGTACTGTATACCTTGACTTCCAAGAGTAAAGGCATTTTGGTTTAAATATAAATGCTAAATAACATCTTTCTGACATAACTTCTCATAATTAATTGTTAAAAAAAAAAGAGTACTTACTACAGACATGATATAAATTAAAATTTAATTGCATGTTGTTTGCAATTATTATTTGAAAATGATTTAAATTTACTTTCAGGTAAAACTTTTAATTTGATGATATTAGTACAAAATACAGTTTTTAAAAGTGTATTTACACATTAAGAAACATGAAAGTGCACTCTCTTTAAGTACACTTAAAGGTGCAATATGTAAGAATTTTGCAGTAAAATATCCAAAAAACGTCTCGGTTACATATGTAACCCTCGTTCCCTGAAGGAGGGAACGGAGACGTACGTCAGTAGTGACCGACGAATTGGGATATCGCTTAGAGAGCCCTATCATCTTCGTGTAAACTAAAACAAGCCAATGGAATTGGCGTGCGATATTTGCATAATGCACACCGCCCCCGACAGGTGTATATAAATAGGAAGCGGATGCAATCACACTCTGTTTTTCGCTGAGGAGACAACTGGTGTCCGCACTACAGCGAGGGTACAGAAACTGTGGCGACGGGACGTACGTCTCCGTTCCCTCCTTCAGGGAACAAGGGTTACATACATAACTGAGACGTTCCCTTTCAGTCGGTCATGTTCGACGTACGTCAGTAGTGACCGACGAATTGGGATCCCAACTAAAGCGCCACAGTTACGAAACCCCTTCCAGTGCCCAGCGCAAGCTCAGCCGCCCATAGCACCGGCTGGAAGTGAAGGGGGCGAGCTTACACCGAGAGAGTCTACTGTTGTCTAACCAATACCCACTAAGTAAACTAGACACACTGGGGAAGCGAACCCGTAAGGGACGCTGCGGAGACCACTACCTACCCAATGGGGGAGGAGTTTACGTGGGAATACACATATGGACTGGCCCGGGGGGCAGTACGCATATGGAGTCCCTGGGATGGCTCCACCTGGTAGGGGGAGACTCATCTGACAGGTGACAGCAGAGCTGGCTCTGCTAAGGGAAAGACACGGACTCGGCCCGTAGGGAGTTTTAAACCGTGGAAAATACACATATGGGACCGCTCACGTAGAGGGGTCACGACATATGAGCCCCAGCCAACAGACAGCGTCAGCGACGGATGTAGGCCTGGCATCAGACACTCCGCAATGTCCGAGCCGAAGGGGAAGGCGGAGGAACTCGACAGGGTTCGCCAAGCGGGGAACACGACTGGAGTGAAAGTATGCACGTATCCGGCCAGTGGCGGGAATGGCATTGCAAGCCGACACTTAGAGTGGGTACAACACGTCTACCGGCTAGTGGATGCGAGTACACGTGAGGATACCAGCTCTACACGTAAGCTATAAAACCTAGCGAACGTGTTTGGTGTCGCCCAGCCCGCAGCTCTACAGATATCTGTCAGCGAGGCGCCATGAGCCAGCGCCCAGGAAGAGGCCACCCCTCTGGTGGAGTGGGCTCTCAACCCGAGCGGGCAAGGCACGCCCTGGGATTCGTACGCCAAGGCGATGGCATCCACTATTCAGTGGGCCATCCTCTGCTTGGAGACAGCCTTTCCCTTCTGCTGGCCTCCGTAACAGATGAAGAGCTGATCTGAGGTCCTGAAGCTTCGCGTTCTGTCCACGTAAACACGCAGAGCGCGGACGGGACAGAGCAAAGCTAGGGCTGGGTCTGCCTCCTCCGAGGGCAGCGCTTGCAGGTTCACTACCTGATCTCTGAAGGGAGTGGTAGGAACCTTGGGCACGTATCCAGGCCGGGGTCTCAGGATGACGTGAGAATCACCGGGCCTGAATTCTAGGCACGTTTCGTCGACCGAAAATGCATGCAGATCCCCTACCCTCTACCCCCTAAGCCAATGCAACCAGAAGAACCGTCTTGAGAGACAATAGTTTCAGGTCGACTGATTGCAAAGGCTCAAAGGGATGACCCCGGAGAGCTGTGAGAACCAGGGTCAGATCTCAAGAGGGTACGAAGGAAGGAGTGGAGGATTCAGTCTCCTGGCCCCCCTCAGGAATCTGACGATCAGATCGTGTTTCCCCAGGGACTTACCCTCAACTGCGTGGTGATGTGCGGCGATAGCGGCAACATACACCTTGAGGGTGGAGGGAGACAGCCTTCGCTCCAACCCATCTTGCAGGAAGGAAAGCACGGATCCGACCGAACATGATCGGGGGTCCTCTCGACGAGAGGCGCACCATTCGACGAACAGGTTCCACTTCAACGCATAGAGACTCCTAGTGGAAGGAGCTCTAGCGGAAGTGATGGTGTCTACGACCGCTTGCGGGAGATCACTCAGAACCTCCGCATCCCGTCCAGGGACCACACGTGGAGGTTCCATAGATCGGGACGCGGGTGCCACAGGGTGCCCTGTCTCTGAGTCAGGAGGTCCTCCCTCAGAGGAATCGGCCAGGGAGGGGCTGTCGCGAGGAGAATGAGGTCTGAGGACCAGGTCCGAGTGGGCCAGTATGGAGCCACTAACAGAACCTGCTCCCCGTCCTCCCTGACCTTGCACATGAGTTGTGCGAGAAGGCTCACTGGGGGAAACGCATATTTGCGCAGACCCGGGGGCCAGCTGTGTGCCAGGGCATCCGTGCCGAGCGTGCCGCCGGTCAGGGAATAAAACCACTGGCAGTGGGCAGTTTCCGGGGAGGCAAACAGGACTACCTGGGCCTCGCCGAAATGCTGCCAAATCAGCTGGACCGCCTGGGGGTGGAGCCGCCACTCGCCCGCAAGTGGAGGCTGCCGTGACAGCTCGTCGGCTGCACGGTTGAGCACACCTGAGACACGAGTGGCCCGAAGGGACCTCAGATCCTTCTGACTCCACAACAAGAGATGGCGGGCGAGTTGCGACATGCGACGGAAGCGTAGACCACCTTGACGGTTGATGTACGCAACGGCCGCAGTGCTGTGTGAGCGGACTAGAACGTGCTTGCCTGACAACAGCTTCTTGAAGCGGGCCAGCGCAAGACGAACTGCTAGCAACTCGAGGCAATTGATATGCCAATGCAGCTGAGGCCCCGTCCAAAGACCTGTCACTGCATGCCCGTTGTACGTGGCCCCCCATCCCGTGGCAGAGGCATCTGTGGAGACCACAGCGTGCCTGGACACTCGTTCGAGGGGTACTCCGGCCCACAGGAACGAAGGGTCCAACCACCGGACAAGGGTGCGACGACAGCTCGGTGTCTCGGGGACACGGAGCGTGCCGCACTGCCACGCCCATCTCGGGACCCGGCCGCGAAGCCAGTGTTGAAGCGGTCTCATATGAAGCAATCCGAGCGGCGTTACCGCGGCTGCAGATGCCATATGCCCCAGGAGCCTCTGAAAATCTTTCAGTGGAGCCGCTGTCCTGCGCTTGAGCGAGCTCAGGCAGTTCAACACCGACTGGACGCGCGCCTCGGTGAGACGCGCAGTCCGTGCGACCGAGTCTAGCTCGAGACCGAGACAAGAGATCCTCTGCCCGGGGGCGAGTTTGCTCTTGTCCCATTTGACCTGAAGACCCAACCGGCTGGGAGCTACAACCATGTCGGGTAGGACTTTGTACTGACATGCCCGACCCTCGAACGCAGACCGGAGGAAGGGTCTGTGTCGAGGCAGAATCGAGACATGAAAGTACGCGTCCTTCAGGTCTATTGCTGCAAACCAATCCTGGGGACGGTCCAGGATTGGCCGTAACCCACCGCCCTTTTTCGGTACAATGAAGTAGGGGCTGTAGAACCCCGACTTCATATCGGCTGGAGGGACCGGCTCGATTGTATCCTTCGCCAGGAGGACAGCAATCTCCACCCGGAGAACAGGTGCACTGTCCAACGACACCTGAGTGAAGTGGACAGCCCTGAAGACCGGGGGACGCTGGGCAAAATTAATCGCATAGCCGAGTCTGATAGTACGAATGAGCCAACTGGACAGGCTGGGGAGCGCTATCCACGCTTCCAGACACTGAGCCAGCGGGACCAAAGGCACCACAGACGCACCGGGGGTGGGGCAGCAAGGCAGAGAGGGACCCGACTCGGACAGCTTGGGAGCGGCCCGGAGTGGGGTCGGACTCTGCGAGGCAGCAGTGTGCATGGGAGATGGCGCACGGGACGCGGTCTGCGCCATCACACTGCCGCCTGCTGGCGAATGGGGAGGGAGCTGTCAGCGGCGAGGCGGAGCCTGGCACACTGACAGACACACCTTGTTGTGACCTGGAGTTTGAGGAAACTGCTCTTTTTGTGAAAAAGTGGGTACCGCTGGACTCCGGGGAGCCAGCGGCGGTTGACAAACAGACATCACAAATTCCCCCCGGCCCTCCTCCGGGGGTGGGAGAGACGATGGTATTCTCTCCCGAAGAGCGAGAACCTTCCCCTCCAGGTTGCCCGTCTCAGTGCCGTGTTTTGCTCTTGCGTTTACCACCGGGCTTAGCGGAGACGGGCTGGGCACCACGCCCGCGACCGGCACCCTGCTGCTGCCTGGTGCAGGCTGCTGCTTTGCCTTTTTAGCAGGGGTGGAGGACGATGCAGGCAGGCGCCCTCGGCGACGAGCGGGCTGAGGCTGAGCCATGACGTGACTGATAGCCTCAGCCTGCTTCTGTGCAGCGGAGAACTGATGGGCGAAGCTCTCCACCGCGTCGCCGAATAGGCCGACCGGGGACACGGGGGAATTTAGGAACCGCTGCTTGTCGGCATCCCGCATGTCCGCCAGGGTCAGCCAGAGGTGGCGTTGCTGGACTACGAGGGTAGACATTGCGTGACCAAAAGCACGTGCTGTCACCTTCGTTGCCCGGAGGGCAAGGTCGGTGGCAGCGCGCAGCTCCCCCAGCAGCTGTTGGTCAGGACCTTCCTGGGGCATCTCCGACAGCGCCTTTGCTTGGTAAACCTGCAAGAGGGCCATCGCGTGCAGGGCGGAGGCAGCCTGCCCACAGGAACTGTAAGCTTTCTCAGTCAGACCGGCTGAGAATTTACAGGCCCGGGACTGGAGACGCGGCTCACCACGCCAGCCAGTGGCCGTTGGACACAACTGCATCGCAACGGACCGCTCGACTGGCGGGATCCTCGCGTACCCCCTGGCTACTCCGCCGTCCAGGGAGGTAAAGGTGGACGCGGGGCCAGGCCTGGAACGGGCACTATACGGTGTCTGCCAAGACCTGGTCACCTCATCATGCACCTCCGGGAAGAAGGGCATTGGGACGGGACGCTGGGGCTGACCAGCGCGACCCCCCCCCAAGTACCAATCATCCAGCCGAGATGGGCCGGGACAGGGTGGAGGGTTCCACTCAAGCCCGACGCACAAGGCGGCCCGGGAGAGCACAGCCGAGAGTTCGGGATCCGACTCGGGCAACGCTACCGTCCCGGAGGGCGGCAGCGCGTCCGGATCTTCCTCCCCCGAACACTCAAACTCGCCTTCTGACGCAGCGATCGACATCTGATCCTCCGCCGGCGCACCAAAGGTAACGGCTGGACAGTCCGAAGAGGGCCCAGCGGAAACCAACGGCGGCAAGATGGGTCGCGGTGTTGACGAGGGGGCAGGGGCCCGAGGAGCGTTTCCGCTCGGCGGGGGAGCCCTGACCGTTATCCTCAGGTCGCCCTCCCTATACAGCGCCGTACCGTCATTCCGGTTCCCGGGCCGGAAAAAACGGTCGTACGCGGCATAGGAGAGGGGACCCCCGCTTCCTGAGACTTCAGGAAGGAGAGCCTCAACCTCAGCACCGCGATGGTCATGTTCCCGCAATGGGAACATGAACCATCCACAAAAGCTGCTTCAGCGTGCTGAACGCCCAAACACAAGATGCAGCGATTGTGCCCATCAGCAGGGACCAGGGAACGACCGCACCCAGTAATGCACAGACGAAATGACATACTGTCAGGGTTCGTCTGTAAAGCTCTTTTAGAAGGGGAAGTCAACTCACTCGTGCTGAAGCACCCAGGGAGCGACGCGATGTGTCAGGTACACCACTCCCTGACACACCGAGGAACCGGCCCAAATCGCTACACACACACACACTCTTTGTGTTGCTGTGAAAACAGCAGTTTTAGAGCTTATAGCTCAGCTCCTCGGACACTCGCGACCTCGCTGAACGTGCCCTCTTCACCAGCACTGAAAGCTCGCTGTAAATCCTCTTCTGAGGCAATGTTTTAGAATAAACAACGAAGAAAGGAGTCTTCTGAACAGGACACCAGTGAATGGCTCCGAAGCGAAAGACAGAGTGTGATTGCATCCGCTTCCTATTTATATACACCTGTCGGGGGCGGTGCGCATTATGCAAATATTGCACACCAATTCCATTGGCTTGTTTTAGTTTACACGAAGATGATAGGGCTCTCTAAGCGATATCCCAATTCGTCGGTCACTACTGACGTACGTCGAACGTGACCGACTGAAAGGGAACACTAGGCCAGGGTTATATATTTTGTTCACTTGAGTACTTACAACATCCCAAATGTTTGCAACTATTTGTAAATCGTGAGAAAACTAATTAATGTTATATAGATCAACACTGTAACACAGTTTGTAAATATGGGAAGAAGGAGGCGGGAACCGGCGAACGTTCAAACAAAGTTTAATCTCAAAATAAACAAACAAAACGAAAGTAATGCCGGCAGACGTCCGCGAGGGTCACACACACATAATAAACCATAACATAAAGTCCAGGCCTGGTCCTCTCTCGTCCTCCACGGTCGTCGCTCCTCCTTTTATGCTCCCGGAGCTCTTCCGTGAGAGACTCAAGGCTGGTGCGCCTCCCAGGTGATGCTTGTTATCACTTGCGTCACTGGCCTCGTGCCTTTCCCTCACGGCTCTCGCCCGCCCTGGTCGCCACAAACACGTTTAGACTTATTGTTTAAATCTAATTTTCTTGATTTTTTGCGAGTACCATGCTTTACCATGCCTCAGAGAAAAACACTGTTTTGTGAAGTAGCTAACATAGCATAATCAGATGCAGCTTTATTTTTAGTAACAGTAATACAGCATTTTCTCCATCATACAATTTGTTTTAAAATTAATGTCATGCCATTTATCAACACAAGCAATCCAGTATTTAATATGATTTTCTAAAATCAATCTAGCTTACTGCAGTGTGCAACAGTGTCTCACAGCAGCTGCAGAGTGAATGCACAGAGTAACGTTATAACATTTTCAACACACTCAAATGTATCTAATATGATAAACAGAGCTGCGTTACCTCATATTCATGACTGGAAAAGTGGAAGTGGCGCCGGCGACTGCGGCATAATAAAAGTTCTGCTGTTCGTGAGGTGTGTGTTGCACAATCGCTTCAGCAGCCTCATTCAGCTCCCACAACACTCAGTCCGGCTCTGCTTCATACTACAGTAACGTTAATAATCACATTTATGAACATGATTTCTTTCCGAGTCCTATCTCAAATCCAAGATTCTGCGCTCAAACTTGGTCTCATCAAGCTACGCCTTTGTTTCGATTAGATGACCTCTAGAGGACAGAAAATATTACATAGTGCACCTTTAAGTTGCTTTTAATTTTCATAATACATGATATTATACAGTTTTTATAAAAACATACTTTTAAGACCTAATGTACACTACGAATGCACATTCAGTAATCTAGTACTGCATATACCCCTCGTTTAATCAAGAATTGAACCTATTACATAAATCATTTGAACCCCATGATGCCCCCGTACATTAATGAGATAATAATCTTTTAAACAATTAACTACCCTACCTCTGTGGGCGGACACCATGTTTCCATCTCCTCCTGCCAGCACTCCTTGTTATTTTAAGGTATGAATGGGGAATGATTGAGGGGTCAATCAGTAGAAGGGATTTATTATGTGGGAGGTAGGAGGGTGGAGATGTTGGCAGGAGAAGGAGTGAAGGGAGCAACCGGAGATTGGGTCACATGGCACCATTCATGCATGGGCCTCCCTGGAGCGTAATCAATCCTTTTTATCTTCTCTGGATTTGTTATCTCACAATTTTTGCTTCAGTAATAGCCCTGCATCACCTACAATGTAATGATGAATCCAGGAAAAATGGGGAGAAACACTCTTCCATGGCAACCTTTATAGCTTGATGTATGTTTTTTTTGTTTGTTTTTTTTTGGCCATATTTTTTTTTTTAAGTTGTCACCTGTGTAAAGAGTAGAAGATGGAAAAAAAAAGCTTTGTGCTAATCACAAGTGGAGCTGTTGACCAAAGCAGTATCAGTGTGAAGGGTTTTGATCTACCAGTTATGAGGAAATTGCCTTTTTCCTGCTTCCCAGAGTGCAAGATGTGTGGCAATGCAATGCCGTTGAATTTTTTTTTTTTTTTTTTTTTTTTTTAAGCTTTCTTTCCCAGAAGCACTTCTTCCTGTTTTGACAGAAGAGAATAATATCTGATTCATAGATATGTAACTAATCATATTCCTCTTCCTGCAAGGTTTTGTGCACAGTAAAAGACAGACTTCTTTTAAATGATTAATCTATGATTTTGAGTCAAAGCCAGAGTTTATTTGGCAGGGCCAGACAATGATGGAAGATCAAAGGAGGATGTGGGAGCATTTTACGGCTGTGCCAGCCATGTCAAGAGCACCTTGTATTCCTCTCTAAGAGAGGAATATGCTGAAATAATACCAAGCTCACTGACCACCTGAAGTCACTCTCATCACTGCTTAAGACAAGAAGGTACTAGTCAGTTGGGTAAAGGTCATTTCTTTTAAAAATTGTAACACTTTATTTTACAGTGCCGTAGTTACACATTACTACATGTACTTACTATAATAATAGAAAAGTAAATTATGCACAATTACAAGTAACTAACCTTAAACCTAGCCCTAACCCTAAATGTAACTCTATAGTAAGTGCATGTAGTTAATTAATAGTACTCAGTACTTATTTGAGTAATTACAATGTAACTACGGCACTGTAAAATAAAGGGTAACCTTAAAAACATCCCCAAATGCACTGAACTATCTATAGAGTTAAGCGCTTAGTTATAATATTGGATCAAAACAATTACAACTACCATTGGTCTGTGGCCTTATCTGCCTTATTTGATAGGTCAGACATCCACGAGTAAAATTATGAATACACTGGAGAGAAAATTAATTTGTAATTTGAATTGAAAATTTTCTTGTTTAATACTGTAAAGCTGCTTGATTTAAACAATCTATTCTATAAAAGTGGTAGATATAAATAAACATGATGACTTTACTGGAGTGCCAAATTGCAGAGCTTGCGCAAACATCCACATCGCTATGATCAGATGCTTTCTTAACTGCTGTTTTCTCAGAGTGGTAAGTTTTGTCGCATATTTATTTGCATTCATTTTACATAATCAAAAAACGTGCATGGCGCATGATAGAAAACAGAACTCAGGTCAATATCGATTTAGTGCTATTATACAGCAGAGGAAAATGAAACAAAGGCTTTCTGCTGCTTGCAAACTCTTTTAAGGAAACAGCTGATTGCATGCCATTTATTTTTTGCTATCTGCTTAAAGGGATTGTTCACCCAAAAATGAAAATTTGATGTTTATCTGCTTACCCCCAGGGCATCCAAGATGTAGGTGACTTTTTTTTCTTCAGTCTAACGCAAATTATGATTTTTAACTGCAACCGCTGCCATCTGTCAGTCAAATAATAGCAGTGATTGGGAACTTGAACAATAAGAGTCGAAAAAACTTCCATAGTTTTCCAACTTCAGTTTGTGCAAGAAACCGAACATTATTTATATAATTTTTTGCCTCTAATACACCACTATGTCCAACTTCGTTCAGCTTCCGGCTAGTGAGGTCAGATCGCGCTCTGACAACGGAAGTGATGTCTCGCGCTCATTGAAGTATATGGGCGAGACATCACTTCCGTCATCATAACGCGTTTTTTGACCTCACTAGCAGGAAGCTGAACGAAGTTGGACATAGTGGTGTATTAGAGATAAAAATTATATAAATATTGTTCGGTTTCTCACACAAACCGATCGTTTCGTGTCTTAAGACATTAATGTGTCGTCACGAGCCGCAGGGTTTCATTTTGATTTGTCTAAGCAAGTTTTATTTACTGTTATAGTTGAAGTTCCCATCCACTGCTATTATTTGACTGACAGACGGCAGCGGTTGCAGTTAAAAATCATAATTTGCGTTCGACTGAAGAAAAAAAGTCACCTACATCTTGGATGCACTGGGGGTAAGCAGATAAACATCAAATTTTCATTTTTGGGTGAACTATCCCTTTAAGGCTACGTTTAAGTCGCCTTTCCGTCGCTTCCTTACATCTCATTCACTCACATGTACGTCATTGCTTATGTTGCCCACTACTGGCACAACCCTTGCAATGTGTTTAAAAGGAGCACCTTTTTGCTTTTGCACCATTCTTTAAGCACATGTATACTATTGGAGAAATTACACAAATAGAAATTATAACAATACAATAAAAGCAGTCAGCTTAAGGTAGCTACAAGTATTATGTTAAATGTCATAATAATGTCATAATAACTCCAACATCATACATTAGAGTTTAAACTGATCTGCTTTGATTTTACAATCGTGTTGCATTGTGTTCTATAGATCTGCCTGAAGTGTGCATATTGGCTGTGTTCACTCTACTTTTAGACAACGCACTCCCGAACTTCCCTAAGCACTTCTCCTCGGGGGAATTCCTGCCACCATTTTGAAGCACATTCCACCATGGAATTGGATAAGGGTAGCCTAAGGGTACGTTTACACAACAACGATATGGTTAAAACGGAGAAGCTTTTCCTTTGAGTTTTCATAGTACAGATGACAGTATTGTCAAAACAATCCCCATTCATACAAATCCATAAAAATGACTAAAAATGCTGTATTCTGCTGGCATGCGATGAAAAACTATAGACTGAACATGTAAGATTCCACAGATTCGTGTTTTTGTTGACCGTTTTAAAAACTTTCCCATTTTCAAAAGTTTGCATTTTCAGACCACCAAAACAGCATTGTCGTATAAATGAATGGCCAAAACACATAAAAAGTCTTCCGTTTTTAGTTGAAAACGATGTGGTGTAAACGGCCCCTAAATCGAATTCTTCATGTGTATTACATTACATGAAGTTCAAGTCTGTCCTCCAACCAGTTATTGACTTCTGATATCAATTTTAGAATTTAAGGCCATTTAGTACAAAAATAAATAAATAAATAAAAACAATTCAGTAAGCCAGTAAGTTTATTTTATCAATAGAACTACTCTATTACATAGCAATGTAAACTGCAGGTGCTTACAGTTTTTACATTTGCAAACTCTGATGAGTGAAGCTTGCTTGCATACTTACCAACATAACTTTGTACCCTATAAATATTAAGGCTTAACATAATGCCATTTCACTTAGTACAAGTATGCAAAAGAATGAAAATATCAAATCATTTTCATTCTTAGGGATCATCAAAGTGAATTAAATAAACTTTTACAAACTCTGTCAGCACATTACATTATTCTGTGTGTATGATTGAATTAAAGCTCTGAATGTGCTAGGAGTTCTGCCTTCAAGCTGCGCTTCACGGATGACGGTTCTCAACAATAGTGTGCAATGTCAGCTCTCTGTCGCTTGTCATATTTGTCAAAGAGGAAGATTACTTCTGCGGCCCAAAACTGCTGTCTCTGGGATCCCTGTGACTTGGTGCTTGAGGGACTCTTGGAGAAATATCTTACATCCAATGCACAGCAGAGCAACAGGTCACCAGTTTGAAACTCTATTCTTTAATTAAAAACAATATTCTGTCACGGAAAATCTTTTTTCACACATGTCTGCAGGCCTGTGTTTTAACCTTCCACTGTAAATGATCGTGGGTCAGTGGACGAAAGAAATCGCATGCCGCAAATGCGCTTAGGGCTTGTCCGAATCCACTTTTGCTAGTTTAAGGATGGGAAAAATGGTCGAAGCATGGTCTAAAAGGGTTGTCCCTATTCTCTTAATGAGTAATGGGTGATTTTTGGGTGTAATGTGCAATAAACCAATCATCTCATCTCCCATTCCCTTTAAAAGCCATTTGCGCTCGCGCCATGGCGGATTTGCTATTTTCATGGCGGAATTTGCAAGCGGAAAAATGTCTCGGCTTACTGATGTAACCCTTGTTCCCTGAGTAAGGGAACGAGACGCTATGTCAATGACGTGATGGGCACCTATTGACGTAGCGTCGATAGTTCCCATGAAAGGGAACTGAACGCTTCTCTAGTGAGGAAACGGATCTACGAGAAAAGCCGGATTCCACCAAAGCACTTTTATCTTTATACACACAATAATAATCTTTTACATTGTAATCCTTTTATTTTTAATATTTGGCATGTTTGTGTGCTGCTGCGCATCCTTGTATGTGTGTAATAAGCAGAGAGTACGCGTGTTGTGCTCCCACCTATAAGTGAATATTACTAACGCGCTCTTTAAATAACAAAAAATAAATAAAAATATAGCACCATTGACTTTAGACCAGGTTTCTGTTGGACAATGGGGCAGTCTATTTCAATAGCCTCAAAACAGTAACGCGCCAACAACACGCCTGAACACATCGTTTTCAGACCAGCACACCCATGGGCACACAAATAAGCACAAATACATTTGCTATTTAAACAAAGTGGTGCAAAATGTGGAAATGATAACTGCATCGGGCTGAAACTAGCAAAAAACACTCGCGTCGCACCTTGCGCTGAATTGCGCCGGGTGTATGATAGGGCTCAATGTATATTAAAGGGATAGTTCACCCATAAATGAAAATTTTGTCATCATTTACTCATCCTTAAAATGTTCCAAACCGGCATGAATTTTTTTGTTCTCACCCCCCCGTGGGTGCCGTTTGGGACAGGGCCATTGCTCCTCACATAAAGCCATTCTGTGGCTTGAAAGAGTATCATATGACTTGGAAGACATGGAAAATAGTGGAAATAGTTTAGTCATTTTTGCAATGGTGTTGCCAATTTAGCGATTTTGTCACTAGATTTAGTGACTTCCTGACCCCTTTTGAGACTTTTTTCAAATCATCTAGCAACTTCTTGGACAAACTTTATCTAGATTCTTATTTTGCCCACTGCTCTATATTCTTATATATTTGGATCAGTGAATTTGCCATTATCTAGTGACATTTAGCTACTTTCAATTGAAAGCAATTGGCAACACTGGTTACTCTGAATTGTTGTTGAATGGTAAAGAAGTGTGTGAACATTTATGAGCAAACAATGACAGAATTTGCATTTCTGGGTGAACTATTGATTTGATATTCCTTTTAAGGTGATACTTCTTTTCTCTGCACTTTCTTGCACTGAGAGCTCAACATTCTGTGTAATGCTCAAAGTGAGGATTTCGTTGTGTTGTCACCCCAGCCTTTGTGTTTGGTTTTCGCAGATGTGTTCAAGAGC
The DNA here is from genome assembly GCF_024489055.1 of Chanodichthys erythropterus. Lineage (NCBI taxonomy): Eukaryota > Metazoa > Chordata > Actinopteri > Cypriniformes > Xenocyprididae > Chanodichthys > Chanodichthys erythropterus. The sequence continues at coordinate 24,335,045 of NC_090228.1, forward strand.
TCTCCAGGCATCAATAGACACAAACAGATTATATACAGTAAATGTCTCTCTCTGGGTTATTAGTGTCTCTCTTCATTGGCCTCAATGTATTGTGGAACAGCTGCTCTCTATTCAGAGAAACATTGACTCATCTGTTTTCCCTTTTGCTGTCAGGAAGTGATACAGCAAATGCTGGTCATGCATGGTTTGAAATATGATTATAATATTATCATTGTTACTAAGAATAGTTACTTAAAAACACACATGCCTGCAGTTTTTATGTCAGATGTTTTGACCTACTAAAGTTATTAAACTATGCAGCTTACCAGAAAGATGGGTATAGAACTGTTTAAAATTGTGACAAACAATAGATGTCATTGTATTAGAGCTATATAACAGCACAATACCTGTAATAAAGTTTTGTTCTGTTCTATTTCTCATGAACACTGACATCATAATTGTTGTAGAACAATAGAACAGGGATATAAATAAAGTAATAAAGCTGTGGTCTACTGTAATTGTAATAGACCTGTGACAATAGTTATAGTTGTATAATTAATAGCTGTAATGGAGCTATGACTACAATGGTCTTTCAAAGTTATTGTCAGTGCTAATTTATTTATAGGCTTTTAAGATTTTAAAGAGAGACAGTAAAAGAATGGCAGAGACAGCAGGGAATAGTGTCAGGAGACAGTATGCACTATTCGTTAACGCATTTAACACACCCGCCCCATCCCAGACCTACGTAGGTCATCTGACATTTCATACAGTTGAATGAAGACGATGAAAATGCCCCCTGTTTGAGTTTTTTTCTCATATTTACATCATATGATGTAGCTAGTTAAACTATCACATGAGCAATGAGTGCAATATCACACAAGTGTTGTTTTCTGTCCTAAATAGTACGAGTGCAAATGTGAAACTGATTTTATACAACAGTTCAATAAATAAGAAGTTAATATCTTTATTTAACACACTGAATTTTGCAACAACAACAACAAAAAAACATATAAAAAACAACAGAACTGTTCAACTCCGAGCAACAAACACTGACATTTCATTTCTGAATCCACGTTTTGAATCCACCTACTGGCAGTTTTGGTTCCTTATTTAGTATATTTCATAAAAATATATATATTTCATATCTCCATTATTAAAAAAAACCCATTAAAGGTATAGTTCACCCAAAAATGAAAATTCAGTCATGATTTACACTTCCTCACTGTCCAAAAGAGTATGTATAATAAATTCTATGTTGAATCAAATAAACTATTTCTTGCTGAAGCTACTTTTTGTGATGTCTATTTGATACTTCACACAATAATGACTTAATAATATTTATAATAATATTTTAAATGCACAAGTTAAGTGTAATTAATTATTGGGGGATACTTTTTGTGTCTTTTTATTAAATATGTAAATATGTATTCCATATTCAATTGTATTCATTTTATTTCAGACCACATTTTGGGAAATGAAAGGAGAGTTGAGATGAACACAGGGGTAACAAAACCAAAACATCCAAACGTGAAAAAAAAAAAAAAAAAAAAAAAAAAAAAAACACAAGGGAATAAATACACAGGGTTATAATAAGTTAAATAAGACACAACTAATGAGTAACTATGGAGACAAACATTTAAAAAATATATTTATAAATATAAATATTTAGATACCACTTATAGTACACTAATAGTGTACTACAATGGGAAGCTAAATACATTTTTTAAATACAGAGATAGTATATTAAAACACATTTTAGGTCATGTTTCGTGCTGTCTCAAAATAGCACAGTTGAGAACACTTAGATGTTCTTATGATGATCTTAAGAAGTACTAAAGAAGATTTTTTAGTATATTAAGTACAAAATTAGTGCAGGAAAATAGAGCAATTTAAGTATACTATAGAAACGTACTTTTTTTTTCACCTGGGAACACAGGGCCTGCATCCAAAAAATGCTGTCTTTCAAAGTTAGGCATTAATCCAATGTTAGCTTCATTTCCTGTCTCCTGAGATACCTTCATCTGATCATATTTTTATGGCAGCATAGATGTATCCTGTTATTTTACAATCTTGTATGTTCCATTCCATGACAGTTCAGCTAAAAAAAATAAATATGGCATCTGAAAGTTGCAGTTTGTGGTCAGTTTGTGTACATGTACATTTTTGACCAACTTTTTCCACTTTTGATGTTATTTATAGTGAGAAATTACAATTATAGTAATTAAATATTTGGTCAGTTATCATCAACCCTCTGTGCTCCGCTTTGTTTTAAATCATTAAATCATTATTACGGTGTGAATAAAAAAAATAATAATAATAATAAAAAAAAGAGATAAAGTGTTGTACTCGTCACTTTCAAAAAAAAAAAAAAAAACTTGCAACACTGCTGAGAACATCCCACAGTCACCTCATAACTCAAGTAAAACAACCATCTGGCTTTAGACTTCAAAATATTAGCAATCCTCTTGGACATTTGCTATACTAGATGTTCCAACACACTCCATTTCACAGTAACCCCCTCCTCCAGGGCCGAGCATCTGTGCCCTTTCCTCTACAGTATGTCCGCCTCCACATGAATAATGGACGAGATCGCCAATTAAATATTGAAATGAAATCAGAGGAATAAGATGAATTTAAAAGGAGTGGGGGTATGTCAAACAACTGGTCCTTGTTTGCCTTTTCAGGATCAAACCATCTCTCTATGTTTGATATTTTGACTCCAAATAGTTGCGTGGGAATGGAAGAAGTTTTGGCACATCAAAGTATCAGCAAGTGTTAGCTAGTGTCCAAGCATAAGTCTTGGGGTGCCTACACACTAGAGCCTATGCTGAAAATCAATTCATTTTAAAAGGGATGGTGAATCACTATGATGGCATATTAGTACCACACAAACATTAACAACAACAACAAAAGCTCTTCTTTTTTTAAGTTGTCACATTATGAGGGACTTTTATGAGTTTCAGATGAAATTTATGAAAATTCACTCAAAATTAAGAGATTAAGAGATTAAATCGCATTACACTCTAAAAAATGCTGGGTTAAAAACAACCCAAGTTGGGTTAAATATGGACAAACCCAGTAGGTTGGGTTAAAGTACACCTATTATGCCCTCTTTCACAAGATGTAATATAAGTCTCTGGTCTGGTCAAGTTTCAGCTTTAAATACCCCACAAATGTGCCCCTATTTGGGGGTGAGCAAAACATGCATTTTACTATATTACTATATTGCTGGCTAAAAAAAATAAATTGAAAATTGGTTAAAAAAAATGGCTTGGTGAAAACAACACAATCTTTGGGTTTGTCCATATTTAACCCAGCATTTTTAGAGTGTATAAGACTAAAGACGTAATATGAAAGTTGCATCAAAGTGTAGTGGAAAATGTCTGCCATGGTTCGTTTTCCTAAATAAATTAATTCCTTTGTTTCTTCCTAATTTCCTGTAACTGCTGCAGTTACAATACATTGCCAAAAGTTTTGGGATGCCTGCTTTCATGTGCACATGAACTTTAATGACATCCCATTCTTAATCTCTAGGGTTTGATATGGAGTTGGCCCACCATTTGTAGCTATTACAGCTTCAACTCTTCTGGGAAGGTTTTCCACAAGGTTTAGGAATGTGTTCATGGAAATATTTGACCATTCTTCTAGAAGTGCATTTGTGAGGTAAGGCACTCATGTTGGGACGAGAAAGACTGGCTCGCAGTCTCCGCTCTAATTCATTCCAAAGGTGTGCAGGCCAGTTCCTCCACACCAAACTCGCTCATCCATGCCTTTATGGACCTTGATTTGTCATGTTGGAACAGGAAGGGGCCATCCCCAAAATGTTCCCACAATGTTGGGAGCATGAAATTGTCCAAAACGTCTTGGTATGCTGAAGCATTAAGAGTTCCTTTCACTGGAACTAAGGGGTCAAGCCCAACCCCTGAAAAACAACCCCACACCATAATCCCCCTCCACCAAAGTTTACATTAGGCACAATGCAGTCAGGCAAGTACCATTCTTCTGGCAACTGCCAAACCCAGAATTGTCCATTGGATTGCCAGACAGAGAAGCATGATTTGTCACTCCAAAGAACACGTCTCCACTGCTCTAGAGTCCAGTGGTGGCGTGCTTTACACCACTGCATCTGACACTTTGCATTGCACTTGGCTTGGATGAGCTGCTTGGCCATGGAAACCCATTCCATGAAGCTCTCTAAGCACTGTTCTTGAGCTAATCTGAAGGCCACACAAAGTTTGGAGGTCTGTAGCTATTGACTCTGGAGAAAGTCGGCAACTTCTGGGCACTGTGCGCCTCAGCATGCACTGATTTTACATGGCCTACCCACTTTGTGGCTGAGTTGCTGTTGTTCCCAATTGCTTCCACTTTGTTATGATTCCACTAACAGTTGACCGTGGAATATTTAGTAGTGAGGAAATTTCACGAATGGACTTATTGTACAGGTTGCAACCTATCACGGTGCCACGCTTGAATCCACTGAGCTCCTGAGAGCGACCCATTCATTCACAAATGTTTGTAGAAGCAGTCTGCATGCCTAGGTGCTTGATTTTATACACCTGTGGCCATGGAAGTGATTGGAACACCTGAATTCAATGATCTGGAGGGGTGTCCCAATACTGTTGGCAATATAGCATATGTGGAAAAAGACCAAGGGTTTTTTTGTCAAACATATAGTGTATAATAATGTGTGTAATATGAGTATTTCATACAAATTAAATGTATTATTAAAAACTATACTGAAATTCTTTCCATTTTAATTCTACTTTAAATTGAAAGTCTGTAATCTGTTTGTCAGATCAAATCAAATACAATAAGTAAACTGAAATTTGAGAGGAATACTTAGTTCAATTCTGAATTAATTGAACAACCCTGCTTTTCACACCAGATCTTACGCATTCCTATCCATCAGATGATCCAACACTGTATGCAACACCTTTCAACTGAGACATATGGTGGAATGCTAATATTAAAGAAAACAAAGTGGTTTTGATAACTTCAGCTTGCAGAAAGCAATAATTTTGCACAAATATCCTCTTGTAGGTGATCTTTTTAGTAGTGATTGCCACAGTTCAGGTTTCACCAGCGTTCCTGATCCTCTTCATATCCCATGGGAAATATGCACAGGTCATTTCTGCAAGGAAGGGTTACATACATATGATTTCCTCATATTGTAAGTGTCTCACACACACATGTACATTCAGACATTCAGATGCCAGATACAAAGAACTATTATGATGTTTTCACACAGTGGACAAGCAAAAAATATAGCTTAGCAACATGCAAAAATCAGACTCAGCTGAAATCAGTTCCAAGTAGGGTCTCTATAGCACAGAGTGCAATTCATATGACTGCCTATAGGGTGTTCCAAAATGGTCACTTATGATGCTCCAAGATGCTTAGGATGCTGCCATAGCCAAGCTAGCAGCTCAAATGTTTTTGAACAGAGGCTTTGAAACTGGACACAAGAATGTGAAGAGGTTCCCTTTGGGAAAAAAAAAAAAAACTGTGAGAATTATGAATATATGCAAAAAGTGCTTTTTGATCTCCAGGGTAAAAAGGAGGAAAAGCCACAGTGAACATAAAAGCAGGCTTTGTTCTTAAAATGATGCCTCATAATAATGTTTCATAAGAGCACATGCAAAGACACAGCCTCAACATGCCTTGTACAAATAGTACATTTCCATTTGCAGTACAAATATATATGATACTGCATGTTTTATTGTGATTATTTTTATCAGAATAACCCAATAACTGAAATATGAATGCTAATCCAGCTATTGTCAATAAATGAAATATAGAAAAGCTCTAGCATCATATGTTCACAGATGGCACTATGATATTTTGTAATGTAATACAATAATATTCACACATTTTTAAACATAGCTTAGAACGGTTTCTTACAGAGCCCCTAAAGCAGGTGCGGTCATGGAGGGCTATTGTTCTGCAGAGTTTTGCTTCAACCCTGAATAAAACGCTCACCTGTGTTGTGTTTCACCCAAATGTTTTGTGTTTCCCTAATAAACTTCGCATTGCAAATGGAAAGATTCTCGGTTGAATGCAAAACTACGACAGAGTGCAAAAGCATTGGATTTTGAATGTCTGTTTTTTGTTCCATAGTTTCTGAGTGGTGGGAATTTCTGAGAAAAATATTGAAAAGAGATTTCCTGGAAATACTCATGTCAAGTTATTTGGTATAATAATCTAGCATTGACTATCTTGGTCTAAAATCAACATGTCTGCATGCTCTGGGAAGACCAGTGACCTTGAAGTAAAAGTTGAAAGCTATTATGTTTTTATGGTTCTTTTTGTAAATTTTGAGCTTGTTGAACTAGTCCCCATTCACTTTCAATATATGGTGGATAGGATATTCGTCAAAAAATCACATTTTGTGCTCCACAGAAGAAAGAAAGTGATATGGATTTTGGAACAATATGAGGATGAATAGATAACAGAATTGTAATGTGAATTTATATATATATATATATATATATATATATATATATATATATATATATATATATATATATATATATATATATATATATACAGAGCTTGTAAGTTACCCCTTCACATTGACAAATCATCTTCATAAAGCATGTTATTATTCAAGGCTGTGTATAAAGTGCATCAGCGAAGTGAAGAGGCTTTCAGAATAGTGTGTGACATTGCCGGACCCTCAATCTATGACAGACTGACAAAGCCCGATATCTAAAAATGAAAGCTGAGCTATTTGTGACAACTCACCGAATGAGCATGGGCAAACTTATCAATTTTATGACAGCTCTAAATCAGGTTGTTACAGAGAAATTTATCGCCCCATTCTTGAGCTGCTCAAAAGCGTTACAGGGGTTAGACAAAAGCGTGGCGAAATAATCATCTCAATAAGCCATGGAACATGACCTGTAAAATGATTAGGAAGGGAATGACAGAAATATTCCAAGAGCCACCGGAGCGTCATGAATTTACAGCTTTATTAGATTGTCTGTCTGGCCATCTCTACAGGCGCTTACCGATGATTTGAGGTGAACGGAGGGTAATGGGAAAACTTCAAATCTATTGGTCATATTTACTAAGGCTTCCAAAAGAGCAGAAAATAGTACAAGTGGTGTGTGTCCTTTAAATGAGTTTGGATTAATTCTACCATCTTGACATGATCACAGAAAAGAACAATTTCAGAAGAGGCGAGGGGGAGTATAAAGGCAATGATTGAAATTTATGAAAAAATTTGCGGGATCTTTTCAGGAGAAGAAATGCTGTCTCTATGGATGCACAAGGTTTAGCTTCCATCTGCAGATGATTTCATCTGCATTTATGACCAAATAGGTCATCAGACAGTGGCAAAAAACAGAACATTTACGTGAAAGACTGTGCTTGGTCGAGACAGCATGATGGGACATATAGTTATTTTAGTAACACAAGGGTCCTGCCTAAGGAGAAATGAATCACATGGTGATTCAAGAGTCTGATCAGGGACATGAATGCAACTTTAACCTTTTTCCTTCTATACCGCAGATGACCCACAAAGACTGGATGTTCTCACGCCAGAACAATCACGCAACAACTAAACAAGATAAGCAAAATAAGTTATTTTAGCAGCAATCATATTCAGCAACTTAGTTACATCATTAACATATGTTGAGTGTCAAAAATGAGAAGAGTGAGCTATAAACATATCACTTCATATATAAAATATGACTTTTTTCCAAGTCTTCTTTAGCCACACAATAGTGTGATGTGAGAAACAAACCAGAGGAAGTTATTCATTGAAAATCTCCTAACACGTTTCAAGATTTTCAAGAAAGAAAGAAAGAAAGAAAGAAAGAAAGAAAGCGAAAGAAAGAAAGAAAGAAAGAAAGAAAGAAAGAAAGAAAGAAAGAAAGAAAGAAAGAAAGAAAGAAAGAAAGAAAGAAAGAAAGAAAGAAAGCGAAAGAAAGAAAGAAAACCTTGCTGAAATATTCTGGGAGAGTACATCATAATGGAATGTTAATTTTGGTTGAACTATCCTTGTATGAATAAAGGGCCTTGCACTCAGCAATTTAAACCATTAAAGCGGCAAAAAGTCATTTGATGAGATTTGGCACGAGTGACCGTTGGCCATTCAAAAGAGGCGAGCAGACAAAGTTCAACAGCGACTGTGCGGCATCAACCAAAGAGCTCATATGATCTGCCCACTATACAGAATACGACGGACAAGTAGCTCAATTTTTTACATTGAGTCAAGTGAGACTGATTTTCACACAACACTACAAAAAAAGAGTAACTGATGATTTGCTGTGAGAAAATTAACAGGGATGTTATTGATTTGTGTGACGGGTCAAATCATGTGTTTTGTGCGGCTGCAATTTTCTCGTTCTGACTTACAGTAACAACCATATTAAAGGATGTCATTGGGCTCAGGGGTGTAAATTTGGCACAAATGCTTTACAGCCTACAAATGAATAATTAAGAAGCAATAAATCAAGACTGGATTGGCATAATGAGCACACGGCTTTGAAAAGGCATGTCATCTGAGTGGAAACGAAGAACGAAAGAATTCTTACACATCAGCTTTCAAAAGTTCATTCAAATGTTGTCAGAATAAGTAATTGTTGTTTTCCCAACTTATTCTTATTCCCAACTTAAACCCAAAAGTTTGAAAATATAGCCCTCTTAGGCCATGTTTACACCTGGTATTATGGATCAGATCACAAGTGGATGATGCTAATTACAGGTGTAAACAGGGTCTAAAACATTTGAGCTTGTCCACTTTCAACCGCTTGCAGAGGTAGTCAAAAACGCATTGCTTTCGTAGTGTAAACACTCATGTGGTCAAATGAGTTTGAACAGCCACAAAAGACCACCTACTCTCCACCTACTGAACTCACGTAAACATTATGGAAAATGCACTAACCCGACAGGATTTAAACTTTGTTGGCTGAAGACCCAAGTTTGGTTTGAAGACGAAAAATGTACTAAGCACGATGTTCTCTCACCATTCCTGATTTTTAACATACATTCACTACATTCAGCGTGATCATGTGGCTGTAAGAGCAGAAATGAAAGCTGCTGCTCTCCTTATGTTTTTTCATCAACTGCACGTTCATATGTAAATTTCAGTTTATTTCGTCTTTTAGATCAAAAGATCTGAAAAAAACCCATACATTTACCCACCCATAGAACCTCCCTTCAAAGAAATCCGGACAGAAGTGGTTGAAAAATAGACAGATGTAAACAGGTATGTGTCTCCCTCGTCTAACTGTTATCCAATCGACTAAACGCATCTTCATACCAGGTGTAAACAGGTTCTTAGTTCTCAACCATCTGCCCTAGAAAGACCACTTTTCAAAGCACATTTTTTTACTGTTTGACTGAGACATGATAAAAACCTTGTGTACAGGTGGAGAGCACAAAAAGTTTTATTACTGTTTTTTATACGCATTATATATTATATACTAAATTTTCAGGTCAGTAAGATTTTTAAGGAAATTAATGGTTTAAAATTAAGGATGCATTAAATTGACTGACAAGTAAAAGACTTTTACAAAAAAAAAAAAAAAATCTAATCATTTAAAATAAATACTGTTCTTTTGAACTTTATAGTCATCAATCCACAGAAGCATTACTGTTTATTGAGCAGCAAATCAGCATATTAGAATGATTTCTGGAGGATCATGTGACACACTGAAGACTGGAGTGATGGCTTAAATTATAAAATATATTAAAATAAATAAAAAGAAAATATTTATATTAAATTGCAGAAATATTTTACAATGTTACTGTTTCTACTGTATTTTTTTGATCAAATAAATGCAGCCTTGTTGAACATAAGATACATCTTTCAAACACATTAAAAACTAATGATGTGTTCATGCTAAACTGGTAATTAGGCAATATTAATCAAACAAAAATACTGACAAATCCCCCCTTCGGGGGTTTTATTCATACTACAAACTGAGATGACATCCCTTATCAAAAGTTTCTTGCCAAAAACTGTAACTCCGAAGGTTATTCTACCCAAATGAATAAAACAAATGCATTTATGAGCGGGTCAAAATGTGAAACCAAGGTAGACTGTGATCTTTTCAATTCTAAAAGATGCATAAACAAGCATATAAAACGAGCTAACTCCAGCACCAGATTTTACAAACTGTTTCTCCAGGTATTTAATAAATGGCATTCTACAGATACAATTACATTTCTCTAATGAGAAAAAAACTGAATGTTGTTAAAAAAGCAGCCTCAGATGTATTAGCAGAACAAGCTCCACATCTGAACATGGATGTCCTCCACTCATAGACTTTATTAACCTTTCCACGCGTGTCAGAGTAATATGTGCGGCACAGACGACACGTTGGCATTTGTATTGGCCGTATAGCGACGCCTCCTCTAAATGCCACAGCTAATGAAGCCTCCAACCGATGGCAGTGAGGTTCACAGATAATAACCCACAAGCCCACCGAGGGTAAAAACCTGTGTGTGTGCATTTATATGTGTGTGTGTGTGTATGTGTGTGCATTCTTGTAGAGGTTACTAGGTTGCACTTCTGTTACAAGATGAATGCTAAGGAGGTAGCCTATTTTTGCATTTCTTCCTCATACATTGCCTGCCCTAATGACAGAGGTTTCACTGAGAGCTTTCCATGTTCATCTCACAATTTCTGAAGCCTTATATGAACCTGTAAGTCGTTACCTACATCTTAACAATTACATAATACTTTATAGATCAGTGGAAGCTATTTCTTCAGGATGCAAATGTGTGATGATACAACAAAGTAGAGTGTATTACAAACATGCACTTCAAAATATTTGATTTGAAATTATGAGTGTACCTGTATTTTATGTACAGTGGTCAGGGGTCATGATCAGTAGGGTTGGGAACCAACCCTTTTCTAGAACTGGTAGTGTTTTTTAAAAAGTACTGGAACCGTGCAAAATTTCTAAGTTTCAGTTCTGAAAATGGTTCTGGTGTGCGTATCCTTTAATAGAGGCATCTCACCTCATGAATATTATAGCATGAATGCAATGAAAAGCCCTCACCCTACTCATATATGTCATATATCAATGTAGAGAGAGAGAGAGAGAGGGAGAGATGTACGATTCATCTATAAAAGATGGCACGAGAAGTTTTTATCCCCCACATGATCTAATTCTTAAATGTCAACGATTCACCCGTGTATATTAAACCAATGACAAAAATAAAATTGCAACATTTAAATCAGCATTCGCGCTGCCGATGATCTAGAAAGAGGAGTTGTAATGTTTAGATATAAACAGCTTTTACAAATACAAATATTCTAAATATCACAGAAGTATACAAACATGTATTATTCAGATATAAACTTTGATGTCTACGTTATCCATCAAAATAGAATAATAAATCATGTTTTGAAAGTAACTGGGTGCTTCAAATAACGATTGAATCGATTGTATTGTTATGCCACTAGGTGGAAACAAATGACTGTTAGAAATGTATCTATCACTGAATCATTCTTTCAGAAACAAGTTAAAGGAACACTCCACTTTTTTTGAAAATAGGCTCATTTTCCAGCTCCCCTAGAGTTAAACAGTTGAGTTTTACCGTTTTCGAATCCATTCAGCCGATCTCCGGTTCTGGCGGTACCACTTTCAGCATAGCTTAGCATAGTTAAGCATAGCATAGTCATACAAGAGTATCCCAGCATCCCTTTCCCAACTCATCATAATGTTAATTACATACAGTTAATTTACATAAACTTCACATTCAGATCTTGGTTAAATGTTAAATAGCAAATAACACATGCTATTATCAGAGAGACTGTCATTACATACTTGCATATATGTAATCAAACAACATATGTGGTCTTTAATGTTTTGCAGCTCATCCTCAACCAAACCACAGGCTCTACAAAACTAACATAACAGAACCCCCCTGAATCCCAACATAACACAACATTAAACATTAACTTATATCTCCATATGTTAATCTTGTGCAAAAAACACACAAAATAACACTTAATTTAAACAGTTATTTATATGGTCTGACGCAAAGCATGCTGGGAATTAGAAATCTGCTGCAGCTCAACTCAATCATATTAAGTTCAGCTTACTACAATGAAATTTTGAGTTCATGCAACTTTTTCCTATTAAGTACAATGAACTTTCATTATTATTTTAGTGAAACAAACTAATTTAATTTAATTAATTTCACTGTTAGGTTTTACAGTGCTGTAACCCTATCAGAATAAACAGATTTTGAGAACCACTACTTCAGAGATCATTTCAATATCAGAGAGTTACAATTTAAAATGCTCAGCATGCGCTAGCTTTAGCATGAGATGATTATGGATACAGGCTCTCTTTTGGAAAGGATCGATCAAATTCACAGCCCCTACACTTTCTCAGAGTATACCTATCAGACTGTCATTTCATATCTCTATGACATATTGATTGTAGCCAGAAGGACTGGAGGTAGTGGATTTGAAGATGCGATTTAGAATTAAGTGTTCAATAGTTGGAACCTTCAGCCCCATGCAAATAGGTGCTGAAACATCTGGTAAGCTTTATATTAAATAAATATTTTACACAAAAATGTAAATTCGGTGATTATTTAATCACCCTCATATTGTTCCAGACCTTTCGTTGATGGAACACAAAAGGAGATGTTTAGCAGAATGTCTAAGCTGCTCTTTTACATTCACTGAAAATAAAATGTGACTGCGGTTGTTGTACTCCCCTGAGTAATTGAAAATTATCTCCCAGTTAGTTTAATTTTAATGTGAGACCAAATATTCACTATATGGATCAAATCTGGACTCTGACCAAGGCCAAAACACGAGTCTGTTGGATGTGTTTTAAAGCCGCTTCTTGGTTGTCTTTGCAATTTGGGCAGGAGCATTGTCTTGTTGAAAAATGACATCTGATCATTCCAACATCTGATAGATAACAACTTTTCATTTTGTGGGAAGCAAGACATTCTGCAATATTTTCCTGTACTACAAAGCATTAAATGACTTTTCAAAGTGAAGTAAATCACCAACACCAGCACCACACTCTTCCTCCATGCTTCACTGTGGTAGAGATGCATTTTTTATTATATTTCTCACCAGATTTTCGAAGAACTTCCCATATTCTACCAAAAACTTAATTCTGTCTTTGACGTTTTTCAAGACAGCAACGTTTTTTGAAGTAGTACATTTTCTTACATTTTTTGCTAATTTCCTGACCAATAATTAAAGACAAATTAAAGCTTAGTGTTTTGCAATTTTGAGCTTGCCCCATTTTATTTACCCAGGACTGTATTCTAGTAATGAACAAGTGAAGTAAAATTATGCTTTGTGTTTGAACACTGAAAAAGTAATGGCTAGAGACTGATGGATAAAGTTTTGGGTCAGTATTTCAGTATATCAAACTTTGAGATTAGCAAGCAACCAGCTCAGTTACTGAGTTACGCTACAAATATTATGGCCTAGAGCATAGCTGGAGAAACCTTGTAATAGGGGTTTGCCCCTGCAGTAATTCTACTGTGAGTAACTTCAAAAAAATGCCTTGCTAAAAAATAAAATAACCAGAAAAAGAAAAAGAAAAAAAAAATGCTGTGAATCAACACAATGTAAGTGCAGCTGAAGTTTGGGAATATTTTTTAAGAAAGTTGTAGATAATAGGAATTGTTTCTTTAAAAGCATAACCTTATTCCCCAAAGAAGAAGAATCTGACTTGTTCCAATGCATTTAAAATATCTTTATAGTCCTACCGGTTTTGTCTCAAATGAGGGCTATGTGAAGGAGACCTGGAACACTCTTTGAATTAATGTTCAGTGTAGGGGAACTATCATTTCATTCTATAACAAAAATGTGCCGTAATGTGGCATTTATCTGGAGGCAGTACATTTTCTTAAAAAGTTTCTTTTTTTTTTTTTGGTATTTGAGGGCGGTTCACACTAAGAATGATAACTATAAAAAAAGGTGTCATTAGTCTTAGACTTCAATGGCCTCCAAATGGTTGAAGGTCAAAATTACAGTTTCATTGCAGCTTCAAAGCATTCTACGCGATCCCAGACAAGGAATAAGGGTCTAATCTACAGAAACCATCACTCATTTTCTATTATTATTTTTTTTAATTGTATGTTTTAACCATAAATGCTCATGTTGAACTATCTCTCTCTCAGTGTATATGCTGCTAAGTGTCTCAGTGTATTACTGCCCTCCACAGGTCAAAGTTTGAACTATATTGTCATATACAATATGCAAAGTCAAAATTGTTTCAAACTTTGACCTGTGGAGGGCAGTAATACACTTAGCAGTGTCTACACTGCTGGAATTCTAATAGAGAAGAAGAATAGAGATAGTTCAAGATGAGCATTTATGGTTAAAATGTATACAATTAAAAAAAAAAAAATTAGAAAATGAGCGATGGTTTCTCTAGATAAGACCCTTATTCCTCATCTGGGATCACGTAGAATGCTTTGAAGCTGCACTGAAACTGTAATTTTGACCTTCAACCGTTTGGGCTCCATTGAAGTCCACGATATGGAGAAAAATCCTGGAATGTTTTCATCAAAAACCTTAATTTCTTTTCAACTGAAGAGAGAAAGACATGAACATCTTGGATGACATGGGAGTGAGTAAATTATCAGGAAATTTTAATTTGAAAGTGAACTAATCCTTTAACACTAGTGAAAAGGGATAGTTCTCCCAAAAATGAAAATTCTGTCATCATTTACTCACCCTGAAGTAGTTCAAAACCTTTATGAATTTATTTGTTCTGCTGAACACAAAGAAAGATATTTGGAAGAATATCAGAAACCAAACAGATCTTGCCAACCCCACGGAGTACTGAAACCATTCAGTTCAAGATCATTTGCGATTTATAGATCACACATCTGTGTGTACATTCTTTCTATAAATCACACGTATACGCACATCTGAGAAATGATCGTAAGATCAAATTTAGGACAGTTTCTGCGCAACATTTCATAAATGAGGCCCAACAGGTGTTACCGAAATAACTATATTTGAATCCAGATGTTAACACTCTGTTTATTTCGTGCTGCAGTTATGTAGCCTGCTGCATTTTATGCTCAAGAACTTTAAAGTCAGGTTGATTCTAACTGGTGTTTTTTATTATACATGAGCATGAAAAATTGTTCTGAATGTGATTCATACGTATGCTATTGCTACTCTGTGTCATCATCATTACTCCTGTGGTGTGGCCTTTGCTATTCTCATAGAATTAGAACGACTATTAAAATTTTATAGTCATCTTTACATTTATCGTGTTTGGTGTAAATGGAATTTTAGTGGTTTTCTTTATAGCATAATGTTGTCTGAATGCTGTATCAATACTGAGCACATGTTTTCATTGACTCAACAAGGGAATGACTGTTTCAAATATTTTCATTTATCCTCATCTGTTGTCCCAAATATCTTTAGCCCAGTCAGCCCATTCATATTTGTGTCAATGCAATTTCAGGCATTGCAATGTAATGCAACTTCACAAAGAGACGGTTATTAAATGATAGAGCAGCATAAACTACATCTGAACAGACATCAAACATGCAATCAATAAGAAAGAGTAAGAAAATAAGTAAGTAAGAAAAAAAAACTACTGTTTAATCATAAGGGTCAGAGAGAGGGTAGAATATGAAGTTGGACTGTTTTATGAAGCAAAACAACTTTTTTTTTTTTTTTTTTTTTTTTGACTATTGAAAAGTTTGGGGTCAGTAAGATTTCCCCCCGGTTTCACAGACAAGGCTTAAAGGATTAGTTCACTTTTAAATAAACTTTTCCTGATAATTTACTCACCCCCATGTCATCCAAGATGTCCATGTCTTTCTTTCTTCAGTGGAAAAGAAATTAAAGTTTTTGATGAAAACATGCAGGATTTTTCTCCTTTAGTGGACTTGAATGGGCACCAAACGATTGAAGGTCAAAATTAGTTTCACTGCAGCTTCAAATTGTTCTACATGATCCCAGATGAGTGAAACCATCGCTTATTTTCTAAAAAAAAATTGAAAATTATATAAGTTTTAACCTAAAATGCTCATCTTGAACTAGCTCTCTTCTTCTTTTTCTTCTCTATTAGAATTCCAGCAGTGTAGACGCTGCTAAGCATATTACTGCCCTCCTCAGGTCAAAATTTGAACTAATTTTTATATGCAATATGCTAGTTCAATAGTAGATTACAATTAGTTCAAACTTTGACCTGTGGAGGGCAGTAATACACTCAGCAGTGTCTACACTGCCGGAATTCAAGAAGAGAGATAGTTCAAGATGAGCATTTAAGGTTAAAACTTATATAATTTTCAATTTTTTTTCAGAAAATGAGTGATAGTTTCACTAGATAAGACCCTTATTTCTCATCTGGGATCATGTAGAACAATTTGAAGCTGCAGTGAAACTAGTTTTGACCTTCAATCGTTTGGTGCCCATTCAAGTCCACTATAAGGAGAAAAATCCTGGAATGTTTTCATCAAAAACTTTAATTTCTTTTCAACTGAAGAAAGAAAGACATGGACATCTTGGATGACATGGGGGTGAGTAAATTATCAGGAAAAGTTTATTTAAAAGTGAACTAATCCTTTAAGCTAATCCTAGACTAAAATGCATGTATATATAATATATATATATATATATATATATATATATATATATATATATATATATATATATATATATATATATATATATATATATATATGTGTGTGTGTGTATGTATTTCTACAGTTCTCTATTTTAAAGGGGAAATATTATGCAAAATACATTTTTTGAACACAGATGTAGACATACACAGTGAGTGTAAACAAGGATATGTGGAGTACAGTATATAAAATTAATTTGGCCATAGACTTTCTGTAATATCTTGGACCATTCATAGCAAAATGAATGTCCTAACTTTCAGTTTAAAGTCCCAAACAGTTTTGTATATTTTCATCTTTCCTCATTAAAGTAGATAAGAGTTGCAGTTGTATCCTTTGTAGATAATGGCTATGCATAGCTATAGACACACATGATTAAATTTGTATGCACACATGTAGAAACACGCATATGCCTGCACAAAGAATGTGTGTCTAACACACACAGTGTGATGTCACAGATATACACTCACACATCGCATTCAGCATCAAAAATGATGCAAAGAGAAGGAAACAGCATTCTGCAATTAGACATGTTCTCACAGTATTACTAGAGGGAGAGAGACCGAAAGATATTGACAGTACAGTGAGCGCTGTGCGTTTGACATTTGATTGTGTTTGTGTGCAAAGAGACCACGGCAGCAGCTCAAAGCAACTGGAGTGGATCGGAGCTCCCACCGGATCCACTGACCAACATAAATACGCATGTCTTTGTGTCCTACAAAAAAACTTTGTGATTCTTACTCCTGTTGAAAGAAGAAAACTTTGTCATTATGATGTTTCAGCATGAAAAACTTCCACTAATTGGGGCAAAAATCTCAATATTTCTACAAATCAGTAAGGAAAATAAATCCTGTATCAATTCCAGTGTGTGTCTGCATCATTTGGAAGTGTACGCAAAGTGGATTCGCAGCATTGAAAACAGCATCTTCTTAACATGTTGACAACACAACATGTAGCTACAACATGTTGCTTCTCAGCTATAACTGCAGTGTTTGAGGGCAGGTCAAAGTAATAAGTAGGCATTGTTTGCGGTCATCCAATGAAGACCATAGGCTGGCATTATGCAATTTTTTTACAAACCTACGTAGATATGTAACGGATATGGAAGTGAGACCCGGAATACTGATGACTCGTTTCAGAAGTTCAGAATCGATTCTTTCTTTTAGGAGACAATAACTTTATTTGTTGTGTGCTTTGATCTTTAAAACTATGTATACATTTTACATTCACAGACAGCTATATTACACATTGTATGGTAATAAAAAAAAACAAACAAAAAAACCACTTTAAATAGGGGCACTTTAAATTCCTATATATTTATAATTTTTGATATATTTTTATGAGTGGGTGCATACGGAAGAGGATTAAGGACAAGCAATAATAAAAAAATAAAACCATCTCGAGATTAAAGTTGTTAAATTTCGAGAAAAAAGTTGAGAAAAAATGTTGAGAATAAACTCGTTAAATTACGAGAAAAAACTCGTTAAATTTCAAGAAAAAAGTCGAGATAAAATGTTGAGAATAAACTCGTTAAATTATGAGAAAAAACTCTGTAAATTTCAAGAAAAAAGTCGAGATAAAATGTTGAGAATAAACTCGTTAAATTACGAAAAAAAACTTGTTAAATTTCGAGAAAAAAGTCGAGATAAAATGTTGAGAATAAACTCGTTAAATTATGAGAAAAAACTCGTTAAATTTCAAGAAAAAAGTCGAGATAAAATGTTGAGAATAAACTTGTTAAATTACGAAAAAAAACTCATTAAATTTTGAGAAAAAAGTCGAGATAAAATGTTGAGAATAAACTCGTTAAATTATGAGAAAAAACGAATTAAATTTCAAGAAAAAAGTCGAGATAAAATGTTGAGAATAAACTCGTTAAATTACGAAAAAAAAATTGTTAAATTTCGAGAAAAAAATCGAGATAAAATGTTGAGAAAAAACTCGTTAAATTATGAGAAAAAACTCGCTAAATTTCAAGGAAAAAGTCGAGATAAAATGTTGAGAATAAACTCGTTAAATTACGAAAAAAAAATCATTAAATTTCGAGAAAAAAGTCGAGATAAAATGTTGAGAATAAACTCGTTAAATTATGAGAAAAAACTCTGTAAATTTCAAGAAAAAAGTCGAGATAAAATGTTGAGAATAAACTCGTTAAATTACGAAAAAAAAATTGTTAAATTTCGAGAAAAAAATCGAGATAAAATGTTGAGAAAAAACTCGTTAAATTATGAGAAAAAACTCGCTAAATTTCAAGAAAAAAGTCGAGATAAAATGTTGAGAATAAACTCGTTAAATTATGAGAAAAAACTCGCTAAATTTCAAGAAAAAAGTCGAGATAAAATGTTGAGAATAAACTCGTTAAATTATGAGAAAAAACTCTGTAAATTTCAAGAAAAAAGTCGAGATAAAATGTTGAGAATAAACTCGTTAAATTATGAGAAAAAACTCGCTAAATTTCAAGAAAAAAGTCGAGATAAAATGTTGAGAATAAACTCGTTAAATTACGAGAAAAAAGTTGTTAAATTACAAGAACAAATTCGTTAAATTACGATTTTGTTCTCATAATTTAACTTTTTTCTCGTAATTTAATTATTTTATTCTCGTAATTTAATGACTTTATTCTCAACATTTTATCTTGACTTTTTTCTCGAAATATAACAAGTTTTTTCTCATAATTTAACGAGTTTATTCTCAACATTTTATCTCGACTTTTTTCTTGAAATTTAATGAGTTTATTCTCAACAATTTATTTTGACTTTTTTCTCGAAATTTAACAACTTTAATCTCGAGATGGTTTTATTTTTTTATTATTGCTTGGCCCTAATCCTCTTCCATAGGTGCAGGACACTATAATTAATTTGCATAAGTGAGGATAGCAAAATAAAGTAAACTGTTACATATTATACCCAAAAATTCTGTACAAAAATACAGTGGACTACCTGTAAAATTGATGAAAATTTGGAACAAAAAATTATTTAGACACTTTGACCTGACCATGTTTAACTTAAGTGTTATCTGACATAATTAAGATTATTTTGTTCTGACACGGTTTAACTGTGAGATCATGTGTAGCCTCCCTCTCCCACCTCCTCTAACTGTCAGTTCCTCAGCCCCGCCTCTTCTGGTACCCTTCAGCCCCTCTTCATCTCCTGCACTTAAAGGATTAGTTCACTTTCAAATAAAAACAATACCAGACGAGGAATAATGGTCTTATCTAGCGAAACAATCGGTCATTTTCGAAAAAAAAATTATAAACAAATGATCGCCATCCAAGTGGTTCCGCCAAAACCGCACTTTTGTATTCTTCAAAAAGCTTATGCTGTATTTCCTATGCCTTCCCTATTCTAGTTACGGAACGAACGCAGCACCAGTTCCATTTTTTCCATAACAACCATCTTGTTAGTTCTCCTGATTATTAAAGTGCCCCTATTATGCCTTTTTAAAGGTTCCTAATATTGTTTTAGGTGTCTCCTACAACAGGTTTACTTGCATACAAGGTCAGAAAACACTTTTTTTTTCTCATAATATAAATTTAATTTCACCTCATTTCTCAATTATTCGTAAACGATTCATTAGAAGCAGTTAAATGAATCAGTGTCTCTAAACCCCTCCTTTGCGTTAGCCTACACTGCTCTGATTGGTCCGATGGCCCAATCCTTTGTGATTGGTCTACTGCGCACACCGCGCACCCATTGCCATAACTGAATGACAGCTATTAATTCGCAAGACATTGTATACAATGTATGGGCAGAGATTAGATGGCATCGATTTTACTGTATCAGTTCAAGCCGAAGTCCGACGATGAAACGTTTGAAGTAGCCGATCAACCAGAAACTGATTCGCATTCACGACTGGAGTACAACATTTCTCTATGGTAAGTGTCACCTTAGTTTGCGATATTTATAAGATTTGATAGCAGCGTCAGTTATACTTTATGTAGGTGCACCTGTGGGAACTGTATCAGAATGCCAAGCGAAGCTGAAAATCTCTAACATAAGATAAACATTTAAGCCAGATGTGTAAAAAATGGCTATATCAATGATACAATGGGTGTTTACTCTTTACAGAGAGAATACGTCAACTAGTTAACACAGACTAGCCTCTGAACATCCTATTACAATAAAGATAGACCTCTACTCTACTATAATAATAAAAACTCAGAGGGAAAATCGTTGTTTTAAAGTTATGTAAGTGAACTGAGCCCACAGCTATGTTGTAAACTCCCACACTGTAAAAAAAATCCTGTTGTTTCTACGGAAAAATACTGGCAGCTGTGGTTACCAGAACAATACTGTAAAAATGACATCAAACCGTAAACATACTTACAGAGTTACATGTGAATTTTACATTTTAAATATGTATATTTAACATTGGATTTCAGTACACTGTAAAAAAAATCCCACTAAAATTTACGGTAAAATAACATATTTCATTAACTGATATAATGTTAATTTACCAACCTAATGAAGTACTAACATCTGTTTTGTATCTTTATAATACACTGACAGTCACCAAACACAGTGGTGATAAGAGTCACATGATGAATCAAAGATCATCACAAGCAGCTTTTCCACAAGCTGAGAAGGACAATACTAATATATAGAAGGAGCACACAGTGTCATTCACACACACACTAAACACCATCATGGTAACATGCATGAAATTTTAAAAATGCAATAAACATTAATTTAACAACATTAGATGTAACATAAAACCCTAATGTACATAACTGAAAACCAAAGAAGAAAAACCAAGAAGAAACAGAGTTATTTCAACAAAATATATCAAATGTGAAGTGTCACGCAGGGAATTGTGGGAATGTCAATTTACGTTTTTTCACTGTAAATTTTACAATGAATTGTTATTTTTCACTTTCAAAAACTGTGAATTTAACGGTATTTTACCGTAAAATTACACTAAATGTACCGTTAGATCTATTACAGTTATTCACCGTATATAGTACGGAAACTTTCTGTAAACCAATTAACAGTTTTTCACCGCAGCATTTTTACAGTCTTTTACTGTTAAAATCACAGTAATTTTTTACAGTGCACGTTCGCCGAGCACAAACATGAATAGCTGATAATACATTACGCTTTGTTAAAAAAAAGTCATGCTCCATCCTTGATCATTACTCCAAGTAATAAGACAGACAAGGGGCATTAACCGACACATTTTTAGACAATATTGGACCCACATCTGAATAGCAGAACTACAGAAACGCGAGTTAGCAGGTTAGCCGGAGACATACAGACTAGGGAGTACGTTACACAACATAACATACCAAAACTACGAATTTTGAATGATCACTAGAAAATATAAACATCAATTATTTATCATACTTACAGGGTGAGATTCAGAGGAGTCCAAATAAACTGGGCATTGATCCATATTTTAAGACCAAGCATTTTGTGAATCCTGCGTTAAACTCCCAGAGGTTTAAGAAGTAGTCGTCAGTAAAATGACAGGAACACAAACGATTATATTGCTATGGTAATGTTAAAAAACTGAATTTTCCCTGGCGTCTGCAGGCAATAAGTGGGCGGGGAATATGCTAATGTTTCATTGTGACATCACAAACGAAATGGCTTGGGATTCATTTTACAAACGACTCATTTAATTGACTCACAGTTGACTCTTACTTTTGAGAGACAATAACTTTATATACTGTACGGTGCACTTTCAGATTTAAAACTTTGCAGGATGTTTTCATTCACTTCGAGCTATGTTACACACTACATGAAAGGCCATTTTCAAAAATCCATAATAGGGGCACTTTAAGCTCTGTGTTCTCATTATTTCTTTGTCCGTTCTCATCTCTGTTTTATGTGGTTGTGTTCTTAAATACTATTAACTTGGACTATTCCTGTCATGCGCTTCATTCAACACACACGTTCCATGACCACAGTAAAGGCATTTACAATGTTACAAAAGATTTCTATTTGAAATAAATCTGTTCTTTTTAACTTTCTGTTCATCACAGTATCCTAAAAAAATGATGTATCAGTTTCCACAAAAATATAAAGCAACACAATGGTTTTATAATTTTTCCAACAAACAAACGAAAAAAAGCTTTTGAACGCTAATATAAAACATGTACTATAACTGTAATACGAAAGTGAACCGATATACAGGATTTTGACTAACTCAGACTAATTACATCAGTATATCAGGTTGAAATAAATTATTAATTGGTGTGATGTTGAGGCGCTTACCTGCATGGTGCCAATTAGAGGCAATGTTCGTGGTTCACGCTCACCTGTCTTCATTAAAGTGTTGGACTATATTGAGATGCCACAGATGTCTCAACAAGGTGTCTCAAAGGTCAACGCTCCATGATCTGCAAGAAAGGAACATTATGTTGCCGTGGCAATAAAGTTGTGAGAGAGAGAACAGAGAAGTGCTTAGGGAAACCTGACGGAGTGGCCCCATCACCACATACAACTTTTTAAACCAGCTCTTCTATATTTCACAGCTTCATGCAAGACTGCGTTTAGACAGGATGCTGCTGTCGGCTGTTCATGCGTCTTTGTGCACAGTCACTGGAGCTTTCACGGACGCCTTTTCCGGCAGTGAAGACACCCTGTAAAGTGTCGTGTGGATCTGACAGCTGAACCTGCCATTGTACAGCCGAATTTCAGCACAGCCCAAATATCAGTTCAATGCAGTATATGTTTCTGTGTTTTTGTGTAAGGTCCATATGGCCTCAAACAGATGTTTTCCCTCAGGATACAAAATGTCTATAATGTGCTGAAGTTCTTGCACTGTCAGTTTTAGTTTTTCAAGGACTGTTTCTCAAGGAATACGGGCATAAATGTGTGCAATCTTCAAGCAACACATCTGTCACATCCATTTAAAAACTTGGAATTTGGTATGTTTAAGGCACTGGTGGGAATAGAATCTAAATGGATAATGAAAGTCTGACACCTTTTGCTCCATCAAAAACCTCCAGAATCCTCTTATGTAAACTTTCAATCTCTATTAAATTAGCATCTTGCTACATATTTAACTACATATATAACTTGTTAAAATGGTTCTTTTTATGAATGTATCCGTGGCAACTAGGCAGAGTCGTCTTCCTACGCCCCTGCAGAAAGTTCACAATGTATATTAATATGCATAAATAACTTTTCTTAGAATTATAAATGTACTTTAAGAGAGAAAGAATGACATGTTAATGCTACACAACTGAATTTGTAAACGAAAGCTCTTTTATACTTTGGACTTTGAGGATGTACTTACAGGGTTATTATATTGGATGGTTTGGCAAAGCAAAAGTATATACAGGTATATATATAAATTCTGTCACTGTCTTCTAAACTTCTAAGCTGTCTAAACTGTTTTGCTGTCTACTTATCTAGCTGGCTGCTAACTTTTAAGGCAGACTATTTGACCAGCATAGGCTAATTGGAAAAATGTGCCTCTACCTTCATTTTTTTGCAAAAACGTATACAATTCACAGCAAGCTGCAGCTGAAATATAAGGATTAGTTCACTTTCAAATAAATTTTCCTGATAATTTACTCACCCCCATGTCATCCCATATGTTCATGTCTTTCTTTCTTCAGTCGAAAAGAAATTAAGGTTTTTGATGAAAACATTCCAGGATTATTATCCTTATAATGGACTTCAATGGCCTCCAAACAGTTGAAGGTCAAAATTACAGTTTCAGTGCAGCTTCAAAGGGCTTTAAATGATACCAGACAAGGAATAAGGGTCTTATCTAGTGAAACGATCGGTCATTTTTTTGAGAAAAAAAAATGTAAATGTATATGCTTTATATAAACAAATGATCGCCTTCCAAGTGGTTCAGCCAAAACCGCACTTTCATATTCTTCAAAAAGCTTACGCTGTATTATGTCCTCTATTCAATTTACGGAACGAACGCAGAGCCAGTTCCATTTTTTCCGTAAGTAGAATAGGGAAGGCGTACAGCGTCAGCTTTTTGAAGAATATAAAAGTGTGGTTTTGGCGGAACCACTTTGATGGCGATCATTTGTTTATTTAAAGCATTTACATTTTTTTTTTTTTTGTTGAAAATGACCAATCGTTTCAGTCTTTTCGACTGAAGAAAGAAGGGCATGGACATCTTGGATGACATGGGGTTGAATAAATTAACAGGAAAATTTTATTTGGAAGTGAACTAATCTTTTAAACACTAGTGGCCAACAACGTTTATTCCTTTTCACACAAATTATGATTACAGGGGCATATCATCAATTAATAAAAAATAAAAAAAATCACAGTTCCTTGCAAATTATTATGTTATGATCTGAAATAATTTTACCATAGTGCATAATTTGTAAACTAATACATTTTTACATTTGCATCACATTACCAGCTCCATATGAATGGCTTTACTGTAATAAATATGTTCAGTAGCTCACCAGGTCCAGCATTGCACTTGCGATGCAAACGCTTGGGCGCAAGTCTGTGAAACACGAGTCACGACACTACAGCTGTAAACTTGTAGAAGTAAACTAAAGGGGCATGGTTGTTTCAAAAAATGCATTTTTATCTCATCGTTTTAGCATTAAATATTTCAATTCTGAACTGCAACCATCAATCATCGTAATAAAACGTTGCCGTATTCACCATTATCTGTTTTAGAAAAAAACTGAACATGTTTTTAGTGCCACTGATTTCACTTTGAAAGTGTCTCAAAGCACACAAGAAGCAAGGTAATATAATTTTGCAGAAATGTTGCCACAGGCATGTTTTTCCGATGAGCCTGGGATGTCTTTGACATATTCTATATTAGCAACTGCACACACCACGCATGCATCGCCCCTTAGCAAAATGAACAGTAGTCTCTCATCAGCAGATTCCAATAGGTTTAGATGTTAGAATGTTGCCAAGATAATAAAAAAATACACAGCAAACAGATATACCGTTTTTACATTTCTCAACACTGATTTAAATATATTTATAGTCCTCGCTACTGAGCAATTTGCAATCATAGCTCTGCCTAGCTTTGTTTTGAATCTCTTTCTTACTTTCACACTTCACTATTTAAATTGTTAAAAATAACTTAATTATTATCATACATCTGATATTATCTAATAAAATAATCTGACATTGTTAGCTTTTAATCTAAACTGCTATCACTAACACAGTTATGTTAGCATTACGCTAGCCTGTTAACATCTACTGGGAGAAGTGATAGGTTAGAAAAAATAAATACATAAAAGAAATGATGGTTACAGTGCACCGTTGAAAGGTAGAACAATCCAGTTGTGTATATTAGTGTACATACTACTGCTCTGACCACATGCTTATTATTTGAGACCTATCTTTCTTGAAATTCTAAACCAAGCCTGTTGCTGTACGTTTAGCCTTTTAACTGCTTAGCAGTTGTCTGATGTTTTCCTGCCAGTTCCCCTAGTCTCCGTGATTTTGCCAAGTAAGACAAGTCCTGGATCAACATATTTTGTTGATCCTGGAACAACATTCCAATCCAAAAATGTAGTCCTAACTTTTTCCTAACCGCAAAACCTAACCCTACCCATAACTTATCCTTAAAATCAGAGGGAAATGATAGTTTGTGGAAGCACCTAACCCAGGTTGTAAACCAAAACTTGACATAAATGGTAAACGTGTCCCTCAAATCTGATTGGTTGATTGGAATGTTGTTCCAGGATCAACAAAGATGTTGATCCAGGAACATGTTCTACTTGGTGAAATCACGTTCACCCAGTTCCCCCTTTCACAGGTCCAAGGTGGTGATGTACCTGACCTGTCCTATCCGCTCCAAAAGATTCTCTGTGTAGGGTAGGCATCAAACCTTAAGATTACCGAAGTTGACACAGACATGCAAAGATCCATCCTTCTTCTGGACAATGATGAGGGGACTACTCCATTCACTTATGGAGGCTTCTATCCTTCTCAGCTGTTTCATCATCTCAATCTCTTCCTATAAATGGCTGACAAGACTTTTGGGTTTTAAGTAAGATTGCTGTTGTGAAGCGGTAAGGTGGATGATGTGGTGAATCATCTTCAGGCCTCAGATGGAACAAAGGTTCAGGAGATCTTGCAACTTGGCCCTCTGGGACTTCCAGGTGGTCCAGCTTTACAGTTGCAGGGTGTCTTTGGGGTCTCACCTCTGGAGTAGTCATCATCCTCCTCATCCTCCACCTTTTGTATCACCAACGACATCGCTGGCGTCTTACCGGGTGCCTTTCTCAGCAGGTAGATGGTACGCCTCATGAGATTTCCTTTTATCAAGATAGAGAATGCCTGTTTCACCGGTCCCATGTTCTTCACCACAGGGTATGGTCCTTGCCACTTGGCCAACAGTTTATTCATGGAGGTAGGGAACAGTAACAACACCTTCTGCCCTGGCTGTAACTGGAGTTTGCAAAAGCAAAAGAGAATGAGAAGTAACGCTTCAAGTTCAGATGTTTCCAAACAGCACAGCAGTAATGACTTCAGAACTAGGAAGTATGACCATATTAGCCAGTTCTGACAACACTGCAGTGGCTCCTTATTAAACATTGCATGCATTTTAAAATCTTGCTAATTACTTACAAAGATCTAAATGGTTTAACTGATCAGTACTTGAGCGAGTTGTTTACGCATTATAGTCCTTCATGTCTATTGCAGTCTCAAAATTCTGGCCAGTTGATAATACATAGAATATCAAAATCAACTGCAGGTGATAGGTCCTTTTTCTATTTAACACCCAAACTCTGGAACAGTCTTTCTAGCATTGTTTGGGAGGCAGACACACTCTGTCGGTTTAAATCTAGATTAAAAACACATAATAAATCATCACATTTCTATAAATTCAAATCGGTTAAACGATTGGTAGGCTGCATAAAGTAGAGCAACCAGAGCCGGGAACACTTTCCACAACATCTGATGTACTTGTTACATTGTAAGAAGAACGGATATTAGTCTCATCCTTATCCCAGGGTTAGCATAGTCAGCCGGATCAGATGGTGGACCTGCAATTAGACACAACCACAATGCAGCCCTGAATGTCCGCAGAGACCCTGTCTTCTAGACACTGTATCTATCATGTCTACTGTACTTGTGAAGCAGCCTGGAATTAAACCATACTTCATTTGGCCAGAGGAGAGCTTTCTTCATTTCTGGCCAGTTGATAATACCCAGAATAATCATGGTTGGTAGATCCTTTTCCTATTTAGTGCCTAAACTCTGGTACAGTCTCTCTAGCATTGCTCAGGAGGCAGGCACACTCTGACAGTGTAAATCTTGAATGAAAACCCATCTCTTTAACCTAGCATACGCATAACACAATATCACATTTCTATAATTCAAATCCCTAGCTTAAAAGATTGTTAGGCTGCATTTAACAACCAAGAACAGAACCACTTCCTATAACATCTGATGCATTTGTTACATCAAAGAGGAATGGCATCTATGCTCATATTAGTCTGTTAATGTAGTTACCGTATAGTCAGCTGGTTCCAGACCCAGCGATGACGACAATCTAGCCAAAATGTGCCAAACATAATGAAGTTTGCATTTTTGATAGTTATTTTCCTGTTTATTACTGTGAAGCTGCTTTGAAATGATCTGTATTGTAAAAAGTGCTATATTAACAAAGGTCATTCAACTTCTTACAGGCATCTCTGGCATCTTACCAGGTGCCTCTTTCCTCTTTTGACATGACAACCTTGGATAAATTGCTTGGCAAAATGAGATTTCTCTTTAAAGACAGCCTCCCATTTGAAACAGCATTCACAGCAGGAACACATGTGATGCCTTAAAATGCACCTATTTTACCCCTTTTTACAAGATGTAAAATAAGTCTCTGATGTCCCTAGAGTATGTATGTGAAGTTTTAACTCAAAATACCCCACAGATCATTTTTTATAGCATATTAAAATAGTTTTGGGGGTTGAGCAAAATCACACCGTTTTTGTATGTCCCTTTAATGGCAGATGAGCTGCTGCTCCCGGCCCCCTTTCAAGAAGAGGGCGGAGCTTCAAGAGCTCCTGCTACAAACAAAGGACAATCTCATGCACTGAAAATGTCAGAAACTGTTGGTAGCTGTGTGCAGCCTTATGTTCGAACCAGAGTCGGACAATGATGCCTACAGAGCCAGAGAATATATGCTGCAGGGAGATAGAACAGGTATAGTTTAGTTTAATTATGATTATAAAAATATGTTGTCATCTTGCCACTGTAGTGGGGTTGATCACAAATAATGACGAATCAGCTTATAGAGCTGAGGTGCAGAAATTGGCGGATTGCTGTTTGGAGAATAATTTATTGTTGAACATTGGGAAGACAAAGGAGCTTATTATTTATTTTAGAAGATCCCAGGATGGGAATTATGCTCCGGTCTTCTTCAATGGAGAGAGGGTGACCAGTATCTGTTTCCTTGGAGTCCATATTAGAGGACCTTACCTGGACCACAAATACCTCCACTCAAGTAAAAAAGGCACAACAGCAGTTGTTTTTCTTAAGCACATTAAAAAAGGCTGGTCTGCGACAAGAATTGCTGGTAACCTTTTACCGCTGCTCCATAGAGAGCATCATTACATACTGCATCTCTGCATGGTACCATAGCTGTGCTGCAGCCATCAGAAGGGCGCTTCAACGTGTTGTTTCCAGTGCACAAAGGATCATTGGTACTTGTTTACCAGCGCTGGAGGATAAATACAGTACAAGATGTTATAGAAAGGCAACAAGTATCTGTAAAGACTCCACACACCCAGGTCACCATTTCTTTGAACTGTTACCATCAGATAGGCATTATAAAGCCATTTACTCACGCACAAGCAAGTAAAAGAATAGCTTTTTTCCCAGAGCCGTGGCTGCTCTAAATACAATTTGACATTTATTGTAAGGTTGCACCATTTACACATGTTGATGTTTAAATACTGTTTAAATATATATTAGGACACATGAGAGTGAATACTGTGATCATTGCCAAAGACTTTTTTTTTTATCTATTGCTGTGGTATTAATGCTTATATAATTATATTCTTGTTTATAATTGTACAAGTATATTTTTGAATGTCATAATTATGAATATATGTGCAATACTGATGTTGCCTAAAGTATCTCTGCACTACCTCATTTTATGTGGCAGTACATTGTGGTTGCACTACTGTTTATACTGCTTAATTTATACTGTCTGTTGTTATTATTTTTACTAGTTATTTATTGTTATTGTTTTACGCATCTTTTAGAGTTGCTAATTTAATTTTGTTGTTGTGTACTACTGTATGCATACAATGACAATCAAGATTCTTAATCTTTTCCTCTATTAGTACTAAAACTGTACAAGAATTACGCATTAAAGGGATAGTTCACCCAAAAATGAAAATTTGATGTTTATCTGCTTACCCCCAGTGCATCCAAGATGTAGGTGACTTTTTTTCTTCAGTCGAACGCAAATTATGATTTTTAACTGCAACCGCTGCCCTCTGTCAGTCAAATAATAGCAGTGGATGGGAACTTCAACTATAACAGTAAATAAAACTTGCTTAGACAAATCAAAATTAAAACCTGCGGCTCGTGACGACACATTAATGTCCTAAGAGACGAAACGATCGGTTTGTGCGAGAAACCGAACATTATTTATATAATTTTTACCTCTAATACACCACTATGTCCAACTTCGTTCAGCTTCCTGTTAGTGAGGTCAAAAAATGCGTTGTGATGACGGAAGTGATGTCTCGCCCATATACTTCAATGAGCGCGAGACATCACTTCCGTTGTCAGAGCGCGATCAGACCTCACTAACCGGAAGCTGAACAAAGTTGGACATAGTGGTGTATTAGAGGTAAAAAATGATATAAATACTGTTCGGTTTCTCGCACAAACTGATCGTTTCGTGTCTTAGGACATCAATGTGCTTTCACGAGCCGCAGGGTTTAATTTGGATTTGTCTATGGAAGTTTTTTCGACTCTTATTGTTCAAGTTCCCAATCACTGCTATTATTTGACTGACAGACGGCAGCGGTTGCAGTTAAAAATCATAATTTGCGTTCGACTGAAGAAAAAAAGTCATCTACATCTTGGATGGGGGTAAGCAGATAAACATCAAATTTTCATTTTTGGGTGAACTATCCCTTTAAAGTCTTATCCATAAACTCTCTCTTTCTCCATTGCATTATCATCAATATACACAGCGAATTACACAAACATGACAACTAACAGTAAACAAATATACAGATTTTATTTTTTATTTTTATTTTTTCCGATGGGCATACTTGGTAAACTGGTAAATGTTATATCCGTAAAACAACTCGGATAAAAGTGCGTGCTTTTAATAAAAGTCCCCTTTATTGTTGTCGTAGCCAGTATCACTCAGGAGACTATAAGCTGAATCACGAACAGTTGGTACTGATCCATCCTTGAGTATCAACTTTTGAGCAAAACCTGTGTTTTGTATTGTCCATTTGCATTGACCCTCATTCACAAAGCAGTCTGGAGTAAGATGATTTGCATTGACATAAATTAATTTAGGCATATTTTGGGGTGCATTATTTTCAAAAATAAAATAAATCCACTGCGTCCTTAGTGGCTCAGATGCTGAGAGAAAATGAAGATTCCTATGTTTACTCTTACATTCAACAACAGAACAGGATTGCTTACGAGACATTGTTGTCACTACAGCTGCTCGAGCACGGAGAAAATGGCGGACAGCGTACAACTTGCTGAAGGTGGAAATTACGGTAATAGTCATTCAACATTCCGTAGATTTGGTTTAATCGGGTTTTTTTTTTTTTTTTTTTAAAGGAGTGGTTGGATTTTTATCATTGTAGGGTGGTTGTGTTCACACATTGCCAACATACATTTATGTCCAAACACCATGTAAAAGTTGATTTTGCATAATAGGTGGCATTTAAGATTGATTAAATGAAGACAGCTTACTGAGTTTATACATTTTAAAATTAAGGTCTAATCATCTGTTAAACACAGAAATACAGGTCTCAACCTTTGGTGCACCAAACATGGATCAGATTTTTCGCTGAAGACACACACATAAGTTCAGTCTCTAACACACCTGTGACGCAAGCTCCATTAGTTCCGTTGGTAATGAGCTGGATCGGTGTCCCAGCCCGTCAGGGTTGGTTTGTGATCACAGCCGCTGCAAGCTCTGGCAGAAAGCAGTGCTGGAAGTGAGACAGAGAGACCTGTGCTGCTATACTGCTTCAAAGCCCAGGCCTAGAATCGAGTGATGTCCCCCGCTGTGCCCGCACACCAGGGCCACTATTAGCTTTTCAACTCACTGATCCCCCCTCAGCAGCAGGTATTACAGAGCAAATATCATCAGTCCTTCCTCTCAGCTGTGTCTTTCTGTCTCTCTCTAATGTTATTTCAACCGGCGTCTGTTGTTCGGGTTTTGTAGAGAGAAGCATTGTGTAGGTGATTCCCAATATACAGCACCTTCCCTGTAACTCCGTAACTTAATAAAAATGATCATGAATAGTGTCATAAGGAAGCATTTCTATAAAATGGTTTACCAAAATGGTATATCAGAAATATGTTCTGGATAGACTTCTGTATGGTATGGATGCATAAATAACATGGAAAAATAAGTCTTATTGAATGCAGAGGTGGTTGAAAGTGAAACTATTCATACATAGGTATTGTGAACATTTATGACAACAATTGTGAACTCAGATATGCGACAAAGCTACAGTCATGCAAATAATTTGTTAGGTGTAACACTCAATGTTTGATAGAGGAATGATTTCAAGTGCTCTTTATAGTAATTAAATTAATCCTTGCTTCAAGTATTTCTCTTTGTGCAGTTATTTTGTGTTTCATTCATACATCCCGAATTCCGGAAATGTTGGGAAGTTTTTAAAGTTTGAATAAAATGAAAATTAAGACTTTTTTTAAATCACATGAGCCAATATTTTATTCACAATAAAACATAGATAACATAAAACATGAGAAATTTTACAATTTTATGCACAAAATTAGCTCATTTCAAATATGATGCCTGTGTTGGAAATCTCAGAAGCGAAGACCAAGAGACTTGGATGTATCTTCAGGAGATTCTTTATTGAGGACACATGCTGTCGGTAGCTGTGTACGCAGTGTAAATTGAAGTTTATATACATTTTAGGGGGCAGTGCTTAGGGATAGAGACAAAGCGCCAAGGAGACTACCTTAAACAGAGCATGCAAATTAAGCATTCAGGTATAGGAACCCACCCCAGATTCTAGAGTGTAGCAAATCCTAATCCAATCAGCATACCTATTCAATGAATGGGACAGGGACTCCAAGAGCCATTAATGACAAAAAGTGAGAATCTCAGTAATCTGACTCATGAGACATACAATAAAGAGAACAGGAACTGGCAGAAAACTCTTGCTGGAAACTTTGCTAACAGAATCATTCATCTGATGTCATCATCTTTACCTTAAAATGCTAAATACAATGTACTTCACCTTAGTATTTCTTGTGATGTTATGTCAGGATGTATGATCAGCAGATCTCAAACAGATTCTTAAATTTGTAATCCCACACATGCTACAGGTCTCAAAATAGTTGTGACGGGGGCATGTTTACCATGATGTAGCATCTCCTCTTCTTTACAAAACAGTGTGAAGACGTCTGGGCATCGAGGTTATGAGTTTCTGGAGTTTTGGTGTTGAAATTTGGTCCCATTCTTGCCTGATATAGGTTTCCAGCTGCTGAAGAGTTTGTGGCCGTCTTTGATGTATTTTTCTCTGGACTGCAGGCAGGCCAATTCAGCACCTGGACTCTTCTACAATGTAGCTATGCTGTTGTAATACCTGCAGTATGTGGCTTTGCATTGACCTGCTGAAATACACAAGGCCTTCCCTGAAATAGACATCGTCTGGAGGGGAGCATATGTTGCTATAAAACTTTTATATACCTTTCAGCATTCATAGTGCCTTCCAAAACATGCACGCTGCCCATACCGTATGCACTTATGCAACCTCATACCATCAGAGATGCTGGCTTTTGAACTGAACTCTGATAACACGCTGGAAGGTCTCCCTCCTCTTTAGCCCGGAGGACACGGCGTCCGTGATTTCCAACAAGAATGTAAAATTTGGACTCGTCTGACCATAGAACACTTTTCCACTTTGAAACAGTTCATTTTAAATGAGCCTTGGCCCACAGGACACAGCAGTTCACATAGGGCTTTCTTTTTGCATGATAGAGCTTTAGTTGGCATCTGCAGATGGCACAGTGAAATGTGTTTACCGATTTCTGGAAGTTACTGGTTTCTGGAAGTATTTCTAGGCCCATTTAGTAATGTAATGACATTACTAAATGGGCCTAGAAATACTTCCAGAAACCAGTAACTTCCAGAAACATTGTATTTAGCATTTGGTTATATTGACACAATCATGCCAATAAGTGATGCAGTGTCTTCTGAAAGGTCTTCGGCCTTGTCCCTTATGCACAGAGATTTCTCCAGTTTCTCTGAATCTTTTGATGATGTTATGCACTGTAGATGATGAGATTTGCAAAGCCTTTGCAATTTGACTTTGAGGAACATTGTTTTTAAAGTATTCCACAATCTTTTTACACACTCTTTGACAGCTCTGCCCATCTTTACTTCTGAGAGACTCTGCCTCTCTAAGACATCCCTTTTATCGTTAATCATGTTACAGACGTGATATCAATTAACTTAATTAGTTGCTAGATGTTCTCCCAGCTGAATCTTTTCAAAATGTCTTGCTTTTTCAGCCATTTCTTGCCCCCATGCCAACTTTTTTTGAGACCTGTAGCAGGCATCAAATTTGAAATGACCTAATTTAGTGGATAAAAGTGTAAAATTTCTCTGTTTAAACATGTGTTATGTTATCTATGTTCTATTATGAATAAAATATTGGCTCATGTGATCTCTTTTAGTTTTCATTTTATTCAAATCTAAAAAGTGTCCCAACATTTCCGGAATGCGGGTTGTATTTGTTAATTGTTGGGAGGACAGATGGATGGATGGATGGATGGATGGATGGATGGAGGGGATTTGTTTGGTTATATGAATGGGTGGATGGATGGATGAGTGTATGAATGGGGTGAGGTTTGTTTGTTTGTTTGTTTGTTTAAATTATTGGATGGATGGATGGATGGATGGATGGATGGATGGATGGATGGATGGATGGATGGATGGATGGATGGATGGATGGATGGATGGATGGATGGATGGATGGATGGATGGATGAATGGATGGATGGATGGATAGTTTTTGTTCGGTTATATGAATGGATGGATCAGTGGATTGATGGATGAATGTATGAATAGATGGGTGAAGTTGGATGGATGGATGCCTGGGGTGGCGGTTTGAATTAATGGATGGGTGAGTGGACAGATAAATGAAACCTGACTGGATCAAAGCTATTATGTATATAGATGTACATAGATGGTGTGGTGCTGGTAGAAACTTATCGGATTGAAGTATCCTCCTCTATATCAAACCCTCATTCCGTCCAGCTGAATTCTGCTGTAGTCTGGCCAGCTCTCAGCCGTTTCCTTGGTGAGAGACTTTGAAGTTGCGAGGCACTAATTTGTTTTGCCCTGAGCTCAGCCAGACAGAGCTTTCTTTAGGTGCCTGCTAGAGCTTTCAGAGGAAGAAGTCAATTCAGCAAAGATGTGTTTTACCAAGACAAGGACACGCACAAAGTCATGCTTTTCTCTCTAAGAGAAGCACATGTGTGCATCCAGACATGTGCACTGTGTCATACAATCACACATGAACCCATTAATTCAGGGTGGGCATGTCTGAAACAAGGAGAGAGGCATTACGAGGTGTTTTGAACAGACTGTGATGATGGCAGGATAACTGAATGATGTCCAATGTCATTGGTTCTTGTATTGATTGGCTCAATGCATTGAGGCAGCAGGTCTGAATGTGTTCACATATGAATCAGATTTGAGAGATGTGGCAGGGGAAAAGACTTTAAGAGCTCTTCAGAAGACTTGAAATATAAATGCAGATATTGTATGGCAGGGGTAACTGGGCCTGTCCCAGTTAAAACAATCGGTTCACTTCAAGCAGAATCATTATTTTAATGTTTCTGTTCATGCGTTCCTTCTGTAACATTACCATTCCGGAAATGGTTTAATTAGAAGAGAGAGAGAGAGAGAGAGAGAGAGAGAGAGAAAAGGTTGGGACAAAAGGTTAATAACCCATAATATATATATATATATATATATATATATATATATATATATATATATATATATATATATATATATATAATATTCTGATTCTTTAAATAAGTACTGTGTTTTCTTTCTCAAAAAACAAAACAAACAAAAAAACGCAGTACTTTTGTAAAGGCTAATGATTTATGTATTTGAGGAGCGGAGAAGCCATCCAGTCAATGGAACCTGTGTATTCTTTCATATTTAAAATATATATATATATATATATATATATATATATATATATATATATATATATATATATATATATATAAAAATCTTTTGATAATATTAAAAATATTTTTATATATTAATTAAACTTTTTGGTGATAAACAGTTTAAGACCCTTGAAACCAGATATGTTGAATAAAGACCCGGAGTCAGAGTTTAGAAAAAAATAAATAAATTGAAGAAAAATTTATTGAAGAATAGTTTGCAGTTTCATCAGCAGAAGCCAGCTTCAAGTCTCACAAGGAGTTCGTAGGCCGCTCTGCGTACATTCACATTTCCACAACAATTATACTCTAACAGAGTCAACTAACTACGTCATTACTTCAGGTTGAATGATTCTGATTGGCTAAGAAAAATAGACAAGATTAGAAATTTTCCACACGTGGACAGATAGTAAGAAGCATATCTCCCTTTGTCACGGTGATGACGAGGGGGACCCTGGATTTAGGTACCAGATGTCCTTTTGGGGTCATGACATGGTGTCTGCTGGTCTCAAGCGGAATGCCAGTTGTCCAGTACAAAGGAACCTGCACAAAACACTTAGCGCACATACACGATTCACAGCTTCTTCAAGGCTGAAGTTGATCTGAGATGTGCTCTGAGCAGGAAACATTTCCAAAACATACTGATAACATGTTCTTTTCTCTCAGTGAGAGAATCCACCCCTTCAAACTCTTAGGGTAATAAAAAACAAATATCTGCTCCAGACATCACTTTTGTCCACTAATGTATTTGCAAAGTTACTTATAATTAATAGAACATCTAAAGTGGACTATTGAAATATAGTGTTACCTAATTAATAAATTGTGTTATATCTTACAAATATTTGCTTCTAAAACTTCTTCCAATTATAAGATAAAATGTTTTCCCTCCCATCTCATATTTATTCCATTCCATGTCCTACTAGAGTCTCTGTAAAAATCAACCAAAATAATGTGTAAATAAAGTTGTGTGAAAACTTTACTTATATTTTTATAATTTTATTCCTCTCGCCCACTTGAGCACTTCGGTCAATTGATCAATTGCAAGGATAGTATGGATATTGGGATAGGTCCACTATCCTCCAATCCTAATTAAACACACCTGAACCAGCTAATCAAGGTTTTCAAAAGTTTATCATTAAGGGTTTATTTATAATGGGCTTATTTTGCAATAATAACCAGCTGGATATACATTATCCTGCTTATCACATGACTACGTGCCACATAAGTTAATAAGGTAACACTTTATTTGGTTACAATTTATTTTACAGTGTCATAGTTACATTGTAATTACTCAAATAAGTACTGAGTACTATTAATTAACTACATGTACTTACTATAGAGTCACAGTTAGGGTTAGGGTTTGGTTTAGGGTTAGTTACTTGTAATTATGCATAATTTACTGTTATTACTATAGTAAGTACGTGTAGTAACGTGAAACCGCCACTGTAAAATAAAGTATTACCCTTTATTTTTGTGTTATTGTTACACATATTACATGTAGTTACTGTAATAATAACTGTGTGAGGATTTGTTTGTGAGAAGAAAATTGATGGCTCTAACCACAACAGCACTGTCGTGCAAGGTGTAATTTATTTACAGCATCGAATATATGAATATATAAGATATGTGTATATATATATGTATACACACAAACCAAACCAAAGATACCCCCCAAAAACTCTAAAGTGTCAAAGAAACAACAAACTGTAAAATAAAGATGAAAAAATATATATACAAAAATATAGCCTACACAAAGGGTATCTTCAATATATTAGCTTTGATGGGATTACTCACGGCACTACTGTTGTATGTTCACGTTTGACTTTGTTAACAAGTGATACATTTCTTCTTCTTCTTTTTAATGGCGACCAACTCCTTAGGAGCATTATCGCCACCTACTGTACTGGATGGCGAAGTGATAAATTTGAGTCTGGCCTCCTCTTTTATAAGCCAAAATCCACCCTTTCCAAGGACGTACCATTTCTTTGGTAATTAAAATCATCAGTGTTCCATTAAACTTCACATATACACAATAGATACAGTAAAAAAGAGATACAAACATAATAAAACATATAACCAAAACACAATAATACAAAGGACTGTGGTTTTTCTCACATTTGTCAGTCTTTAAACACATACACTAATGGTTTTGCCCAACTTTGAGTGCCACCAACAAGACTGATCACGCTAAACACTCGTGACGAACAACAAACAAACACAGAATACACAAGACATAAATGAGACAACATGCATGTGTTATGTAATATGTATGATCGAGACATGACTGCAGCAGGGAAACTGTGAACAGGGAAATCTGTGTGAAACTGTCCATGGGCGTGCGCACCCGCTCCGCCTACAAAGGGAAATCAGCGTGGTGAGTATCTGCGGTATATGTGTGTGTGCTGATTTGAGTTTAAATGTTTTATAAGCTCATTAAACTCAAAGCTTCCACAAAGAAAAACAGTTCTTAGCAAGCAATTTGAGCCAAGACTAAGAAACAAGTTCAAACAATTTGGACATTTAAGCGATAATGTATAGTCATATAACTTATTACAGCTGTTTACCTCACAAAAATTGATGGGGGCATGAAATATTGATCTGAGAATATTGATTTTAAAATCTTACCTCCTCATTATATTATAATCCATTACAGTTCACAAAACAATCATTCTAGCAATAAGATGAACACAACAATATTACCGTATAGGCCTACTATTAATATTGACGTTCTCTGGTTTCATTTTATAGTAAATACAGTTGATAACTGAGGCGCAAAATGGCATCAGGTGCTTTTAAAGGAAACGAGAGAGATGTGACATTAGAGACAAGAAAGAGGGACCGGCCTCAAATACCTGGATGAGCGGTCATTATGCAGCATTGCTATTGTCGACAGTCATTACCGGGGAATAACTGACCCCAGAATGTTACGACTGACCAATCAGTATCAAGCTTTTGAGAGAGCTGTTGAATAATTAATGATACTTTTATGATGCTTTGCACGTTTGTACTAGAACTAGAAAATAGCAAAATGAGCATATTTAAAGTCTTCCAAAAGCATTTGCTGTGTGTGATGGAACAAACCAATAATATATTTTGTGTGTGTACACATATCTCAACAAGTCACCCAATACCATTGGATATATGCAACACAAAGTAAATTTGAAAGGTAGGCCTTCAACAGAAGTCAAGATTTTCAATCATTTCAAAGTAATGAGTAATAATGAAAATTTGCTATGTTCTTTATACTAAGCTATTGAATGATTACGCTACTATGTGTATCATGATAAGTAATGTTGGGAATCACACTATGTGAACACTATTGTGTCTCAGTTGATAGATTTTGCACCAATACATTCTGACATATCATGACACAAGAACATAACACGAACTCTTAACAAAGCTGTTCCCACTTTGTCAAAATACAGTGTTCGGGGTATAGAAGTGTTATCAGCTTGGATTTGTGGGAGGAAAGCTGATATGCTCATGTGGTTTCACAACTGCAATGCAGCCAAGGTGACAATTGAATGTAACTCCTAGGTGTGTAAAGACATGCAAAGTTTCACAGTTGTGAACATTGCATTTTTTCTGCAGGTATTATAAAGAATGAGCTATTTTAAAAAAGTGAGTGCCATTTACTTCAATGTATGCTTTCATATACAAATTTGTGACTAAAATATACATTCTTTAGGCATGATTAAATCAAACAGATACACACTATATTGGGGATGCCTGCCTTTATGTGCACATGAACTTTAATGACATCCCATTCCAAATTCATAGGGTTTAATATGGAGTTGGCCCAACCTTTGCAGCTATTACAGCTTCAACTCTTCTGGGAAGGCTTTCACAAGGTTTGGGAGTGTGTTTTTGGGAATTTTTGACCATTCTTCTAGAATCGCATTTGTGAGGTCAGGCACTGATGTTGGTGAGAAGGCCTGGCTCGCAGTCTCCGCTCTAATTTATCCCAAAGGTGTTCAGTTCAGGACTCTGTGCAGGCCAGTCAAGTTCCTCCACACCAAACTCGCTCATCCTTGTCTTTATGGACCTTGTGCACTGGTGCGCAGTCATGTTGGAACAGGAAGGGGCCATCCCCAAACTGTTCCCACAAAGTTGGGAGCATGAAATTGTCCAAAATGTCTTGGTATGCTGAAGCATTAAGAGTTCCTTTCACTGGAACTAAGGGGTCAAGCCCAATCCCTGAAATCAACCCCACACCATAATCCCCCCTCCACCAAACTTTACATTAGGCACAATGCAGTCAGGCAAGTACCGTTCCTCTGGCAACTGCCAAACCCAGACTCGTTCATTTGATGGCCAGACAGAGAAGTGTGATTCGTCACTCCAGAAAACACGTCTCCACGAGTCCAGTGGTGGCGTACTTTACACCACTGCATCTGACACTTTGCATTGCACTTGGTAATGTAAGCCTTGGATGCAGCTGCTCGGCCATGGAAACCCATTCCATGAAGCTCTCTACTTACTGTTCTTGAGGTAATCTGAAGACCACACAAAGTTTGGAGGTCTATAGCTATTGATTCTGAAGAAAGTTGGCGACTTATGCGCACTGTGTGCCTCAGCATGAGTTGACCCTGCTCTGTGATTTTACGTGGCCTACCACTTAGTGGCTGAGTTGTTCCCTATTGATCCACTTTGTTATGATACCACTAACAGTTGACCGTGGAATATTTAGTAGTGAGGAAATGTCACAACCTATCACGGTACCACGCTTAATTCACTGAGCTCCTGAGAGCGACCCATTCATTCAGAAATTATTGTAGAAGCGGTCTGCATGCCTAGGTGCTTGATTTTATATACCTGTGGCCATGGAAGGGATTGGAACACCTGAATATGGAAATAAAAGCAACATGTTTGTCATTATATCTTTTTCAGATCTACTTTGGTATAATGTATAGCCTAATAAAAAACTTACATTTGTGTCTCCAGATTGTGTCAGCCTCACACCATCACATTTCCTTTTTCAAAATAATGAACTAAAAAAAAAAACCCTTAATGACATTCTTTCTTTGATAGAGTAAGCTCTTAAAGGACAAGCTTTGTCTCTTTGTCGCCATCTCTGTTTGAAACCTGCTGTGGCGAGGGGGGGCGTGGTTCAGCGAAGTCTGCAGCGGGAGAGAGAGTTGGGAGACGAACGGTGAGTGGGTTAAGCGCAAATACTGTAACAAACACCTGTGTTTTGTTGCAGTAATTGGCGTGGAGAGACCTATATAATGCTAGATGAAACAGGAGTGTGTGCGAGAGAGAAGGACTGCTGACTGGTGGACCTGCTGAGCATGGAGATACCTGTGGAGTTATTAAGTTATTATAAAGTGTTTATGTTGTGTGCTGTGAGCATAACGTTCTGTTTGAGTGTGAATTCATTAATAAAATACCACCGTCAGCAGTCACGCCGACCCTGTCCTCTTCCTTCCTTACACGAACTTTACTACACCTGCAATTGCAGTTATTTGCGGAGTTATCATCTTTACGTGGGATGTGCGTGACATGGCTCCTCAGCGCGGATTAATTAAATGTTTTGAGGAGAATGTGTGGCTGTCAGTCACTACACTGGTGGATATTGTACTTCGGAATCTCAGATTCTAGTCAAGTCAAGTCAAGTCAAATTTATTTATATAGCGCTTTTACAATTGGTAATTGTTCAAAGCAGCTTTACATATTAGAAGCACAGAAAAAGGGAAGTGGTTAAAAATAAGCTGTACAACCAAGCGTGGTAATATGTAACATATACAAGATGGTGCTACATTAAGCCAATGTCGGCTGACTCCCAGGGGTGGAAAAAAACCCCTAGGAGAAAAACCCAGCGTGCTAGCACTGGGAAAAAAGTCCTAGGAGGGAAAAAAACCCTTGGAAGATATATATAATATATGTAAATGGATATGGAGATCAAAATCTGAATTATACATTTTTATTATACAGATTAAAAATAGATTATATATAAATATATGTAAGCGGATACGGGGATTAAAAATCTGAATTATAGTTGCAGCCAGAGCTGGGTCTGTAGGCCCATTGTCTCCTGGGCTACGTTGTAGTCAGGTCCAGACACAGGTTCTCCATCTGATCTGGATACGGCCTGAATCCAGCACCCGGCAAACCTCAGGATAAGCAGAGAGACAGATATTAGCGTAGATGCCATTCTTATTCTGATGTACAGGTATATCTAGTGTTATAGGAAATGTTCTCGGTTCCGGCCGACCTAAATATTGCAGCGTAACAATCCTTTAACGGATTTGAAAAATGTTAATGTATTGATAATGTGTTATGTGTATGC
Source organism: Chanodichthys erythropterus (assembly GCF_024489055.1). Taxonomy (NCBI): domain Eukaryota; kingdom Metazoa; phylum Chordata; class Actinopteri; order Cypriniformes; family Xenocyprididae; genus Chanodichthys; species Chanodichthys erythropterus. The sequence continues at coordinate 24,377,239 of NC_090228.1, forward strand.
AAGAGCAAAGAGATGTGTTTTTAGTCTAGATTTAAACTGACAGAGTGTGTCTGCTTCCCGAACAATGCTAGGAAGATTGTTCCAGAGTTTAGGTGCTAAATAGGAAAAGGATCTGCCGCCTTCAGTTGATTTTGATATTCTGGGTATTATCAACTGGCCTAAATTCTGAGATCGCAATAAACGTGAAGGACTATAATGCTACATCTTGGAAGTATCCAAAATAAGAATTTTTCAAAGGAAAATGTCATCTAAACAAGTAAGTAACATGTCTGCCACTTTTGTTCTGACCAACTGAGAAAAAAAGCTTTACAATAAATCGCACTACCAATGGTGATTAAATCTAACAATTGTTTAGCTCATATCACATCAAACCATGCAAATTATTAGGGCCCGAGCACCGATGGTTTGAGGACCCTATTGTAATTTTTGTATTGTAAGAAAAGGCTATAAATGATCCACCATCCTCCACATGCCATATAGTCTACTAGCTGGGACTCCTTCTCTGTGTAAACAGACATGACGTAATGACACAAAGACGAATGGTGGCATGCTTGAATTTCCCAATGAAACCTACCGCATTCTGTGCAGAATTTAAATGGGTCCGATACCTTTCGTGGTCTAAGCCGACTCGCGCATATGATCCGATCTGTGCTCTCGTGTCCATGGGCCAGAGCAGGCTGTGCTTGCGCTGCGGCGGTTCATGTTATGCTAATGCGAAAACGGACTTCATTCACATCAATGGAAAGCATACACTGTCTGAATCGTTCTCTATTCTCTATATAGTGCACTATGTGCCATTCACCATGTAGAAACTAGTAAATGTGTGAACAAATGACCGATTTCAGCGAATGTCTGTTGATAGTGTAGGAGGGGCGGGATTTCAGATTTTAGTGAGCATTTTATTGGACAGAAGATGATGAAAATCCATGACCCATTTTAGCGGAAGTGAGAGTCTGTAAGTTTTGACTGCTTACATCTCCTAAATGTGAATTTTGTCATTGTTTTGGAACACACCAGCTTATTCATAACATTAAGGCTAACATAGTCATAGTAAAAGCTAAAAAACTTAAATTTTGATTTCAGGGGGACTTTAAACACTCGTTAGGCAGTTTATTTCCACTTATAGAACATTATTTTCATTTTTATTGAAAATAAATGCATTTCTGATGTGATATGTGATGGGAAAATAGAGAAGAGCGAGTTCGACAAAAGGCGGTTTCGAACCTGCGGTGATCACGGTAAAAGCCAGGACTGCAAGCCGACTTGCTACTGCTGCGCCACTGAAGACGTTAAACTTTATGCGTCTTTTATTGATGTAACTTGATGTATAATAACAAGTTATGTCGAAATAACGACTTATGTTGAAATAACGAGATATTAGGTTGAAATGAGTTATGTTGAAATAATGAGTTTCGTCAAAATAACAACTTATTTCGAAATAACGAGATATGTCGAAATGAGATATGTCGAAATAACGAGATATGTTGAAATAACGAGATATGTTGAAATAACGAGATATGTTGAAATAACGAGATATTATGTCAAAATAATGAGTTTGTCGAAATAACGAGTTATCTCGAAATAACAAGTTATTAGGTAAAACTAGTGTAGGGAGCACATATTAACTGTTAACTATGACTTTTCCCTCAATAAAATCATAATTTACTACGAATTAATAGTTAGTAAGGTAGTTGTTAAGTTAAGGTATTGGGTAGGATTAAGAATGTAGAATAAGGTCATGCAGAATAAGGCATTAATATGTGCTTATTAAGTACTAATAAAAAGCCAATATTCTAGTAATATGCAAACTAATAAGCAACTAGTTAAAAGAACCTGAAATCAATTGTTACAGGTTATGTTGAAATAACGAGTTATTGTTGAAATAACAACTAAATATCTCGAAATAACGAGTTATGTTGAAATAATGAGTTATGATGTTGAAATAACAAGTTACGTCGAAATAATGAGAGAAGTTTTCTTTTTCCCCCTCACCATAAGTCCCATCATTGAAATGATGATAGAATTTTCATTTTTGGGTGAACTAACCCTTTAATGGCATATATTTTCATGCTATTTCATAACTAATTTGTTATGCTATGCTCTTTCTGTTTAACCGGTGTAGCACTGCAGGATTTTTTAGCTTTAATATCTTCAAATTAAAATGAGTGGTCATATTTTACGCCAGATCTTCCACTAGGAGTTAATCAATAACATTACAGAATATTGCTATGAAACAAAAATGTCAATCTACTGTGGAAGCTGTGCAGTGACATAACCATTCATGAATTTTAGCATGGTTGGAACATTGTATCGACCAATCAGATGCCAGGACAGGAACTATCCATTTTATGGGAAATAACTAACTAAAAATAAATTAATTAACAAAAACATGTTGCCATATGCAGCTCTTACAGTATAGAATCTGACAGGTAAATTTGCTTAATTATCATGAAAATAAAAAAATACAAAGTAAAAAAATTGGCTTGATGAGCATTTCTGTAGGTGGCACTCGCTCATTGCTACTGTAAGCAGACAGTTGGCAATATGTGTCAACCGTGTGTGTCCATGTGTGACGACAGCTATAGATGTCCCAGCCAACAGAGCCAAACGCTCGTATTCATGGATCAGTCCCAGAGCCGCACCAGCCCTGCGGTCCCTCATCCAAATCCGACAGAAGTGGATCTAACCATCTGCTGAATGTGGAGAGACAGTGGCCGCTCAAACCGCCATTGTGCTTCTTTCCCCGTGTGCTATTTAGGAACCATCTCCCCAAACGTCAAACTGGGCAGCAGTACATGGAAATCTTGATCTGTTACGAGACGACAGCAAACATCGACCATATACATGACCTCCAAAATCATTGAAATGAGTCAATGTTGCTTTTGGGTCACTTGGGCTTAAAATGGAACAGCCTAGTCTTGAGTTGTAGGTCTCATGCTAGGGTTTAATATGTGACATAACAAGTGCAGCCCATGCTATGTCTGACAGCATCATTAGAGACATATCAGGCGCTCCGAGCACCTCTGGGTGACATGCACTACAGCACGATCTTGTCCTTCTGCCTGTATGATGCTCAGGGCTAAAATCAGTCAGCGTTCTAATCCAAGAGGATGTATTACTATCCAGAGACTTCTCAGCCTCGGCTGACGGTTTCTGAGAGAGCTCTGTCATTAGTGATGAGAGATGAATTGTTTGCTTTCGTGTGCTTACGCGATTACAAGCCCCCGTAGCAAACAGTCTCTGCTCCAGATACATAACTAAGCAGCTCTGAATGAACTGAATTGTTCAATTCTGCTATTCTGAAGGGTGAATTTCACAAAAGCATGTCCGAGTCTCATTTCAACACATAATCAGAAGAAAGAAATAAGAAATTGTATTTTGTTTGAAGAAAAAAAGCACTATTTTGTGACTATTTTATTATTATGTAATATATTTGCATTATTACCTTTAGCACCAAGGACATTTTCCCATCAAATTAGCATTACCATTGTGCATGTATAATGCTCGTTATTCTCAGTGGATATTTTTTTATTAGAGTCACACATTCCTTATATTATGTATTTAACTTCTATGCACTCTGAGGTTTTAAGTTGAAATAAAATTAAGGTTTAAGGTTAGGTTCAGGGTTGAGGTATGGGCAACAGTGTAATTTAAGTATGGTTATATAATAATTTGGGGCGTAAAAGTACATGTATTCATCCCTAACAATACGTTACGAACGTCATGCTTTGGTTCACGCAGTTATACGACGAGTACAGTCATTCACAGGTGATCCACACTCAAGTCCAGAAGGGGGCGCACATGGTAATGCAACACTGTTTGCTAACCGCCACAACAGGAAAAAGACAGACTCTCTATGCATAGATATGTTTATGTGTAATCTCTCAACCAGTGTATAATATCTCACGTAGCATTACATTTACCTCAGGCAAGTCATTTACTGACCACAGCATGTTAGTTCACTAGAGACATTAACTCTAGAGGGGAGCATTTCACTAAATATATGCACTATATTTGCTTAATATATTAATTATATTTACTTTACCTGTTAGTAATATCTTAATTATTTAATATACAGCTATGGAAAAAATTAAGAGACCACTTAACATTGATTTCTAAACTTGGAGTGGTCTCTTAATTTTTTCCATAGCTGTATGTTTAAATAAATTTGTCATGAATGTGTAAATGATTATATGGTTCCGGGTAAAAAATTTGGACATCTTCATCCTGTTCAAATTTTTCACCCCCCGGCTCTTAATGCATCGTGTTTCCCTCTGGAGCACCAGTGAATGTTTGAACCTTTTTAATAGTTGTGTTTGAGTCCCTCAATTGTCCTCAGTGTGAAAAGATGGATCTCAAAATCCTACAGTCACTACTGGAGATGGTTCAAATATGCAAAAAAAAAAAAAAAAATCCTTGAAAACTAATTTGCAGGACCTGGAGGATTTTTCTGAAGAACAGAGCTCAGTTTAATATAGTTCATTTATATCAGTGAGGATAGCAAACTGTGACATATTATACTCAAAAATTCTTCATACAGTGGACTACCAGTAAAATTGATAAAAATTTGGAGCCAAAAATTATTCAGACACTTTGACTTGACCATGTTTTGCTTAAGTGTTATCTGACACAAAACTGACAATAAACTGTATTAATGAATGAAATGTTCAAGGTGTCTGAATAAATTTTGGTTTGACTGATATGTGATATATATATATAACATTACTATATAGTAATGCGAATCAGAGCTTTATATTAGGTGCATTTATACAATGTATTTACAGTAGATGAATAATTATAGGTTGCGTTTTATGTTAAGGTGTCCTTGTTACAGTGTAATTAATTACACATTTAAGTACTGAGTGATATTAATTAACAGCATGTATTTATTATAGAGTTAAGTTTAGGATTAGGGTTTGGTTTAAGGTTAGTTGCATATAATTATGCATAATTTTCTGTTATTATTAAAGCAAGCACAACAAATATTACCATAATGTGGAAATATTTTCCCATGTACGAAAACAAGATTTAATGTTATTATTTCTATTATTATTATTGTTGTTGTTGCTGTAGTATTTTTTGCATCATAGAAATGGAAATTCTACAGTTCTAAAAATAAACTATTTTCTTCAAGCAATTACAATATCGTTTTTTATTTCTCTAATATTGAGGTGAAATATAATATTCCTTGACAGGTTTCATGAGATTTTCCTTCAAAGGTACAATGCGGTGGACATGATGTTCATAATATTATTATATATTACACTGAGGTGCTCTTGGGGTGCCAATGTATTTGCTGTATAACTCATGCAGGGCATTACAGCTGTGTGATGCAATCGCCATGGCAACAGATGCTGACTCTCAAAATGAAGTCTACTGGCCTGCATATGTGTTGATCACAATTTCCTGACAAACAGACCTTAAAAGACAGAAGAGATGCAATTTTTGGGGTTCAGACATGTCTCTAAAACACATTAATATCCAGTGAGATTGAGGGGAAGGAGAGGAAAAAGAGGGAGGTGTGGTTTATTAAGAGAGGGAAGCTATTTTAGGAACAGGGTCTGTCTGGATATGGTTTAAAGCCTCATTTCAATATCTGATGCAAGCCAAACTACAGTTGGAGTCAAACTCTGGAACAAACAAGTGCACTTGACTGCAGGAGGTCAAAGGTTGTGTGCCTGATGAAGCTCTGAGTTCTCATTGAGCCTGAAAACACACACAGAACATTCTGCCCACTAACAGACTTAATTAACTGGGCTTTCAGAAATCCACTAATTGTTCCCAGAGAGCAGTGTCAGACACAACAAAATACTGCCCAACATGAACTTACCCACTTCTAGAAGTGCTATAAAACAGTTATTAGTCAGAAAAGAATATCAATGTCCTTAATGAAAGTTCATTTCTGTACAAAAGTGTTGTTTCAACATGACATTCCTAACCGCAGATGGGTCATTCTATGAAATGGATGCCTTTTGCTTTATGAAAAAGTGATATTTAAAGGTGCTTTCAGTGGTTTTTCCCTCATTAAAAAGATAGAATGTACTTGTGCAAAATGATGTACACTTAGCCCAAAAACTGTTTTACATGAAGCAGCATGAGATCACAGGACAACACTCACTATTAACATATTTTGGTAACTCCCGTATTATTGGACACTTTTGATTGTTAAATAATGAATCATGGCTTACAAAGATAATTTGATGCTGATACTTCTACAAATATCTCCTTTAGTTATCAATTGTTTACCTAAAAGCTTGATTACAGGTGCATTCTGTGCACATTCAGACATTGAGACGCTGTGCAATATGTAAGAATTTTGCAGTAAAATATCCCAAAATCACTAGGCCGGTGTTATATATTTTGTTCAGTTGAGTACTTACAATATCCCAAATGTTTGCAACTATTTATAAATCGTGAAAAAAATTGCAATTTTAACCAAGGCTGCGGGACGTGTGAGGAGTCGTCTGTCAATCGCGTCATACCTGTGTTACCCTCAGTTTCCGGTTTTATTTTGTAGAAACCATGGAAACACCAAAGACGCTTTAATATATTACATGTTTTAATAGACAAGGGAACAACTGTTTGGATATATTTATAGACAGAAAACTAATTGTTGTTATATAACTCAACACATTTAGTCTTATTGTTTCGGCTGAATCTATTTTTCTTGATTGTTTGCGAGTACCACGCTTTACCATGCCTCAGAGAAAAACACTATTTTGTGAAGTAGCTAACATATCATAATCAGATACAGCTTTATTTTTAGTAACAGTAATACAGCATTTTCTCCATCATACAATATGTTTTAAAATTATTTGCATGCCATTTATCAACACAAGCCATCCAGTATTTAATATGATATTCTAAAATCGATCTATCTTACTGCAGTGTGTAACAGTGTCTCACAGCAGCCGCCGAGTAAACGCACAGAGTAACGTTATAACATCATTTTCAACACACTTAAATGTATCTAATATTATAAACAGAGCTGCGTTACCTCATACTCATGAACGGAAAAGCGGAAGCAACGCCGGCGATTGTGTCATAATAAAAGCCCCGCTGCTCGTGAGGCGTGTGTTGCGCAATCGCTCCAGCAGTCTCATTCAGTTCCCACAACACTCGGCCCTGCTCTGCTTCACACTACAGTGACGTTAATAATCGCATCCATGAACATGATTTCTTCCCGAGTACTATCCCAATTCTATTCCACCGTCCGTTGAGGTAAAGACCACACGTCCCAAGATTCCACGATCAAACTTGGCGTCATCAAGCTACGCCTTTGTTTTGAATAGGCCTCTAATGACCTTTAACGGACAAAAAAAATTACATATTGCACCTTTGAAGCTACATATCTTTTCTTGGTTAAAAGTTATCCAAAGTCAATTTTTGAGCAAGTACATAACCAGCCAGTGTTCAAAACTATCTCATTACCTTAACCTGATTCAAAACAGTAAGCTTGTAATAATGTTTTATAATTCAGGTGGTACTGGAGATTAGGAGGATAAATGGTTAGATATTAAAAGGAAACAGAGGTTTTACCAAAGTCTCTTTAAGACAAGTCATCTCACTCAGCGGCCATCTTTGAAATGCCTCTCGGGCATTCAATTGCAGCTCTTTGAATGAGGAAACATCAAATTCTCCAAAGCTGTTTGCCAAGCTTTCGATTAAATTTCATATTTGGAATCTGACAACATAAATTTTGTTTCTAAACACTCGAATCATGACAAAAAAATGTAATTTTTCAGGCTTAATCAAGCTAATGCGCATGCGCAGTCATTGTGTGACACATCGGAGGCACGCGTCTGACTGTTTCTATAGAAACCGGAGCTTCTAACGGCAGCTGCAGTGATGCGATGACTTTACCAATCGGCGATTGGCTCTTATTTAGAAGGCAGGACTTATTCTGCCATATTGCGCATCGCACTTTCTCCCATTCAAAACAATACGAGTGACGCGTCTTGCGTTATTCTATCTTTATATAGTTTTTATAGTCTTTGATTTTTCTGAGTTTAACGGCTCTGGCCGAGCTGTGATATAAACAAAACGCTATTGGCTATTTAAAAAAAAAAAAAAAAAAAGGGCAGGGCTGTTCGATATATCGCCTTGTCTTCCTGTTTCAGTCGAAATTTACGTCAACACATTGAATAATGCTGCGGGTTCCAAGACACTTCAGCGGGCCTTTAATAATATATTAAAAGTATTTATTGGGTAGGGTTGGAGGAAAGTGTTGGGTGTTTTTTTATTCTCCCAATATGGCAGAATCCATTTAATAATTTTAATAAATATAATCATTTACAATGCAAATAGCTGTAAATGTAATAGTAATAAAGTTTTCGTAATAAAACTAGTTTATACAGCAATAAAATAAAAATAGGCCATACATTGTGTATTGTCTGTGGCACCATGCCTAAACACATCCTTTACCTGCGACTAAAATCAATACAAAATATATCATGGCCTCTGTACCTTTTTGATTAAATATTAAATAGCCTAATATGTCACAGTCAGTGAACACATGTGCAATTATTAGTAGTTCCTGTAATCTGTGTGATTGACACTTATACTGCAGATTTCTAAATGTAACAAGGACATTGTAAAATAAAGAGTTAACAAAATCATCAATAACAACAGACAAGAACAGCTTTACCCAGAAAACTTTGTATTAACATATTTATGAACAATATGGCACACATACAGGCCTAAATGTGTATGTAAATGCACTGTAGCTTGTGCTGGATAAAGGCATCTGCTAATGGTATATGACAAGGGGCTGTCAAGCTCTGTGAAAAAAAGAAAAAAAAAAAAACACTAAAATTATGATTAAAATGTCAGAAAATTGTGCATACATGCACTATATTTGAAGTCGTCTTATCCTTGACCGTGGCACCCAAATCTCATTTATGACTCCTTATATTTGTGTCCCGGGTTTTGACATCATTGTCTCATAACCAATTTTGAAAGAGGAAGCATAAATAATGATTTTATTATAGGTTTTTTAATCATCGTATACAGCTTCAAGGAACTTTGAATATAGCACATGAGTCATACTTTTATGTCCTTTTTGCTTTAAAGCCTAATTAACCATTCACTGTTATTGTATGGAAAAGAAATGGCATGAAAAGACAGGGAAACTTTAGACATGTCTGTTCTGACTGACAATCTGTTCGCTAATAAGATTCTTTTATTGCTCTAGATGAGTGTATAGAAGGCATGAATCATTCTAAAAAAAAAAAAAAAGCAACACTTTAAATAATTCTGCCAAATTAGCATGAAATGTGCAACACAAAGTTCAAAGAAATGACTCAGCAGGATCGAGGTAGAGCAGTGCGAGTTTTCACAAAGATCACAGCTGAATCTATGGGGAATAACAAGGTCCTATTAGTTCCGTATGTCTTTTTCAGGCAGGTGGGGAGGGTTAAAGAGGTAAAACATTTTAGAAAAATCAATCAAGTTAAACCCAGTTGTACAAATCTTTCTTTAGATTTTGGAGACCCATACTTTACTGAACACAGATAGAATGAATAACTGTCTTCCATAAATATCACTAAAAGGCTCTTACATTATCTATAAGTACATTAACTCTGGCTCCATCCATTGCCCCATTAGAGCCGCTGGGTCACGCATCGTCATATCATGAAGACGGCATATCACGCAGACCGCTGAGAAATGCAAATCTGCAATCTAACGAGCTAAATTAGTATTCGAGTCCTGTAGAGGTGCCTCAATCTAAAGCTCAAACATAAGGGATCATATTAAACAGATGAGATGTTTGAAATGAAACCATGTGAGATGATATTCACTTTCCCTCCGTAATTGGCGTTATTGAATCATAATGAACATCTTGTCGCATTGAAATGCAAATGTATAACAAGATTTAAACCGAAACAATGAAAACCGTTGCATTTATTCAGACCTTCGCAACAACACATGAACATGTCCATTTGGCATAGGACAAAGTAAGGGCAAAAGTAATTCTATAGCCTTGACACGCGTCCTTTTTTAAGTGGTGTCTCAGAGGGGCATTCATTACCCAGAAAATCTGTCCCTGCTGCTTAACTATACTGCTGGCTATTTGCGCTATAACAATTTTCCGCCGTTTCCTGTAAAGGTCACAAACAACATCTGCCACTGAAAACAATGTCCGTCTAGACTGAAATGCCACCGGAGACTTAGAAAAGAAATAAATCGCTGTGATTAACTCTGGATGAGTTTTTAAGAGTGCTTAGTGGATAAAGTCAACATAATCTACAGATTTGAAGTAAATAATATGTACCAGTACGGGAAAGCAGAGTAAGTGTTAATGGGTAAGCTGTGTCACTCAACTTACCCACTTTCCCCCAACATATAATCCACCACCGGCCAAGTCAATGCTCTATTGTTTGTCATATTTATTGATTAATATCTTCTTCTTTTTTTTAGTTTTTGTGTTCTTTTTGTCTTTTCTGCTTATTTTGGGATGTAAGACTCTTCAATAACTTCAATAAAAGTGAAAATTTATACAATTGTCATCTACTTCACAGGCTGTCATGTTATTGTAGATATCTATGTGGATCCTGAGGGTCAGATTGTTCGGAATAATTTGTTAAAATAGTTTAATACCTAAAATTTTTCTGTAGTGTTACATGCTTAGACTACATGGGATATTTGTACTTTCAAAATACCTTTGTCAAATGCAGAACCGTCTAAAAAATATTGAAATTGTATTATTTTTACACTAACACACACACATATATATATATATATATATATATATATATATATATATATATATATATATATATATATATATATATTTATATATATATATATATATATATATATAAAACGTTAACCTAAAACCTTGAGGGAAAATGTTTGTCAGTGATGCACTTAAAAAATAAAATGAAAAAAATCAATAAGTTAAGGCAACAATTTAATGGTGCCTTATTTATATTTAACCTTTTTTTTTTTTTAGTAACACTTTACAATAAGGTTTCATTTGTTAACATTAGCCAACATGAGCCAATAATGAACGTTACGAGTTGGTGGTTGCAGGAAAGCATGATGATGGCGTACAAAACAAAACAGTCTTTATTAATAATCCCAAAACACTCAAAACACACAGGAGAAAGTAAACCACACTTAATGCCAATGAGAACTGTCAAAGAACAACAGGACTATATATATATATAGGGGTTAAACAAAGGAAAACTACACTAGACAGTGAAACTAATATGTAACTATAGAAACAAACAAGGACATAATCAGCAACCAATCTGACACTAAACAGACCAGAGAAACAGGAACTAAAGGAAAGTATCAAAGTAATAGTCCACTGACTGTTAAAAAACAACACTTTTTTATTACAGTGTCCTTGTTACATATATTACATGTACTTACAGTAGTAATATCAGGAAATTATGCATACATACACCCTGAACCTAACCCTATTCCTAACTAGTAAGTACACTTCTACAGCTTTTTATGGCTACATTTTAATTTTAGGAATTGTTACAATGTAATTATACAAATAAGTATTAGTTATTAGAGTTATTAACTAAGGTTAATCTATTAAATGTGAACTAACATGAATATTTTTAATACCTAACATTAACAAAGGTTAATAAATGTTGTAAAACTGCATAGGTTATTGTTAGTTAATCCATGAAAGGTTAACACCATTTTACGTCTAAAGTTGAGTTTTACAAAATTGGCAGAGTTCTCTTTAGGGAGAACAGAAGAAAGTCCTGGAAGATTCTGTTTCCTTTCTGCTCAGGATGTCTGGGTCACAAATCATCACACGTCAGCGTCTGCTCTGTGTCCATAAATCACTGCAGTTTGACTTGTGTGAGCGCTGTTAGCTTAACCACATTACACACAGAGATTAAAAAAATATCCCTTGGGAAGACTTAAACGAAAACCTGCTGACAAAAGGACATTTTTACAAGGTAACTAAATGATTCTAAAAAATCCATACTTCATGACCCCTGATTATATCAATACTTTCTGACATTTATTATAGGCAGGACCAAGTTCTGCTCTTTTAGATGAGAACATCCATATTAATTTTCAATTATATATCGACAGCCGGCAATGACGACATGTTTTAATGCAACAAGAGATATGATTCTTCCAAATGCACAAAGTTGCAGGGAATGGAGTTACCATTCCACTTGTTGAATTACAGTGAAAAAGTACTCTTACCAAAGACTATAGAATAACACAAGACATGTCACTCGTATTGTTTTGAATGAGAGAAAGTGTAACGCGCAATATGGCGGAATTAGTCCCGCCTTCTAAATAAGAGCCAATCGGCGACTGGTGAAGTCATCGCGTCACTGCAGCAGCCGTTAGAATCACCGGTTTCTATAGAAACAGTCAGACACGCGCCTCCGAAGAGACGCGCATTTAGGTCTGCGCATGCGCATTAGCTTGAGTGTTTAGAAACTAAATTTATGAGCCGGTTGTTAGATTTCATTAGTGATTTAAAATATGAAATTTAAGCGTAAGGTTGGCGAACAGTTTTGGAGAATTTGATGTTTCCCTATTCAAAGAGATTGCATGATGCCCAGGATGCCCAAGTGGCTTTTCAAAGATGGCCGCCGAGTGAAATGACTTGTCTTAAAGGGACTTTGCTCTTACTAACTGTGCCTGGTGTCTAGGCCGTGATTTTGCCAAATTGTACATGTTCCTGGATCAGGTTGGTTCTAAAACAACCTTTCAATTAAAAAAATATAGAGCCCTAATCATTAACTGCCATTTAAATGGAAGAGAAATGTTAAAAAGTTTTTCAACCAAAAATTTCTTCTTTAATTTACCACTTACAGTAGATTTGAAGATTTCTTTGGGTGTTTAAAGGGATAGTTTACACAAAAATCTTACCCTCATGTTGTTCCAAACCTGTATGAGTTTCTTTCTTCTGTTGAACACAAAAAATATATATATTTTGAAGGATATTAGTAATCAAACAGTTGACAGTAGCCACTGACTTCCATAGTAAAATATTACTGAAGTCAATGGCTACCATCAAATGTCTGGTTACCAACGTTCTTTAAAATATCTCCCTCTGTGTTCAACAGAAGAAAGAAACTCTTACAGGTTTGGAACATTTTTGGGTGAACTATCCCTTTAAGGGAAAGTGGCAAAACAGTAATTGGGATTCTGTAACCAGAAAACCCCTGCGCAGTGCTGTGTCAGTATCTTGAGTCTTGCACCAAGAACACTCACACAACTGCTGTGTGTCTCTCTGCTGTCAGGTATGAATATCTCTTACTCTTAGATTCATCTTTGAGCAAATGATGTTATGTATTTATCATTTCAGAACTGGCTTATAATTGTGTAATTGGCATGATACATTTTTACCTGACAAATAAAATTTTCTTTTTAATTGATTCTGTATTCTTCTGAAATCACTTATGACTAGTAGATTAAAGTATAGTCTGGTGTTTCCACAAACATTGTGTCCAGGATAGGTCAAACTGAAGGCCCACAAATGAATGGAGCATGGGGCACATCATCTGGAACCTTTTAATTACTGTCTATCACTGATAGCAAGTTGTATCAACATGACTAAGAAAAAAAAATATTTTTTTTTTGTTATGAGCAAGCATGTAGCAGACAACTTAAAGGTAAGTGTTAACCCTGCATCCTCTGTATAAAATCATAACCTTCGATTTTTGTCCTTGAGATCTGCAAATAACCCAGCATGAGACTCTGCGACATTGGATCCCTAATGAACATGGTTGCCAGGTTTTCACAGCAAAACTCGCCCGACTGCTACGCAAAACTAGCCCATTCATGTTTCAAGGGTAAAATCCCTTGGTAAAATTCACATTCCAGAGGCTAAACACCATGTCATTTGGTGTCGCTTCAACCCACGGACATGAAAAACAACCCGCGGCAACAGTGTAAAATCAGCTGCGGGAAATCAGCAGACTTGGCAACACTGCTAATGAACAGCGTTTTGGGGGGTTGAAAACACTAAATATCATGTTATTTGGTGTTGCTTCAACCTGCGGACATGAAAAACAACCCACGGCAATGGTGTAAAAGTAGCCCAATTCTGCGGGAAATCCGCGGACTTGGCAACACTGCTAATGAACAACATTTTGGGGGCTTGAAAACGCTAGATACCATGTTATGTGGTGTTGCTTCAACCTGCGGACATGAAAAACAACCTGCGGCAATGGTGTAAAAGTAGCCCAATTCCGTGGGAAATCCACAGACTTGGCAACACTGCTAATGAACAGCATTTTGGGGGCTTGAAAATACTAAATATCGTGTTATTTAGTGTCGCATCAACCTGCGGACATGAAAAACAACCCGCGGAAATGGTGTTAAAGTAGCCCAATTTCGCAGGAAATTTATGGACTTGGCAACACTGCTAATGAACAACATTTTGAGGGCTTGAAAGCGCTAAATGTAATGTCATTTGGTGTCGCTTCAACCCGCAGACATGAAAAACAACCCGCAGCAACGGTGTAAAAGCAGCCCAATTCCACGCAAAATCCATGGACTTGGCAACACTGCTAATGAACAACATTTTGGGGGCTTGGAAACGCTAAATATCATGTTATTTGGTGTCGCTTCATCCTGCGGACATGAAAAACAACCCGCGACAATAGTGTAAAAGTAGCCCAATTCCGCGGGAAATCCGCGGACTTGGAAACACTGCTAATGGACAACATTTTGGGGGCTTGAAAACGCTAAATACCATGTTATGTGGTGTTGCTTCAACCTGCGGACATGAAAAACAACCCGCGACAATAGTGTAAAAGTAGCCCAATTCCGCGGGAAATCTGCGGACTTGGCAACACTGCTAATGAACAACATTTTGGGGGCTTGAAAACGCTAAATACCATGTTATGTGGTGTTGCTTCAACCTGCGGACATGAAAAACAACCTGCGGCAATGGTGTAAAAGTAGCCCAATTCCGTGGGAAATGCACAGACTTGGCAACACTGCTAATGAACAGCATTTTGGGGGCTTGAAAATGCTAAATATCGTGTTATTTAGTGTCGCTTCAACCTGCGGACATGAAAAACAACCCATGGCAATGGTGTTAAAGTAGCCCAATTTCGCAGGAAATCCACGGACTTGGCAACACTGCTAATGAACAACATTTTGGGGGCTTGAAAGCGCTAAATGTAATGTCAATTGGTGTCGCTTCAACCCGCAGACATGAAAAACAACCCGCAGCAACGGTGTAAAAGCAGCCCAATTCCACGCAAAATCCACGGACTTGGCAACACTAGCATTTTGGGGGTTTAAAAACACTAACTATGTTATTTAGTATGGGTGTGATGCGAGACTATAATGTGACGAGATTTCTCATCGAAGTGAAAAGTAGTCTGGTGATGTTGCCATGACAGAGTGGTTAGGATGATTAGGAAAGAATATGCCACCGCTACGTATACATTACGCCTCCACTATCATTTTGCTTTGTATTTAAATAAAAAAAAAACATTTAATTCAGTTGGATAACGGTCACTGCCGCTCCATATTCACAGAGTATGCGCGATCACGAAAGTGAAAGTAAACGCAAGCGCACATTCAAACATGATTTCAATACCCCGCATTTTGAAAGCGGCTCCCTGATGAATACAAATATTTCTCAATATGAAAGCTATTTTAGGCTGGGCAGTGTAGTTGTAACCATCTCTTAGCTCTGTATCAAAGAAAAATTTGGTCTTATTTGGTCTTATTTGCACTTTGCAATAGTGTAAAAGTAGCCCAATTCCACGGGAAATCTGTGGACTTGGCAACACTGCTAATGAACAACATTTTGGGGGCCTCAAAACGCTAAATATCATGTTATTTGGTGTCGCTTCATCCTGCGGACATGAAAAACAACCCGCGGCAACGGTGTAAAAGCAGCCCAGTTCCACAGGAAATCCGCGGACTTGGCAACACTGCTAATAAACAGCGTTTTGGGGGCTTGAAAACACAAAATATCATTTTATTTAGTGTCACTTCAACCTGCGGACATGAAAAACAACCCGTGGCAATTGTGTAAAAGTATCCCAATTCCGCGGGAAATCCACAGACTTGGCAACACTGCTAATGAACAACATTTCGGGGGCTTGAAAACGCTAAATATCATGTTATTTGGTGTCGCTTCATCCTGTGGACATGAAAAACAACCCGCGACTACGGTGTAAAAGTAGCCCAATTCCGCGGGAAATCTGCGGACTTGGCAACACTGCTAATGAACAGCGTTTTGGGGGCCTGCAAACACAAGTGCAAGTTTGAAAGTGCAAGTTACCATTATCGTCTCCTTGTAAACAACAAAAATGTGAATTTGTGAAAGCGCTGACGTCATGCGCATGTATATTACATTTTCAGTCTATAGGCGCATAGAGTTTCTTTGAAAAGTGACATCGCCAACCACAGGCCTGGCATGAACAATATAGTGTTTTTAGTTGTTTTCGTGGATCCGTGTGAACGGGGATCATTTTGACAATCTTGTCGTCTGTGCAAAAGTTTTTAGTACATCGTTTTCGTGTAAACATACACTCAGTAAAAATTTGAATCTAGAGTCAGATTAAATACGGAGCTAGAGTCAGATTGAAATGAAATTATTACAAATTACAGAATCGCATATAAAAGACCTACACGCATTATACCTTCACCCATGCCATTGGAATCCATTGTTGGGCCAGTGAGTGGTCCTCCCTGAAGGATTTTATGTCTATTTGTTTTATGTCAATATTGACCTATGGCAACTAAATTAGTAAATCATCCTGTCCTCATCATCCTGTACGTTAAACTCATCTCTGTATGTTAAGGAGAGCTAACATGATGAATCACTCAATTTGTTCAATTATATCAGACATCATAAGAATGTCATCTATGTGTGAGTATGCAAAGAGAACTCAATATAGTTCATCAAATATCCAAACTAAGCACTTGATTCAGGTCACCAGTTAACAAGTTTCTATTTTAGACACATTTCTAGAATAGATGTTAAACCATTTGCTTGAAAGGTGTATTAACTTCAGGACATTAACCTTCTGAACTGTTGCCCTTTACTGGAATAACTGCCAACTTCTGCGGCTCTACCAGATCTACAGCATTGAGTGCAACTCTGTTAATGATGCAGTTCATAATCCAAAGCATAATCCTCAGGTGACCATCATGGAAAATGCAAAGATCCATCACAGGCAGGCATAGAACCAGCTGCACATCTTGACGTGTGGGCGATGGATTATTTGTGCATTATATCTTTGGGTTCTCCCTAGACGCCTCTCCTCAACCCACATGCTTTCCGCTTAAAATGCAGCAATGCTCCTCACTAAAACGGGATTAATATTAATCATATCTGCTAACGAGGCTGGGCGAATAATGAAGGCCAAAAGGCGTTGTGATTCACCGCAAGGTTTTTTGAAGCAGCACCCAGCTCAGCCTGATGAGGAAAGGGAAGCCACAGCAGTGTCACACAGATGTCATAGCGGGCAAAACAGGGCAATCTGATGAAACATGGAGGAAACAGCCAGGCAGAGCTAACAGACCTAACCAAATGTTTTCAGGCAAACAACAAATAGCAGACGCAGGGAAGTTTTGACTGTTATTGCACCATGTCGCTTACTGTTTTTGGAAGCGAGCGGCTGGAATGGAATGCACTACTTGAGGAAAAAACTGAGTGGTGTTTCCCAGTAACATTTGCTACATGTCATATACTCTTCAGTGTTCAGAGAGCACTGCTATGTGGTTGCTCAGGTTTTCTTAATTGCTATCCAATTGTCATAATGCTGGTAGGGTGTTCCTCTGTGGTTGCTTTGTTGTGTTGGTAGTGGTTTTTAGTCTTTCAGTTACTGATGCAAAATAGTCATTGGTTCTTAAAGGGATAGTTCACCCAAAAATGAAAATTCTGTCATCATTTACTCACCCTCAAGTAATTCCAAACCTTTATGAATTTCTTTGTTCTGCGGAAGAATGGAAGATATTTGGAGGAATGTCAGTAACCAAACAGATCTTGCCCCATTTACTACCATAGTAGGTAAATAAATACTATGGTATTTATTGGGGGACAAGTTCTGTTTGGTTACTGACATTCTTCCAAATATCTTCCTTTTTCCTCAGGTAGTGCATTCCATTCCAGCCTCCCGCTTCCAAAAACAGTAAGCGACATGGTGGAATAACAATCAAATCTTCCCTGCATATGTGCTATTTGTTGTTTGCCTGAAAACATTTGGTTAGGTCTGTTAGCTCTGCCTGGCTTTTTCCCTTTAAACAGCAGAGCAAAGTCCACACTAATGACTTTGTATGTAACTAAGGGCTTGTTCACTCGTTTTTGCTGTTAAAAATGCAAGATGCTGGTCAGTGAAGTTTCAGCTCAAAATACCCCATAGATTTTTTTTTTTGTTAATTTTTTTAAAATGCCGATTCAACGTGCTTCCCTTTTAAATGCTGGCGCTCTCCGCCCCCAAGCTTGCGACTCTATAATACATTGCATAAACTAAGTTCACACAGCTAATATAACCCTCAAAATGGATCTGTACAAAGTGTTCATCATTCAGCATACCTGATTATGTAAGTATGGTATTTATTTGGATATTATATTATATTATATTTATATGGTAACTTTACCCACATTTAACAGTACATTAGCAACATGCTAACGAAACATTTAGAAAGACAATTTACAAATATCACTAAAAATATCATGTTATCGTGGATCATGTCAGTTATTATTACTCCATCTGCCATTTTTCGCTATATGCTTACCTGCATAAAGTCTGATGATTCAGCTGTGCACAGCTCCAGACGTTAATACTGGCTTGTGTAATGCCTTGAACATGGGCTGGCATATGCAAATATTGGGGGCGTACATATTAATGATCCCGACTGTTGCGTCACAGTCGGTGTTATGTTGAGATTCGCCTGTTCTTCGGAGGTCTTTTTTTTTTAAAAAAATGAGATTTACATAAGGAGGAGGAAACAATGGTGTTTGAGACTCACTGTATGTCATTTCCATGTACTGAACTCTTGTTATTTAACTATGCCAAGTTAAATTCAATTTTCAATTCTATGGCATCTTTAACTTGAATGCCTTATCATGCAAAATGATACACGAACACTACTGACCAACACCTCAATCTAGTGTGTTTACATTGAAAAACAATGGAAAAGTAGCGAAGTGGAATGGAACACCATGTTCTGTGTGAACGGCCCATACTCTGCACATAATTTGGTTGCACCATTTGATTTTAATGCAGAACTTTGCTAGAAGGTTGTAATGAGCTCTCTGTAAGTTACTGCGTAGTGATATAATAATATAATAATAAGCAGACTTCAAATAGTTTACAGTAGTTATACTGAGAAGCCATGCATTTTGATTTTCACTTCATATTGAGGTTGATGTTCCTAACTTTTTGTGCATGTCAGTGGTAAATTATTGGAAATTTAGATTAAATGCTCATGAAATACCATTAATTGTATTGTTAATATGCAAATAATATCCTAAAATGAATAAGGGGCATTAAATATAATCTCAATACAATAAACTCATTATTTAGTTTATATTGCTTTGAATTGTAAATATTTGTGTATATTTTTGCTTATTTTCATCATCATCATTATTATTATGGACACATGGAAACTTATTTTCTCTTATGTATAATAAAGCATTGCTTTGTTTAGCATTGTCTCTTGCCACCACAATCACTCCAAATTTTATCCTAATCTCTATGGGCCAGTTGTTCAAAAAGTTTAATCTGGATCAGAAGGATCTGGATTTGGAAATCCCATGTTTTGCTATCCAGGATCAGGTAATCCATCTTACTTTTGTGCTGGTTTTTCAACGAAAAATTGGATTGGATCACTGTGATCCAGATCTTTTCCAGATTACCAAATCTGGATTTCCAGTGCTCTACGGAGCCCCTGAATGGACATGATGATAGAGAGAATATGGGTTTTGAATTAAATATAAGATTTTTGTTGGATATTTACAACTGTTTGGGGATTGTTTTATGGAACCAAAATCTTTTTAACTTCACAGTAGGTTACCGAAAGGCTAAATATGTAGGCTAATGTCTATTTCTAATTTATTTAACAGTTGAACTAATCAAGAGCAAAATAAAAATAAAAGTATATACACTAAATGATACAAAAGTATTATTTGGCCAATTTTAAAGTTTTACTACATTTTCCTCCTGAAATCAACCTTGAAATCCTACCCCCTGTTGGGATCAGGATAATCCTGTTTTTTTTTTGGATCAAAGTTATCCAAATCCTACTGACAAGTTTTGAACAATACAAACTGAAGGTTTGATCCAGATTAAAACTAGGATTGGATTCCGTGATCTAATCTGATTTCAGAATCCCTTTTTCCTTTTGAACAACCCATTTTCAAGATTTGATCCAATCCAATGGCCGAAATCCGATCAGATTACTTTTGAACAACTGGCCCTCTTCCAACCGTAGACCAAAGTAAGAGGTTGTAATAGTTAAGAGTTTGTACAACTCCCTAAACTTAACTATGAGCAATAATAATAGTGATACCATTAGTAGAAATGAACATTCTCTTCAGGCCGTAAAGGTGCACAAGTACAAAAGGCAATTATGTTCTGACGTGAACCACTCTTGGGTTCCTGTGTCTCAATCACAGAACACGTCAGCGCTCAGATGATTCTGCCGCAGTCTGCTGAGTAACAGATATATGACCAGCGCTGATAGAGGACACATAGTCCAAGGACAGATGAGTAGAGCCTATTGAAATTGATTCAGAGCTGGAATGTCAGCATTTGTCTCTGTGAGTCTGTCCTGCTCAATCATTTCTGTGAAAACAACCTTCAGAGGCTATATATGTATTTGATCTCACAGACTCAAGAGCAACGACCATTAGAAACTGTAATCTGATGCTCTTGGTCTGGGCATGATGGAAGGTCAGAATCAAAAGTTAAGTGCGTTTATGCTATTGAACTAAGAAAGGTTTGCTCACAACTCATAACTCGGTCAAATGCTGTCAAACTCGCATAGGTTTTAAAGCAATAGATTACTGTGAAAATGACAATTCTGTTATCTTGTACTCATTCTAGTGTAATTATAAACCTGTAGTTCTTCTGTTGAACTTGCAGATAGTCGAAGCTACTTTTTTCATACAATGAAAATAAATGGGGAAAGATCCTGACAAGCTTCAAAAATGAATCCATCTTAAAGCAGAACTAAGTAACTTTTTTTTACCTTCATAAATAGTTTTCTAAGTCCTTACTATGGTTAATTGACTTGTAGTGGTGTGTTTGAGGTGAGCACTAACCCCCTCTGGAACGTCTACGCCAGAAAACAGCACTTGCAAGTTGAGCTGTACCGACCCGAAACAATCTTGCCTCATGTTCACGTTTATGCGAGAGCGACAAAATGCTTTACGTTAATTCAAAAACAATGTATATATTATGACTTTATAAGACAATTTTGAAAATTACCCACCTCCATCGAGTGTACTGTATTTGCAAATTAACCACCTCCTCTTTCTTGTACTGTATTTGCAAAACTACTGCGCTGGTGAGCGTTATAGTCATTGTAGTCCAGAGCTGCGCTTGGAGTATTTACGACCTGTAGGGGGAGTTTCGCAAATCTAGTTCGGCTTTAAAATGGAACAAGATTTAAGGGTAACACTTTAGTATGGGGAACATATTCACTATTAACTATGACTTTTGCCACAATAAACTGCTAATTTTCTGCTTATTAATAGTTAGGTAGCTGTTGTATCCTTAAAATGATTAGCTCACTTCAGAATTAAAATTTTCTGATAATTTACTCACCCCCATGTCATTCAAGATGTTCATGTCTTTCTTCTTCAGTCGAAAAGAAATTATGGTTTTTGAGGAAAACATTCCAGGATTTTTCTTCATATAGTGGACTTCAAAGGCTACCAACGGGTTGAAGGTCCAAACTGCAGTTTCAGTGCAGCTTCAAAGGGCTCTACACGATCCCAGATGGGTCTTATCTAGAAAAACGATTGGTCATTTTCTAAAAAAAATTGTTGATTTACCTTTTTTTTTTAAGGAAAGGCTGTTTGACTTGGTCTTTGCATGCTCTCTTTGTAAACACATGCTCGGTACATCCGCCTACGTCACGCGTGAACTTTCCAACATGGTTACGTAATGCGTTTTTATTTTTTTTTAGAAAATGGACGATCGTTTCGCTATATAAGACCTTTATTCCTCGTCTGGGATCATGTAGAGCCCTTTAAAGCTGCAATGAAACTGCAGTTTGGACCATCAGCCCATTGGTAGATGTTGAAGTCCAGTATTATGGAGAAAAATCCTGGATTGTTTTCCTCAGAACCCATAATTTCTTTTTGTTTGAGGAAAGAAAGACAAACATCATGGATGACATGGACCATCAGCCCATTGGTAGATGTTGAAGTCCAGTATTACGGAGAAAAATCCTGGATTGTTTTCCTCAGAAACCATAATTTCTTTTCGTTTGAAGAAAGAAAGACAAACATCCTGGATGACATGGGGGTGAGTAAATCATCAGGAAATTTTAATTCTGAAGTGAATTAATCCTAGGATTATGCAGAGCATGGCATTAATATCTAGTGTATAAGTACTAATAAACAGCCAAAATGCTAGTAATATGCAAGTAGTTAAAAGTGAGAATTGAACCCTAAAATAAAATGTTACTAATTTAGGTAATCATTTACTTATAAGCTTCCCATCTGGCAGAGCTCACAAAAAACAACTTGTGGTCAAACAGATGTTCACTTGATCAGTAACGGTGTTTCAAATTTAAATATTCTTATCTGTGAATGAGAATTATGGCTTGACAAGACATGGATTATAGCATGTGACTTGTCTACTTTTGTAGAAAGAATTTTTTTAATTGTCAGTTTGTGATGTCATAATGGTTTTTGGATTCCTGAAGATTTTTTTTGTTCCACATTGTTTTTTTCTTTGACTTTACACCTGATACATCACTTAAACTGTTTCGCTGTAATATAAATGTCATTTGAACTTGTTCACTGATATTTTATTTTTGTATTGATTTTTCAGAGGTGTTTCACTCGTTTTTTTAATTATGCATTGCATTGCATTGTACATGGTTAAAATACATTTCCGTAAACCTAACGGATAAATGTCCTGGCAGAAAATTACCAGTACCTTTTCAGTATTTCTGCTGATTTTTTTCTTACAGTGCAAGACACATTATGCCACCTTGCAAGACTGAACAATGAATGTAGTGCTACAAAACTAAAAGTGTTATGCAAATTCATCAGAACTGAAAAACAGACATGATGTGAATTAGATGTGGAATCAAAGCATATGGGTAATTTGTTATCGTCCTTTTCATTTGCAGAGCTGCAATATGTCTAGTATTGTAGACGGCTTTTACATGGCTGTCACTGGATGGTAAGAAATCATCAGTAATCACATTAGCTGGTGTATTTTGTGTTTTCCCCTGGGCATTCTATCTATAGCTTTTAGAAAAGGAAAATGTTGAACAGCAAAATGACCTTAACCAGTATATCAGAACTTGAAAAGGAACAGGAGCTACATAGAGTTGAAATCTTTGTAAGAAGTACTTGAATTATATCTCTGCACTTATTGAAGAAGGAAATCCCTGAAACTTTAAAACCATTACTGAGTAAAAGTACCTTTAGTGGTTTAGCTTATATAGTTCTTTCTAGTTTTCTTTAAAAAAAAAAAAAAAATGTAGAAAAAAAGGAAGAAATAAGTAGAAATTCAATGCTGACATAACACAGTATGTAGGTCAGATGGAAATCAGAAATGCAAATAAATGTTTAAGTAAATATGGTGTATTAAATCATTTAGACATTTTGTTGTATTTTCAAATATTTAGGCCCTGTTTACTCTAGTGCGTTTTTGTTTTAAAACGCACAAGTTTTGCTACGGTTACTTCTGTCGTTTACACTACGCCGACGTTTTCGATCCTCGAAAACTGAGACTTTTGAAAATGCTGCAGACCCCGTTTTAGTTTGAAAACGGCGGGGTTGCGTTTTAGTGTAAACATACCAAAACGGAGACTTTTGAAAACAATGGCGTGCCTCCGTTCGCTCTGCATATCCTTGATGACCATGTAAATGATAGCATGGAGACTGACCTGTGACCTTTGCTAGCTTTGTTGTCATTTTTAGCAGCCATTGTGCAGTGAAGCTGCCTACATGCGCAAAAGGCAACTGTTCATACTTGTACGGACATGTCCAGTGTGCATTAACAGTTATGTGACACGCGTTTTCAATCGTGTAGTGTAGACGGAGATCGTTTATGAAACGCTGTGGAAACGCCAGTGTAGACGAGGATCGTTTTCATTTTTAAAATGAAAACGCACTAGTGTAAACGGAGCCTTAGTCACTTATGGAACATGGAACAGATATAATGAATATAATATATAATATAATAAAGACAATCATTTAACATAATCCTATACATACAATTATATCTGTTATTGACATAAATTAAGTTTTAGGCCTTCTTTTTTGTAATGGTATTTGCTTTCTACATTTGTAAGACATTTTAGAAATTCCTGGGGTTAATCTGTATATTTAAAAAAAATATATATTCTTACTAGAATAAGATTTACAAATAAATACCAAATACAATAATAAAGACAATATGGAAAATTTTTTTTTGCATTTGGTGCACATTACTTGCTTATTAATTGCACACCTGCTCACTGTGAAATCTCATTGGCCCAAAAAGCAGCTCCATATAAATTTACATTAAAAATCAAATATGTTCTGGTAGCTGTGATTGTGTTTAAGTCATTTTGTGTTCATTGTAGACAAATTATTAGTTGCTAAACACTTCCTTTAGGACACAGAGCCACAGTACATACAATATTTTGCTTGTTTTTGCAAACTGAGCGACAAATAACGGAGCTTGTATCAAACTGCCAAATGTGATTTCAGTAAACGAGGCTTCGTTACATCAGAAGTGTTTCAAAATTTCAGTGATTCGCAACTGGGTCACTTTGGCAGTTTGATACACGCTCCGAACCACTGATTCAAAACAAAAGATTCGTAAAACTTCGAAGCTTCATGAAGCAGTGTTTTGAAATCACCCACACAGCAAAATCCTCAGAGTTAAATAAACTCTGCTAAGATTACATGTGGTCCCACTCTGCTTAGTGTTAAAGTAACACTGAATCAGAGTTAAAGTTAATGAGATAATTAAGTGATGATTGAGCATTAGTGATGAACACCTGCTGTTAACAAGCAGAATCACTGAAGAAAAACACAAGAACTACAACTGACTTCAGCCACAGCCTTAGATGAAATCAACTGAACATAAAAAACATAAAATCTCTCAAGATCTGATTAAACAACTCCAGAAACAGCATGTTATCTCATTAACTTTAGCTCTGCTTTATTGTTATTTTAACTCTATGTAGAGAGGGACCATATGTTCTCTAAGCAGAGTTGATTTAACTCTGCAGATTTTGCTGTGCATCACTAAATATTGTTGAATAAAGTCGTTATTTTGGTTTTTTTGGTGCACAAAAAGTATTCTCATCACCTCATAACATTAACACTTAACCAGACCCAACGCTGCGACACGCAACGCTTCTATTTTGGAAATGGTTTCTATTTCTCCACGACGTTGCGGCTAGAACAATCCCACAAAGTATGGCAATGATATTATCAGGTAATTTATGTGGTGTATTTAATGTTAAAAGCGTCTAATGTGAGTTTGAATATAATTCTGTGTCCCCAGCTTTTTAGCTGTAATGAAAACAACACTAGCTAATTCACCTCAGAACTTGAATATCAATAAATGGGCGCACAAACGTTCAAACTGTCAACTCAGCGCCAACAAACAAGTGTATTCTATTACAAAGATTGGTTCAGTACTTTAAATAATGTTTAAATAGTGTAATATTTATTAATTTTTTCTATGTACTTGCCCATTTCATTGTGTCTGCTGTGTTGTTGCCGAGAGAGCCCGCCCACACTCTCTTCTGATTGGCTGTGGTTTTTGATTGATTTTATCACTTCTCTTTGTCGCGTCACGTCTAGTGTGGACAGTCAAATTGCTAGAACCTTATGGCATTGCGTCTGGTTGGGACACGGTGTGAGGTTCTACATGTGCAGTCACATGAACTGTTTTAAATATGTCTTTAGTAGCTTTCTGGCCATCTGAAAGTGTTAATTATCCTGCTGTCGATGTAAGCCTCACTGAGCCATTGGGTTTTAACAAAAATATCTTAATTTGGGTTCAGAATATGAACAAAGGTCTTTCGGGTTTGGAATGACATGAGGGTGAGTAATTAATGACGGAATTTTCATTTTTGGGCTTTCATTTTTAAACTTACTTAACTACAATGCCATGTAAATTCACAACTGCACATGGATTCAGCTAGGCATTCATTCTGTGTTGATAAACTCCATATCCCATCACTCTTGCAGGTTCTCATTATATGGCACATCTCAGATGCAGGCGCCATGGTGATTTGAATGTGTTTTTAATTCATGTGAATGGCCTGGCAGAGCTGCTGCGGGCCGTTAATTACCTGCCACTGTGAACATCAGTCAGTCTAATGAGAGGAACTCCCGCCCTGCATGCGGCACGCATATTAAGACTCTAATCAGCAAACCTGCAGCACGCGGCCATAGGGACCTGACTACTTCCTACCCCATATAAAAACGGTAAAAATTATGTGGATTTTGAAAACATGGGTTTGAAATGGCTTTAATGAGGGTACAGCATGGATCCAAGATTTTTAAGGGTGATACGGGGCAATGCAAGTCTTATCTAACTGTCTGATTAAAGTTAATTTTGTGAAATCGGCTGTATCCCTTCTTACTCTCTTTTCACATAAACAAAAACAACAACAACAACAACAACAACAAAAAAAAATCAATCGATAATGCATTTCATTTTTTAATTTGCTTCACATCAGGGTCCTCATCACCCCATCTTACAAGTAAAAGGGGCAAAATGGCAACAAAATTTAAACAAAAAAAGTCCCCCTGTGGTGAAAATCAAGTTTTTAATGTCATATGTCTACATGGTGTTTTTAATGTGCTCTAAGACAAACCATGTGCAAATTTATCAGTAAACACCATCGTGGAGTATTTTCTCCTTAAAACTGCAGTGAACCTAAAAAACACGGTTTGAAATTGACGGTTTCTTATGTCACAAACTACCTTGTAACCAATCACACATTCAGCTACTAAAGACGTATTTAAAACAGTTCATGTGACTACAGTGGTTAAACCTTAATGTTACAAAGCGACGAGAATGACGAGACTTTTCAACAATATCTAGTGATGGCTGATTTCAAAACACTGCTTCGAAGCTTTACAAATCTTTTGTTTCGAATCAGTGGTTCGGAGTGCCAAAGTCACGTAATTTCAGTAAATGAGGCTTCGTTACGTCAAAAGTGTTTCAAAATTTCGATAGTTCATGTAACTTTGGTAGTTTGATACGTGATCCGAACCACTGATTCAAAACAAAAGATTCGTAAAGCTTCGAAACAGTGTTTTGAAAGCAGCCATCACTAAATATTGTCGTTAATTAGTTGTTGTTGTTTTTTTGGCGCACAAAAGGTATTCTCGTCACTTTGTAATATTAAGGTTGAACCACTGTAGTCACATGAACTGTTTTAAATATGATTTTAGTAGCTTTCTGGGTATCTGAAATTGTTAATTGCCTGATTTGATCAAAAATATCTTAATTTGTGTTCCAAAGATGAACGAAGGTCTTACGGGTGTGTTATAAATGACAGAATTTTCATTTTTTGGTGAACTAACCCTTTAAGGCATGATTTTATTTTATTTATTTATTTATTTTTTTCAAGGAAAGAAATGTTTAAATATGTCATTTTGGTGATCAAAGATGAGTTTTAAGGGATAAAATTATTGACTACAGGAGAACTTTAAACACTCATTGATTTTAACTTCAAGAAATGTTTGTGTTCTTGTACTTACGTGATGCACGATTCTGTTGTTACTGAAAATTATTCAAATATTTATTATTAGTCAACAATGTTAAACAAACCAAATATTAAACAAGTCAACAAAAGATAATCATATATATATTTATATATATATATAGTATTTATTTACACATTTTTCTATTTACATATCTTTGAAAAACATAATTCTGTACACAGCTATTTAATTCAAGATCATTTCATTCACACCTCTTTTAAAATCCATTCTGACATTTCTGTAGGTTGAAGTCAAGAAACTAAATCAAGAAGCTTGGTATCCAGAAACTCTCCCAGAACCTTGAACTCCATGTTATCCAGGCACTGAATGTCAGTTACAGTAAACTCTTTCAATTCTATGGCCCATCAAACAACCAAGAATACCAGTACAGCTGCTGTTTATGCAGAAGTGAATGTTGTAAAGGCAAATGGTATGCTTTGCCACATCCTAAATGATCATGAATGTAAAATAAATATCTGTGATGTTGTCAATCTCTAGACTTAGGCACAACTTAAGAGGCTCATGTAAACAGTATATAAAAAAGGAGAAGAAAGAATTTAAAAAAGCTGATTTTTAGAATATATCGTAAAAAAAAAAAAAAAAAAAAAATGAAAATAGACTTATCAAGTGCAGTTTTAATTCAATTTAGTTTGTAAGAACTGGCACACAAATTTAAAAGCCTGATGACATGATTGAAGCTGCGCGCAGTTCAAATACTGACAAAATGTCAAAAGTCAGAAGCTGATATCCCCAAACACATCTATTAATGACAGCATTGTACAGTTGGTACAGATTATTATATCAATATCAAAATGGGACGTCAAAATGACAGTGCCATGAGCAACAGAGAAAGCAGAAATTGAATCCGTTCTTCAGTTTTCGTCTCCAGCTGCCTTTGTTGACTGAACCTGTGCCTCGCAAAAGTCAAGCAGCCAAAATAAGGCAAATTTTATTGACTCCATTCCAATGCCTCATGGGCACTGTTCTAATATAGAGACAAAATGATCACCCTATGAATTCTGTCCGCTTCCTGAGGTAGACCATGGTTAAAATAAGTGTTCGTAGGCGCTGTTTAAACCAAACGATCTTACTGCAAATTTTTATAAACCATGTTTTCTCAGTAATGTCTGTTTATTGCCATTAATCAGTTGGGCCAGAATCCACCTTACTGTTCCATCCTAGTATTGTGAAATCCTGCCGTCTAAATTAACTTTTCCGCAGATTCAGTGCGTGAAAAAAAAAATTCTCGGAAATGGTTGTGATTAAATTCAAGAAGAAAAAAATAAGGAACAAAGATCAAATTAGTGTATTTCAAAAGCGCATGATTCTGACATCCGGTTGACTCATGGCATTCGGAGTGCTGATATTAGTAGAAATGCGGAAAAATTCCAGGAACAGTTGCAGTCCACTGTACACATTCCCACCCCCATAAAAAAATGTCACTGTTTCACTTCAGTATCATCACAAAGACAGTGGCGCCTCCGAGGTCAGTAGGGGTCGTCATATTCAGGGATTGTGCTGGGCGAAGCCTCATCTTTTGTAATGGTTAGGGGCGTCGGCAAAGGCAAACTTCAACCGGTAAGCTTCAGCTAGGAGAACGCTAACTTCCTCATTTCCCCAGTGCATTGTAGGTAGATTCTGGAGCAGAATCATTAGACCCTGTGGAGGATAAAGAGATTTTGTTTAAAAGGATTGCATGCACATATAAAGCAGAGATATACATTTTCTAATCAACTAGTGGATGGGTAGTCTTAGAACAACAACTAAACTAATTAGTCATTAGTCATATATGGACACTTTGGGGCCATATTCACCAATCATTCATGTGTCTTCATTATATTTGGACACAATAAAATCATGTACACTGATCAGACTTGTTTCTTATGGATGCTTTAGAGCAGGGGTGTCCAAACTCGGTCCTGGAGGGCCACTGTCCTGCAGAGTTTAGCTCCAACCCCAAATATAAACACACCTGAAGAAGCTAATCAAGGTCTAAATAGGCATACTAGAAACTTTCAGGCAGTTGTGTTGAGGCAAATTGAAGTTAAACTCTGCAGGACAGTGGCCCTCCAGGACCGAGCTTGGACACCCCTGCTTTAGGGTATGCCCACCTATCGGACATGTTTCTTGGTAATATAAGGATGCTTAAGAACAGGAGTGGGGCACTCTAACCCTCGAGGTCCACTATCCTGCAGAATTTAGCTCCAACTCTGATTAAATTCAGCACAATCAGAGAGCCAAGGTCTCAGAATTGCTAGAAAATTACAGACAGGTGTGATAGATTAGGGATGTAGGACAGTGGACCTTCAGGGCCAGAGTTGTCCACCCCTGCTTTAAAATCTTTATCAGATGCATTCCTCAACAATACATGAGCAGTTTAAGGTTACACTAATCAATTAGACACGTTTCTTAAAGTACCCCTGTGATGAAATTCAAGTTTTTAATGTTGTTTATATGTCTATGTGGTGTTTTTAATATGCTTTAAGACAAACTATATGCAAATTTTTAAGTCAACACCATTGCTGAGTATTTTCTCTTTAAAACTGCAGTGATCTAAAGACACTTTCAAAAATTTGGTTTGAAATCGCTGGTGTTTGTGACATCGCAAACTACCTTGTAACCAATCATGTCAATGGGCCTGTGGGCTTTAACATATCATTTAATTATGACCGCTCTGAAGCAAGGGAGTCGTATCAAAGCAACACATTATTAGCTGTTTGATAACATAGTCAGGCAAAATATTTTATAACGAGAATATTTTTGGTGCGCAAAAAAACAAAACAAAATAACGACTTATATAGTATTGGCCGATTTCAAAACACTGCTTCAGTAAGCTTCGGAGCGTTATGATTCAGCGTATCGAATCGTTATTCGGATCGCGTGTCAAACCGCCAAACTGCTGAAATCACATGACTTTGGCGCTCCGAACCGCTGATTCATTATGCTCCGAAACTTCCTGAAGCAGTGTATTAAAATCAGCCATCACTATATGTCGTTATTTTTTTATTTTTTTTGGCGCACCAAAAATATTCTCGTCGCTTTATAATATTAATATTGAACCACTGTACTCACGTGAACTGATTTAAATATGTTTTCAGTACATTAATGGATCTTGAAAGAGGAAATGTCATTGCTGGCTATGGAGGCCTCACTGAGCCATCGGATTTTAACAATGTGTTCTGAAGATTAACAAAGGTCTTACGGGTGTGGAACGCCATGAGGGTGAGTAATAAAGGACAGAGTTTTCATTTTTGGGTGAACTAACCCTTTAAGGCACAAAGACATTTTTTTCACAGGAAAAAAAAAAACATTTAAATATGTAATTTTGGTGATCAAAGATGAGTTTTAAGGGATACAATGATTGACTACAAGGGAACGTTAATGACTTGGGTACATGTAGCGGTGTCAAAGATATTTCACTCAGATATTTGGTTACAACGAACCAGTCCAGCAACTCACCAATGCCCAGATAAATTTGCTTACAACAAGCGGCTTAATCAGCTACTCGGCTGCTGGAAGACATTTTAGCATCCTAATACACATACATCCCGGGAGGAAGTGTTGCATTGGCAAACCACATGCCTTAACTTTGCTGGAAGGAGTTTTACTTGGCGTTTAGCAGACAAGGAAAGGCATCGCTGCACAGAGTTGTTTATTTCTTTTTCTTCAGCGGGGTCAAGCCATGCTATCACAAAGCACCACCGTACTCCTCTAAATTATTATAACTTTCAATCACAGATTCTTTGGCTGCTCAATCTTAAGTGTAGGGTGAAGAGAGCGAGCTGCCTGTCAAGCTGTGTGTTTCTCTTCTCGCTCGGTGCGGTCAGGACCTCGCCGGTGGAAGCCCATTTCTCTTAGGTATAGAAGGCCAAGTCTAATTCACTCAAGGCGGCGTCAGGCGGCTCCAGCAGGCCTCAGAGTCAATGACTGCATTAGAGCGGCTTAGAGCCTCAATCTCCCAGCCTAATTCACCTATCCTTCTGGCCCTGATGAAGGAGAATGAGAATGCTTAATACTCCATCACAGAGGGGTACAAGGGGGATGGATGGAGGTGAGAGAGGTAGGAGGATACAGGAAAAAAGCGATAATGTATATTGTAATAAAGAGAAAGCCAGAGTGCCTCAGACATTTACCAATTAATAAGCCAAATCCTCATTTGATTATTCATTCAAGAACTAATGAGTATCTCAACTGAATACACTTAAACTGCCATTTTCTCTAAGTTTGGGGTGAGTGTAATGAAATCATACAAGGATGAAAGAACAATCAGACATGCCTGATATGGAGTGTATCCTGAACATAAGAGCTGCAGAATCTCAGACTGTTCTGTTCAGACACAAAAGCTCCATGAATTCAAAGCGTAACACTTTAAGGCTCAAATACATCTGTGAAAAAGCTTGAGTGTGAGAAGACGAATGCTTTTGGCTACACAAGCTTGATTTTCCACGTCCCTGCATTCCGTAAAATGACAGAACGCAAGTTGTAAGCCAATGCAAATGAGTGTTGCATTCTCAGTGTTGTCGCATGGGGCATTAGGTGAGAAATTGAACAAAACAGACTTCTTTGGTTCTGCCTTGAGCACAGACAATTAGACTAAGATTAAAAAAGCAGAGCAATAACAATATTGTTTGTATTACAAAAGTCTTCATTAGGCTTCCATTTACCCCTCCAATATATGATTCAAAGGCTATATAAGTAAAAATTGATGTGGAATTCCCTGTGCAATTTCACAGGCACTTAATTGAGGCATTTTATTAAAATTTACAAGTCGAGGGACAACACCAAGGGAGGAAAGAGAAAAGAATCATCTTCATGATGTATAAAATTGATGCTTGATGCTCTGATAAAGTAGATGCTCTAATGCTTAAAGCGTTAGTTCACCCAACAATGAAAATTCTGTCATTAATTACTAACCCTCATATTGTTCCACACTCGTCTTTGGAAAACACAAATTAAGATATTTTTAATAAAATCCGACAGGTATACGAGTCGTCCATAGACAGCAATTTAACCACCACTTTTTCTAGGTCCAGAAAGGTGCTAAAGACATCGCTAAAACAGTCAACGTGACTGCAGTGGTTCAACATTCATTTTATGAAGCGACGAGAATACTTTTTGTGCGCAAAAACAAAAAATAACTTTATTGAATGATCTCTTCTCTTCTGTGTCATTCTTATATGCTATATACGTTCAGCGCTTCCAGGTTCTACGTCAGAACGCGGGCTCGGTATTGGCCGACGCTGCTCATGTGAGTATAATGAGTCAATAATGAGTCGTGAATGTGGAAGCGCTGAACATAAACAGCGTATGAGAATGACACAGAAGAGAAGAGATTATTGAATAAAGTCATCATTTTTGTTTTGTTTTTGCACACAAAAAGTATTCTTGTCACTTCATAAAATTAAGGTTGAGCCACTGAAGTCACATGAACTTTTTTAACAAAGTCTTTAGTACTTTTCTGGACCTTGAAAGTGGTGGTTGAATTGCTGTTTATGGATGAGTTCTTGGATTTCATCAAATCTTAATTTGTGTTCCGAAGATGAAAAAAGAGCTTACAGATGTGGAAGGACATGAGGGTGAGTAATTTGTGGCAGAATTTAAATTTTTGTGTGAACTAACCCTAAGTATTCAAACGGACACTTGCGAGTATGAGTACCAATACATTATTTTTGGTACTAGGCGATACCTAAATTTGATAGAATAAGCTGTACAACGTTTTTTTTGTTTTTTGTGTGCATGTGTATGTGATCATTTTGAAAAGTACTTGAGCACAGAGTCATATTCAATTGTGATACTTATATCAATAACTATAGTCGTCAACTATATTTAAAATGAAGTCATCCATGTAATAGTCAAATCAAGTACTAATCAACACAGTCATCTCAGTCTAGTGTATTTTCTCTCATCAAAACCCTATATTAGATCACTAATTACAGTAATGAGCCAAGTCACATAATTAGAAATAAATTAGTGATATAAAGGATCCACATAGCCAACCAACATGATTGATTGGGCACTATCCTTTTCATTGCATTTAGGACTTCCTCTCTGGAGTACGTAAACAAATAATGTACTGTCAGAAGCATGGGATATAAATGCAAACTTTATGTGCTGCAAAGACAGGAAAATTCCTAATTGTAGAGTTTTATGTACAGATCAGAAGGAATAACTGCATTAATTCTTATCACATTATTTTTCATAATTAATTGTACATTAACATACTGAATTGGCTTTCTGAGGATTCTGTTATCTCAGAGTAAGAAGTCATGAAGATGATGTGCCAAAAATGGGATTCCAGAAGCAATGCTACAGGGAATGACTTTGATAACCAAGTAATATTCTTAAAGTTACACACCCACACTCAAGAATGTATTTAAATCAGCTGAAGAGTTTTCACAATCTGAACATTTCCTTACACAACCTCCACAATGCAGTATATATTGCACTCCAACAGGTAACAGCAGATTAAATATTTCGTTAAATGTCAACAGACCCTTCATAGACTAGGATTGGTCTCCAATCATTTTTGTGAAGTGCCCATGTTCTCATTGAATTCAAGTAGACTGTTTAATGAAGAAAAGTGAAAGTATGTAACACTTTGATGGTGAATAATATATCTGAAGATCATTGTAAGATTGAGTAGGTGTTAGTCCAAGAGCTTTGGTCTTTGAAGAGTAATCTACCCTTTCCACAACTGTTGAGTATCTGAACACTTAAGCGAATGTATTTTTGAGAAACAGACCTGTCTAAAGATGTCATCTGCAGATTGACTAATTAAAAAAATATATATACAGGGAGTGCAGAATTATTAGGCAAGTTGATTTTCTGATCATATTTTTTTTCCAAGCACATTTTACCAATTCCAATCCACATCAATCTTAATAACTACTATTAATATTGTTTTTAATCATTTATAAGTGATATATAATTGTTCATGAAGGCTGGAAATGAAAAATGCCCTATATTCAGGTGTGCAGAATAATTAGGCAGGGTTTCTTTTACAGATAAAATGAGCCAAAAAAGAGATTTAACTCAGACATAAAAGTCAAAAATTATTAAATACTCATGAGAAGGACGCAATACTAATGTAATACTAGAAATTGCAAAGTTAAAGCATGACCATTGGACAGTGAAATGCTCATTGGGTCAGCTGGGTCATACAAAAACAGCTGGAGAAGAAAAGACACGTTAACTGCAAAATAATTAAGAATTAAGGTGAAGAATTAAGTGTGAAACCATCAGGAACCCTTTAGTCTCCAGCGCCACCATTTCCCAGTACTGAAACCTACCTAGAGTCTTCAGAAGTGTGAGGTGTCAGGATCTCAGAGACTTGGGTTAGGTGAAGAATCCTAAAAAATGACCTGCTCTTAATAAGAATCACAAGCTGAAGTGTTATAAAGTACATGAAGACTGGGTTTTTATAGGCCTTATAGACTGACAGCTTGAGAGTGACTCCTGAAGGACCAGCACCACATCCTCTTGTACCACTGTTTGAAGAATTTATCTTCCAGAATCTGGCAGTAAGTTTTGGAAGATCATTTAGTCCATCTCTGCAAGATGGACATTTCAGGATAAGAGATGGACTAAAAGTGAACTCTCACACCTTATTGCCAGATTCTGGAAGATAAATTCTTCAAACAGTGGTACAAGAGGATGTGGTGCTGGTCCTTCAGGAGTCACTCTCAAGCTTGCGTCCTTCTCATGAGTATTTAATAATTTTTGACTTTTCAGTCTGAGTTAAATCTCTTTTTTGGCTCATTTTATCTGTAAAAGAAACCCTGCCTAATAATTCTGCACACCTGAATATAGGGCATTTTTCATTTCCAGCCTTCATGAACAATTATATATCACTTATAAATGATTAAAAACAATATTAATAGTAGTTATTAAGATTGATGTGGATTGGAATTGGTAAAATGTGCTTGGAAAAAAAATATGATCAGAAAATCAACTTGCCTAATAATTCTGCACTCCCTGTAGTGCATACCTCACTAAATCACTGTACATGCAAAACAGTTGTCAACTATACTTAAAACAAAACCATCTGTGCAATAGGCAAATCTCCTAATCAACACGGTCATCACAGCCTAGTTTTCGACAAATAACTAGATCAGGACACTAATTACTTGTAATGAGCCAAGCCGAATAATTGGATATAAATGAAGTATCTAATGATCTACACATCCAGCTAACATAATTGATGCAGGACTGTTAATTTTTGCTGCATTTAGGGACTTTCTCTCTAGAGCATGTAGATGGACGGCAAACTATTAGTTATGGGACAGAGTAACAACATTGCCAATGGCCATTATTACGGTCAATACGAAATGGTATTCACAGCCCATTTTTCCCCATAATGCGATAGATTTCTGAATGCAACATGGCATATTAAAACACCAAACGTTGGGATGCACAATATACTGATGATCATAATATATTCCCAAACAATTGTTTGATCTTAGATGACTGTAATTTGATTTATTATTTAATCACTTATTCAGCATTTTTATTATTATTATTCATGTCATGTCATGTTTTTATATTTTATATATTACTTATTTTATTAATTTCCTTGCTCTTGCAATGCTTGCTCTTGTTGTTTAATCTTATGATAGTGTGGGTTAAAGGGATGTTTGTCTTCATGAGATAGAGATAAGAGAATATCTCCATTTCATGGGTTTAACATCACAGGACGATGTTGTGAAGCAGTAATTTTCCATTTTTTTGCTGTGGTATAATAACACTTGTTGGGATTGTACTGGTTAGACAAAGTCTAAGCATTTAGCTTTAAAGGATTAGTTCACTTCAGAATTAAAATTTCCTGATAATTAACTCACCCTAAAGTCATCCAAGATGTTTATGTCTTTCTTTCTTCAGTCGAAAATAAATTATGGTTTTTGAGGAAAACATTCCAGGATTCCTCCACATCCCAGTCAAAGAATAAGGGTCTTATCTAGCGAAACAATTGGTCATTTTCTAAAAATGCTCATTTTGCACTAGCTCTGTGATGTGGCAGGCATTAGGTAATCAGGTTGGAAAGGTCATGGAAGTAGGCGGAAGTACTGGTCAAAGCAAACGTGCAAAGACTTAAGCTGGGTCACACTACACTTTCCGTTCCATTGACTTCCATTCAAACGCATGCGAATGCGTCAGACTGGAAACGCAAGCTCGTACGAAAAATTCCGCTGCGTTCCAAAGTTCAAATTTGGTGAATTCTGACCTGCGAATTCACATAACATGAAGATGTGCGACCAGTAGAAGATTGATTCGTCACGGCATGACCTCTTGGCTGAATTAAAAGAATGATATTTTTGCAGTAAAGTCGAGAAGGTTCTATATTTTTACAATTTGAATGTATTACTTTAAGTTAAATGTTGAATTCATGTTTATAAAAAAGACGCTGTAGACCATGACGTCATATAACGACCGTTACAGCATCCGATTTTGAAGTTTGAGGAGAAAATGAGATGGAGTTTTTCGCCCTACCGCAGTACGTCACACGTTGCCTTTCCAAAATGATTACGTAATGCGTGGCGCATCGCAGAGCTAGTGCAAGATGAGCATTTGTAGTTAAAGAGATTTTTTTTTAGAAAATGACAAATTGTTTCTCTAGATAAGAACCTTATTCCTCGTCTGGGATCATGTAGAGCCCTTTGAAGCTGCACTGAAACTGTAATAGACCTTCAACCGTTTGAACCCTATTGAAGTCTATTGGAGAAAAATCCTGGAATGTTTTCCTCAAAAACCCTAATTTCTTTTCGACTGAAGAAAGAAAGACAAAGATCTTGGATGACATGGGGTGAGTAAATTATCAGGAAATTTTAATTCTGAAGTGAACTAATCCTTTAAGACATTCAGACGAAGTCTGAGCATCGAAAAATATGCAACTAAGATTATTAAATAAACTGCTATTTTTATTATCATCACTTTGTCTCCTAATTCTGCCCTTTCCTGGCTTTCTCAGTAAAACTCTCAGGCTGATAGAAGACTTATATCCTCTGGCAGTGATTCGGCATCCGGTGTTTGATCTAATATTTCTGACAATGAGATCCATCCTATCTAAAATTTTGGCACAATCTAACATGCAGGACCCAACATTATTTCTATTTGGCCTGCAAAATCAAAACAAAATAGCATGCTTACTAAGTAAGGGCCTGTGTAATTTTTATAAGCTGATCTAGTAAGTTATCATTTCTGTGCAGTTATGAATCATGCAGACCAGATATTAAATTTCATAATGACTTTAAGAGTCAAGTTTTACCTGCAGATGTTTTTAGATGTATTCAGGGTGTTCATAAAATCTATACTGTCAATATGGCTGCCACATGCATTAAGAATCTGACATGGTGCTGTTACATTGCAAAAATATCTGCATAGCATTTTGAGAATCACCCAAAATAGAACAATATTTATTTTTGGGAAAAAACAAAAACAACAACAAAAAAAAAAAAACCTGACGGTTAGTTAGTTAGACATGCAGTAGATTCAACCTCATCTAAAGTGACTTATATTGCATTTCCAACAGGAACAATCCCTCTGGAGTACCCTGGGGTTAAGTGCCTTGCTCTAGGGCTCAGTGATAATGGTGGATCTTAGAAATTCTCCAGGTTCACGGATCATCCCTTTCCATTACTAGCCAAAATCTTCCATTGCAAAGCTAAGGCCAACACCGCCTATGACACCATTCCCAAGTTGTATCATATGCATATATTACATTGCAATTTGAATAAACTGGGACAGACTTTAATCAAGTCATGCTGCACAACTGGACATCAATAATAAATACAGCACCAAAAGCGACAAACGTAGGGTGTACAGTAGTGCTAGATTCAAAGGTTGGCCCAATTACATACAAAAACATGGTTAAAAGCCCAGTTAAATTGGCAAGGTGAAAATGCAAAAACAAAACAAACGCAACTTAAGAAAGATAATAGCTTTGACTTAAGAAGGATTTTCTTCGAAAGTGGCATTTATCTTGACACTCAAGGCATTTTGATTGTTCTATTCTATTCTTCTTTGGAAACTGAATTGTGTTTGCTAACTAACATTCGGTATCTCGTACGATTGTTCTTTAACCTAGCAGCATTCAAGCCAAACAGAAAACAATAAGCAGAGCTGCAATTGTGTGTATTTTGATGCAGACATTTGGACAGATAAACCAGCGCCATGACGACACCTCACTAATGACTAATGTTGTCAAAGAACTTTAGCATAGCAGAGACGGATTACTATATTCACAAGGCTGGTGAAGGAATGTTTGCCACCAAGGATTACATCACATGGAGTCTTTTAGCCCCTCATCTTCTTGCTGAGCCCTCCTGAATTTGTAAGAATCGATCAGGGGCTCAAGAACAGCGGCGCAGTCACTCCATCAAACGGCAAAGTCGTAGCTCTGCAGATCCTGAGCGTTTGATCCCTGTGTTTTAAACACTCGTGAGACTAACCGGTAGAGAGGTGGTGATTGATTGCGAGGAACTTTATAAACAGCTTTGTTTATCAAGGCTTCTGCGAGACGGAGAAGCGTTAGGTTTGAGACTCGGCGTTCGGGTGCACGGGGAAGGAGCAGAACTGTAATTACTTCCAGGATATTAAGTCCTCCATGCTTTTCCATGTCTCTTTTCGGATAAATTGTCCCTGCCTCTCGTTGAGCGAGCTTCCTGCAACAACAGTGACACTCTATCATTAAACTGTATTAAAGCACATTTACAGGCAGGAGGGTTGCTCTTGATTCGGGACCTGGACGTATGACGATTAATCATTACCGGCGGGTCTCCTCCAGAAGCTCTAGTGTGGACAAAATTACAAGTTCTCTGATGAATGTGCTAGGTTTTCGATTAATCAGGAAGAGTTCATTTCACCTAATCCTTCAATGCAACCGTCCTAATAGAGTCAACACTATAACTCTAGTGTAAAAGATGGCAAGGGAAATATCTGCACTACTATAAATCTCTAGAGATGAGTTTTTTTTTTTTTTTTTAAATCACATGCAAATTCACCTCCGACTAACTAATCTTACACTCTACAACACAAAAAACTAATAATGAACTTGCAGAGGCCCCCAAGAGCGAACAATATGACACTGCCGCTTTGAATTAATTTAAAGTCAAACCAGGCAAAATGAACGAAATGAAACTTTCGATCCGCAAACAATTAGATAGTGATTCGCGCTCAATTACAGCTTGCTGTGAACTGTTTGTATCCAATATGCATGTATAATGGGAAGTTAATTGAAAAAGTGCTTGACATTTGCACTGCAGACAAAAAGCAGCAGACGGACTATGTGGAAAGTAGGCTTTTTCTTAGCTGCAAGAACCCAGAACTGCCTACGATTGACATCACAGCCATTTGCTCATTGGCATATGACCACCCACATTTACATACATGCACATATTCTGTATTCAGAAACTGGCCCATTATCCAGAGAGAGATAACGAGGAAGTTTGCTCATATTCAAACTTTGTTCATTAAGATGAGTTACGCCAGGAATTAAGTCACTAATAGCAAATTACATTGGTTCTTGTGTCTCGTAACTTTCAGTGGTTATCTATTTCTAAGGAATTTTAATGGGATTTACATCTTGCCCAAAGCAAATTTGTTCTTAAAGAATTCTTGAGAAGATTTTTGTGATATACATGCAATATGTAGATCTGTAATAAAGTTATAATCTTATATTTTTATTTTTTACATATTCAGACTAAATGGCCCACTGTTGCTATGTTTGCCTCAAATGTTTTTAATGAAAATGCACGCTCTGACTGGTATATTATTGATTTTGGTTACTGAAATGCTGTTGAAGTTATATGTAGAATTATGCTGTGTTTTCATCTGATATACAGAATATAATTACTTTTGTGTATGCAACCACCCACACTCAATCAACTGTTTTGATGTCCATGTAATTTGCAACCTGATTGTAATATAACACTTTATTATGCACATGCACAATTTGAGAGGCAAGTCAATCATAAAATATTTTTATATAGAAGTTTATAAGTTGATATCAGTATTCTTTTCTATCCCAAATTAAGTCATTTGTAAGATGACTTTCTCAAGGAGTGAAAACACTGGAAAAACTGTTTGAATAGTCATTGTTTTTGCAATTTCGTTTGCCACTGGATGAGGTGCAGATATTAGAGATTGGTAAAAGATTAGATTAGATAAAAGGTACAATATGTAATAATTTTGTCCGCTAGTGGTCGCTAGAAGCCTATTCAAAACAAAGGTGTAGCTTGATGATGCCAAGTTTTAGAGCGGAATCTTAGGACATGTGGTCTTCATCTCAACAGACAGTGCAAACGAATAGGGATTGGAGTTGGGAAGAAATCATGTTCATGGAAGCGATTATTAACGTTACTGTAGTATGAAGCAGAGCAGCACCGAGTGTTGTGGGAGCTGAACGAGGCCACTGGAGCGATTGCGCAACACACGCCTCACGACCAGCAGAACTTTTATTATGACACAGTCACAGGTGCCGCTTCCGCTTTTCCGGTCATGAGTATGAGGTAACGCAGCTCTGTTTATCATATTAGATACATTTGAGAGTGTTGAAAACGTTGTAACGTTACTCTGTGTGTTCGCTCGGTGGCTGCTGTGAGACACTTGTTGCACACTGCAGTAAGATAGATCGATTTTAGAATATCATATTAAATGTTGGATGGCTTGTGTTGATAAATGGCATGCAATTAATTTTAAAATATATTGTATGAAAATGCTGTATTACTGTTACTAAAAATAAAGCTGCATCTGATTATGCTATGTTAGCTATTTGACAAAATAGTGTTTTTTTTCTCTGAGGCATGGAAATGCATAGTACTCGAAAAAAATCAAGAGAATTTATTTAAACAATAAGACCACACGTGTTGAGCTATTTAACAATATATAGAAAATAATTAGTTTTCTGTCTACAAATATATCAAAACAGTTGTTCCCTTGTCTATTAAAACGTGTAATATATCAAAGTGTCTATGGTGTTTCCATGGTTTCTACAAAATAAAACCGGAAACCGAGGGTAACGCGGGTATGACACAATTGACAGGCGACTCCTCACACGTCCCGCAACCTTGGTTAAAATTGCAATTTTCTCACGATTTACAAATAGTTGGAAACATTTGGGATATTGTAAGTGCTCAAGTGAACAAAATATATATCATTGGCCTAGTGGTTTTTGGATATTCTACTGAAGAATATTAGTCTGTTCACTTGGAGGCCATATTTGCAACGCCTCCGGGCAGCTATTTCGGGCATCCAAGTCCTATCTATTTGAATGGGGGAATCCTGAAATCTCAAAAACTGCTGGGTGAACTCCCAATTAAATTACATATTTCAAATCAGCAACAAAATCTGACATGAACCTTCCCATAAATGTTGTTTCTTATGCTAAAATAGCATTTAAAAAGCCTATTTTTCAGGCTAGATGAGCCAATGCGCATATGCAGTCCTATGTGCTAGTCTCCGGACATATTTCACCATATCGCGTGTTTCAGTTTCTCCCATTCATAACTAATAGGAGTGAATGGTCTTTCTATATTGGTACAGTACCAAAACAGCCTCTAATAACAAACAAAAACTTGTACGTAACTGTTACTTGGCTTGCATTACACTAACAAAATCATATAGTAGTTTACTAAAACTAAAATGGCACAATGAGCAAAATGATTTAGTGTCTGTCACAGTAGCACTTGATGGAATGAGGAATCTCAGTGATGTACACACTTGAGAACACGAGTTTAAAAGCTGTATTAGCTCAGAGGTTCGAACGGTAAGCCAATCAGCCACACGCCCCTAAGAGCCCACACAACAAATTAAGAGTTTGTCTGCTCACAGTTATTCACACAGACAGCGAATCCATTTAGTTTCGGCTGTTTGAACCACCTGAGGTGGAACGAGACAAAACATTAGGAGCCGATAGTTGCTGCTTTTTAATTTAGCAGCATAATGAACGTAACAAGCGTGAACCACCCGGCTTCCCCTCTGAGTTCTTTGCCATTTCTTTTACTTTTATTTATTCAGTCATTTTTGAAAGGCAAGAGGGAAGAAAGGATGAAATATTCTTTGCATTTGTTCCATTCGCAGATGAGTTATTGAATATATCCAAATGAAAGTATAAGTGTTGCATACTGAACTTGATTCTTTTCTGAGAAACCCATGGTGCTTGTCCATGCCAAACTCACCGGCAATATATTAGGGTGTTGGGGGTTTTGGACGGTTGTCAGGGTGTTGCGATGTGGTTGTTAAAGCATACTTTTAAGTGTGTTGCTATGTGGTTACTAGTTGTTCTGGGTGGTTGCCAGGGCACTGCCAGGTTAGTGTATAAAAGTATACAAAATTATTACGGTTTCATACAAACTTGCTGTGAATGGAGGCCTCACTGAGCCATCGGATTTGATCAAAAATATCTTAATTTGTGTTCCGAAGATGAACGAAGGTCTTATGGGTGTGAAACGACATAAGGGTGAATAATTAATGACATAATTACAACTTAAACATGTTACAAACAATATTTCAATGGCGTCTTTTGGATTTATTACAATGTTAATTAAAAAGCCAAATGGAAACAATATGTTGTTTTAACAGTATCATGCTAGATCTTTTTTTCTTGCACTATAAATTGGTCTTCATGAATATAATTATATTTTAGAAAGGAGGTCTCTCACAACAAAATCATCATACTGGGTGTCTGTAGCATTCAAAAAGTTTAAATCCTCATTATTACATTTTTAGTACATAGAACAGACTGACCAAAGAGCATGTTGCAAATATTTAATTAAGTGTGAATAAAGCACAGAAATAACCCACGTTTGATATAGATATTGTACATGTTCATGTCCAGCTAGAGAAGATCAAAAGCTATTAATATGCACAACTAATGAAGCCAGTATGAAGGTGTTCATCATATAGAGGGAACAAGTTCATTTCATGGACAGCATAATATATAGAACCCATTTAATTAAGCCTCACATTTGCGTATGGTGGACATAATAATTGCACATAACTCCATGTTTTCCACTTCATGTGTTGTAGAGATAGCAGCGGTCTGCTCTGGGGTCTTGCACTAAGGC
The DNA here is from genome assembly GCF_024489055.1 of Chanodichthys erythropterus. NCBI lineage: Eukaryota > Metazoa > Chordata > Actinopteri > Cypriniformes > Xenocyprididae > Chanodichthys > Chanodichthys erythropterus. Next base: position 24,421,174 of record NC_090228.1, read on the forward strand.
TTTGGCGGGTACTTGTGCAGTCAACACTCTTCCAAAGATAGCTGGCGTGCACACACACATATTAATACGCTGCTTTGTGAATCAACTAGCTCCCGTTCTGCCGTAAACTCCATTTAAATCAACCCATTAAAACTCCAAAGTGGAAGATTGATTTCTCCGATTCCTCCTTCCATCCACGCATAAACGTGTTATCAGAGCTCACACCCGACTGCATCTCGGTGGTTAGAAAGAGCTCAAAGAACTGCCATGTTAAAGCTTCGAGAAGTGCGGGTGAGACTGCAAAACTTAATAGCAATAGACTGAGCTCAAGATGTTTTTGTGTTTATTTAGAGTTGACTGCAATGAAGGTTATGACTGTCTATGTCCTGAAAATAGAAAACATGAGTGAAAAGAGGTTAGGATAACTCATGTCGACATACAACGTGCAGCTTCCATTGAAAGTAGAGCCAAGCTCTGTTCCAAAACATTGTGAGCTGCCTACCTTAGCAGCATTTTACATCATCAATGCAAAGACTGTTCCAAAAGGCAGAAAGTAACATTACTAACATTCCTTTGGCTAGAATCTAAGGTTGAATTGCACATATTCATTGTGGACAAGGCAATCCTAGAATGCATTTGAGCAATTGAGAGAGAGAGAGAGAGAGAGAGAAAACATAGCCTACTTGGGTTTTGAAAAGAGCCATTGTACCATTTATCGTGACTTTTCCTTCAATTTACAATTTATTTCAATAGAGTTTGTTCAATTAATTACAATCCAAAGTTGGACACAAAAATATGGTAAAATAGAATCATAGGGCCTTATGAAATGTTATATCCCCCCACCACCTTATTACTCTAAGTAATAGACATACTGTATGTATATGTATATGTATGAATTATATTTTTCCTTTGTTTTAAGGATTACTTCACTTAATAAAGTAATAAAGGCCTTCTGAAGCAAGTGAAATATCGAGCTTCCACCAGATCACCTTCCATACTCAACTTACGAAAAAAGCGGAGGATGTAGCATACGCTTTTTGAACTGCGAGAGTTTTACATTTTATTCGTAAGTTGAATATGGAAGGCGGTCTGACGGAAGCTAGATATTTTATTTTATAACCTGTTAAATATTGGTATTTTTCTTACACAAATGTATTGCTTAGCTTCAGAAGGCCTTTATTAACCCCCTGAAGCCGTGTGGAATACGTATATGATGGATGGATGCACTTTCTTGAGCTTCAAACTCATTGGTTCCGTTCACTGCCTGGATGCATCAGGATATAACTCTGATTGTGTTCATTAGAAAGAAGAAAGTCATATACACCTAGGGTGGCTTGAGGGTGAGTAAATCATGGGCTAATTTTCATTTTAAAGTGAACTAACCCTTTAATACAAATTTATTATCAAAAACAATGATAATCAAATGAACGCATAAAACAAACTGTTTAATTAATCCTTTTAAAATGTAAACAAATGAAAATTGAACAATTCCTTTCATTTTTGAGTGCTGCACTACAGATGTTTAATGTTAAAATGAAAACATGGATGGAAAATGGTGTGATATTGTGTGATATTCCTTAAAAATATTTTAATAAACTATTATTATTACTATTATTATGAGAAATACATTATACTATACAATAGTAATATATTTATGTCATAATTTCTTTTATTTTGGTAGGTTGTAGTGAAGACCTTTGAGTTTTCTGTGCATTTCTGCCAATAGTTGCTATCAGTTGAAGTTAATTTAGAGAATCCTCATGAAGTGGTTTGATATCACAGACACTAGTCCACATCATAATTTTATATTTTATTAAGTGTACAGCTCTACTTTTGATTTATCCAACCAAATTCAGTGACATTATACTTATATAGTAAATTCTACTTTTATGACTGGATTCCACGATTCGTTCCATGATTTCCAAATTATGATACTAGAACCATTTGTGTATAAATAATATATATATATATATATATATATATATATATATATATATATATATATATATATATATATATATATATATATATATATATATATATATATATATATATATATATATATATATATATATATATATATATATATATATATATATATATATATATATATATATATATATATATATATATATATATATATATATATATATATATATATATATATATATATATATATATATATATATATATATATATATATATATATATATATATATATATATATATATATATATATATATATATATATATATATATATATATATATATATATATATATATATATATATATATATATATATATATATATATATATATATATATATATATATATATATATATATATATATATATATATATATATATATATATATATATATATATATATATATATATATATATATATATATATATATATATATATATATATATATATATATATATATATATATATATATATATATATATATATATATATATATATATATATATATATATATATATATATATATATATATATATATATATATATATATATATATATATATATATATATATATGTGTATATATATATATATATATATATGTGTATATATATATATATTTTAAATTGTAATAATATTTCACAATATTAATGATTTTACTGTATTTTTAATTAAATAAATGCAGACTTGGTGAGCAGATTAAACTTTTTTTTAAAGACATTAAAAATCTTACCGATCCCAAACTTTTGAACAGTAGTTTGTATATATGTATATATATATATATATGTATATATATATATGTATATATATATATGTATATATATATATATATATATATATATATATATATATATATATATATATAGTTATACATATATATATACTTATAGACATATATATATATATATAAACAAATATATATATATATATACAGATATATATATACATATACACATATATATATACATATATACAAACTACTGTTCAAAAGTTGGGGATCGGTAACATTTTTAATGTCTTTAAAAAAAAAGTTTAATCTGCTCACCAAGTCTGCATTTATTTAATTAAAAATACAGTAAAATCATTAATATTGTGAAATATTATTACAATTTAAAATAACTTTTTTCTATTTGAAAATATTTAAAAATTAATTTATTCTTGTGTTGGCAAAGCTGAATTTTCAGCATCATTACTCCAGTCTTCGGTGTCACATGATCCTTCAGAAATCATTCTAATAAGATGATTTGCTGCTCAAGAAACATTTATTGTGTACAGATATACAAAATATTTGTGTAAAATATTTTTTTTTCAGGACAGTTCAAAAGAACAGCATTTATTTCAAATCTAATCTTTTGTCACATTTTAAATGTCTTTAGTGTCACTTTTGATCGATTTAATGCATCCTCGCTGAAAAATATGAAAAATGAAAAATATTATATTAATTTCTTTAAATTCTTCTCAAAAAAATAAAAATAAAAATTCTTACTGACCCCAAACTTTTGAACGGTAGTGTATAATGCTACAAAAGCTTTATATGTCAGATAAATGCTGTTCTTTTGAACTTTCTATTCATCAAGGAATCCTGAAAAAAAAAAAAAAAAAGTATACAACAGTTTTTAACATTGATAATAATAATAAATGTTTCTTGAGCAGCAAACCCTCATATTAAAATGATTTCTGAAGGATCATGTGACACTAAAGACGTAGTAATGATGCTGAAAATCCAACACAGAAATAAACTTTTGAACGGTAGTGTGTATATTTATACAGCTATGGAAAAAATTAGGAGACCACTTCAAGTTCAGAAATCAATGTTAAGTGGTCTCTTAATTTTTTCCATAGCTGTATATTTTTTATATATATATATATATATATATATATATATATACATATATACACACACACACACACACACACACACTACCGATATACACTACTTTTTTTTTTTTTTTTACACAACGATTTTTGTGTTATATGGTCACTGTCCTTTGAACACAGTGTTGAAATAGTTATTCGTGTTATTTAGGAATAATAATAATAATAATAAAAAAAAAAACATTTATTTTGGTATTCTAGTAGGCATTTGAGACCATGAGGCTCCAAAAAGCGAAACGAAATCCCATCGATAAAGAGAGTAAATTGGTAATCACAGACAAAAGAGGGAAGAGGTTCTCGGGCCGTTAGCTGCACCAAAGGCTTTCTCATTACGTGATAAACAAACCCCTAATGAGAGCTCATTTGCTGCATATTGCCCTTACTAAATGGCATCAGGGGTTGACATTTGGCTGTCTGTAACCTGCCGCGGCACTCCGCAGGGAAGACGCGGGCAGCTCATAGCCAATGTTCAACTGTACATGGCCTTACCCTCTCTCTTTTACTCAGATCTTACCAGTGTCACTGTGAATTTCAGTACTAAAAAAACAACAAAAAAACAAAAGTCATTAGTAACGGCAGTACAGTGGAGTGAATAGGTGCTTAGAGCACAGATAGCGGCAGCCATTATGCCTTCACGCTCACTTACCCAAGCGTTAGAGCTTCTCATCTAATCACACTAGTGTCCAATTTATTTTCTTTCACTGTTTATTTTTGCTTCAAAAAGAATAGTCTCTTTGAGTGCATGAATCTAAACTGGAGCTGCTCTTGAACTGATACTTATGGAGGACACAAACTACTGAGTACAAACTAAAGGCTGAAGATCTCGCTAGTTAACGTGGTCCTTTCTCCATACTGTGCATTTTGATGAAATGCATTTCGTTATAGCAACAAATTTTAAATATTTCATTGTATTAAAGTATATGTTTTACCAGTGACCAATTTATTGGAAGGCTTGTATTTTTGACACTGATCCATTGAGAGGCTCCATTGTCAGCTTCTCAATTGTTGTCAGGCCGTAGTTTTCTTGTGGCTCCAAAATGATGAGTCAGGAGACGTTTACAGCTTAGGTGACCAACTCAACGAAACCCAGATCTAAGTGTCCATAAGCAAAGATATACTTCAGCATATGCCAGCTAAGCAACTGCCATTGAGATTATTGGGAATGCAAATATAGTTTTCTCCAGGTATTCTAGATCTAATTGATTTCTAATTGTTCTGGTTTCCCTTAGCACTTTTTTGCATTCACTTCCCTAAAAATCCTGTTCTGAAATTATACATTTTAAAAATATAAATCTAATTTCCTTAAAGGGTCATGAAACCCTAAACCAAAATTTCTGAGATTTTAACAGAGGTATGTGTTTTGAACACCATTGAAGACAATGTTAGCATCTGTTAGATTTAATAGTGGGGGGGAAATGGTTGAATTTTAGTTTTTATACGCTATTTTCGTCTTCCGGGTTTAAAATCTTCATCCTGTCCACGTCACAGGCTGTGACGTGGCAGAGCACGATAGTGCTTTGATGACTCATCGGTGTTTCATAATTATTAACGAGACTGAGTTTTTTATCCAATGAGAAAACACTCTCTTAATTATTCATGACACCACGTGGATCTTTCCAATGACGAGGACGGTTAACGGCACTAAACAGTGAGAGAGACTGATTGACTGACGGTGCGTGTCCGTTGGCGCGGAGCGAGCGGGTAAGCGCGAGTGTTTTCGGTTCATTCCTATGGAAGTTGAGCCGCGCGTAAGTTAAATGTGACTGGTCGCTTGCTCTGCTCCAGTCGGCACGCAGCCTGACTGACTGAGCGTGTTGCAGGTTCGGCACGTAGATCTATGCTATGTACGCAAGGTTTTTTTTAAGCGTTATTTTTTTTTTTTCAAATATATGCATGTATAGTGTGTATATCAACAACTATATATTTTATAATGACTGTAATTACACATGTACATTAATATGTTTTAAATAGAATTACGATTACTGTAGGATATATGTAGCAGGGCATTCAGTAACTCTTGAAAAGACAAAAATAAAGTGTCAGTGTATTTCATTAGATTTTAACTTTTCTTTTTTTTTTTTTTTTTTTTTTTTAAATGTAGTATTTCCTCATGTTTTACCACTGATTTTTAGTGACAGTCGATATGCATGGGCTACTGGCGATGAGAGTTTCCCCCCTCTCCTCTCCTCTCCTCTCCTCTCCCCTCCCCTCTTCTCACAGCCACCACGCCCATTTAAGTTGCATTTTTCAAAAAGATTGTGAGCTAGACTTGAGTGGAAAGAGGGGGGTTTCATGACCCTTTAATGTTTTAAATCGTTTCGGATTTGTGAAAAAAAAACAAAACATGAATTAACATTTATAATATCCTGCAGCTGCTATTTGTTATCGTATTGTTTTCTAAACGTTCCCTCAAGGGAGGCAGTGCTTTTTTTTTTTTTTTTTTTTTTTTTTGTGCAATCAGCTTGGTGAAATTAAAAATACAATTTGTGTTTGTGGCAGACTGTGTTTACGGAGCATGACTGATGATCCAAAATAGCCTAAGTTGATAATTAAAAAGAAAAACATCAATACACAAATAAAATATATTTTTTAAATTGTTATTATTTTAGAATGAATGTAGAAATGCTTAAAATACTACCTTGCTGACACTGACTTGGTTTTGATAAACAGAACATTTATTACAATACTGTAAAATTACAAAATAGAATTGTATTTGGTTTCTTTTTTGATATAATGTAAAGTAATGTTCATTTAACAAGGAAGATGTGTCAACGTTAAGAGTAATGCATATGAATTTACATTGATTCATAAAAAAAAGTGCATCCTCATTTCAGAACACAACTGTCTAAACCTATATTTTGTTTTTACTTCCTTGAGTCATTTAAGTGTGTGATGTCTGCAAAATATAAATTATGTACCAAAAAATAATCTGTTTACACAGACTTTTAATTTTAAGAAACATACTTGAAAGTTGAACACGCATTCCCAATAGAAGATGTGTTGATTGCCATGACAACATATATTTATTCAAGAACTCTCCCATTTCTCAATAAGAGTGATTCCTATTTCCCAACACTACCTAGAGGAGAGACGACAATATATCATTACGTACATTATGAGTAGTGCAGGAAGGGTAAAAGCGGGCCAGATTGGTTCATGCAGCAGGTTTCCATGAGGGCGCTGTGGTATAGTCCTTTTAACCTTTATTCTGTCCCAGTAAAGATTTTCCCCCGCTTCAATACTCATTAATTGCCCTCCTGCCAAGAATAGAAGCCATTACGAACGCCTAGAAATACCAGGGGGTCAGACAAAAGTCACAGTGAAACAAGACACACCTACTCGTCTGACCCGTTAATAAACCTGCATGGGTATCTACACGATTTATACTGTTATGTCAAATTCTGGTCATTATTTACTCACCCTCATCTCAATTTAAACTTGTAAGACTGAAAAACTTCTGTGGAGTACAAAAGGGGAATATCCAGACTGTTTCTTAGCATACGATGCACTGGGCTCCTAAAATGACCTGATCTTACACGCCCACGGTTTGGCACGTATGGTTTTGCGGATTAATTGCTAAGTTTCACCATCAATTGGGTACTCGTACGCTATTATTGGTGCACACAGCACAGCCACACACACACATACACACACACACATAGAAAGGCGCATTTCAGATTCAGATTCGCAGTTGAGAAAGAAAATCAGATGTGTATCATGATATTAGATCGGTGCATTCAGTCATAAAGTGACAGCAACCTATAAATACATGCTGTAGTAGGGCTGGGCGATATATCGAATGCTTTTGTCACACGCATTTCGTCAGTAAAGCCGGTTCCCTGATTACCGCTAAATCGCCATCACATGCTTTCAAATGGAGCGGCATTCAATAGACAGAGCCGTAGTTCACTGACAAGCCACGCAATATCGCGTTCAATATCGATACGAATCACCGTCGATATTGAACGTGATATTGAGTGGCTTGTCAGTGAACTACGGCTCTGTCTATTAAATGGCGCTCCATTTGAAAGCAGGTGATGGCGATTTAGTGGCAATCAGGGAACCGGCTTTACTGACGAAATGCGCGTGACAAAAGCATTCGATATATCGCCCAGCCCTATGCTGTAGTCTAAGTCATTCATGTTAATCAAACAACAAAACACAGCTTTAACAAAGATTTATTTATATTTAAAGGGTTAGTTCACCCCAAAATGAAAATTCTGTAGTTAATTACTCACCATCACCCGTAAGACTTTCGTCCATCTAAATGAAGATCTTTTTGACAGCATTCTGAGAACAAACATCTTCCGGAAGTTCAAACGTGCTGCGCAACCAATGAGGTTCATTCTTGTGTGTTACGCAGCACGTTTGAGCTTCCGGAAGAGGTTTGTAGTACATTATTCAGGTTGGGTTGAGCATCTGTTTATGTTTGCTGATTAAGATTTATATGCGAGTAAAAGCCTAAATTCAATCTGTTCATCATAAAAAGCGATCAAGTCTCTTCAGAAAATGTGGACTAAACCGCTTGATTCATTAGTTTTGATTACATTTTGAAGCATCAAAGATCAAGTTGCAATGGCAGTCTATGGAGGAACAGAAAGCTCTCAGATATCTTCAAAAAGATCTTAATTTGTGTTCTGAAGATGAACAAAAGTCTTATGGGTTTCGGAACGACATGAGGGTGAGTAATTAATGACAGAATTTTCATTTTGGGGTGATTTAACTCATTTATAGAGTGAACACTATAATGTTATTTTATATTTAGGCCTAATTATTACATATCTCTGTCTGAATACACTACAGTTAGACCTCACTTTATTTGCAACTTTGTTAAATCGTATTTATCTGTGCATGAGAACCATTGAAGTGTGATATTACTAACATTCATATTTGACTGTATGCATGTGCAATTAAAAGTTCAATAAAGCAAAGTGAAACAATTGTATGACAATGAATGATTTTGAATATTCATATTGATAAACATTTTTGGTGCGTTATTATTTTTGAAGCCTTGAAAGACTATGAATCACAGTAAACATCTCCTTTTGTGTTCCATACAAAATGTCACAGACTGGATTTACATTTTTGGGTGAACAATTCCTTCCAATAAACATTATTTAAGACAGCGTCAATTTATTTTGGTTTGTGCTTAATTAAGGATTTATACAATTTCTGATTTCCTCATTTTCAAGAGCCATTAACTGTTACGCTCATTAAGAATGCCTTCATTAGAAACCAACACTCAATCTCACTTGAAATCCTTTCCATACAGCCTCGCAGTCTGCAAAATATACTTGAAAAAAATAAATAAATAAAAATCACAAAAAAATTCACGCCCAGCAATCCATCTCTCTCCAGTTAGCATTCTCCTCAAGAATTGCATGTGTACAGCTCCTGAGAAAATATGGGGCTTTAAGTATTTCTTGGAGGCCAGTCCTAATGAGAACAAATTCCAAAATAAAAATGCCTTTTATGTTTAGAAAGATATGATATGAAGGGCTAAATGGAGGGAGAGAAAAAGAAGAAGCCAGAGGCCATCTTTAAGACGCATAACTGCACACTCCTGCAATCTACTGCTATGAAAGACCTGTGTCCCAAAAGACAAGTCTAATTTTCACAGTTTGATATGCTGGGATAGAATTATAACTCACTCTTGTCTGAAAGGAGACTTATTTAATTCTTCACATCAGGACTTTCCGTCAATCTAAATCTCTCCCGCTGAATCAAAATTATCTTCGTAAGAAGAAAAGACATTTTCAAACTTAACCTATGTGGAAGTGCACTCAGAGTCTCAGAGAGTCTTAAAAAAAAACACTGTCTTGATTCTATGAATCAATGTACATTAATCTTTACTTAGGCCCCATTTACACTAGTGCGTTTTAAACTGAAAACGACCCTCGTCTACACTGTCGTTTCCACAGTGTTTCAGAAACGATCTCCGTCTACACTACACGGCTGAAAACGCATGTCCCATGACTGTTCATGCACACTGGGCATGTGCATACAAGTGTAAACAGTTGCCTCTTGTGCATGTAGGCAGCTGCAGTATGCAAAGTTCAACTGCACAATGGCTGCTAAAAATGACAACAAAGCCAGCAAAGATTGCAGTTCAGTTTCCATGTTATTGTTTACATCAGGGGTCTCAAACTTGCGGACCGCTGGCCACTTGAGGCCCGCGGGATGATATTTTGTGGCCCCCCACTTGACATCAAAGTTTAGTGTTAGTGCGGCCCGCGAGTTATTCTGAAACGCACCTTTTTGATGAGTCATTGCATATGCCGCGCTTGCCACACTTTAGCTTTATTTTACCATCACTTATGGGCTACCGTAGATCTCGTGACAGCTTTCGGCGGCGTTTGTTGTCAACGGTTGTCAAGACAACCGCAAAGTACTTGAGTTGCGTTCCATTCGACAGGGTCCCTACGCAGTGTTCACTGCTCCCTAGTCCTTGAGCACGGTATATCCGTTGAAGTGGACTTCGCTGACAATAATCACTCATTTGGAACGCACTACAAACGTCATCAAAGAAAGTCAACGACGGTGTCGCGCAGATTATGATATAACAAATAAATAGATATTATAATTTACTTTCAAATTTAAAATGGACTCTTAACAGATTTGAAGCTGTAGCCTCTCATGCCATATGAAAATAAATTCTCATTTTGGTTAACTGTATGTATTCTTAATCCACCGTCTGGGTCTCATCTCGGGCGTTTTCTTTTCCACGCGCAGCCGCATAGTAAAAACTTCTGAGGTAAATAAAGTAAAATAAAAAATGACAGAGCCCCAGCTGCTTTTCAACACTTTTACTTTGTCATGCCTATTCATACAATAAAATATGCAAATACACTCATCGCTATAACCATTCATACTTTCGTTCGTATAATAATAACAAAATGTATACTCAAAACACATATGTAAATTCCTCCATCAGAGAGCCGTTTAAAAACTCTTTTAACGGCTCTGCTCCATCGAAGTTCTGAATGGTGACGCGGTGCCCGATGACAGTTGGGTGATTTTACCTTTCTACTTCCTGTGAAGTGATGTATCGATGTTCCCTTATTCCCTATCCCGTTCGCAGTGCCCTTCGAACTGAACATGTTCGCTCCCTTCGGAATGGAATCTCACTTAAGATGGTGAAATACCCTGTGAAGTCCACTTCGCAATCCACTTGCGGTTGAATGGAACGCACCTTTGGACATTCCGGCTCTTTTTCGTGAGCCGGCTCGTTTGACTCAGCTCGCTAAAAAGACACGGCTCTTTTAGCTCACAAATGGCTCTTTAAGAAAAAAATAAATGTTTTAACTATGACTTTGACTATGACAGGTGTGAAAACAATTCTAATTAAATTATTAAATGAACTCATACCCACAATATCTTTAAAAATGCATTGATTTGTTATGAAAAAATGTTTGGAAGAAACGTTAATGTTGAAGAACTGTTAATAATAAAGATTGAGATGATTGGATCAGTTGTGCTCCTTTTTTGTGGAATACTTGATGCGGCCCAGTCTGACCCAAACTCTACCTCCAGGTAAATTGAGTTTGAGACCCCTGGTTTACATGGTCGTCAAGGATACGCAGGGCGAACGTGGGCAGCCACGCTATCGTTTACAAAAGTCTCCGTTTTGGTCTGTTTATATTGAAATGCAAGCCCAGCATTTTCAAACTAAATGGGGGGTCTGCAGCGTTTTTGAAAGTCTCCATTTTCGAGTTTCGAAAACGCCGGCGTAGTGTAAACAACATCTAAAAATCTTAAAATCTCTTGAATGTTTAAATTGGCAAGACTTGTGCAAAAAAATTTGCAAAAACTTTTTTGACAATGCAGCACTGGTCTGATTGGGCCAGTGACATTTTCGCCATGTTCGGTCCACCGGGCAATTCTTCTTGTCAAGCCCTGAACAAGCTCAATGAAAAAACATTCATGATAGTCAAGAGATTTGCTGATTATAAATTTAAACTATAGTTCAAACTTCAACTCAAACATTAGCTGAAAAGCAAAAATAAATCAAATAAGTAATCAAATTTAATAATCAAAACTCTCAAATAAAAATTTTACTAAAACAAAAAGGCACATAAGGCAGTTTTTATATCTATAATAATGTTTCTACTCCAATTCAATGTTGAAATATAAACAGTGACTTTATTAAAAACCTTCATGACAGATTTATTCAAAATAACATTAAATGACATATAGGTAATATTGTGTATATATTTAACAAATTGCTCCTCTCTAGAGTAATTTTTATAGTTAACTAATGAGCTATGGAATCCACAGTAATCTGTCATGCCACATAAAAGAGTGTCAAAACAACTTTGTTTGAATTTTGTGATCAAACTGACAGATGAGACTTTGTTTCACATTAAATCACAAATTGTATTGCGATTTTTAGATGGGATCCAAATGTTTTGTGAAGTTTTATCCATGCATAAACAGAAAAAAAAAGCACAGGCTGAAAGATCAATTTTGGGATTTAACAATCAATATTAGTTCATCAAAATGAACATCAAAATGAAGATGGTTTAAAATCCAGAAATTTATATTGACCTAGCGTCCACACAGTTGACATGTTTACTTGCAATTTATACACGCTGTCCGCATGAAATAGAATTATCTGCCTATGTAGACAGAAAGGCAACTTACTAGTTTGAAAACAGCTAGCCAATTATATTAAGATCTGCAAGAAGACTTGCTAGAACCAAAAAAAGGTAGAATCAGCAAGGAATTGTAAGGGAACAGTTTGTCTAGGATAGCTTGACCTGAGCAGATTGCACTGAAGGAGGTGAAACCATAGGTCAGGGTGCACCAAAGTCAACTTCTTCGCCAAAGATCTCCCATAACACCACTGCACCTCTAACTGGTCTGTCAGGACAGTCTTACAGGGCATGATAGGCTATTGCTTATCAACAGCCATGTTTGTGAAAACAAACCAGCAAAAAAGGGAAGGAATATACAGTGAAACAAAAGGATAAAGAGACAGAATAGGAGAAATAATCTCTCTGCTGACACATGGCACAGGCGGGTAAAGACGGAGGCCCGGGGCTGTTGTCTGAATGCCAAACAGCAGCCGTGTGCTGCAGAGCTGGTGCAGGGGATAATTCTGAATCACTGGGCACTGTAAACACAATAAATCAACCGCCCCACAACACACTGCTGATACACACCACTGACTCGCTGCATATTCAACAACACACACACACTGAGCAGTCTATTCACTCCACAGAGATGCAAGTTTAAAGCGGAGGCAAAGATTTAGAAAGAAAAAAGTAGGATTTTGATTAATTTCTGGATTGTGAATGCTGTTCAGACCCATTTTATTTTTGTAACATGGTGTAATTGTGACTTAAACAGAATATTTGAAATGTAGGACGGGGCTTGATTATTAGAAAATGAATAAGGAACTGATTAGTTGTAGGAAATTAGTGCTCCGTAACCTAAAGTTTACCGTTTGTATGCTAAGTATACTACAATTGCATTTACATATTTATGTACTTCATATAAATACCCTGCAATTGTACTTTTAATATACTAAATTGGTATACTTAAAGTCTGCTAAACTGGAACAAGTATTTTTGTGTTGAGATCCAACTAAAGATATACTTAAGTATATTTGATTGTGCTAAAGTGGAACTATTGCAAGTATACTTCAGGTGCACTTTATATATCTTGTATTCAAATAATACAGTGATCATACTATCCTTACTAATAGTGATATTAAACAAATTTTAGGCTTAATATTAAGAAATATGCATTGTGCAATTAAGAAGAACTCCAAATAAAGTATAATTAAAATAATTATATGTCAGTAAATATAGTAGTCAACATTTGAAATGTAGTCACCACTTCAAATGCAGACTACTGTAAATTAATGGGTTTGTAGTTAGTATGAAATGAATGTAGGCCTATTTTAAATACATTTTGGTAGGTTTTTTTTTTGTTTTTTTCACTAGGGCAGACCCTGCATCCATTGCCTCTGACATGTTTTCTCACAATCACATACTTAACTCGGAAACTCCTAAGAAAATCCAGAGTTACCTAAACTCATAATTATGAGTTGTGCTGATGTTCATGTGATTAATAAATTTGTCGGCGATTCAGTCTTTTAATCCATATAATTTGTGCTGTCATTAATAATGTCTGCGTGCTTATAGCTGTACTTGTAACAGAATAGAGAGAACACAAAGTAACACCAGTTTATATGTGTGGTGGCGCAACAGGTAAATCCGAGTGCTCTTGTGCGACAGTGGCCCACGTGACCCGGGTTCGATTCCAGCCCGTACTGGTTCCTGCACTCAATATACATAGAAATCTGTTCCCACTGTATCACTGATGTTCACTGGATAAGTAAGTTACTGGTATACTGGAAGTGATTGGAACACCTGAATTTATTTATAACGATTAGTTTATTGTAGCTTATTTGAAGCACACTATAATGATGCCATTAGCACACTACAAATTAACTTGGAATGCTATTGCAATGTGTTTTAAAATCACTAAAAGTTTGTTATCAGTATAATATTAATGTATGTTCAACACTCTTACAATGTAATTGACTTGTAATTCTAATGTCACCAAAATACATTTAAAGTTTATGCTGAGTGAATTCTGCATTTCAAAACTTAAATACAAGAGTATATTTAAAGTGTACTTAAGTATACTTGAAATAATTCCACTTTAGCACAAACAAGTACATTTAATACAACTTTAGTTGAACTTCAGCACTGCTTTTGGACAACAATGTGTATTTTGCACACTATAATGATGCCATTAGCACACTACAAATTAACTTGGAATGCTATTGCAATGTGTTTTAAAATCACTAAAAGTTTGTTATCAGTATAATATTAATGTATGTTCAACACTCTTACAATGTAATTGACTTATAATGTGTATTTTGCAAAGTGTTATACAAAAAATGATGGTGATGGTTGAGTGATTGACAGGAAGAGGGGAAAACAGACAAAAGAATCCAGTAACAGAAGTGGGAGTTCTGATTATATAAGCAAACTCATACTGTACTTCTGGTGACATCTGCCCTTTCCCAAGCCTCCATGCCTAAACCCTTTACGTCTCAATCGCATGGAACGAGTGAGCGAGTGTGTGAGGGGACAGGAAATAGAAGAGTCTCAAAGGGACGGTACAATGTCACCTTACAGCAGCTGCTGTTGTCATCACACTAATGCAGGCGCACTGACCCCTCGACCCTGCAAGTTAATGAGGGAGGAGGGGGCTCACACAAGGACGACACATACTGCGGCTCAGGGACCTTACCTGGAAATCTTTTTCTTCTAGTATCTCTTTCCTCCATCGCACCAGGAAGGCAGCACACACGTACAAATGGAAATGAGAGAATCCTTCTGGCTCCGCCTGTGAACACAAACATGACATTGTATAAGTCAAAATCAAATGGGGTCATATATCTATTTGCATTCTGAAATTTGCATTATGACATCACAACTATAAGCTCATTAACATATGACCACCCAAATTTGCCTACCAGTTTAGTTCAGTAAGATAAAGAAATAAAATAAAATAAATGAATAAAATAAAAAAAATTCTATTAACAGTGCACCAAATAAATTAATGTTACAAATAAGACTGGAGGTTTGTGAGGGAACTGCAGAAGTTGATAAAGTTTATTTAATCATAAGTCTCCAAACAAAAGCTGATCATTGTTATGGGACAGTCATGGCCTAATGGGTAAGACTGGTAACTCAAAGGTTGTGGGTTTGATACTCTTCTGCATTTAACCCATCCAAGTTACTGTACAAGTTATTGTACAATCTATTTGAGTAGTGAACACACACAGAATGCAAACCATGGAGACACACACACACCTGGTGCAGTCAGCAGACATTTTTTGGCTGCGGCACCTGGGGAGTGATTGGGGATTTGGTGCCTTGCTCAGGGGCACCTCAGTCATTTCCTGGTATTGAGAATCGAACCAGCAACTTTCAGGTTATCAGTCTGACATTTGCAATGCATTTCATTAGATTGGATTTGTAACTTAATCTAAATACATTAGAATACTTTGGATTACAAATAAGTAGGTAACAAAAACAAGGTTTTTATCTGACAATTCTGATTTTTGTCAGAATTGTGGGATATAAAGTTGCAGTTGTGAGTTATAAAGTCGGAATTGTGGGATAAAAATGTGCAATTACTTTGTTTTACATACTTATTAGTATTCCAAAGTATTTTAAAGTATTTCGATTAAGTTACAAAACTTGGGTAACCTACTCTTGAAACAAGTTACAAATGTATTTTGTATTTTAAAAGTAACCTACCCATGACTGCCTAATTAACTCCTTGATACCAATTAAATGGCTGATTGATACTGAAAACAGTTTTGCACATCTCTAATACTGATGTTTGCAAGATATACGTTTTTTTTCCTGTTATGGTTATTCACTTTTTGCAAAGAAATTATTTCTAGTAGGCCTTTACAATGGTTTCTCACAGTCTAGCACTGTGTCAATAACACCATGTCTACACTGGACGCATCAAAGTGAACGCTCCAATTTCATTTATCCTGTTGTCGGAAGTAGTGCAAACGCATGGAGAAGGTCAGAAACAAAATGGTGTACCTGTCCTGATGTTCAACACTGAACTACGGTAGAACAAAGAGGCCATCTAATCAGAGCACAGGTCATTTACATATAGAAGTCTTTAAAGTATGGGAAGAAAAACTGAAAATGTTCATGAAAACTAAATTTATTAATAACCTTTTTTTGTGATGCAAGAAACCTTGGTTAATTTTAAAAGTGGACTTCAGAGGAAAATGATGAAGTACTACAAAATTGTGCAATAAGATCCCTTTAGGAAAATATAAGGAAGCCAGTGTATTTGAGTATATGACAATTTTCATTATTAAGAGAGAAAAAAAAACACTATTTAGTTTGACCTTTGATGATTCTCATTTTTATTTTTCTCACTTATTTAATATCTCATTTAGGTTTCTTGACACATTTTCTGACAGTGCAGAAAAAAACAACAATGAAATTAAAGGGCAGGCTGAAAGAAGATGAGCCTTTGTGTGAAGGCCTAGTGGGTATAATAATAGTAACCCTTTTAAAAAGGCCTTGTGTCTGCTGAATGGGACACAGAATGGTGCATATTATCCTTCCAAAACACCTTGTACTGTGATAACCCTGTTGAACCAATCTATTCTTCATCTCAAAATGAACATATTGTCATAGAAAAGAGCTGTAGTAAAAGCAGGAGAGTATGACAGTAAGTCATCAGTCAACACTTTGATTTTGACAGCAAAATTGATGCAACAATCACAGCCAGTCAGAACATATGTGATGTTGAAACATATGCTACTGGACCAATGGGATTTCACTGTGGGTGGGATTACACAATGTAAGAAACCAAGAAACCAACTCTGACAAGAAAATGTTGTCAATGATGAACTGTTATTTCTAGAATTCCCTGCGTGACAATATACATTTGATGTAACTGTTTCTTCATTTTTTTTTTTTTTAATTTTTGTATTAGGTATGTACATTAGGGCTTAACTTATCTTGTTAATTTAATGCTTATTGCATTATTTTAGTGTCGGTGTGTTGCCATGATGGTGTTTTATATTTGTATTAGAGTGCACAATTACATAGCTGCCATTTTTCACCATAAATTTCACAGGTTTATTTTATTTTATTTATTTATTTATTTATTTTTTATACAGTGTGGGTAGGACACGGTCTACAACTCAGGACAAATTTGTCCCAATTATTTTTCCCACAAACTACTCTGTTTTGTACCATTTCAGATGTACCCACCTCTAAAAAAAGACAACAAACATATCAGTCAGACAGTGTCTTCCTCTAACATGGGTGGCTCTTGCCGTTAGCCAAAAGTCTGATTACGTGAGATGCCACCTGAGGAGCCCATGTGGCGTAACCACTCCAGCTGGAGATGCAATGAGCTCCGTAAGCAGAGGAGGGAAGATTATCTGCAATTCCAGACACGGACAGAGGGTCCTAATGAAAATCAATGGATGCGTTTCTTCCAGCAATAAACAGGAAGGACAGGTCCCCCCTTCAAGGGTAAATGCGGGCAATGGAAATCTTCCCAACTGTACTGTGTGTTAAAGCACCCACACACAAACAGCGTGGTATACGGCAAAGGTGGCAGGAAGTAGTTTTGGGACTGCACACGTTACATCCAGTCCAATTACCCCGCAGTCATTCTCCGTCACCTCCTCGTCAAAGTGACCACACAAGCGTGAAATGCACTTAATTAGACACTCAATAGACAAGGCCGAGCTGCAAGGGCATCTGCATATGCTCAGCTGTGCGGGGATGAACTTCCGTCTATATAATGCAGAGCTCTGGCTTTCTTCCACGTATTTATAACAGGAAGTGTATTGTTGGAATCGCTGTTGATGACATGCACTGCTAATTTGGTTTTGATAAAAGAATCCCTGGAAACCGTTGTTTAAATAAACAGACAGGTGAATTAGTGTTAAGATGCCATTTTACATTTTTTGAGCATTTTAATTCTGTCATTATTTACTAATCTTCATGTTGTTCAAAACCTATATCACTTTCCTATAGTTGTTCAAAACCTATAGACTAATTTTTCAACAGATCACAAAATTGATGTTTAACAGAAAGTCCAGCTACTCTTTTCCATACAACGAACCTAGAAGCTTGGCAGGGGCTGTGAAAGCTCCATATAATTTGTCCATATGAAACTGTAGTTTTTGTAGTCTTTATGTGGAATATAATTAGGGCCCAAGCCCTTAGGCCTTGTCAAAACATATGACCTATGACATCCTATGACTTGAAATTAATCTAAATTTAAATGATCTCATGGATGTGGCTGTCATAGTGGCACCAGGTGGCAGCAGTAAGTGTAGCATATTCAAACAACTTATAGTATATACAGTTCTTTTACATTTACCTGCAATAAATGCATATTGCCCACTGTGCAGTGTTGCCCTGAAGCAAGACCGTGGCATTGGCGCCGGGGCTTGGACCCGTCATCGCTGCTTGCAGCTATATTTCAATTTAAACTGTTATTCACTGAAATGTATATTTCTATTTAGTTTCAATTTATTTTATTCCAGTTTTAGTAAATTTAGTACTTAAATGTACTTTATTGCAGTTAGTTGCCTTTCATTTTAAATGTAATTTGCGCTTTTACATATTTAAACTTAGTGGATCACATTCAGATACGAAACACTAATGCCGTTTTGTGTCACTGATGTCAAATCTGGAGCTGCGTCCTGACAAGCCAAATTGTGCACATTTTCAAAAGAGAAGCTTGGATAAATTCCTCCTTTGTGTTCCACAGAGGAATATATATGGGTTTAGAATAAAATGATGGTGAATGTGATGACAGTGATGACATGAAATTTATGGGTGAACTATACGATGCAAAATGTAATCTGTGCTTAAGTAGAAGGTACTACTTACGTCCAAATGTAATTGTCTTACAAAGAAAAGCTGCTATGGGTTCTGAGAAGGCATATGCATTATTAGTGTGTTTTTTAAAGCCTGTGGTCTAGTTTAATGTGGGAGTGAAGGCTAGGTTCACCTTTAGATGGGCTGTAGTTTCTCTTCATTGATCATTTTAATTATTTTGTCTGTCCCTCCCTCGGGGGGTGAACGGTTGATGATGGGTCTTAATTAATGGGGCCAGTGGGGGAACAGACACAGTGGTCCATTCTGGAACATTCTGACGCAAGACCTGGTGACACACTTCAGGTGGGATAAGTTTGAAATGAGGACAAACTCAACACACGTAGTCCACGTATGAGCACCAACATGTAAGGATACTGCTGGGAAATTATAATAAAATATCCATATACACATATCAAAGAAACTTTGCACTTTACACATAATACAATATTAAAGAATAGCAGAGCACACACCACAAGTATAACAATAACAGCACAGAAAAAACATCTAGTTGGAATCACTTTTTAGAAAGATTTTATCCAGCTGAAGAATGATTAAAAAAAAAAAAAAGGTCAGCCAATCAGAATCAATCCTGCTATAATGAGGTCAAGCATTTTATGAGAGACAAGCACGCACTTAGAATAAACAGAATTATATCATCCTCTGGTGTGGATGCTAATATATTTATCTCTCCTGGTGTGAACGGGCCTTTAATCACATGAAAATTTTACCATAATTGTTATTAGTCAATTCTACTGAGTAAAATCCAGTTTTAGTTAACAGAAACAACATTATTTGACGAGAAAGTGCAAATAATAAAAATAAAACGTTTCCTTGTGAAAACTTCTGTAATAAAATATTTCATTATACCAAAGTCCCTTTAAGACAAGTCATTTCACTCAACGGGCATCTCTTTGAAAGGGGAAACATCAAATTCTCCAAAGCTGTTTGCCAAGATTTCGATTAAATTTCATATTTGTAATCACCAATAAAATCTGACAACTTCTGTCTCATAAATTTTATTTCTAAATGCTCGAATCATGACAAAAATTAGCTAGATCAAGCTAATGTGCATACGCAGTCCTAAGTGCGCGTCTCTATAGGAAGCACACGTCTGACTGTTTCTATAGGAACCGGAGCTTCTAACGACGGCTGCAGTGACACGATGACTTTACCAATCAGTGATTGGCTCTCATTTAGAAGTCAGGACATATTCCACCATATTGTGCGTTGCACTTTCTCCCATTCAAAACAATACGAGTGACTCGTCTTGTGTTATTCTATAGTCTTTGATTATAAACACCTGCAATTCTTATTGTTTTAGATATTTGTTGTCCATGTTTGTTGTCCAATTGATGAGATGGATAACTACTAGTCCACTGTTATGTGTTTTCTAAGGTGTTCTGGGTGACCACCTTCAAGATTTTTGGGTCTCCAAATATGGTTTGAGTCCCTCCTTCTATGAAATTTGCTCAACTCTTTTCTAGCCCGAAAGTCTGATTGCATAAAAAAACCTCTTATCAAGCAGTTCCATGATTTGAGATATGTCCATAGCATATGTGGGAGGAGTTATTAGAGTTCATAAAAATCCTTAGCAAGCACCATTAATTACAAATCTTTCTAAACCACTCTTGACAAGCCTACTCACAACAGTATTCATTCAAAGCAGAACCTTATAATGTATTGACAGATTTTCATGTAAATACAAGTGTAAGCTTACAGCAATAACATAAAATCTGCTGGGGCACAGATCTGAGGTACACTGTCATGATAATCAGCAATGCAGCAGTCAGATCACTTTGACAGTAGTTTGATGGCAAGCATTGGAGATCACTGGTTAGCATAAAGCCTGCAGTCAAATTTATACTTCTATCTTCAAGATCCTCAGAGAGTCAGTTATTTACAGTTCTAATATTAAGCGCTCTCCTCACGCGAACGCACCCTAGATTTACCAACAAGTCTGTTGAGATGGAGTAGATCTGACATCGAACAGTTCACAACATTCATATATACCCATCCTTCAGCCTCAAGCAAGAAAAGAGAGAGAGCGCACAGATGAAATGGAGTGGGTCGCTCTGAGTTATGTTCTGGGTGATGATTGCCTATTGGTGTAACCTACCGGCCTTAATCAGAGCAGCAGGGAAGATGACCGTCTGAGGGTATCAAGCTGTGACACGCTCTCTGCTACTGTGCTTTATTACTTTATTAAACCTCTCTCTACCTGTGAGATGCGAGACTCCTGCTGTCAGTGGGGGAAAAAAAATATCGCCCACTGTCTGGGAGCATGTGCGCAGTCAAATGTCAAAGGGAGAAATCCATAATTTGGGAGGATGTGTACATCTTTCAATGGAACATCAAATAGCAACAAACATGACACTTATGACAAGTCATGACCCGGTGTTGATCTAAGAGTGCACGTTTAAGAATGGATGAGTGAAATATTTCAGACAGCAAGTGCAGTGTAAATGTGATTGGAGGAAAAGGTTGCAAACGTTATACATACATAATATTATATATGATGTATGTATATGTATGTGTACACATTTACACTGCAGTTGTATGTGTGTGTGTGTGTGTATATATATATATATATATATATATATATATATATATATATACACACACACACACACACACACACACACACATATATATATATATATATACTCTCTCTCTCTCTCTCTCTCTCTCTCTATATATATATATATATATATATATATATATAGAGAGAGAGAGAGAGAGAGAGAGAGAGAGAGAGAGAGAGAGAGAGAGAATAAAAAAACTGATCTCCCAATGCAGCTCTTTGCTGTTCAACCAAAATGGCCCTTCCAATTTTTAAGTTACACAGAGTTCTGGCCTTTGCTGTCGGATGAACTTATGCACAGTCCACGGAGACCCAAAAAGTTTGAACTATTTTTAACTTGACTTTTGACAACAAAACTGCGAAACCTAAGATGACAGGGCTTTTCATAGCCAGGAAGAGAGGGCAATGTACTTTGAATTAGAGATAGGGCGAGAGAAAGAGAGAGTGAACACATACTAAGAACTTCATCTGACCATAGGCTTTATACTTTTTCATGCAACTAGTCCCCATGGGAACTGAGGCTCTCTAAGCGCACCAAAGCACCTTAAAAGTATTATTAAAGTATCATACGATTAAGTCTTCTGAAACCATTAGATAGTTTTGTGTGAGGAATAGAAATTTAAGTTGCTTCAGTGAGCTGTAACTACTGCGACTGGATTGATCTCAAGGTTTTCAATAAATAATGACTAGATGGGATAGTTTACCAAAAAAAATGAAAATTTTCCCATGATTTACTCACTTTCAAGCCATCCTAGGTGTATGACTATCTTCTTTCAGATGAACACAATCGGAGATATATTTATAAAATATCTCTAGTCCTCCAAGGTTTATAATGGTTGTGAATGGGGGGCTGCGTTTTGAAGCCAGAAATAATGCATCCATCCATAAAAAAAAAAAAAAAAAACGTATTCCATACGACTCCAGGGGGTTAATAAAGGTCTTCTGAAGCAAAGCAATGTGTTTTTGTAATAAAAATATCCATATTTAAAACTTTATAGATTCAAATAACTTGCTTCCGGTGGACGGCTGTACGCAGAATACGCAAGTCGACTTGCGCCAAATGAGTAATCATCTGACGTGATGTATGACGCGGAATGTAGGAGTATTGTGCAAAAAATTTAAGTTCCTCTTCTCTTATAATGAAATCTTCTGAAATTCCTCTTTAAAAATTATTGTTTTACACTTATAATCCGTGACCGGTGATTTGCTTTGCATTATCCTCTGCGCTTCCATGTTCGTCATTACGTTGGTCAAAGGATATTCTTCCACCAAAAATCGACTTGCACATTCTGCATACACTCGTCCTCCGGAAGCTAATTATTTGAATTTATAACGTTTTAAATATGGATATTTTTCTTACAAAATTGCATCGCTTCATTTCAGAAGGCCTTTCTTAACCTACCTGATATATTTTTAAATATATATTTCTGATTTTGTTCATCTGAAAGAAGATAGTCATATATACGTAGGATGGCTTGAGGGTAAGTAAATCATGGGATATTTTTCATTTTTTTTGGGTGATTCTCTCATCATTTTTTCATGCTCATGCAGTGATATATGACTTTATTTCTTCAGATGAACACAAAGAATCTTATAAAGAAATAGTAAATCTCTGTGAGTCCATATAACGCAAGTGTACGGGACCTCAAAGATGATGCTTCAAAAACCACACAAAGCGAACATGACGGTAATCCATATGACCCCTATTGACGAATCAATGACTTCTGAAGTGAAATGATATGTGTGTTAAAGAAAAATGCTAAGATTTGATACTTTTTTAACTATAAACCATCACTTCCAGCCAACGGTCACATGCAGGTTAATGAGTGCTTGATTGCAAATGTTATTTATTTATTTTTTTACATATTAGGCCCACCAAAATCTTTAGGTGTTTAGGTATTAGGTATCATAGATATTGACATGGTTATAAGAAAACCATTTGTTAAAATGCAAGATTTCTCTCTCATTTGAAAATGTATTAATTAGTTGATGTACATTTTAGAATATAAAATTAAGATATGAATAAAGTCAGAAGTCTGGCATGGGCTTAATTGGTACTTTGGCACTATTTAAGCCCACATGTGTTACAAATAAGCCCACATCATGATTGATTCACAAAATATAAAAATGTATTGATTTTAAAGAAGTAAAACATCAATATATGTATTCAGTGACAGAGAAGTAAATGATATAAAATGAAAAAGTACTATTTGTTCACACACAAAAAAACGGTATATATATATATATATATATATATATATATATATATAAATAACAGTATATAAATATATGTATCACTTATTTGACATAATATCAATGTAGTTTTAGTTGAATTTGTCTACAGCCATTCACTAAAGTCAGCTTCAGCTCAAGAGGGGTGCACCAGAGTTGACTTTTGCTAACATTTTTATCATAAATGACTGAGTGTAGGGCGCCCGGTAAGCTGTTGCTCTATAAGTGACTGAGCAGGAACTATGAAGGATCTAGCAGTGGAGATTTAAAGTAAGAAGTGATGAAATATTGATGTTCAAGGGGTTGTGCCAGTGACCTGGACCTTGCCTTCTGGGGACTGCCTTTTCTGTGTCAGAAAACATAGGGCAATCATTAGGGGAACCTCATGGGACAGGTAAAGAGATCCAGGTCTCCGGTTCAAATCCCTGTTGGGAAGATTCTGTCCAATGTGCCTTATGGTGAGGTTTTAGATGCAGATTCGACACAGATAAGGAAAAAGAAGAACGGAACTACAGCTTGGGGCAGAGACGTATACAATGCACACATGCAAGGCAGAATATGTGAACAGCATATTTTGGGTTGGAAAGGAAAGGTTCTTGCTGGATGTGAATTCTCGATATAGAAAGATTTCATTGGTATTCAAGCCTTTAGGAATATGCAGAAGAGTGTAGTTGGAATTGGCTAAAGCTAGTGTTTCTTTCCTTTGGGAGATACTGCAGATGAGCCTGTCCTAGCAGAAGCAATCTTCTAGCTCATTACAGAGGCAAAAGGCTTGAGCTGGGGGAGTTTTGTTAAACTGTACAGGGCTAACAAGCACCCGTGAACAGCAGGAACACATCAACCATTGCTTGCATTTGAGCTGAATCTGCTAATTCGCAGCACGCCAACAAACCGTTGTGAAGTCTCCCTGGCTCTACAGCAGAGAGAAGTTTGCACCAGGCGGTGCAAGACCGTCAGTCTCTCGGCTCAATCACCAATCGGGGGGAGCCAGGGACACCGGGCTCTTTAGCACAGACGCTATCACGCTTCACACTTAGCCGCACATGATAACTCCTAGTTTTTTTTCAAACAGCCCTCTGACAGAAATGGATTCAGCTGGGGCTTGAACAGAACTGAGAATGTAGACCAATAAGATGAATCCCAGAAAAAAATCCCAGAGCTCCCCCTAAAGGAAGACCACGTAACAGTTTATGAGAGGTTTTTGGCAATATCAAACGCTCATCCTGGGGGGCGGCTCGCCAAAGTCGGTGCCCAGATGTGTGACGTGCAGTTAGAGGTGTGAGCACACAACATTAAAAGACACTCCTTGCTTGCCTTGGGCTTCTAATAAGTCCTCCTGCTGAGAAACCCAACAAACACACCAGAGTACTGATGTGGTCGTACAGTAAAGAGCGTAAGACCTTGCTGTGGGCAATGTAGACAGACACACACACATTTATTCTTTAGTCCACTGACTTCTATTGACTGTGATGGGTCACGAAACATCCCTGTTCACTTTCAGCTGTGCGCGGTAGCTCAATAATTGAAGGCCATGCTATTGATGCGTTTGGAGGGAAGGAAACTACAAAACCACCTGCTGGGTAACAAGCTGCATCATGACAGAGCAAGGTTTCATGCATTAAATCAGCACACATACGTACTGTTGAAGTGTGGGGTTGCCTTAGGATTCACTCAAGGGAGTTTAAAAAGGAACTAAATGCTCAAAATGCTCATAGTGGTATGTGTTAGTGTTATGAACAAGTTTAGACCCACACTAAAGAATAATATATCGAAGACAAGGGTAATTGTAGCAAGGACATCAAGGAGCAAAATAGCATTTGTAAGCCTCGGCTATACACATACACGCATATGGCAGATGGCTGTGATACACATTCAATGCGTCAAAGGACCACAGAGGGACTATTACTGTTTTCAGGTTCAAGTAGACTAAGACATACTGAAAGTGTAATTGGACTGAGGGGAGGACACCTTAGGCACTGCGCACGATACTGCCATTGCAAATAATACATCTTTGCTTTAGTGATGAGACAGTATCAGCGCATTAGCAAAACTGCTTTCGCTTTATAAGTTTTGCCAAATCTATAGAGACTTGCTATCTCAAAACCTGGTAAGATAACAAACCGTCTAATTTAGACTAGGCTGGCTGTGTTCGTAAACAATAAATAAACGAATATGGAAAGAAAAGGGAAACACATATACATTAGATATAGAATACATAGATAATACAAATAATAAAAAAAATAGTACACAAATTATATTTACAATCATCATTTTATTTATATTAAATATTATATTATATTATATTATATTATATTATATTATATTATATTATATTATATTATTATTAAAGGGGACCTATAATGCCTCTTTTACAAGATCTAATAAGTCTCTGGTGTCCCAAGAATGTGTCTGTGAAGTATCCCTCATATCATTTATTATAGTTTGTCAAATTTTCCCCTTTTTGGGTGTGACCAAAAACATGCCATTTTTGTGTGTCCCTTTAAATGCAAATAAGATGCTGCTCCCGGCCTGCTTTCCAGAAGAGGCCGAAGGTTTAACAGCTCCCGCTTCGGTTGCTCAACAACAACAAAGCCGGAGAATCTCACGCAGCCAAAATGGCGACAGTAACGGTGTTCAGCCTTACATTGTTCAAACCGGAGTCGGACACTGATGGAGAAGAAGTAGTTACAACTTTTAGAATGCAGCTAGACATTTCGGAATGTTTAGTGGATAAATTTATGTAGTTGCTGTGGAGTTGATTCAACTCATCGACTAGCATGTGCCGTCATGTTAATCTTTTGTGCAAACCCAGCGTTGAACCTTTGTTTGTGAACATGTCCAGCGTAAAAATGACCCTGCCCCACTTCTCTAAAGCAGCCCAACATAGCCTCACCACATTGTTGTGTTTTCTCGGGGGCAGGGTTTATGTAAATTTTGGGGTTTGTGATGTCATCAACACGGAAAGAAGCTTGTTGTAGTCCCTACCAGTCGTTTCTTGTAGTCCTTAAAAATATCTCCCTTTGCATTTAACTTTGAGCGTAACTTTGCAGATGTTGTTTATGCTCAAACAGCAACATTACACACTAATTAAAGTTTAAAAATCATAATCAAGAACCACTTTAACAATTTTCCTAAGGCTCTTTTTGGCATCTTGGATGAACAATTTTCAACTGAACTTGAAAAAGCTGATTCTGGGACTGCCCCATCTATAAAAGGTTAAATGCAATATTCCATGGAATTTGTGAGAAAGCCTATTAATTCCCAAATGTGCTGTCTAACAAGACAGGTTACTAGGTTTTGAGGTATAGCCAGGGAATCTCATAAAATGTGAAGTCTGGCAAGAAACCAGAAGCCTCTCTTGAACTTTATGCAAAGATAAGTGCTCTAAATTAGTTAAATTAAAGGTGCTGTAAGCGATTTTGGAAAAGCATGCATACAATTTCCCTACAACATGAGGAAATCATACCTGTCTCTGTGACAGCCCTGGGCTATGTAAACAGCAAGAAGAGTCAGGGGAGCAGCCTACACTTATTTTTACATTTTTTGCCTGTGAATCATGTCGAGCATTCTGAAAAAGCTTACTGTGTGCCTTCATTAAATATTTTAATTAAATATATGTGCGTTCATTAAATATTTAATAGAAACTTCTGGGAAACATACCATAAATATAATCTGGAAATGTATATGTTCACACTGCAGGTAATTGTGGCCCAAATCTGATTTTTTTTGCCCACATGTGACTCGTATCTGTTTCCCCCATGATAGCGTGAACAGTACAAACCAAATGGAATCTGATGTTTTCAATTCCGATTTGTGCCACTTCCATTTGTGGTACTAAATCCGATACAGGTCAGATACTACCATATCGCAATTCATGCCATTTTTATGTCACTCGAGATCAACATTTGTCATGTTTCTGCGCTCATATTTAAAGATTTTACATACCCAGAGTTATCAAGACAGTTAGGTAGTCGGTAGAAGGACAGAGATGTGTCAGAACTCGTAAGTATTACAGAGACGGCTCTATAATACAAGCAAAGCATGAAGGCTTGTATCATAAAAGTTTCAAAACTCTGCTCTTTTGTCACATCATTGTCTTTATTTTTCATACTACCTTGCACATAATTTTGCTGGCTTCTGCAGCAGATCACGCTATAAATAAACGAATAATCGCTTACTTAACCATGTTTATTTCTGTATGACGGCATGCTGTGTTGCCAAGTCTGTGATTTTCCCGCAGAATCAGGTTACTTTTTCACTGTTCCCACGAGTTGTTTTGAAACTTCATAGGTGGAAGTGACCGCACTAACGCAATATTTAACCCTCGGAATGCAATTTTTACTGGGATACCCCACGGAACACGATTGGGCTTGTTTTGGACTAGTTCTGAAAGCAATTGAGTGGCAGCCCAGTTTTTATCGTTCTTTTGCGCATGCAGGTCAGTTCAGAACCATCTGACTGAACATCCTCTATTAGAACAGAATTATTTCATAATGGAATGAAATTCACACTGAAACCGGGCAGTTGCAGAGACCTTGTGTTTCGACTTACTGCTCATAGGAGTATAGAGGATTTTTGTTTACTGTGTAGAGGTTTTCTTGAGGAGCCGTGAAGGGTAAAAAAAAAAAAAAAAAAAAAGGGAAAAAAAATGCTCTGAAGAACACGAGTCAGCGTGTAAAGCAGTGTGATGACAACAAGCAGCACAGATCAAGAAAAACTCACAATGCACCGTGAACAGCACAGAAACCATCTCCCTGAGAGATACAAGGGAAGGTACTCTTTCTGTTTTCAAAAGCCCATGAAATATTCATCATTCAGAGTTGGCTAATTCGGGCCATCAAGATCTTTAAGGTGAGTTAGTATGACACAGATTGTCAGAGTCGGCGAGGGAGGGAGAGACTGCGAGCAGTCATTTTCAGACTATTTGGTTATGCATTAAAAATGCATGGGATGAATTACATTCTATTCCTGGCCTCTGTTGAGGAATTCACACTAGGGTCCAAAATCGAGCACTTGGCAAAACAGAGAATAGGAATAACTTTAAATTTCCAATCTCTGAAACTTCACTTGAGCAGAAAAGAGCAGTAAAGTATTCAATAAAATATGATTTTACTGAATATTTAAAACTAAGTATGAAGAAAGTGTATCATTTACACTGCTAGGATTTTTGGACACATTATTTCAAAAAGGTAATTTTGCACCACTAGCAGCATCAAAAGGAATCACAAAGTTTAAAAAAGGTCTCATTCATGAAATATGAGAACTTAAACAAACTGAGAAACAAGAGAGAAATTATAAATTTCTCCGTTCATGTATAATGCAACAATTTACCTCAGAATGGTTTTACAAATGACTTGATCTGAAATTTGTTCTGCTTGTGTTAATGAATAAGTCCTATTACCAAATTACCAAATGTTTCACAAATATTTCAAACATCTTGTCTGCACCACCCCCATCTTTCATTGATTTAGGAGGTCTGCTTTCATTGGATGATACCAAGTGACTCAAAAAACCACAGTAATGTTTCTAAAGCTCCTCAGAGGCACAGCATTTATTAAAGGGATAGTTCACCCAAAAATGAAAATTTCATGTTTATCTGCTTACCCCCAGTGCATCCAAGATGTAGGTGACTTTGTTTCTTCAGTCGAACGCAAATGATGATTTTTAACTCCAACCGCTGCCCTCTGTCATTCAAATAATAGCAGTGATTGGGAACTTCAACTATAACAGTAAATAAAACTTGCTTAGACAAATCAAAATTAAAACCTGCGGCTCGTGACGACACATTAATGTCCTAAGACACGAAACGATCGGAAACCGAACATTATTTATATAATTTTTACCTGTAATACACCACTATGTCCAACTTCGTTCAGCTTCCTGTTAGTGAGGTCAAAAAACGCGTTGTGATGACGGAAGTGATGTCTCGCCCATATACTTCAATGAGCGCGAGACATCACTTCCGTTGTCAGAGCGCGATCAGACCTCACTTGCCGGAAGCTTAACGCAGTTGGACATAGCGGCGTATTAGAGGTAAAAAGTTATATAAATACTGTTCGGTTTCTCGCACAAACCGATCGTTTCGTGTCTTAGGACATCAATGTGTCGTCACGAGCCGCAGGGTTTAATTTGGATTTGTCTATGGAAGTTTTTTCGACTCTTATTGTTCAAGTTCCCAATCACTGCTATTGTTTGACTGACAGACGGCAGCGGTTGCAGTTAAAAATCATAATTTGCATTCGACTGAAGAAAAAAAGTCCTCTACATCTTGGATGCCCTGGGGGAAAGCAGATAAACATCAAATTTTCATTTTTGGGTGAACTATCCCTTTAAGGATGGACCAATATCAAAATACTGGTGGTAAAATCATTCAAGATCATGTCCGACAATCGATAAATGACCATTACTGATATTATATTTTGTCTAAATAGAACCCCCCCCAACAAAAAAGAAAAATTCAAAACTAAAGATGCCACAAGATAATTTAAGCAATACAACATTGTAATGTACAGCATTAAAAAGGAATTTTGTGGATTCCAATTGTTTGCATTTCTTCAGGAAGTCAGACTACCAATGGCTTACATACAGTGGTCTATGTGCAATAAACTTTTATTTCAAGTACATACATCACCTTTAAATTTTACTTTGTCAAGAACTTTTCAACAAGCTCAGTAAAGTTTCCAGTATTTTCCATCTGAAGTCAATTCACTGCACAAAACAAGACTTCATGAAGTCCTCCATCCACGGCCCTCTCTGAGTTCAAAGACGACTGAACTGGGTTCACTTCTCTCTGAGCGAGCACTTTCAAGCAAGCTCATGGCCCTGACAGCACGGCTTTCATAGCTTCTGGCCAAACATGAGTGAAATGGCCCAGTGATTTGATGGAAGCGTGAGAAAGGATTTAGGTTGAGGTAACAGTAGGCTATGACGCCATGACCACAATAGCGCTATCAGGTCAATGCACACAAGTTTACGCATTGGAAATGTCACATCTTCAAGTCTTCAGAAGGGCACACATCACCTTTCATTTCAAAGACAGATGAGCTTGGTTCACTTCTCTTTGAATACCATGATCGACCTCCTCAGTTTGAATATATACGCAGAAAAGTCATCCAAAGGTTTTAAGTAAGAGCTAAAAACCTATAAAACTTTTGCATCAACTGCCAACGCTTTGGAAAAATGAGGTTTGGATGAATCAAGACTTGCCCCGCCAGTCAGTTCTCTCTTGCTTTTGCCTACTCATGCTGCCCTGTTACACCAACACAGTTCTAAAGCCCAATCTCACACCATTTTATGCATTTTCACCAAAGTAATTTTGGGCTGGCAAATAAAAAAAAAAATGGAGTGTCTATTTACACTAAGTGCAAATAGCATCCCTTGTTGGCAAACGCTATTTACACTAGTTCCGTCCACCAATGTCTGTTTGGGCCACTCAAGTTTTAAAAAATACGCGCGGAATTTAACATCATCAGTAGCAAGTAAGGCTCACAGACCTGGCTTTTAACACAGTCGACGCAGGTTCGAATCCGCCATTTGCAAAGTTTGCATTTATTTTCAATAAAAATTAAAAGTGGAAATAAACTCCAAAAGAGTGTTTAATAATATTAAAAGTGTTTATTGGGTAGGGTTAGGGGAAGGTGTAGGGAGGGCTTTTATTCTCCCAATAAAGCAGCATCCATTTAATAATTATAATAATCAATTTAATCCTTTACACTCTATGATATTTTTGCATCCTGTTAATGTACAAAAATACTGAAATGCAAATAGTATCTGCCAAAATAAAGTACATATAGCATCTATTTAGCCTACTCTTATTGCAAAGAACTGATACTTTTACATGGTTTAAATAGAAGCTATTGCTATTTTCACCTAGTGTAAACAGCATATAGCTAAGACAATGCTGCTATTGTCACAGTGTAAATGGAATATATTGCTATTTTTACTTAGTGTAAATAGCATCTATTGCTATTTGCACAGTGCAAATAGCCGCTGCCATAAATAAAATAAATAAATAAAGTGGATTTGCACTGGCCCGTAAAACATGTTGGTCACAAACTAGGAACCATTGTCACCGGTAGCTCAGAAGTGGCATGATTTTTAAATTGACAAAAATCAGCAATGAAACGGTAACGTTTTCTAAAACCATATGGAACATACAAAGAAAACAACGTTTTCTTTAAACTCTTAAAACTCAGGGTATGTGAATGGCTTACTGGACTGACCAATGGACCAATTTCACTGCACAGAATCTAAAATGTTGGTTTGGTCATTGTAAAAATGCCTGAACTAGGGGTGTAACGGTGCGCAGAAGTCACGGTTTGGTATGTACCTCGGTTTAGGGGGTCACGGTTCAAAGCCAGTTCCGTACATTTACATGTCCCCTCCCCCACCCCCTGGATTAAAAAAAAATCAATAAAAACAAAGTATTGTGCTTTCGTAAAATAAAGAAAACAAACAAACATGATGCCACTTTCTGCTGTCCTGGTTTCACCTCCATGAAGCTTTTGGACCATCACAAAAATGAAATGAAACACAGGCTTCTAACAAGCTCTTGCATGCCATCTGACCTCTTGTTTTGGGTTGGTGCATAGATCTCTTCTTTTTCTGCTCTTTTTGCAATACCTTCTGGATTGGAGTGTGGATCGCCTGTGACTGAATGTAAGCACAGAACCGCGACATCCTTATCGTGATGGTTCAGGACGAATACATGTACTGTTGTCACCCCTAGCCTGAATCAATGTCTGCCTATCTAAATGGTTTAGTACAATTACTTCCCAGAACTGTTCCACGCGACATGGCGGTGTTTAATATTTTCGGCAGTGCACATTGAGGTGCAAGCAATTTATGATATAAGAAAAAAGAGCCACAGCGGCTTCCCAGATTGCAGCAACTTAGATTTTTATTGCAGATATTTTGTCTCAATTGCCCAGGAAGTGACAACTTGAAGATATGGGGTGCAAACGCTGCTTTATTCGCAAAGGTTTTATGCAATATTCAAATTCTGTGCATAAGTAAAATTCACAAATTTGGATGGAAATAGCTACTGACCCTTCTGTTACTTTGAACAATACATTTTACTCTCAAAATTCTGAGTAACAGTCATAAACAAAGACAGTGTGGTATGTTTATTTGTAGGCATGTTACGTAGTAACTCAATTATGGAATCGGGAACACTTCCCATAACACCTGATGTACTCGCTACATCATAAGAAGAATGGCATATATGCTAATATTAGTCTCTCTCTGTTTATCCCAAGGTTTGCCACAGCCTGCCAGATCCAGGCCATATCCAGATGAGATGAAGGACCTGAAGGAACTAAATTGACCCTTCGCAAAGACCCGCCCCCCTTAGTTACTGTTGCTTTGTCCGACAAGCCGTGGCGCTGTCATGCCACACACATACATTGCGGAGCAAAGAGGACACTGACAACACGTCGACAGACGAGACAGAGCAGCTTACTTGTGATATTTAACAAAGTCCCAGCTTTCAAACAGTGTAGTTTTTTAAGAAATTCAATAAAAAACGTTTTGTGGCTCTTTAATGTGTCGTGACCATGGTCGTGACAGATTGCTGTAGCGCCTCAGCTCAAGAGGCTCGTAAACCGATCATCTCTTACTACTAGTCCATTTATAGCATCAAATAAACATGAATGAACATGAGAATCAGTGTTGTTTCAAACACGGAAAGACGTCAATATACACAATTTTTTCAAGTTTAACTCCACCGAGGTTAATCTTCTAACTCCTGACTGCTTTGTTGGTTAGATCGCTTGTCAATTAAACTCCCGGCGAAGGGTCAATTATGCCGTGAAGGCCTCCTTCCCTTTCCATTCCCTATGTATAGATAAAACGTTATCAAAATTATTCCAGTTCGCATAGATACACAGACACATCTAATTTTTCTGTATTATGTGGACCAGACAATTCATTTGGCAAATATCACGATTTTTTTTTTAGCTTCTACGCACATACTGTACACACTCAAACACACAAACCTATAGACTAAACACGTAAATGAACGGCAAGAATGCATTAAATGTATTCGTTTAGTTTTTTTTTTCTTCCACCGTAGGAAAGGTGTCATTTAAGCGGCCCCTAAAGTAATAATTAACAGTTTTTACAACAGAAGTGATTCAATCAAAAGACAACTTTAACTTGATAATTTTCCTATTGTCCCTGTGAAGCTGATTTGAAACAATATGTATTGTGAAAACCACTATATAAATGAAAATGACTTGACTTTCATCACTGTTCGGCTCTCAAGTCAGTGGAAAACTGAATGATAAAAAAAATAAAAAAAATAAAAAAAATAAATAAATAAAAGTGACCTCAAGCATCAATAAAGTGCTAAAATCATCATGGGTTGCTGCTGCAAATCCTGCCGCAGTTATCTCCTCTTGCCCTTGCTTTCACTGTTTGCTCAGCTGGCAAAATCAATATCAGAAAGCAACTCAAGAGTGCCTGCAATCATAACCTGACCAAAACTGGGACCTTCACCAAAGAAAATAAGCCATCAATGGAAGTTAAACTTCCTCAGAAATCATTTTAATATACCATATTTGCTCCACAACCTACAAACTTCTCTTTATTGGAAGAAGTGATCAATACTGCATGTTAAGCAATATCCTAGTCTTATTGACTTGTGACTGGCCTAACAAGAGAGTGTTATTGTGGTGCCCTCCATGCTAACGTACACATCAACACGCATCAATGACGAGGCTGGTGTTGTCCGAAAGAATCTAGTGACACGTCCCCAGTGAGTAACAGCTAGCCAAACAAACAATGTGAACTGTATCGGAAATGGTTACAATCTGTGTTAAATCCAAATCAGTCAAGCAGAATAAAGGGACAGTCAGCTGTTGAAAGCAATTCCTCTGTTCAGTAAAGATGGAAGGAAACTGACCTTTAATGCAGTAGGCATCAGTTGTTGACAGGAAGTAAAGAGCAAGAAACTAAGTCAGTAATGGTTTATCACAATTACCATGAAAGTAATTCGAAATTCATTCAAAGTAAGAATTAAGCATAATTTTCCTGCTATTTTAAGCTGAGTGCACGGAAATGCCAGGACCACTGCATTCACTCGGAAATGGCAGCCCGTTATAGCGAACAGCGTGAAAGTGTTGGGTTAGATGTCAGTAACACCTCTGAAGTTCCTGGCTGTGCTAAAGTTTCTTCCTCTTTCATGCTCTGGGTCTTTTCATGGCTTGCTGTTAAAAATCTAGCCATATACACCTACGAAAAAAACCTAAATGTAGCAACTGCCTTCAGAAATGTCAGTTTATATATAGAAGCAGGTATATTTTTGTGGTATTTTTCAGTAATGACATAATAAGGTGGATGTATTAAACTGTCTTTAATTCTTACTGTCAAAGATTCTCTTGCTGTCATGGAATTGTGATATATCATAGTTTCACTGTGTCTTAAATAAGACTGAATACATTTTCTGTAATTATAATAAAACTGCTTGTTTTCAAAAACAGAAAATTGATATATTGCATTAATTAACCATGAAGTTTCAAGAACTGTTTGTTTTTCAATAAAAACAATAGTTTTGGAAAAGGAGTAGGGGGTTATCCTTCAACATTCGCTGAGGCTCCTAGTGGGCACTGCCCTAGCGAATATTGGTCATGCAATAGCTTTGCGTGAAGAACAAAGTTAAAAATTTAAATTGGTCATTAACTGAAAATCCTTGATACTTATGAAGTATCAAAGATTCATTTTGATTTGTTTAATGAATCAGTTTGATTAATTTCACTTAACCTGCATCTGTATTATTAGTTTACTAGATATCTGTTTATTATTAATTTATTTGTTCTTATCGACTTATTTAAAGTCTGCTGTTATATTTTTAGCAGTGGTATTTAAATAATATGCAGTGCTTCAGCTTTTATAGAGTAAAATAATATGCAAAATAATATGCAGATGACGTTGTGAATGCCGTGCTACATCTTATTCGGTTCTTTGAGTTTCCCACCACAACCACTGTATTTTTTTAGATGATTAAAACACATTTTAAGACTCCAGAGTTCTGTTCCAATCTGAACATGTCTTGTGCAAACACAGTCATTCTACACAGCAAAATCCCAAGAGTTAAACCAACTCTGCTCTGATTACATATGGTCCATCTCTATATAGTGTTAAAGTAACACTGAAGCAGAGTTAAAGTTAATGAGATAATTAAGTGATTAATTAAGTTATGATTGAGCATTAGTGATGAACACCTGCTGTCAACAAGCAGAATCACTGAAGAGAAACATAATAATTACAAATGACTTCTAGCCACAGCCTTATGAAATCAACTGAAGATAAAATACATTAAATTAAACAACTCCACAAACAGCATATTAAGTCATTTACTTAAAGGTACAATTTGTAAGATATTCGCAGTAAAATATCCAAAAACCACTAGACTAGTGTTATATATTTTGTCCAGCTGATTACTAACAATATCTCTAATGTTTTCAACTGCTTGTAAATCATGAGAAAATTCCCATTCTAAACAGTGACACAGGGCAGTGCCTGTCAATGACGTCAGTTACCCTTTGTTACCGCCTTTACTGACGTAGAAACCACATGACAACAGTGCCGTGGACAAATGCGGAAGTAGTGTCTAGCGTCCAGCAAACCACTAGCTTGCTAGTGAGGAACCTTACTATAACATTACCTCCCCTTAATCTGCACGTTTCCACCCACTGTGCCTTCATTTTGTTTTCGCAAGCGAAAACGGTGTACCAGTTCTAAGGCCATAGCAAAAGTTTGAGCAAAGCATGCTAACTGTTCCATTGTTGGCTACATAGATGAGCACAGAACACTATTTAGTGTCTTGTTAGCTTGGATAGTTACTGTTGCTTTGTCCAACAAGCCATGGTGCTGTCACGCCACACGCAGTGAAAAATGCATAGCTTGATAGCAAAGAGGACACTGACAACATGTCGACAGACAAGACAGAGCAGGTTACTTATGATGTTTAACAATGTCCCAGCTTTCAAGTTGTGTGTTTTTTTTAAAGGAATTCGAACAATAAAAACATTTTGTGGCTCTTTAATGTGTTGTGACAGATTGCTGTAGCACCTCAGCTCAAGCGGCTCACGAGCCGATCATCTCTTCCTACTAGCTCATTTATAGCATCAAATAAACATGAATAAACATGAGAAGGAATGTTGTTTAAAATGCGTAAAGATGTAAATACACACCATTTTTCAAGTCCACAGAGGTTAATCTTCTAACTCCTGACTGCTTTGTTGGACAAAATGTCGGATTCGACGTTATGATTGGTTAGATCGCTTGTCAATCAAACTCCCGGTGAAGGGTCAATTGCTAAAAAAGGAGCGTTTCTGTCTGAGCAATATTTTGTAAAAAATATTAGACCATTCACAGCATTTGATAGCAATCATAAACATAAGCCTGGTGTGTATGGCTTTGTTTGGCAAACAGGTACGCTATGTACAGAGGGCGTCCACATGCTTGTCGATGAGTTGAATAAACTCCACAGAAACTACATACATTTATCCAATAACCATTCAGAAATGTCCAGATGCATTCTAAAAGTTGTAACTTCATCCTGAGTCTCTCCATCAGTGTCCGACTCCGGTTTGAACAATGTAAGGCTGAACACCGTTACTGACAATTGTCATTTTGGCTGCATGAGATTCTCCAGCTTTGTTGTTGTTGAGCAACCGAAGCGTGAGCTATTAAAGTTCTGCCCTTTTTTGGAAAGGGGGCCGGGAGCAGCAGCTCATTTGCATTTAACACTGAACATGTTTTTGCTCACACCCAAATAGGGGTAAATTTGTCAAGCTATAATACATGATATGTAGGGTATTTCGAGCTGAAACTTCACAGACACATTCTGGGGACACCAGAGACTTATATTACTTCTTGTGAAAAGAGGCATTTAAGGTCCCCTTTAAAATAAAGTAGCAATGGTTTCACAGACATGGCAGCATAACTTGTATATGCCATTGATTGCACAAAGACTGTTGAGGGTCTCTTTTACCTGATAAGTGTCCCATAGGCGAATGGTGCAGCGTAGAGGAAGTTCTCTCATAAGTAGGTTGTTCATCCAGCGGAAGGCAAACTGCAAATACTCCACCTCA
Source organism: Chanodichthys erythropterus (assembly GCF_024489055.1). NCBI lineage: Eukaryota > Metazoa > Chordata > Actinopteri > Cypriniformes > Xenocyprididae > Chanodichthys > Chanodichthys erythropterus. The sequence continues at coordinate 24,459,332 of NC_090228.1, forward strand.
TACTGCTGCATGTGGCGATGTACCATCTCTGTTCAGGACAAAAACAGCACAGTCAATCACACTATTCATCTATCACAAACAATTAAAGCATCATTATATTCTCTTCAGTAAAATTGAGACCAAACAATAAATGACAGACGCTCGACGGACACAACACAACAATAACACTTATTCTCCTCGCCGCTTTCCCACTCATAGACAGCAGACAGTTCATGGATGACAGCCTGCCGGGCGTAAGACATAACACCCTAATAAAGCCATAAAGAATTTCTCCGTCCATGCCATCATGTGTTCGACGCTGTCATGTAAGCATGAGGTAATTACTCAGCTGTCAGCGCAATGTCTGAGCGTGTTATGTTTGAGAGGAAACAGCAGCTTTATTTATGGATGTCTATTTAATCAACACGGACGCGCCACTGATGGGTAGAGTGTGTAACATGCATGGCTGCGTGTCCCTGCAGAAATATAGGCATCTTCATTCGCCTCCTGACAAAGATGGCAATCTTTGGCCATCACATGTATGCCAGGTTTTAGTTGAGGGTTGTGGGTGATATATTGAATATTCAAAATATGTAATTATAATATATCTGTATAATAATTTAGTCTTTAGTGTCACACGATCCTTCAGGAATAATTATAATATGCTGATTTGCTGCTCAACAACCATTTATCATCAATGTTGGAAAATGTAAATTTTGTTTGTGGAAACTGATTCAGGATTTTTTCATGAATAGAATGTTCTTTATCCATAAAGTCTCCACCTATAATGCTTGATGAATTTGGAGAACACTTGGCAAGAGATTAGATACCATTCATTCATACAGAATCTCTCCAGATCCTTCTAATTCCAAGGTCCATGTTGGTGCTTCTCCTCTTCAGTTCACCCCACTCATTTTCTATAGGGTTCAGGTCAGGGGATTGGGATGGCCATGGCCAATGGCTCACTGACCCATTTTTGTGCTGATTTTGAGGTTTGTTTGGAATCATTGGAAGATGATGGAAGATCCAACCACGGCCCATTATAAGATTTCTAGCAGAAGCGGCCAGGTTTTGTTTTATTATCTGTTGGTATTTGATAGAATCCATTATGCCATGTATCTGAACAAGATGTCCAGGACCTCTGGCAGAATAATAGGTGCACAATTTCAAAGATCCAGCAGCATATTTAACTGTAGGCATTGGGTACTTTTTTTTTCTTTTTTTTATCCCTGTGTGCACCAAACCCAGCTTGTGGGTTTGCTGCCAAAAAAAAATCTTTTTTATTTCATCTGACCATAGAACCCAGTCTTGTTTGAAGTTTCAGTAGTGTCTGGCAACTGAATATGCTGGAGTGAAAGCAGAGTATTTTTATTGAATCGTTCCCACACAACTTGTGGTGATGTAGGTGTTGGTTGATATTTTTTAGGCTTTCAAAACCTCTAATTTCTGCAGTTCTCCAGCTGTGACCCTTGGAGAGACTTTGGCCACTCATAATTATTCTTCTCGCCGTGCATTAAGTACACACGTCCTCTTCCAGGCATAGGTTCCTTTTTAGAAAGCAAGTCCCATTGAACTATATAGGTAATGACAGAACTTGGTACCATAGTTGGGAAACTTTGGGAAACCCACCCCAGATTTGTAACATCTCCAGTTGATTGACACTACTTAATTATTGCCCTGATGATGGGGAAATTAAATTTTCAATGCTTTACCCATTTTCTAACAGCCACTTTCAATCTTTTGCTGCACATTAGAACTATATTCTTTAGTAGGGCTCGACAATAAGGACTGCCTGATGGGCCGGGGCCAGTGTGAATGAAGCTCGGGACAGTACACGCAATGGTCACTTGCCCAATCGGGCCAGTGCTGTAGCAGGGTGTGCGATATAGATCATCTATGATATTGTAATTATTGATTTAACGATCTGAAATTATCGAGTATGTCCCACACTTTACAAAAAACAAACAAAAACACCCATTGACTGCACGCATGCAGTACGTGATGTAGTTTAGTAGGTTAGACTAGTGCGCATGCATATTTAGAGTGTACGCTTTCACTGCATGATTTAGTCTACTAAAATGCCTTTAGAATGCCCCAGAATTCAAGATCGGGGCAATAATGCCCCTGTATATATTTTACATTTATATGATTTAATATACTTAACCAATGTTACACAAAGAGTGCCATTTTTCTCCAAATATCAGCATGATTACAAATGTGATCTTGATTTTATACAGAGTACAATTTAATGAACACAAACTTAATATCAAATGGCTTACATTTTATACACCAAATCGCCTGTTTCGCTCTATTTTGCCAAAGAAAATAGTTCCAAAAGTCCTCAGCATTGCGTCTCTGAGCAAAACTTCCAGAATGAATCAGCCATTTGAATGAATCGGTTTAATCTCAATGACTCGCTCATTAACAGGGACTTGCTGCCACCAACTGATGGGTTTAATTTTACATTTAAAGTGTATAAATAATTTAAAATAACAGTATTTAACGTTTTATATTTTCAACATTTCAAAAACATTATTTATGCATCAGTAAATACTCTTGACTGATTAATTTTAATAAAGTTTAATCTACAGTTAAATAGTAGGCCTACATTAGATTACAATTTCTTTACTTGAAAATGTCCTGTTTAAACATACATGAAAAACTTGAAAAGCACCGTTTGTTACATTTATATATTTGTTCTGTTGTATTTATTTGTGCTATTAATTATTTGTTCCTTTTACTTGTCTAACAATAAAATTTAAGTGAGTTAATCTAGTAGCTTTTGGTGCCATAACCCTATTTATTAAGGTTACATGTATCAAAAATAACTAGGCTTATTTAATAGGCCCATTTTATTTTCTTTTAATTTATGATTTTTTTTTGTTGTTGTTGCGGGGCAAGTGAAAATTTTGTCGGTGTAAGTAAAAATTTGAACCGCTAGCTCAACCGTACCAGTAGAAAAAAATCCTTAGCGTTGAGCCCTGATTAGTTTTACCAATTGCAATGGATGATTAAGGGAATTTGGCGTTTGTGTTACCTCATATTTACTGTAAAACAGGAAGTCATGGCTGGAAAATATCATGTTCCCAGTCACCCCAGTGTGCTAAAAAAGTAAACATTAATGGGAATATACCTCAGAGTTATTTTATAAAAACTGCATTTTACTGCTTGTAATAAACACTTGGATCTCTAAGCTACTATGGTTCTTTGCATAAAATGATGGTTCCTCTGAAAAGGGTGAGAAAAAAAACAAACATTCATTTTAAAGTAAATGCAGTGTAAATATAGAGTAAATACATAAATAGAGATATGTCATATAGAAAATGTCATCATGTATTCATATATCAAGCCCTATTTGCAAGAACGCACACCCACCCATGTCAAAGATCAGCTTCTGTCAAACCTCACACTTGCCTTGACAGTGTCATTCTCACATCCACCTTTCCTGAATAAACAACTCATACTCATTAACACCGAATACATCTCATTGCCAAGAAACGGAAGTGTTAGGTTGACGAAACAAGCACACCAATTTTGCTTATTAGCAATGGAAATCAAAATCATCCTCTTTTTAAACTAATTGAAGGGTCAGAGGCAGATAAAGATGTCTAAGATAATGAAAACAAAACAAAAAACTTATTAAAAAACATCATATTCCAAGTTCTGTCTATTTCGAGAGTCTATGTATTCATGGTGTTAATAATGCATTTAAAAACCTTTAAAATCATTTCATCAAGTGTTTTGACACAGTGAATTTAAAATTTTGATTAATGATCAGTAAAATGCAGGGTTGTCAACAAATGATATATCACAATTAAATCGCACATAACATTATACACAAATTAATAATAATAATAAAAAGAGCTCTAAGCCATTAACCATAAATATTCACATCCCATACCAAATAAAAACTTGCAGGTATAACTTTGGGGAAAATAACATTTCAGGTAGTCTAACCCTACAAATAAAATGTAAGATATGTAAGAATAAGCAGCTTTATTATCAGAAAAAGGATGTTCAGCAAGCAGAATGCATTTGCTTGCAGAACTCTTTCCACCTTCAATGCAGCAAAAGGCATGCAGGTTCTGAGGGGGATGGGGAACAGGCAGAGGTCAGAGTTCGCAGAAAGACAAGTGAGCTGTTTGCCACGATTCTGCTGAGCAATGGACTTATACTCGACTTCCGCCCTCGCCCATCTATCCCATAATTACATCTGCACTGACCCTCTGTCTCGCCCTCGCTGCATTTCCAGCCAAAACCTGCTCAGACACCAAGAGAGTCTACAGCGCACACCTTCAGATGTACATGAGCCATACAGGCAGAACCAGGGATCCGGGGATATTATTCTTAACTAAAACTAAAATTAAAAGGTCATATATATTCATATTAAATAACACTAACTATATATAAAAAAGTTAATCAGAACAGGAACATCATAAGGGCTGTATATAACAACAGAATGTGAATTTTTATTTTGCCAACTACCCCTTAACTTTGGTCCAGACCACCTTTTCACGCATTAATAGTTCGGTCTCTGAATATGTATGGATTACTTATTCACGGTTTCACTTTGAATGCAAATTGAATTTGAACACATGTCTGGAGATGTGACAGTAGCCACAGTCATTGCGCTGTCACTCTCCCAAGATTGTACAGATGACATTTATCATGATGGCAGAAAGCTACTTCCTGTGCTTGTTTATAAGCTATAAGTCAGGTGCCTCGAGTCCAGACCAGTGTTTCGAGTTTCATGTGCACTGCTTTTAATCTGAAATTATTTCACTTCCACATCCTCAGTTAAAAGGTATGATTCATGCAAAGTAAATGTTAAATAGGCAAGTATAATGCACACATTTATCAGGGACCAAAGGGGCTTTCGCACCAGAGGAACCTTTTCACAGTTCCTAGAACTATTGGCTGAAGTACCCGGATTTTGTCATGTTCACACCGCAGGCACTAGGAATAATTAGGTTCTAGGAACTCCTTTTGGGGGAACTAAATTAGCTCCTACTTCAGAGTAGGGTCTAAACCAGCACTGTAGGAACTATCAGTGATGTAAGTGTACGTTGATTGGTCAAACGCATGTCAAACACCGTTCCCTGCATTTTAAAAAATTACATCTTGAACAGAAAACGGCGATAACAGCATTTACCTGCTGTCTGCAAGGTTGTGTTCTTCTCTCCACCTTGATACTGAAAGTTGTTATAGGAGGTTTTGTCTCTTAGCCCCAATTTTTGCACTTTCAGTCACGTAAATTAAGCATTTACATTAAATCTCCATTATCATGAAACCCACAACACACAATAAACACCGCTCCGATCATGGTGTCTTCCATCCACCGTTTTTTAGCGTTTGTAAACTCCGCACTTAAAGATGCTGCTGTCGGCAGCTTCAGAGTTCCTATTGCCGGTGCGAATGCAACCAGGAACATGGCCTAGTGGCTAGTTCAAAAGCCCCTTTCTTTCCTTCTTTCTTTCTTTCTTTCTTTCCTTCTTTCTTTCCTTCTTTCCTTCTTTCTTTCCTTCCTTCCTTCCTTCCTTCTTTCCTTCCTTCCTTCCTTCCTTCCTTCCTTCCTTCTTTCCTTCCTTCCTTCCTTCCTTCCTTCTTTCCTTCCTTCTTTCCTTCCTTCTTTCCTTCTTTCCTTCCTTCTTTCCTTCCTTCCTTCTTTCCTTCCTTCCTTCTTTCCTTCTTTCCTTCCTTCTTTCCTTCTTTCCTTCCTTCTTTCCTTCTTTCCTTCCTTCTTTCCTTCCTTCTTTCCTTCTTTCTTTCCTTCTTTCCTTCCTTCCTTCCTTCCTTCTTTCTTTCCTTCTTTCTTTCTTTCCTTCCTTCTTTCCTTCCTTCCTTCTTTCCTTCCTTCCTTCCTTCCTTCCTTCCTTCCTTCCTTCCTTCCTTCCTTCCTTCCTTCCTTCCTTCCTTCCTTCCTTCCTTCCTTCCTTCCTTCCTTCCTTCTTTCTTTCTTTCTTTCTTTCTTTCCTTCTTTCTTTCCTTCTTTCTTTCTTTCCTTCTTTCCTTCCTTCTTTCTTTCCTTCTTTCCTTCTTTCTTTCCTTCCTTCTTTCCTTCTTTCTTTCCTTCCTTCTTTCTTTCTTTCCTTCTTTCTTTCTTTCCTTCTTTCTTTCCTTCTTTCCTTCTTTCTTTCTTTCCTTCTTTCCTTCCTTCTTTCCTTCTTTCTTTCTTTCCTTCTTTCCTTCTTTCCTTCTTTCCTTCTTTCCTTCTTTCTTTCTTTCCTTCTTTCTTTCCTTCTTTCTTTCCTTCTTTCTTTCCTTCTTTCCTTCCTTCCTTCCTTCCTTCCTTCCTTCCTTCCTTCTTTCTTTCTTTCTTTCTTTCTTTCCGGTGGTCCAAACGATTCATTCCCCCATTATATGAATGTGATAGATCTGGTTTTCGGATTACAGTGTGATCAGCAGAAATCAAGGTCTATATGACATTTTCAATTCTGTTCAGGGCCCGTATTTATCATGATTCTCAAAGTGCCATTTTAGTCTTAAGTGCTGAGAATGCATGGAATTTACTTCTACTTTCAAACTTAAGTATAAAAGCAAGTTATACAATTTCTTAAAGCTAAGAATCACTCTTACTCTCCCAGTTATTTAAGACAGCTCAAGAGGTCTCTCAAGTGGTTAGGAGTTGCCAGTAGTGGCTTGTGATGGCACAGAGGAGACAGATACTTGCGGAAATCTTTCAGGGGAGCAAGAATGTTTTTAAAATGTTAGACGACGAGCAGACTAGTTAATCAAATGTTGGGATGAACTTGTTCGACTAATTCAGCAAGTAGTAGTACTTGTTCTTCCCGCTAGTTAGGTTTTCTTTTGGAACCCATGGTGGCTGATTATATCATAAAATCTGGGCTATATATAGGCAGGTCAGTTTAAAAGTGTTGTGAATCGTCTCTAAGACTGACACTTAAGATTTAGTCCTACACTTCACTTAGGCTGTATCCGAAATCGCCCCCTATACCCTTAAATAGGGCACTATTTGAGGGGACAGCCATTTGTAGTGGTGTCCGAAACCATAGTGGACATTGTAGAGGGCAGTCATTCAATCCCACAATGTACCGCAATAACAAGTGTACAGCCGATGCATGCTCAATGGCTTGAGAATACCCATAATGCACGGGTTATAAAGAATTCTAAAGAATTCTTTAGAACCCTAAAGAATTCCCACGTCTCGCCAGGAGATGGCGCCCGCAGCTGAATCAATCATCCATTCATTCATTTTCCAAACCGCACTGGTCCAACATAGTATACATTCCTTTTTAAACTGATCATTAAATCGTTTAAGGTTTGTACATGCTAGATTCCATGGCAGAGTTCAACATAAATATTCATTACTACTGGAGCTTCCAGTTTGCTACATTTCAAATTATTATTATACGATAAGCACAAACTATGCGAAAATGGCAGCCCTTCCGGCACACTTAGTGTCCGAATTCAGTCACTCGTTTCATTCACTCTTTCAAGTGGACTATATAAGTGAAGTAATGTAGGGAATAGTGAATGAGGGTATAGGGGGCGATTTAGGACACAGCATCTAATTACGACTGAGATGCTTGATAGCTAACCTTTAAGCGCAGTTTGAGCCAAGAATTTGTTTACTCTTAAGTAAATTCTTAGCAGTGTTCTTGTGAGTAATTGTCAGAGGCTTGATAAATACAGGCCCTGGGCCACTTACATGTGAAAATAAGTTGGATATGCATTTGATTTTTTTTTTGAGCAAATCTAACTTAAAATTTGCCTTTATTGCGCTGCTGAGTTCCCATGAAGAGGAGGATGACAATAAAAAATGGGACCTGAGCTCAAGAATCTATGAATCAGCTTATGTAATATTTAATTTATAAAATATTAATTTATATAAAATATAATTTAATCATGTAGTAATTTATAACAATATAAATGCAATATTTACATTTAATATTATTATATTTACTTTTTTAAGTTAATGAATTAAAATAAACTAAATTTCAATTTATTTAAAAAAAAAATCTTTTTTTTTTTTTTTCCCGAGTGCATTGAGTGTTTGCTTATTTAAAATGGACATGCCAGGGAAAGTCTGTTTTAGGGCTGTCAAACGATTAATCACGATTAATCGCATACAAAATAAAAGTTTGCCTAATATATGTGGGTGTACTGTGTGTAATTATTATGTATATATAAATGCAAACACATTCATGTATATATTTGAGAAATATTTACAAGTATATGTATTTATTTATATTTTTATGTAATTTATATTATATATAAATAAACATATTTTGTACATAAATAACATATTTCTCTTAAATATATGCATTAATTTGTGTGTATTTATATATACATAATAATTACACACAGTACACCCACATATATTATGCAAATTCACGATCGCGATTAATCGTTTGACAGCCCTAGTCTGTTTAGAAATGTTTCTGGACCATATTTGAAAGTTATAATAGCAAGGAAAAAAGAAGAAGAAAAAAAAAAAATCTGAATTAGGCAATTTGATTTACAGTTCAGCGCAAGATACTTTCATGTTCAGCAGTGTAAGAGATTGTTCATGAAAAAGCTGCCAAGAGAAATCAAAGGAATTAAAAGGATAGTTCAACCAATAATGAAAACTCATTGTTTCTCACCTTCTCTTGATTCAAAACCTGCATGACTTGCTTTCTTCTGTGGAACATAAAAGCAGATATTTTGACAAACGTGTCCTTATAATGGAAGTCAATGGTCACCAAAACGGTTTTATTCGTCAAAAAACGTTTATGTTCCACAGAAGAAAGTAAGTCATACAGTCTTGAAACAACATGGGGCTGAATAAATAATGAGAGGATTTTCCTCTTTTGGGTGAACTTTAAGATCCCTTTAAGATGTCCAAATGGAGAAATGACAACAGAAAGAAATCAAAGAGCTTTGTTTTATACCAGCTGAGGTTTTTCTGTCAGGGTCAGAAGAGGAAATGTGATGCTCAAAGGCACGTTTGTAAAGAAACCCCCCCAAAAGAAAAAGCGACATCAAATGTCATTCAGGTTATCAGCAGTTTGTTTTTTCTCATCATTTTCTAAGGAGTCTCAGTACTGCTTCACCTGAAATGTTAATGTGTGCTTTATAACCTTATATGATTTGTGTGGAAAAAGCCCACATTGTGTCCTCATTTACATAAATAAATTCACCTTGAGCAATTTGCATGCTGATGAACCTCAATGTATTCATACAAAACAGACGAGATAAGAGGAAACAGTGTTCACGTTCTGGGGCGCTTCTGACGAACAGAATTGTTTTAGCGTTCAACAACTCTTATGGGCTATCGTCTAATATGACTGCTAATTACTACAAGCCCTCGAATGAAGTGAAAGCGTACGGTGACAATAGTGTGTTTGGTTTCCTAATGAGAGTGTAGTGTGAGAGTGAACTAAACAAGAAGCGAGACATAGAGAAAGGAGGAGAGATTTCTTGCATATTCAACAGTTATATAAAAATAAAATAAAATAAAATAAAAATTATACATTTTAACAAAATATGAAAATCTAATTTACATATTAAAATTATGCATAATGTTAACCTGCCAAACATGATGCAATTCATACTACGCACTGGGAGGGTGATTTTATTTATTTATTTTTTAATCTATGTTTTATCTACATTTTCTGCTAATCAAGGCTGCATTTATTATTATAAAACAACTTTATTTTAATATTTCAAAATAGAAAAAAAAAAAAATCTATTTCAAAATGTTATTTATTCCTGTGATGCAATCATTACTCCAGTAACATTTCAACATCAGCGTATTAGAATGATTTCTGAGGATCATGTGACACTGAAGACTTCCAGCTTTGCCATCACAGGAATAAATTACATTTTAAAATATATTAAAACAATTTTAAATTGTAATATTTTAAAATATTCCTATTTTTACTGTACTTTTGATCAAATAAGTGCAGCATCGGTGAGCATAACAGACTTCTTTCAAAAACATTTAAAAATGTTTTACATTATTGCAGATTTTTAATGTATAAATATTCTGTCTGGTTTGGTAGGGTGTTGCTAGGTGGTTGCTAGGTTGTTCTGGATGGTTGCTTATTGGTTTAGACAAAAGAGCCATCCCCAAATCAAGATTTAACCATTCTTTCATATTTCTTTTATGAACATGACTTCCTAAAATTGTGAGACTGTGCTATTACTTTTATTAGACTTATGTTTTTTTGGCAGTGGAAAAAACATCAAAGACAGAGAATCTCAAAAACTTAAAAGGATATGGGAAATCAAACACAATATGGTCAGGCCAACTCCAGCATCATGGCTAATTTAGTTTAGATTGTTTTTGACCACAGTGATCCAACTCAATCAAACCTATCCTATAACATACTATATATATTTGTATATATATATATTTGTATATATATATATATATATATATGTATATATATTTGCTCTTCTCTTTTCATGTACTCTTTGTCTTCTCCATATAAGGCAACTTCCTGCCTATTCTCTGTCCTCATCGGTGTGATCGGTGTTTTAACTGTGAGCATATTCTTATTTCCAAGCCAGTTTAAAGACATTGAAAAATGAAAGTGCTGCTACAGAACAATGAAACTTCAGCTGATCGGGATGTTGGACATGGTCATTGATCATGTAACTCATGCATGGGTAACATCAGAATAAAGCCCACAATGAAACTTATGCTGCCAAGATACCATCCGACTCTCAAGTCAAGTCATCTTTATTTATATAGCACTTATATAGCATTCCAAAGCAGTAAAAACCAAGAAAATTATGATAAATGATGCAAACTTCAAACATGAGACAAATTCAAATTCTGCAGTAAACCAGGTCTAAAAAGACAATAGTGTGATTGTTCAGCTGAGGTCAGTTCAGTGTTGATTCAGATCAGTTCAATAACTTTGTAAAGTTCATTAATTATGAAATGAGTTCAATTAATCTATAAGCTGCTCTACAGAAGACAATCGTTATTCACTTTGAGTCAGTTCAATGTTGATTCGCCTCAGTTCAATAACAGTGTCGATGTTGCAAAATTCATCAATTATGAAACGCAGTTGATAAAGGCATAAAGTCCTGTACTGTACTGTATAAAGACTATCCTGTAAAGCATAATTTATTTGAGGTTTCAAGATGTGTAAATCTTAATAGTTTGTTCAAATTTCTGCCTAATGTGTCTAGATTTTGTGGTCATCCTCACAAAAAATTGAAAGTACAACAGTGTATTTTTTGTTTACTTTTTAGCTAGGGCTGCCCCCTAATAGTCGACGAGAAAAGGCGAAGTCAACCAAAATTTTATTAGTCGCTTGGCTGCAGGAAAAAAATCCACAGGAAGTGGTGAAGTCATGCCGTCTGTGATGGACAGATCATTAAAGGTGCACTATGTAATATTTTCTGTCCGCTAGAGGTCGCTAGAGGCCTATTCAAAACAAAGGCGTAGCTTGATGACACCAAGTTTGAGCGTGGAATCTTGGGACATGTGGCCTTTACCTCAATGGCCAGTGGAAAAGAATTGAGATAGGACTCGGGAATAAATCATGTTCATAAATGCGATTATTAACGTTACTGTAGTGTGAAGCAGAGCAGGACCGAGTGTTGTGGGAGCTGAATGAGGCCGCTGGAGCAATTGCGCAACACACGCCTCACGAGCAGCAGAACTTTTATTATGACACAGTCGTCCGGTGCCGCTTCCGCTTTTCCAGTCATGAGTATGAGGTAACGCAGCTCTGTTTATCATATTAGATATTTGCGAAATGTCCACTTTTAAATTGACCAATTCAAACGAAAAACAAATATTTTCAGGTTATGTCACATGTATGAAATGTGCATATTGCCGCGGTCACTACTGCGGAGAAGACGTGCCAGCATCGTCAACTTCATCACTGCAGCCGAAAATATAGAAAACACTAGTTTATCAATTAATTATTAAAATGTTAGAGCAATCTCCTTGCTGTTTTTCCCCAATGCATTCATAATCATTAGTGTCAGTGCGCTGTGGCAAGCTTTATGCATGCGCTTGAAAGCTGATTAGGCTATTTTGGCATTAGAGGCTATTAATTAAGATTTATATGGTTTATTAATAAATGTGCGATTAGTCAACTAATCACTCAAAATGAACGACTACAAGTCGACCAGAAAAATCTTTAGTCAAGGGCCATAAAGTAGAAAAAAAAAAAAAAGAAAAAAAAAATTAAATAAACAATACACACACACACACACACACACACACACACACACACACACACACACACACACACACACACACACACACACACACACACACACACACACACACACACACACACACACACACACACACACACACACACACACACACACACACACACACACAAATATGAATAAAAAACTAAAAATTAAATAAAATGCATACATTCATTTTAAAAAGTCAATAAGGAAGTCTTTAAAAATTTGTTTGACTTCTATAAGGTGTGAATATAATAATTAATAATATATTATTCCATTTCTAACAAACCCCTAGGCATTTCTTGGTAATCATTATGATGGCAAGAGCTGTGGGTTCAAGGTGTTTCACCACAGCATGTAATTATGAGAACAGGAAGTGGAAATGGCCATATCTTGAAGGTGGTTATAGTATTAAAAATCCTATATAAAGCGCTTGCAGCTCTTTTGAAAAGCAGGCAGATAATTAAAGCCTAGGATCACTCTACGGTGAGGAAATTGGCAGGCCGCTTAGGGCCTGGTGGAGACGGAAATGTAAAAGAAATCAATGTATCTGTTTGAAAGCTTGATCTGTCACAATGACTTCACAGAACCAGTGATTTTATTTTCTGATTCAGAGAAAGAGACAGTGAACCAAGTTCGAAATACAGCGAGAAATAAAGAGGTCTTCATTGTAAAATTCAACGTTGCACTACAGGCAAAAGCTTGACAAAGATGAACCATGACAAAATGCATGGGGTTATGCATGAAAGTGCATCTGCATGCACGTCATACAGCCAAAGGACACAAAAAGACCTCGCACACATCAGACATACTGGTGTTATAATGTCAGGTTTTCAGTCTGCAGTGTTGTTCACAGTGGAAAGGCTTCCTTGCACTTTAGCTTACCTGACAGCAAGGCGCAGTGCAAAGTCCACGAGTGAAGTTTCCATGACAATAAAACCGAAGGTCTTTCTATAGCGCTGACATTTCAAATTATATATGTGCACATACCTGTCTCATTAGCCGCTATGTGTTATTTCAGTCAAACTCTACAGCGCTTTCATAGAAGTCTATGAGCAAAGTAACTTCATTTTCTCAAGCCTTACTCCATATATAATGCTTATTCATGAAATGTCATAAATGTATAAACAATGATGCTGGAAATTCATCCAGCTGTGACTGAGCAACACTATTTTTATTGCATTTGCGTTGTGCACAGTTTGCACATATTATTAGGTGGTTTGTTGAAGGAAGGAACTATTTTTGCATAGTAGATTAAACCTAAATTTAACAGGGTTCCTATACATTTTCATTTCAAAATTGCATACTTTCCAGACTCAAATTTCCAAACCTCTAACCACATTTAACATAAATGGTTCATACAGCATTATATTCAGCAATACATTTGGTATATAGTAGTCATCTGTAAATATTCTTATTTTCTTGACATGAGGGTGAGTAATTTAAGACAGAATTTTCATTTTTGGGTGAACTAACCCTTTAAGGACGAACCAGATCCATATTTAGAGGTCAGAATATCATACACTTGAGGGCGGACACTTCTGACTTTGGCCAGGAAGTAACAACCAATCCACAACCTGGCAACCATCCACAACATTTGCACGATCAATCACCAGAAACATACTGTTGCCCTAACTTTATTCAGCAGAAAAGGGTATAAAAAAAGTGTTCATAATAGCTAAAACAGCAAAGTATGCTTTTATTTTACAGTCCAGTTTTGTATTTTTTTTTCCTCCCAAAATTCTTTCTTTAAATATAGATTGTATAAAAAATAAATCTCTTTTTTTATACCTAAATTATAACAAACCAATTTTATGAGCTAATTTGTTTTTAAAGCTTCTGGTCTTCAGATTTGATTACAAAGTCAGAATAAGAAAGTGCTCAATTACCAAAATAAAAAAAAAAAAAAAATAATAATAAAAAAAAAAAAATTAGTTGCAGTCCTAATTAACAGCACGTATCACCACACAGAGTGTACAAACAAGTGGAACAGATTTAAAGCGAGCTCACACTGCACACTACACATCAAACTATGTTCAAGCCATCTGGCTGCACTCTCTATTCAGCTTTACTGAATGTCAAAATGGCACAGGTACAATCTCTATTAATCTCTCTGTAACAATCATCAACGATAATTAGTAATATAAAATAAAACAAATTCCATTTTTTTTTTTTTCTGTGCCGTTTCTATCAAAGCTGCAAATTTAATTAATGAATACCAAATTAAATCACAAACAAAATCGGATTATCGTAATTTTCCAGGAAAAGACTATATTTAGACGACATACATTTTTGATGATGCTTGCCAAGTTGAGCCAAATACTGCTCATAGGGGGCGCTACACCTGAAATACCCACTACTTTGCAAATGTTTGATCAACCAAGTTGAAACTAAATATGGGTCTTCTTTGGGGCAAATCAGGGGTGAACTTCAATTAGTAAAGTTCAGACAAAGACAAAGAACTTTGCGTAATGAAAATGTGCACATAGAATTTTTTAATTGTGTTCGACAATCACTAAAGGATCACTTAAATTTTGCTATGAAAACACTCTGCTTTAAAGGGTTAGTTCACCCAAAAATGAAAATAATGTCATTTATTACTCACCCTCATGTCGTTCTACACCCTTAAGACCTTTGTTCATCTTCGGAACACAAATTAAGATATTGTTGATGAAATCCGATTGCTCAATGAGGCCTCTATTGAGAGCAAAGCCATTGAAACTCTCAAGATCCATAAAGGTACTAAAAACATATTTGAAACAGTTCATGTGAATCACAGTGGCTCTATCTTCGTATTATAAAGCGATAAAAATACTTTTTGTGCACCAAAAAAAAAAAAAAAATGACTTTTCAACAATATCTAGTAATGGGCCGATTTAAAAACACTGCTTCACGAAGCTTCTGAGCTTTAGGAATCTTTTGTTTTGAATTAGTGATTCGTATCTCCTGTCAAACGCCTAAACTGCTGAAATCACGTGACTTTGACGCTCTGATCCACTGATTCGATTCGTAAAGCTCTGAAGCGCTGTTTTGAAATCAGCCCATCACTAGATTGTTGAAAAGTCATTGTTTTGTTTTTTTGCTGCACAAAAAGTATTCTTGACACTTTATAATATTAAAGGGTTAGTTCACCCAAAAATGAAAATTCTGTCATTAATGACTCACCCTCATGTCGTTCCAAACGGAACACAGTTTAAGATATTTTAGATTTAGTCCAAGAGCTTTCTGTCCATCCACTGAAAGTGTTTGTCCATGTCCAGAAAGGTAATAAAACATCATCAAAGTAGTCCATATGACATCAGTGGGTTAGTTAGAAGTTTTTGAAGCATCGAAAAATACATTTTGGTCCAAAAATAACAAAAACTACGACTTTATTCAGCAAGACCCGGAGGTCTTACGGGTTTGGAACGACATGAGGGTGAGTCATTAATGACATAATTTTCATTTTTGGGTGAACTAACCCTTTAAGACTTGCATGAACTGTTTCAAATATGTTTTTAGTACCTTTTATGGACCTTGAGAGTTTCAATGGCTTTGCTCTCAATTATTATTAATTATTTATTAATTATTTGGTGCAACAGTCATTTTCCACACTTTTTTTTTTTTTTTTTTTTTTTTTGGAAATTACTAGAATTAGATTGCATACTTTTCCAAACTGCATAGGAACCCTGATTTAAGGACGGACCAGATCCATATTTAGAACTTAGAATATCATAGACTTGGGAGTGGGCACTTCTGACTTGGCAACCATACACAACATTTGCACGGTCAATCACCAGAAACATACTTGAGCCAAATACTGCTCATAGGGGATGCTAGACCAAATTGAAACTAAATACGGGTCTTTTTTGGGGCAAATCAGAGGTGAAGTGAATATCAAGCAACTCTTTCAAAAGAATCAAATAGTCACTTCCATATTTGTAGCCACTTTTGCTCCAGAATTTCAGAATGACCAAATACACTTTCTTTTTCTCTAAAAGTACTATTCAGTTAGAGTAGTCACATGATGCATTTCTAAACTCTAAACAGGTACATGATGCAATTCTTTCTTTTCCTCTGCACATCCATTTACTGGCATTATTCCCGCCAGTAGCTCTCCAAGGCACTGCTTCCATAACAAAAAAGCAGGTGTTTTGTAGGCGTGACCTCAGCACCTGAACAGTGCATCTGTATCCGAACATCTGGGTGTGCATGAACGCACTGCGCCTATGTAAGCGGGAAGGGACGGACAGCTCACAGCTGCGAGGTCAGACGACCTTCGGCCTCTCTCGTTGATGTTCCGGGGCAGCTTCCTACAGGGAATGCCTGTCATGTCGGTAGGCCGCTGTGGGCCCTGACAAACATGCCCTAGCTGTACCCTGACTGAGCGAAGCCATATGGCGACGGAGGCAGAACGAACACGTCCCATGAACAAAGGTGTCGGAGCATCAAGCGTCTGCGGCGCCACGTACCCTGATCACTACACTGCAGGTCTGGGCTCAGACCTTCCCAGCAGCCACATATTCTAAACCCCCAGCCTCATTAGTGCTGGAAGAGGTATCGTAACCTCTGTTCGGGACAGGAGAGTGACCAAGCATGCTACGTGCCTCAGCGTAGCGGCGAAGAAAAGAGAGCAAAAAGGGTTCGCCTGATTGATTTACATCCCCAACTTTATTACAGAAGAGAATATGATGTAAAACACCACGACAGTGCCAGATCTAAGAGCAGCCTGATTAAGGTCGACATGTGTCGTCCTTACAAGGGGGAAATTTGGAAATAATGCGACAGTAATCCAGGCAGCCTGATGAAGATGAGCATGGCAGAAACCCAACTCTCTGGCGACCAGCAATTACACCCTCCCTCTCTGTCACGTCTTTTATATATGGAAACTGCAAACCAAACTGAGTAAGGGCTGTTCAGAGGACAAGATAAAGGGAAGCTGGTGAGAGAGAGCTGTCATACATTAAAGATGCAAGGATATGCGCACTTGGACCTTGCTGCATTAACTATCAACTGAAATTCTGAAGACATGTTGTGTCTCATAAGGAAAAAGACACAACAAAACTTTCCCTTGGCTGACAGCAGAGTATCCCTCTTTGGGAAGCAGTGAGAAACCAATAGCTTTTCTGTTGTGACCCTATTTTCTTGGCATGTTGTCCCTGTTGGCCCAGATGGCAAGAATTAAAACATACTATTGCTATTTGCGTCTTGTCCTACCGAGTCGAACCGAATGATTTATGCTGTGAACACAGCACACACTGACCCATAGGACTGAATCTAGAGAAGTGATTATCTGATGTGGACAAGAAATCCCCACCCAATTGACTCGATCAAATTAGGTTTGATCAGAGTAGATTAACTAAAATGAAGGAGTAATGGGAAATGTGAAAGAGGTGTTTGGCATCTAAACTTCACTCACAAAAAGCTCATTTCTGTTTGAGCAGCTGTTTGGGCAAATAAAAAAAAAAAAGTTGCAATTATTTAAGAAATTTCATATGAGTAAGAGTGCTGATATTTAGACCAACAGCATG
This sequence comes from Chanodichthys erythropterus, assembly GCF_024489055.1. NCBI lineage: Eukaryota > Metazoa > Chordata > Actinopteri > Cypriniformes > Xenocyprididae > Chanodichthys > Chanodichthys erythropterus. Next base: position 24,476,992 of record NC_090228.1, read on the forward strand.
ACTGGGAGTGTGATGTTGCTTTTATCCAACAGCTTAATAAACTATAAACTATCAATATTCTGTCATTTACGTTTTAGAAAATACTGCCAGTTATGTTACCTATTTTTGCTCCACCATTGACAATACGTTTCAAACTAAGCCAAAGCATCAACCATTGCACATCGCACACTGCGTCCTATAAAAGGTAAATAAAAGGTATCTTTTCTATGTTAATCAGAGGTTCTGTCCTAACCATCTGCGACAGTGATATGTCACAAGTGATAGGGGATTCTATTTTTGGAATGGTTTCTATTTCAGCGACATCATGGCTGACAGCTCAGGCATCGACTGTGTTTTGTTTAACGTTAAAATGGTTTAATTTGACTGTGTATCATTGTGTATAACTTTAACAGCCATAATGAAAGCAACAATGGGTAATTTGGATTGTGTCTTATAGCCATGTCGTGTCTAGTGTGGACAGACAAATTGCTTATTGCTGAAAATATTATCACATAATAACTGGTTAGGACACGTTGATGGCCCTTTTCCAAATCAATATATTTGTGAATAACCAACACAACATCATGTTTAAAGTCCCTGTAAAGAAAATGGTTTCTAAATACATTATAAATGTTACAAATGTATTGCTGAAACACATTACGAAGAATGCGAACTATGTAGAACTGAATTGTGGAGTTAGACTGTTAAAAAGTTTTTCACCAATTCTGTGTTCAGGATTTTTTGGGGGGCGGGGCTAAAACGGTGGCTCGATAATGTAAGTTCAGGCAAGAATTAAAAAAAAAAAAAAAAGAAAAGAAAAAGAAAGAAATTATATTTTAGTACTCAATTCAAGCTTGTTAAAATTAAAGCGTTAATATCAACATTACAAAATTAAGTAAATATAATTAACTTTTCGAATACTGGTGTTCCCATCATGCACTGGGCCTCGAATAATTAATGAGGTTGATTTTTTTGCTGTTTTCCAGCTGTATTTACACTCTTTTATCATTGCTTTTGTGGTTAGGTTTAGTAACTTGCCATTTTGTGACATTTGGAGTTCATTTTCTACTCAAAATGGCACATGCATACTCAAAATCGACCCATCGAATGTTAGCGTCATTGTAAATTGTGTACCAAGCATTGAGGTTTCTGTGTTCAGGTGGCGTGTTACTTCTAATATGTAGATATGGTATCTACACAATATCTATTGTATTATTTACTTAAAGGTACAATATGTAAAATTTTTGCAGTAAAATATCCAAAAACCACTAGGCTAGTGTTATATATTTTGTCCAGCTGATTACTAACAATATCTCTAATGTTTTCAACGACTTGTAAATCATGAAAAAATTCCCATTCTAAACAGTGACACGGGGCAGTGCAGTCGCCTGTCAATGACATCAGTTACCTTTGTTACCGCCTTTACTGACGTAGAAACCACATGACAACAGTGCCGTGGACAAATGCGGAAGTAGAGTCTAGCGTCCAGCAAACCACTAGCTTGCTTCAAGCAGTTCCTTATTTACTTCTTGCACGTTTTATGGTGGATTGTGTTACTTAATTATGGAACATAATTACTGTTTACCATCTGCCGCTGGTTCTGTCGACAAGGACAGCTCCCGTAAACTCATGACCGGAAAAGCGGAAGCGACACCGGCGACTGTGTCATAATAAAAGTCCTGCTGCTCGTGAGGCGTGTGTTGATCAATCGCTTCAGCTCCTCGTTCAGCTCCCGCAACACTCGCTCCTGCTCTGCTTCATACTACAGTAACGTTAATAATCGCATCCACGAACATGAGTTCTTCCAGACTCCAATCCCTACCGTCCGTTGAGATGGAAACCACATGTCCCAAGTTTCCGCTCTAAAACTTGGCGTCATCAAACTACGCCTTTGTTTTGAATAGGCTTCTAGCGACCTCTAGCGGAAAAAAATATCACAAATTGTACCTTTAAATGTTTCTAAGTAGAGCACACACTTTAATTAGAAAGTGTAGTTTAATTCAGTGTTATATTGTTTGAATAAAATGTATTGCGAAAAAAAATTACAACCTTTTAGCCTACTGGCCAAGTTAAAAGGGGGGCAAACAATCCAACCATCTCCATTAACTTTGTATTATGTGAGGCTGCCTCCTTGTCATTTCTGACTTATAACAAAAAACAGAACGATGCCTTAAAGCTGCTGTGTGACAAGGTGTACAGCAAACAAGCTAAAAAACCCAGAACTAAGTTTTTATAAGCTACCGAACCGTAAAAGCCAGCCTTTAAGGAGACAAAAGTGGATACAGGCAATAAGACGTGAAGCATCAGCAGGAAGAATGGGTAAATTTTGGGATCCTGACACTCAGTATGCCTCAGTAAGCCTACGTGTGCAGTAAACATTTTGTCACTGTTAAGTCAAATATCCAAATGTCAGTTTTATATATTATATTTCCTGTCGCTGATTACGTTCCCTTCCAGTTGGCGTAGTTCTCATAGTAATATGACATGTCACGCTCCGTCTCAATCGCCTGTATCCACTTTTAAGTCCTTAAAAGCTTGTTTTTTGGGTCGACAGCTTATAAAAACTTCTGGGTTTTTGCTGTACACCTTGTCACATAGCAGCTTTTAGACATTGTTCTGTTTTTTGTTATAAGTCAGAAATGACAAGGAGGCAGCCTCACGCAATACAGAGTCAATGGAGACGGTTGGATTGCTTTCCCCCTCGGTGGGCGTGGTTTTCAGATTATGACACGTGTCGCTTTGTCTCTATAGCTCCATCCCCACTATAATAACTGTCATTGATGCACTAGAGCCAGCGAGCACGGCTATAATAACTGTCGTTGACGCGTTAGAGCCAGCGAGCACAGCTATAATAACGGTCGTTGACGCACTAGAGCCACCAAGCATGACCCCGCCCCTAACAATACAGCGGCTCGCCCACTCAATCGCGAGTTACTGTCATTACTTTAAGTCACGACAGCCTACATTTTGCTAGCTAGCTATGCCTTCATCACGCAAATGCATATTACCTGGTTGCGATAATATACAAAACAGCTCGGTCTCCAATTTTAAAGGTCCCGTTTTTCGTGTTTTTTTGAAGCTTTGATTGTGTTTATAGTGTGCAATATAACATGTGTTCCTGTTTCGCGTGTAAAAAAACACAGTATTTTTCACATAATTTACTTCTCTGTATACCGCTGTTTCCACTGTCATAAAAACGGGCTGATGACTTCCTTGTTCTATGAAGTCCCTCCTTCAGAAATACGTAACGAGTTCTGATTGTGCCAGAGTTTCCTGTGTTGTGATTCGACAGCAGTTTAGCGCACCCAGAGCCATAGAGAGCGCACCTTGCCCGGAAAGGTCATGCCTCTTACCATAACGTGTGCTGCACATAGTTTTACATGTGGATTATTGTGGTGTTGTGCCGAATGAACACAAAAGACAATAATTTCCCGAGAGACTGAACTCTTTAATCTCCACAAACAGCGACAGAAAATGTATAATGTTAGCACTCACTCAGAAGAGTACCTCTTACGGAAAACAGCCATATACATAAACATAGTCCCCTCTTGTGGCCATTATGTGCACTGCAGTCCAACATTAACTTTTGCAGTAAGGATACCACAATTATAATTTTCGGGAACCGAGTTAAACATAAATTGTAACCATTGATCTCTAAGTACAGCGTCCCTGGGAAGGCCAAACAAAGGTGATTGGACTGCGGGATGAAAATAACACCGTTTCGACAACATGGCGACAAACACACTTTACAAACGCAACTCTTGCTCTTCTCCGTGGGAGCGCAACAAGACCACGCCCCCTTTTTTGTGTATTCCTGTGGGCGGAGGTTAGTCAAAAAACTGTTTTAGTGACGTCATTAAAGAAGGAAGTAGAGGGATGTAGTCCAAACTGGCCGTTCGACGTAGGCGACTTCTGTTAAATAAAATATCTCGCTTGGCATTGAACTTTGAGCTTTAAAATTTTACTGATTTTATTTATACTCTAACAACAACATTACACACTAACTAAAGTTTGAAACATGGGATCACGAAGAACGGGACCTTTAAATGCTAAATATGATGATATGAAGAAGAGGTGGATTCATTCATCTTGATGGAGAGCTGACAATCACCACCAATGTCCACCTCTGTAGTGATAATTTTACACTGGATAGTTTTACAAACTTTCCAAATTAAACCATGTGGCTCGTGACGACACAATGATGTCCTAAGACACGAACCGATCGGTTTGTGCGAGAAACCGAAACCAACTGCGTTCAGCACTCACTTAGTGAGGTCTGATCGCGCTCTGACAGCGGAAGTGATGTCTCGCACTCATTGATATCTATGCGCGAGACATCACTGCCGTTGTCAGAGCGTGATCAGACCTCACTAAGCGAGTGCTGAACGCAGTTGGACATAATGGTGTATTAGAGGTAAAAAATCATATAAATACCGTTTGGTTTCTCCCACAAACCGATCGGTTCATGTCTTAGGACATCAATGTGTCGTCACAAGCCACATGGTTTAATTTGGATTTGTCTATGCACGTTTTTTCGACTCTTATTGTTCGAGTTCCCATTCACTCCCATTATTTGACTGACAGACAGCAACGGTTGCAGTTAAAAATCCTCATTTGTGTTCTACTGAAGAAACAAAGTCACCTACATCTTGGATGTGCTGGGGGTAAGCAGATAAACATCAAATTTTCATTTTTGGGTGAACTATCCCTTTAATATTGCTTTACAGGGATTTGAAGTATTTTACGTTGTGGCAAATTAGTGGAATTCGTACGGTCTCATTTGTAAATTTTCATACAATCTGCTTATGCCTCAATGACAGTTGAGTTTAGGGGTGGACCATCCTGCTTTTTTTCTAAAAGAAAACTATTTGTTTGAATTTAATTAATATGAAATCATGTTTTCTCATGAGATTGAGTTGGAATACCTCATAAAATTTGGTGGATATTTGTTTATTTATTTTTTTTTACAATTATTAGGGTAGATCATTCTAAAATGGTGGTATCACAATGATAAAGTTTGTACTTTTAAGTACACAATGTTAAAAAAACACACTGTGTTCATTTAATTTGATTTAAGCATTTTCTGAACATATTATTAAATTGTGCAATATTATATACCTGGTGCATATGTGCTAAATGGTAGGCCACAAATAAACTGCCCTAATAAAAAAAAAAAAAACAGTCAGAGCGCACAGATCTGTCAGGATCACTAACTGAATCCTTCATAATTACTCACTAAGTAGAAGTTGTTTAGCTAAAAACTGGTGAAGAAAAAAAAAAAAATAGAAAAGGGAAAAAAAAAACAGAAAAGGGAAAAAAAAACAGGCAGACGTCATATGCATGAATCTCAAATATCAATTGTTCCCTTTCAGTGGTTTCTTTGCAAGGCACTTCCAAACCCCATTTGAATGTCTAATAGAAGACATTATCTGTAATCAAGAGTGGCTAAACACAATAAATGTGACAGGCGAAAAGCTCTGGAGCCTGACAATGTGAAGGTTACTCAAGAACAAGGCTGAGTACAAAGACTTCAACTGATAATGCTCAATCACCAGGCTCATTAAACCATGTTAATGTGCTTGTCTCGATGAAATACATCACATTTCCTGATTCAAAACTGCTAGACTGATGAAAACTAAAAGAAAATCTAGTTTTAGGTTTCAGAGAGGTACACTTTGTTTTTCAGTCAAGACAGATGTAGGTACAGTACACCTGCCTAAATGTAGCTGTCCTCGTGTTTGGAAAAGGAGGAATTTTTTTAGTAGAAAATCCATGTTTTAATCAGCTACTTTTCAACCTTATTTTACTCTGATGGTTCTCGTAAATAACTGAATAATCAAACTGGAAGAGACGAGAAAGCTTCTGCTAGGGTAAAAGTATAGAATTGAGCAGGCAATCAAAGCAAAAGTGGAAGAAAAAACAAGCAGCTCTATATATAGCATAAAAACTGAGGAGAGTGAAACACACAAAGTCTCTGTCTCTATTTCCCACATAGACACAAAATGAGTGTGGTAAATACATCAACAATATGCTCTGACTGCAGTCTTTCTCTCAGAAATTAAAGCAATCATTGGGTCTAATGCAGACTGAGGAGATAGAGGCCTTGTGCGGGAGGAGAGGAGAGGGCTTCCTGTCTCTGAGAAATGGGCATTGAATTCTGATTACGGCCACCTAATAGAAAGTAATGAGAGAGGCTTATGCTCCAGTGCCTTTTGCTTTCCTGGCCAGAGCAGCGAGCGTTCTCCACTAAAGGCCAAAGCACTGGTGCACTGATTGGGGCTGACACTGCAGCTGGGGGGGTGGGGGGGTATGGGTTAGTCAGAGAGACAAAGAGATAAAGAGAAAGAGAGAGAGAGAGAGAGAGAGAGAGAGAGAGAGAGAGAGAGAGAGAGAGAGAGAGAGAGAGAGAAGACACGGGTAGAAAAAAGAATATGGAAGCAAGTAGGCTGTGCTTCACTGAAGGTACGCACCATCAATCCGGCTGACCAGCTCCTCCAGTGCCTTCACTTTCCTCTGAATACCAGGCTGGGCAAAGGTGTAGTTGTCCTTGAGGGAAAAGAGAGAAAGATGAGAAACTTCAAACTATACACATATTTGCTCAATTAAACAAAAGAATAGTAATTATAAATAGTAAAAATAGTAAATAAAAATTGTGGAAATTTGGGGAAAAAATGTCCTAAATGCCTTTGAGTTTACAACACAGTTAAATGTTGTAAGTCTGATTTTGTGACAATACTTGTTTTACAAGTTTTACTTCATTCCATTGTTAATAGTTACAACAGTACAACAAAGTTACAACAATGTTACTTTATTAGGAGTTGCTTACTCATAATGAGTTTGAGTTTAATACTTACAAGTTTCGATGTGTAAGTTTGAGAGAATGCCAGCGCTACTTAAAGGGTTAGTTCACCCAAAAATGAACATTACTCATTACTCGCCCTCATGTCGTTCCACATCCGTAAGACCGTCGTTAATCTTCAGAACACAAATTAAGATATTTTTCATAAAACCCCATGGCTCAGTGAGGCCTGCATTGCCAGCAACACAATTAACACTTTCAATGCCCAGAAAGCTACTAAAGACATATTTAAAACAGTTCATGTAAGTAAAGTGGTTCAGCCTTAATGTTATGAAACAAAGAGAAAAAAGCAAATAACGACTTTATTCAACAATACCTAGTGATGGGCGATTTCAAAACACTCCTTCATGAAGCTTCGAAGCTTAACAAATCTTTTTTTTTTTTAATCAGAGGTTCAGAGCATGTATCAAAAAGGTTGCCAAAGTCACATGATTTCAGTAAATGAGGTTTTGTTACGTCATAAATGTTTCAAAATTTCAATGGTTCATCACTGGGGGCGTGACTTTGGCAGTTTGATTCATGCTCCGAACCACTGATTCGAAACAAAAGATTTGTAAAGCTTCGAAGCTTCATGAAGCAGTGTTTTGAAATCGCCCATGACCAGATATTGTTGAATAAAGTCTTTATTTGTTTTTTTTTGGTGCACAAAAAAGTATTCTCGTCACTTCATAACATTAAGGTTGAACCACTGTAGTCACATGAACTGTTTTAAATACGTCATTAGTAGCTCTCTGGGCATTGAAAGTGTTAATTGCATCGCTGGCAAAGCAGGCCTCACTGAACCATTGGGTTTTATGGAAAAATATCTTAATTTGTGTTCCAAAGATGAACAAAGGTCTTACGGGTGTAGAATGACATGAGGGTGATTCATTAATGGCAGAATTTTCATTTTTGGGTCAACTAACCCTTTAAGTTTACTCAGATGTCAAACTTGAAATTATTAACAATGGCGTAAAAATCAAACTCACAATGAGTAACAATGTCATAAACATAAAAAAAAAAAAAAAATGCTGGGTTGTTTCAACCCATGTTTGGGTCACATATGGACAAACCTAACTGTTGGGTTTAAAAATGTAATTTAAACCAACAATTGGGTTTGTCCATATTTGACCCAAACAGGGGTTGAAACAACCTAGACTCTTTCTATTTTATAGAGTGTAACTTTTCACGTGTAACACTGGCATTAAATAAGTTCAAGTAACACTGGTTTAAACTAATAATGATTAACATTGTCGTAAAACATGAAACAAATAATATGTTTATGAGAGTATATTCTTGATAGGCTCCAGCTCTTTTTGGTGTACTGGCAAATGTATTATTTCTAGAGGTTCTAGTTTTAACATGCACAATATTTCTACTGTAAAAAATTAGTGGGTAAACGTAATGGTTACAGGGATACAGGTAAACAATGTAGAGACACAAAAACACAATGACACACTGGATACACCCCGAAAACACCCCATACATATGCACATGTATGCACATTTACATGCACCACTGCCCATCTGTACTGGGAAGGAAACTGTGTGCTGGCAGAGCTCAACTGCGTGCTGGGAATAGTGATCCCTATAATTAAGTGATAATATTCATCAAGGTCCTGTGGCCCACAGTGCAGCTTAATTACCACATTCATTTCAGCCTACGTTAAAAGACCCTTCTTGACCAGACAGCTACTTAAGAGACCCCCACCCACATATATCTCTCCCCAAGCCTCAGTGGGATTCCCTTTGTGCTCCCACTGGAGGAAACTTAGACTAGCTACTGCTCATAGAACTGAGCACAAGTTCAGCTGTCAAAAGCCAGCGTAAAACAAGCTGTGGGTTAGGGATGATAAATTGGGTGGTTTGCTATGCTGAGATTGTCAGCAATGGATATAATGAACAGAAGCTGAAGACCTATCATTCACAGCAATAAAGCTTCTGATGTGAAGGAGGTATGTACACAAGGAAAATAACAGACTGAGTGTGCACCTACGTATTGTATGTGAGAGGGAAACTCAACCGTAAACGGGTCCAAAGATACCTGCTGTGAAATCTCCCCCTAAACCAAACTGTGTGAGGAAAAGATGTAGCATGCGACAGAGCAAGTTAATAACTTGGAAGGTCATATAAATGTGTGTGTAGGACAGAGTACAGCTAAAAAAAAATAACAAAGAACCCAGAGGTTTTAGGATAGTCTTGCACTTTTGCTTTCAACCTTCACTGACTACATTTTTTAATCTCTCTTATTCATTTACTGGAATGCAAGGAAAGACAGCGGCTGCTCATATTTTTTTAGATGAAGTTTAACATCAAAATCACTGTCATAATGACCATAAGAATGGATAACTTCATTGGAAAAAATGGAGAGATGACAGTTTGAGTGACAATAATTGTGACACCTTATCAAGCGGTCTGAGTTATATCATACTTAATGGGGACACCTTCATACAAACTCTTGAAACTTAAGTACATTTAGTGGCAAAAGAGATTCGCAATTGTATAGAAGCTACATTCAAATGGCAGCTAGCCTTATCCTTTGCATTAAATTGCACCGATATCAGTATTCTCTGGCTTTTTACCCCAATCAATTTTCACTGGATCAATCTCAAGTGGCTCTTTTGAGGGATCCAAAATTTGTCAAGAGGTAATGACTGTAGGAGAGTTAATTATACACTTTGGAAAATCATCTAATTGCTTGCCAAATATCATGGTCCCCTGTGCTTTGGCAACCCCAACAAGTGCAAATACCCTGGATTGAACAAAGAGAAGGATTTTCGTAATCAGTCTTCAATTTGCAAAGGTGGACAGACAGATATTCTGCACTCTGTGAGTAGGTCTATGGCTCCATCTTTGATGAGACTTCAGAGAGTAAGGATGCTTTAATGTAGCCTGGGAGCAGCTGAGGCGGCAAACACCCGCGAGGGGAGAGAAGTCATTAACCGATAAACAATTTCAGCTGTCCTTCAGGCTCAGATGTGCAGCCTTGGCGCTCCAGAGGTGCCTTAGATGAATACATGAATAGCTGGATCCCGACCATTAAAAACAGCCACCTCCTCTTTACCGTGACCTCGAAACAGGACTTTAAAGGGGCAGCACAATGAGGCGGCACTGAAACAGATGGGGCGTCGGTGGCCGAGTCCGTGCTTGGCCTACTTTCACAGGTCTACACCTAATCTTCAGCTGGAGCACTGACCCTGGAGGATGCTTGTGGCTCAGTGAACATTAACGCTCCATGCCGGGCTAATCTATCTCCGCAGGAGTCCCTGAGAGTTAGGGCAAACCAGCCCTGTTGTGGGGAAAGGGGTGAGAGTCACGATTCAAGCTAGTCACAATCAGGTCAGATCTGAGAACATATTACAAGGGCATCTTGTGGGCAAAGTCTTGGCTCCAACTCTCGCATACCTACCAACAGTCAAAACTGACTCAGAAACAACACTCCTTTGGAATACACACCCGGGACTGTCAGTTTAATGTTGTTTCTTCACTAATTTACAACACAAAAACATGACAATGCTGTGTCCAAGAGACATTTTCCTAGAGCTAGTGGAAGATAATATAACTGCTTCTCATCCAAAGAGATCAGGAAGGGTTTAGAAAACTAAACACTGGACAGGAAGCATTATGCCATGTCATGTCACAAACAGAGCAGGTAGTTCCCACTGTAGCTGAAGAGTGAGCATTGTAGTTTCATGACATTTGTGATGAGACACCAGACAATATGCTTTTTATGGCTTTCTTGATTTGATTCTAAATTTCGACATTCAGTCTCTCTCTTCCATGTTTTATAATTACAATGATATTTAAGGTGTTTGCAGAGCTCCCCTGCATGACACTGCAGAAATAGAGACCAAGTATCACCGCTCTTGGATACGACTCCTTCCTTGTTTATGCTAACAGACAAAACTGACTCCAACAACACTCCAATGGGATGAAGAGCGAAAAGAGATCACCAGTTTAATTGTGTTGTTCATCTGTTGCTTTAACTCAGTGAGATTGCCTTGGAGACAACATCTGATAAGAAATCCATTGGATGGCAGGAGCTAAACAAGTTAAATGCCTCTTTCTCTTGCTCCTTGTATGTCATGTTCTGGAGACACATGGATGCGATGCAATTACCTAGGCGGCAGGAAGAGTGGGTCAGTCTTAAGCATGCATTAAGCCTGCCCAGAGACCTCTGTAATTACGTCTGCATTATTAAAACACAGTGCCTTAATGAAGTGCAGGTGCTCTTACACACTAAACCCTGGGAGATGTAAACAATCCAGTATCCACAGAAATATCATTAACCAGCTCTGAACCAAGCTTAGAAGATCCTGAAATCTTGAAAAGGAGAACTAGGAAGGGTTTGACTTGTACCTCTATAACATGCTGTGACAGGAAGGGCTCTGATGATACAAGCAGGTGCAAAATTTCCCGCTGGATACTCTTTAGAGAGCATCCTCTTTTCCAGGGATTTGTTTAAAGCTTTGGCTTGGGCACAAGGCGATCTTTTTTTTTTTTTTTTTTTTAACTACATCTTTGATCTGGTAAAGTGACTGGAGCTTCTCAACTGAAGCTTTTTTTATGATGTTATACTGTCCAAACGGTCCAGTAGATTCAGTAGATTACTAATCTCCCTTTGACACTTCCTGCAAAGGGACTGATTTCTCAGAATAAAAGCCACAGAATGAACAAAAAAAAATCTGAGATCAACAGAAGAAGGTGGTGACTTTTTTGTAAATAAGTGAATAACTGTAAATCTGAAGAGATGAAGGCCAGTCCTTTGATAAGATGTAGTGAAAAGATCCGCTTGATGCAAACAGCAGGCCCGCTGAAAGGATTTGGAGCTGTATTGATGACCCATGATAACCCGAACACATAATAAGACCTAAGCATTGTGTTATTCATGGAGAGGAGAGGGCTTTTACTCTCTCTCTGTGGCTGCTGATGACTTTCCATTAGTCTAAGCAGCCCTCTTTTCCTCTCTGAATCGCTCCTGCTTTTCCAGGCAAAGCTGGATCAGAAATAACCCAGCAGTGTAGAGTATGAACATCGAGGATCATGAGTTTATCTTCTGAACCTTTCAGTGTCTGCATACAATGCTTCCCTGGTTCACTCTTTTAAATTGACTATACTCTTATGTCAGTCACAGAGTCTTAGAATAGTTCACATAAAAAAAATATAAAAAAAATAAATAAATAAAAATTGCAATTGTTTAGTTCACCCTTGTGTTGGGTGTTTTTTTTTTTTTTACTTCCCCTGTGGAATACAAAAGGGCAATTTGAACACTGTTCACTACAGAATTCAAGCTCCAAAATCGATATAAAAATGACATCATGTAAGCAGACCATATGCCCATGTGCTATAGAAGAAATACAATTACTCTACAGATTGTCGAAACACTGTCGATTAAATAAACATGCAAGAACTTACGGCATTTTTGCATTAAAAAAGTCAAAAACCTGGTGCACTGCATCAAGGCACTTAGTTTTAATCTGAAAGGGAATGTATATAAGATTTAAGATTTTGACAGAGCGAATTTCAGTATGTTTCTCACACTAAGTTATGGTATGGAATCAGACAACATGAGGTAGCAAGCCGTACACACTACTTCTACGGTCCTTTTTGGCGCCTGACAACTGTGGAAATAGCGGAGTAAAGTTTCTTTCCGTTCCATTGGGGGGAAAACAAGAAAAAAAAAAAATGGGTTTGGAACGATGTGAAGGTAAATGATTGACAGAATTGTCATGTTTGGTTGCTTAACGTCTGTTGTCTCTCTTCAATTCATTCCATGGCATAGCATTTACATCATCTTGATAGACAAGAAGAGACACTTGAGACTGTATCCGCATCATACTAATGTTATTGTAGCCAGGGGCTGATGGATTTGTCTTTTAAAGATATGGTTCATGAGTTTAGTGCATTCACATGTGCACGCTTAGAGGAGAGTTAATGAGGGAGGTTATGTGGCAGGAAGAATATGAGCGACAGGCCGCACTATCAGACATCTGACTGTGAGGCTCACTGAGCTGCGACGGAGGCATACGGCTGTCAGTAAAAGAGGGACAGGAGAGAGTGGCAGCCAAGCAGAAAACTCAAGCTTTTCCTGCTGCCACTTCCTCAAGAGTGGCTGATTGAATATAATTGGCATGGGGCACGAGAATAACACAGCCTCCTAAAACAAAAGAGCGGCCCCTGCTGCAACCCTTGTGCAACACTGATACACACGTGGAATAAAATAACGCTTCTCCTGCACACGTTTGCAGTATCTGCTCTGAGTCACATCATCCCTCATGTGCTGAAACAAAATTTGAGACAATAGCCCCCTCTTGCTTAAACAACAGTTCAGAAAATAGCCTGACTGTGCACAGGGCCGTGCCGGCCCAGGGGGAAACGAGTAAAATTACACACTGGCCCAGTACTGTGTTCTTCACAGAGAGAGAAAACGAATGTGAAAAAGAAAAAAATCAGATCAAGGCGACAAGTCTGAGTGTCTCAAGAGCGCTGTTGAGATGGTATTGGTAGTCTGGCTGCTATGTTGTAGCATCACTGGTCTCAGCATGCAAGAGTGAAGGACATCTCAAACCCTTTGCTCTGAGAGGCACCCAGCTGATAAGGATAAAAGAGGGCCGCTTCATCTATATTCTCTGTCAACCCCTCCGGAAAATTCAAAAAAAAGACCTAGGACGTATTTCCGGCAAGAGGTCTGACATGCAGCAAAGACTCTTCAAAGATCATGTGTAGAAGACTGGAAATGGACTTGGCATAAGAATCAAAGATCAAGACTTAATCAATGCCAAATGTGTAAGAGATGGAAGAATAGGCTGGCAGGCAACTGTCTGAGCATGTGTCGATGTAATCGGCAGTGCCGCACTTCCAGTCAATAAACTGTTCTGACAAAGCAGGGGAGCAATTGGCCAAATCAAATTGTTAAGGCCTCAGGCCCCATTTGCTTTTTTGCCACCACTGCATGCAAATATTTATCTGATTATCAGAAAATCGCAAGCTCCACCGGCAATTAATTTGTCCTGGCTGTTTAACCACATTCAAGGGTGGGGGGAATAATAGATGAGAGAGATAATAAAATGGATAGATTACCTACAGGCCTGAATTGTGGTAAATACAACAGGGACTGTTTACCTCCAGTCTCTGTGGCTCATGCGAAACATTAAATGCCATTGATTTTAATAAAACAATGGGTCTCCTATTCATGGAAACAGAGACACAAGTACAACAAAACTTCTATTTAGTAAATGAATGATTAAAAAGTCCCTTTCTCCCTTCTTTAACCAATTTCACACATTCCATTTCTGCATTTGACACGAACCCCCAAGAGCCACAATGTGCAAAATGGTTGCAAATGGTTCCTTTTCTTTTTTCTTTTAAGTTGGCATACAGAGAGAAAAAAGGGAGGTAGAGAAAGGGGGAAGCCAGAGAGGGAAAAAATAGGCTAAATAAGCAAGAGGTTCATTAATATCACTGAAGGTGCATTTTACTGACAAAGGGTCTCGTGAGGCACCTATTTATTTAGGAAATTAATAAAAGCGAGCATTTGCCCCAGTGTAAATGCCACTTTCTGTCCACAGCAGCAGTTCTGAGCACGCCCCATTCCCCCTCCGCTGTTCCTCTGACCTTGGTTCTAATTGCACTGCAGATCCCCGGGAGAACGTGTTTCCCCCTAATGGTTTATAAACAATTTTAAAGGGGCTCCACTTCTCTACAACCTTAATTAGTTTATGGTCCTCTGGCTCACACCCCTAAACCCCCTCCTATCCCACTGCTGGTGGAGGAACCAGTAGGGGGTCTAATAGTGGTGTATTAACCTTACGGAGTGGGACAATTTACGGACTACTGCACTTGTTTAACTTCTCCCCGGTAAAGTACATATAATAGAGCAGACATTACAGTTATAAACAAGCTAAAACAAACAACAACAACAAAAAAAGCATGTATATCTCAAGGGGCACACTATTTACTGTCATGTACACAGTAATAAGTGACCCATGCTGGCAAAATGAGTCACAATGAGCAAATTTGAAAATTAGTTATTGTTATTTTTACCTTCCGTATAAAAAACAAACAAAAAAAAAACTTCAAAATGATGTATGATTTGATGGAATCGTACAAAAAAAAAAAACTACAACTACAACTGTTTGAAGTTGAAAGAGTCAGCAAAGTCAATTTTATATATATATATATATATATATATATATATATATATATATATATATATATATATATATATATATATATATATATATATATATATATATATATATATATATATATATATATATATATATATATAGGATAAGGATAAGGATATATTAGTGGTGGGCCGTTATCGGCGTTAACGTGCTGCGTTAACGTGAGACTCTTATCGGGCGATAAAAAAAATATCGCCGTTAATCTATTCTCAAAGTTGGGTTGGTGCTGGGTCTATACTACACAACCTATGATGACTTTCACCTTGATCGTTTAGCGTGGATGTATACCTAACCGAATTGACCCTTTGCAAAGACCCGCCCCCCTTAGTTACTGTTGCTTTGTCCGACAAGCCGTGGCGCCGTCACACCACACACAGTGATAAATGCATCACGGAGCAAAGAGGACATTGACAACACGTCGACAGACAAGACAGAGCAGGTTACTTATGATATTTAACAAAGTCCCAGCTTTAAAACTGTGTGGTTTTTTAAGAATTTCAAACAATAAAAAACATTTTGTTGCTCTTTATTGTGTCGTGACCATGGTCGTGACAGATTTCTGTAGCGCCTCAGCTCAAGAGGCTCGTAAACGATCATCTCTTCCTACTAGTCCATTTATAGCATCAAATAAACATAGATGAATATGAGAATCAATGTTGTTTCAAACGCGGAAAGATGTCAATATACACAATTTTTCAAGTTTAACTCCACCGAGGTTAATCTTCTAACTCCTATTTGCTTTGTCGGACAAAATGGCGGATTACTTTTAGTCATTTGCTGCGTCCCAATTTGCCTACTTATACTACGCCCTAAAAGTATGCACTCTTTCTGTGAACAAAAAGTACTTACTTTTGAGTGTGTAGCAAAAGATTAGACAAGCTTTGGGACATACTATCACGCCATACAATTGTGTCTTTGCTCTCTGCCGCATCCAGTCACCGTAAACTGGCCTGTCAATCATCTTACATCCTCCACATTTCATTTAGCTAATTTCCTACCGTATCGGAGAGAAATGCAGCACGTTGATCTGCAGTTGTGAGTCTTTCATGTGGAGAACTCTCCTCATATTAATGCATAATGATGCATTTAAAAGTTAATGGCCAATCAGATCTTTATAAAAGTCCACATTGGTATTTGCAGATGAAAAATAACACATATAACATTAAAATAAATATTTTCTATCAGTTTGAACTGATTATTAGTCACTCAAACAACCTCTCAGCGTCAATTGTGCATATTCACCATGTTTTGTAGTTTTTAACACTTTTTACTTGTGTTTGTAGTTCTGAACTGAATCCTCGTCCAACACGCAATGGGTTGTGGGCAATATTAGTCTTTATAGTGTGCACGGATCCACACTTCGAAAATCTACCGGAAATAGTAGACCATCCAGGACTTTTGGCATACTCTTTTCAACATACTATGCTTTGGGACACACTTATTTTAATCTCACATACTATTTAGGATGGATAGTATGGACATTGGGACGCAGGGACAATTTGGGTATCTCACATATCCTGAATGTCTTCGGCAGAATTCAAATGAGCCATTTTAATCTAGATTAATCTAGATTAATTCCAAGATTAATCTAGATTAATTAGATTTAAAAAAAAAAATCTATGCCCACCACTAATTATATATATTTTATTTATTTATTTTTTCCTCAACTTTTTTCCCCCTATGATACCACAATTGTTTGATTAACATTAATGAACCAGACAGCCTATATAAAGACCTACTGTACCAAATGGATCTAATAATGTTACACATCAAGAGCCGTATTAAGATTTAGGAGAAACTCTTAAAAATAATGGGTGTATCAGTCCTAAATCTTTGCTCTAAGAGTATTTCACAAAGCATTTTAGTGCTAAAACTAGCTAAATCTGTGAAACACTAAGAGTCATCAAGAGGACTCCTAAGTCACAAAAATCAAATCACAAACAATCCTAATCCACCTAAAGACACTGTACACCATTGAGGCATTAGCAATAGAGCCTTGGGTAATGGACCTTTTCTTCATAAATGCAATAAATATTTAGATTTATAGATTTGTAGATTTGGAGTAAAAAAAATAAAAATAAAATAAAATAATAATAATAAAAAAAACTATTATAAGTGTTCTTGGCATGCTGTCCAAGGGGATCAAGGGCTCTGAGCTTGGAATTTATTTTGCACAAATCCAGAGATCTCCCCCGTATCCCCAGCCGATAGTGAGGAACAGGTTGGCGGAGGGATGCAGAAAACAAGGTGAGTCAGCTCTCATCTGTGTATACATACCTCCTCTCGAGCTGATTAGATAGACCGTTTAAATGTGTTCCTCCCAAACTTTGTTTATAAAAAATCATTTGTTGCTTGCATTCTGCATTCTATTTCAGCTAATTAGCTAAACAAACTAGTTTTATTAGTGACACTTAACCTACATTTTAAAACCTTTATTTGAATATGACAACATTTGTATTTTAAAACCTTTATGTGAATATGGCAACATGTTACCTCATTCTAAATATTTCTATGATTAAATTGCTGACAGAGACTCCTCCCCCATCAGCCAATCACTGTGTGCATAGTCCATAGCAACGAGGTTAACCCCGCCCTTACTCTTAGCTTAAGACTTCTCTCTATTCCCTAGTAAAAGTTGGTCTCAGCAGCTTTGTGAATAGGTTTTAACTCCCTCGGGTCGGCGGTCACGCCGGTGTGATCTCCGCAGTTTTTTTCTAACCAGTGTGAAAGAGACTCAAAATACTCTCAATGTTGCACATACAATTAAGAGTTATACACCATTTTAATCTGTGGAATATCTTCTTTTATTTGTGTACACTCAGAGTAACAACAAAATGTTGTGCTTTTTGTAAAATAAAGAAAATTAACATTATGCGTGATATCTCATCTCCCTCTGAACGAAGTCCAATCTGATAGTTCTCCGAAAATGAACTGTAACTTAGTGAATACTAATCACAAAAAAATTAGACTTATGTCTAAAAACGTTGATGTCAGGTTTTAAATCGTGTAAGTCAAATCGAAAACAAATAGTCTGTGTTTATGTAATCTGTATGAAAAGAGAGCCATGTCAGAAGTCCGTGATTCTGCTCATTAGCCACTAATGCGGCCACGCCCACGGAGCCAGCGCTATTCAGAGGCAAATTCTGAGTCAATACATGCATTCATCATCTCAATCGTGTATTTATTGTCTTGAAAAAGTGTTTTGAATAGCCATAGTTAGCGATCTCTGGCCTCTGTTAGCTTGGTTAGTTCCTGGATTGCCTATTCTTCTTTAGCATTGGCATTTGTGGACAAAAGGGGCAGAGCACCCTCCGGCTGCAAGTATGAATTGAAAACACAAGTATCCAGCACTCACAGTAATGACAATAAATCCTGAATAAATATTACTCCTCTGTATAGAAAAATTGACAAACATATGAGAATCCATCAGTATTTCTCCAAATGTGCATGCTTTTAAGCTAAAAGCCTATATGAAATGCCATAGAGGTAACATAATTGTTCAGACACTGTGCATCACATAAATACATTGTATGTTAAAGAATATAATAGAATACCATTATTTTAAATTGTAATAATATTTTACAGTATTGCTATTTTTTCTGTATGTTTGATTTACACCATGATGAGATTTGAGACATGATCAACAGAGGGTTTTTTCACAGCCTACCTGTCTGAAAGAGCTCATTATTTATGCAGCTCATTAGAGCTCTTTATGCAATTATTTTGTCTTCTCAGGTGAGAATCACCCATTATTCATGAAGATTCACGCCTCCATGCATACCGTTTCTCTTGACCAAAGATGTTTTAGAAAATTTAAATCTCTCTATTGTTTTATATGAACAAGCAGGCAGCATAATTTTTACCTCATTTTGAAGCAAAAACTCTAGTCTACAACCTCAAATACCCATAAGTCGTGTGAACAAAGATTTAATATATATTTTTTGGCTTTATTTCAGTGACTTAAGTTTTTTGTTTTTTTCAATAACCACGCATAAACGTTATTTCTTCAAAAACACAAACATGTACATACATGTTCCTGACATATTATGGTAGCCTAGTTTGTGCTGAATACAGTGTAATGACACTTTTTCCATTAATATGTTTATGAACAACTGAAAAAAGCACAAATGTCAGGGCATGTCAAAACTTCTCCAAGGCCCCAAAAATCCTCAGACCCCTGAGGGTTAAAATTCACATTTCATTGGTTCAGACTCATGCCATTGAGAATGCGCTATGAATATTCACAAAGTTGAAATGCTGCGCTTTACAACAATAACAAATTTGTGCTGAGGGGAAGCGCCAGTCGGCGAGAAGCGAGCAGAGAAAAACTGCATTTTTCCTGGACAAAGGAAAGGTACTCCTCTCAGAAAATATACAAATAAAAATACTTTTAAATGTTTAATTGCTATTTGGAGCACTGGGATCGCTAGACGAGGGCTTAATGTTTTTTGTTGATAACCTCAAATTCGACCAAAATTGGCATTTTTCACTTGTTTTGCCTGTAGCTCGTAATTAGCAGTGCACATTCCGACTCATTTTGCCAGCAAGGGTTACATATTAAATTACTTTTATAAACTGTATAACACAGAGATGGGCACTCGAGTTAGAGACTCAGACTCGAGTCACACTTGAGTCGCATTTTAACAGACTCGGCACAAAAGACTCAGAATATTTAAAAAAAAAGACTCAAGTCTTTTACCCTGAACTACTGATATAATAAATAAAGAATTTGTGTTGTATTTTAATGGTTTTATAATATCTGTGTCACATATATTTCGTTACGTGTAGTGGTAGATCGGACTCTTGTCATAGAATTTGATTACGTATGTCCGTGCGCTTAAACTCCGAAAAGTCATAATAAGAGTCTCATGCAACATGACGGGAGCCACCATGACATATGTTCTTTCGTTTGGGTTTATTATCATGTCAGATCTGTGCTAGACGCACAGAATGTGGGAAAACAATTGAAGACACCGGAACAACATCAAATTTTATGAGACATCACATCCACAAAGGTTAGTCACATTAACTCACACAGCTAGCTATTATACTGTGTTGTAGCTGCATGGCTCTTTTCAATTGCCAGCCTGTTATAATATGAAAGAAAGAAAGAAAGAAAGAAAGAAAGAAAAAAAATCTAGACTTTAAACCTACGCACTACCTACCTAGCACTACGTTTAATCAATCTTTTCATATTATTTGCAGCTTTTCTATTTCTTAATGTGTGTCCATCAGAGAGAGAGATAGAAAGAGATGTTAATCCATTTATTACTTAAAGCTCATATTTTAACATAGGCTATCACAATCAGCATGTGTAGTTTTCTATTGGCATTCTTAAACATCCCAAAGTTTTACATTTTCTGATAATGACTGTCGTGACCAATAACGAAGCTGTATAACAAACTTCTGTATAACAAACTAGTGTTGTCAAATGTACCGGTACTTCGGTACCAAGTCTGTACTGAAATTTTGAAAATGTGACGATACCAGCATTGTAGTACCGGTAGTACTGAGCATCCGGGTATATTCGGTACCCACTGATAGGGCTGTGCCAGTATTTACTTGAATATGACACGAGTGAAGCACAAAGCTTTGTTTACTGAAGAAATAATAGGTTAGCAATTAAATGTGACATCGTAGCCATGGAAACATTTTGGTTAATGCCGAATGAGAGGCACGTGAGTCCATACATTTAAGCTCGTTTTCAGAATCGCGATCTGGTCACCTGATTATCAGATAATTTAACAATTTTCCATTAGTTATTCCACTGAACATGGAATCGGTTTCTTTTCCAAAATCTTCACTCACGCAGGGGATTATAAACATTTCTTTCGTTCGCATTTAGGCCTGTTAGGCTATTAGCATTCTTTACTGTGGAAAAGTAGAAAATACACCGTAGGACAGAAACCTTTTTGCATTTTCACATTTAGAAATATGTGCACTAAGCTAATTTTAAGATGTGATTATATTTATTGATCAATTTGGCCAAGAGAATCTATGTTAAGATAATCATGGCAAGAGTTTGGTGGCAGATGCTTTGGGTAAAAGTGTGAAATATTTGCAGGGTGGAGACAAAGAAATGCGAATAGAGCAATTTGCAGCATATCACACATGAGACAATAGAGTGAAAGGGTACTTAGCACAAAAGATTACATTTCATTTGCCTTTTAAGAGTCTCTCCAGTCAAACTTCAAACTTTTACTCTGTATTTATAAGACTCTGAACAGCATCTCACATCAATTTCTGTAGTTCTCTAATTAAAACAATCTCTATAGTTCCTCCAATCAGCATGTGAGAAAAAAAGATTAATCTGGGCTTAACAGATGGCTGATATGAAGCAGTTTTGATCTGATGTGTTAGTCTTACGAGCATGATTATTCTATGTGCGAGCAGTAGTACTAAAAAACATTGAAACAGCTGGAAGCCCTAGGGTTTAAAGAGGTGGACGAACAGCGTGGTGCAAGAAGCCTAGTATAGAGAAGCACTGATCAGAGAAAAAAAAGGAAGGGCAAAGTCGAGCAAGGCACTGGCAGCAGCAGCAACTGTGAAACAGATCACAGCAGAGCTGTTCACATGAGCTCAATAATCTGCCTCCATCACGCTCTCAAGCCTGCATATACAAACGCACCTATCTGCACCTCTCAAGCTTTTTCTGTGGCCCCCTGTCACCCTCTTATCTTGCTTATGACTCTTATTTGGCTAATTTCCATCACGCAATGGGCTTTTCCAGAAAGGAAAACATATTCTTACTTGTCACTTACCTCCACACTAAAGCGTTAGTTCACCCAAAAATGAAAATTCTGTCCTTTATCACTCACCCTCATGCCGTTCCACACCTGTAAGACCATCTTCAAAACGCAAATTAAGATATTTTTGTTGAAATGCGATGGCTCAGTGAGGCCTGCATAGCCAGCAATGACATTTCCTCTCTCAAGATCCATTAATGTACTAAAAACATATTTAAATCAGTTCATGTGAGTATACAGTGATCACTTACTTACATAGTACTGGCCGATTTTAAAACACTGCTTCAGGAAGCTTCAGAGCGTTATGAATCAGCGTGTCAATTCATGATTCGGATCGCGTGTCAAACTGCTGAAATCACGTGACTTTGGCGCTCCGAACCGCTGATTCGACACACTGATTCATAACGCTCCGAAGCTTCCTGAAGCAGTGTTTTGAAATCGGCCATCACTATATAAGTCTTTATTTTGTTTTTTTGCCGTACCAAAATATTCTTGTCGCTTTATAATATTAATATTGAACCACTGTGCTCACATGAACTGATTTAAATATGTTTTTAGTACATTAATGGATCTTGAGGAAACGTCATTGGTGGCAATGGTGGCTCATTGGAGGCCTCACTGAGCTATCGGATTTCAACAAAAATATCTTAATTTGCGTTCTGAAGATTAACGAAGGCATGATGGTGAGTAATAAATGTCATTATTTTCATTTTTGGGTGAACTAACCCTTTAAGGGTATTTATTTCTTATATATTATATTGTATATTCCATAAAATCTGTTGTTGAATGTTAACTGTAGGTAGTTATTTTGGGCATGGCATAGTGTATTAAGCAATAATCCATGAAAGGCAAAGATCTGAGACTGGACTTCAATTGAATTCAATATGTGCCAAGAAACTACAAACAAGTTAGGCTAAAGAACTTAAAGGGTTAGTTCACCCACAAATTTAAATTCTGTCATTAATGTCGTTCCAAAACCTTAAGACCTTCACTCATCTTCAGAACACAAATTAAGATGTTTTTGATTAAATTCAGAGCTGTCTGACTCCTCAAAAGACAGCAATTTAACCACTACTTTAAAATTGCAGAAAGGAACTAAAGGCATTGTTAAAATAGTCGACGTGCAGTAGTTCAAACTGAATTGATGAGAATACTTTTTGTGCTCAAAAACGAAACAAAAATAACGACTTTATTCAACAACAACATCTCTTCTGTCATTCTCCTACGCTGTTTACGTCCAGCGCTTCCAGGTTCTACATCAGAAAGCTGTCTCAGTATTGGACATAAATAACATATGAGAATGACACAGAAGAGAAGATATTGTTGAATAAAGTTGTTATTTTTGCTTTGTTTTTGCGCACAAAAGTATTCTTGTCGCTTCATAAAATTAAGGTTGAACCACTGCAGTCACGATGACTGTTTTAACAATGTCTTTAGTACCTTTCTGGAACTTGAAAGCGGTGGTAAAATTTAGGGCTGGGTATTGACACAATTTTCACGATTCGATTCGAATTCTATTCACATGCTTTCGATTTGATTCGATTCAATTTGATTCAATTATAATTTCAATTTGATTTGATTCAATATCGATTATTTTGGATCAGTTACAGTATATGCCAAATTTTCCAGAGGAAAAAAAAAAACTACACATGGGAGTTGGTACTACTATAATAATATTGAAGGTTAAAATTAACTTATTTATATACAAAACATGCAACATCCAACATGCATTAAATATTGAAGAACATTAAAAATTATAATGAATATGTAACGGTGCATAGATTTATCAGAATGTTGCTTTCTAGAGCACTTTTGTAGCTGACTAATGAGTTTATGGTCACTGAATATGTTTTTCTGAGGTAAATGTGACGTTACGTGACATTGTTTACAAGGTGTTTTATTGACGTCTTTCCGAGGTTTAAATACTGATTGAGCTATTACACGAGACATGATACGGATTTCGGTAAGTTGTACTGTATATTTTAACAAATCTTCAGATGATCATTCATGTTTATTTCATGCTGTAACTGGTATTAAAGCGGATGTTCACATGAGCTCGTGCTGCCGCATCTCTGTAACTGAGCGATCTGTCATATAACATTAAACAGCGCCAAAACGTTATTAATTTTTTGAATCTCATAATAAGGATGTCATATGAAATCTGAGACTTTGCTTTATATCAAAAGTAACAAAGCACAAAGATTATTGCAATGTATTAAATGGGGGGTGCTACATGTTCTGTTCATTCATCAACTGAAAACAGACTAGACTAATCGATTCTTGGGATTTAAGAATCTACAAATCGGTTCATAAAAATGAGAATCGATTAAAATCGAGAAATATATTATACATATATATATATATTTTTTTTTTTTTACTCAGCACTAGTAAAATTGTTGCCTATTGAGGAGTCAAACAGCTAAAATAAAATAAAAAAAATATCTTAATTTTTGTTTCAAAGATGGATGAAGGTCTTATGGGTGTGGGTGTGGATGGTGAGTAATTAAAGACAGAATTTTCATTTTTGGATGAACTAACCCTTTAAGTTCATGTCTGTTAACTTGATTGACAAACAACAGAGTGCTGATATTTTTTTTTTATTACTCAGCTTGCCCGTGTTCATTAAATATAATTTCATAGTTCACAATATTAAAGGGATAGATCAAAAAAAAAAAAAAAAAAAAAAATCAAACTAACATGATTTTCTTTCTGCTGTGGAACACAAAACAAGGTATTTTGAATAAAGGTTAAACTGTTTTTGTTCATAAAAAAGACAAAACCATACTGGTCCCCTTTGACTTTAATTGCATGGCCAAAACAGGCATTTTCATGTTCCTAAGAAGAAAGCGACATGAAAATTTTAGTACATTTAGATGCACAAGAATAATTCATCCTACAGCAGGTGTTGGAAAACAATGTTATGCAAAATTGATAACTATATTTAACTATTCTACAGTAAAAACATTACCAACCCCAAACATTTTAATGTCAGTGTTGAAAAAGTATCACACTAGCCATTGTGCTGTTTTCCGAATATCAGCATGGCTGTGATTGGCCAAGGCCAAAGATCTGACAAGCAGATTATATGTGTTACTGTACAACAGCTAGAGTCAGATTAAATACATCTGGTTTACTAATAACTGTTTAACATCTACAAATAAAAATATGGAAAAGTGGTCACATATAAATTGTATATAAATTATGCATTTAATCACACAGACACTGGACCCAGACCAAGCAATCTGTCCAACAAGTTGTAGTGGGACATATGGCCTCCAGTGTCAAAGCATGGATGTTGTGCCAGTATGTGTCAGCAGAGAAACACAGCCAACCTGCTCAAGAACCACAATGTTCAAGTGAGCATCTGGTAACAGTAAGCTGATCTTAGATTTGAGTTTCTGTATATGAAAGCATATGAGGAGCATGAGTGAGCGGTCACTGCGTCTTCAACAGCTGTCTCTCTGCCAGTGTTTTCCCTTGAGTCCTGCTGTCATCTGTCACACACTGGCTTTAAAGCTGAAGTGTGTCATTTCTGCACCACCAGCGTCACCAAATGGAACTGCTAAAATAATGATTGCTTTGAAATAGGTTTCTTGAATACTCCTCATCTGCCACTGGTCAGGCAAATAGATAGTCAGAGTCCCAAACTCACACCAATGGTTGAATGTCCAAATACATATGAATCTTATCCCTTCAAAAAAGACAAAATATATTGAAGAATGTAGTGCGTTTGCTTATTTATTTATACGATTAAAAGTATCAAATTCATAATCACAATACTTCAAAAAAGTGTTTTTTAATAGTTTTTTTTCAGTGGTATTTTAATAAATAAATAAAAAAACATCACTTTGGAAAAGCTGTACTGACAGTATATAGCGGTTTATCTTTCAAATTTCATTGGCGTAATGGTTTCCAAAACATCACTGCGCCCAAAGCTCTACAGTCAGAAGGTCATGTGTCGACTATTAACCTCTACACAACACACTAAGCACCACAGCGTTCACCGTGAGAGGTGAGTAAATTACGTTCTTGCTGACAGGAAGTCTCAGATCTACTCTGTCTCCGACAGGCCTCTTCTCCTTCCTACACCATGACTGACTGGAGTCTAAAGGTCTCCTCCTTCAGCTGCTGCTCAGTGTGTGTTTACACATCAGCTGTCCTCGTTAATTTCCTACACTAGGAGACGGCGAGTATTATAGTCTGCTGTAGATTCTCTTTTAACTTGTTTTAACAGAATTAAGGTTATAATTACAACTTGTCATCCACCATCTTTTCACTATCTCCGACATTTGCATGCGATTGTCACATTTCACCCCCTTAAGGCTGGAATACTCTACACAACATTTGAACAGATTTTTGCCCCAATTTACTGTCTGGACAAGTTGATGCTAGTAGCCGAAAGTCAGAGCAAGTCGGCAGATTTGAGTTGACAGATTTCACTGAAAATCCTGTACTGAATGATAGTCACAGACTCTTTTTAGCTTCAAAGTTTGATTCCATCCAGTCAGAGGATATCAAACGTGATTGATATTTTGAGCCGGTTTTAGAAACATATTGTTTTCATTTGTCACATGTCTCTTAGCAACAAGGCACATGTTTCTGCATGAGTTTGTTGTGTTCGCAATGGTAGTTTGTGATGATACCCAAGTATAAAAAAAGAAAGCTAAGCTATATTTGCATGTAGCTAAAATCTGTTCAGATTTTAAAAGTTGTGTAGTGTATTCCAGCCTTTAGTGTCATTTACTTTGCCTGGTTAGATTTGTTAGCCACTGCTTATTCACTATGGTAAAATGAATGAATAATGAATGTATAAATGCATCAGTAGAACTTTATTTCACAGTTCCCCATGTACATACTATGTACTTATAGTAAGTACAATAACTGAGTAATAAATAGGTACTAACCCTGATCCTACCCCTAAACCTAACCTTAACCCCTGTAGTTACCCATGTAGTACCCAGTACTTTCTTAGGCAAGTACACTAAGTACATGTAAGTACATGCACTGTAAAATAAAGTGCAACCAATATATAATATCTGCAAATGAGCAGGAGGGAGAGATCAACTGTAATAATACAAATAATGTTCATTAATTAAAAAAAAAAGAAAATTATTGGAATTAGCAGCTGAAATCTGATACAATAGAACTACATGTTGTTAAGCAATGTTGTTGGTATCTTCCCAAACTGTAAAATTACATACACACATATATATATATAAGCTTTTTACAGATCAAAAAGTACAAGTTTGACAAAAAAATATATATATTTTAAAAAGAGAATAAACCTCACATTTCAGCCTTGAAACCACTTTTAAGAAAAGAGATGAGTCAAAATTATAGAAATATATTAATATAATATTAATATATTGTTCTGAACAAAACAGCAGAAGGACTGAATGAAAAATACAAATTTGGTGACGCTTACGGAAAAGCAGAAATATAGTGGTTACCCCAGTTTCTCTTTCGCACAAAGCAGTGCTGCTTTTAGAAACAACATATATTACACATTATATGGAGGTAGGATGAAAAGAAAAGGCCATAACTCCGGTAACTCATGGACAAAACTGTGAAAATGTTTTGTGACTTTTTTATCAAGTATAGCATTTTCCTGACTGCTGCAACTGATGTCTCAGATTTAAGCTAAGGCATTTAGCTATGTTTGCATTTGGATGAGAGAATCGGTTTGAAAAGAAATGCAGGCTGTGGTGGTCCTTCAAGATGACCGTGTTGATTTGCAATACGAGACGAATAGACACAAACTCCCACAATCCTGAGGCAGAAGCTGCTTTGTGGTGTCCTGGCCTGAGGGTTGGACATCACAGATAATGGCTTCTGCAGTGAGCTGCCTGCTTTAACACCCATTTCTCATTTCCCCTCTTCAGGGCTGAGAATACAGATGGATTTGCTCCTAATGGATCCACACGTGTACACACAGCAACCAGCTCAGCTAGCAAGGGACAAACAACGCAGTCATTTTTCCAGGGGCTTAAGGTCTTCCTATTAATAAGTCATAACCCTTCAAGCAAGCATTTAGTTTGACTTTAAAGAGAACGGACTGCAGAGGAGGACAACCACTGGCTCATAGCTTCATGATCACATAAAACCATCCCAAATATGCACTCTAAATATCCTCTCTTCAACTTAAATCTACGTTTCAATATGAACTCTGGTACTTTCTGCAGAACGAACCAACCTCGGTTTACATATCCTGTTCATGACTCATTTTAAAAGGATGTTCTGGGGTCAGTGCAAGTTAATAAATAACTGTTCAAAAACATGTTTACACACTTATGACAGAAGTATGGTGATACAGCCACAAAAATAAAATACAAATACTATTTAAACAGATCAAACTACGTCTGTAGAACCAGAACTTTAAACTCATTTTAGGCTGAGGGCTGGATTGGAAAAAAAATAACCATGTGCGGGCCGAGAAAAAAAAAAAAAAAAAAAACATTTTTACATGCTCTAACTTTTTTTATTTTTATTATTGATGTACCTATTTAGATTTTTTATGGCCAATTCCAAATCTTTTTTAGAAGCAAATTGGCCAATTCCGATACTTGTTGCATTTTTTTAAAGCAAATTTATTTTTTGTTTATTTGTTTAAAAAAATATGTGTAGCTCTTTGATATTAGAGGCAAACACTGCATTTTTATCACAATTCCAAAGATGTTATGCACATGAGCATGAGCAGTTGTTTTTCATTTACATTATTGTACAATTTCAAGATTATTGTAAAATTTCAAGAAAAACAGCATGGTCTAACTTTAGCTTTGTGAAATTATGCTACATAAGATACTTGCAGAAAACACAATCAGCAGACTGACTGAATGAAAATGAAAATTCACTCTCTGACAGTAGGTGGCACTTATGGCACAGCAGTGATATAGCGTTTCCACGGTTACCGCTGTACACAATGCAGCACTGCGTCAATAAATGGGCTACTACTTTATACGGAAATAAGAGGAAGATACATTCAGAGATACATTCATATCAACCCCAATTTAATATTTATATTATTTTTCCTATTTTTCGCAAACAGTGAGCTTATGCATTGTAGAGTATTTTCTCTGTCTGTCTGTTCACCTCTTTGTGTCCGTATTCAGCGTTTCCCTGTGTTAACATCCTGTTACATCGTAAATATTTCCACACAAATTACATTTTGGGAAATTATTACAAAGCACCTTGTTTCCCAGCCTAGAATAAAGATTGACCAAAAAGAAAACTAAAAAATGTTTGGATTTATGACCAGTGGACTAGTGCGTCTCTATTATTATTATTATATATTTTTTTTAAATTATAGTTCAAATCATCCCGCGGGCCAGATTGGACACCTATGTGGGCCGTATTCGGCCTGCAGGCCGCATGTTTGACACCCCTGACCTAGAACAATAGTTCCAATTAGGGGTGTCGCAATATACCGGTATTGACGATAACCGTGATATTCAAAGCATGAAATATCGATATCGTGTTAATTTAGGGTGTGACAATTATACCGGTATTGACGATAACCACAATATTTAAAATGAATAGGATGCTTATGATATCATGACATGTAAATACTCCAGCACCAGTACCTGGTTGAGCTCTCAGGTGGCAGTATTGCACCTTAACGCTGATGCCTGTCAAACAAAAAGACGACACAGCGCGCACAGCTATTCTGAGAAGAATGCCGTCCGAGCGGGAGAGTGAGAGGCTCTGTCCACACCCGAAAAAAGTAAAGTAAACTCGACAGTATGGTCGTTTTTCGGCTCCTTAGACAAACCGCAGGATTTGCCTAGCTACAGTCAGTGCGACCACCATCAACCTCTTACCCACCTCCGTGTCCACCATCACCCTGCAGATTACGCCATTTTACAGAGAGTGAATTGCGATTATTTTACTAGTCATAGAATGGGAAATGTTATATTAACCTGTTAAAGGAACACTCCACTTTTTTTTTTTTTACCGTTTTCGAATCCATTCAGCCGATCTCCGGTTCTGGCGGTACCACTTTTAGCATAGCTTAGCATAGTTCATTGAATCTGATTAGACCGTTAGCATCGCGCTTAAAAATGACCAAAGAGTTTTGATATTTTTCCTATTTAAAACTTGACTCTTCTGTAGTTAAATCGTGTACTAAGACCGACAGAAAATGAAAAGTTGTGATTTTCTAGGTTGATATGGCTAGGAACTATACTCTCATTCAGGCGTAATAATCAAGGAACTTTGCTCCCGTTCCATGGCTGCAGCAGGCGCAATGATATTACGCAGCGTCTCTCACATACGTCTCCATGGTTGCAAGGCACATTCCCTGTGCAAGCAGGGGCAACTTTTTATTTTCCGTCGGTCTTAGTACATGATGTAACTACAGAAGAGTCAAGTTTTAAATAGGAAAAATATCAAAACTCTATGTTCATTTTTAAACGTGATGCTAACGGTCTAATCAGATTCAATGAACTATGCTAAGCTATGCTAAAAGTGGTACCGCCAGACCCGGAGATCAGCTGAATGGATTCGAAAACGGTAAAACTCAACTGTTTAACTCTAGGGGAGTTGGAAAATGAGCCTATTTTCAAAAAAAGTGTTCCTTTAACAGCGATTTTCTGTGTTCATATATTTAAAAGAAGGGTGATTCTTTTAATAATTCTTTTAATTTCCTTTATCTCGCCAACGTAAATTTCAAAATTATGAACAGCAGAACAGAGTCCCCGAGAAACAGAAATGTTTTTGTTATACTGACTGAATCCGCGTTTAGAACGAATAAATCCGAGCTTTGTTCCTGAATGAATCAGTCATTTGAACAAATCGGTTGACTCACTCTTTTAAGACAGCGACTTGCTGCCACCTACTGGCAGTTTAGTTTAGTTTAATATTTAAGGTACATTTTAATTAAAAAGTTAAAATGAGAAAAAAAAAAATCCATATTTAAATATTGAATAAAATTTACATAGACAAATTGTAAATGCTTTTAATATATCAATGACACTTCTCATTCTGTCACCTCTGTATTGCAAAGATGGATTTTGTTGATAATGATTTCATTTGATTGGTAATGTATAGGCTACAATGCTAGTATTATTCTTTTTATAAAATTTGACTTTCAAAAATGTGCAACCCTGAAAGAGAAAAACTAAACAAAGTAAAAATTATTTAGACTGATACATTTCTTTCCCCCAAGGATTCTATAGATATCACGACATATCGATATTGTGAATTCTTTTGGCCACAATAACCGTGAAAAGCCCAACTTCATAGTTCAAATAAGACATCATGTTGAACAGAACAATACATATTAATTATATTTCTACCTTTAAAGCCACAACTGCCCTGCATTTTTACAAACTGAGGAACAATTTTCTGTAGTTATCAGCAGCATAACATTGTACAGAAAGCTATATTTGAATTTAGCTTTGAATATTATTTGAATGAAGTTTGATGCATAAACAAAACCCTTTTATAGTTACTCCACAATGTACATCATAAAGTGTCATCTAAAATAATCAAGCATTTCAATAGCAATGATATCACTCTCTATTGTCAAACACAGGAGGGAAATACAATACTTGTAATTAACAACTTTTTCTACCCTATGCTTCTGAACGCAAGTGCTCTCCTGAGACCTGAACACAATTACGCACTGCTGAGACTATAAAATCATGCTAAATCTACACTCTGAGTTAACAACCACTCTAAAACACCGACACGCACATGCAGAGAGCACGGCTTCGCCGACGCTAACAACTTGCGAGCAAGTGTTCAGAGCTATCAGCAGCCATGGTGTGAAGGTGTAAGGAAAACAAAGGGTGGAGAAAAATCATTAGCACCTAAGAGAATCTGCTTTGTACACACAAATTACCGCAGTAATTAGAGACAAAATACCACAAAAGCTTTAGAGGGCCTGGAGAGCATTTCAATCTAATACCAGTGAGGAGGGTTGATTCACTGCATACAAATGCTCTTTATGTGTGAAGAGACAATTGTCTAAACCCAGTGTGCATGAGAGTACATTTCTGTCTTTACGCACATCAAACAAATCATCGTAATTGGGTGTTTCTTTAACTGCGGGCACTTTTGTGTCCCAAGGGTTGAATTTTATGAAAACTAACAGATTCATTTTTTTTTTTTTTTTTTTCCCTCTGCATTTGTCATATCAAGGTCACATTAAGACTGTCTTCAAATTGTTATTTTTTATTTTTTTTCCCCCAGACTTGGACTTTAAAATTTCAAATATTGAAATAAATAATACATTATTTATTAGACGTTTATAACTATGTAATTCTAAACAAAGAGTGAACTAATTAAAGCATTTCAATATAAATTTTGTGAAAATTTATGTGTGTCTAAATTTATAACAGTGTAAATGAAGAGTACGCTTCAGATAAAATATGACAGGTAATGTGCTAAGAAAATGAAAAATCAAGGTAAATATCACTTGTGAATAAGGTTGGGTATTGTTTGATTTTTATCGAGTCTGATTCTGCTTGTCAATTCCAATTCTTATCGACTCAAGTCAAACATTTAGAAATCAAACACATTTATTCTGTATCTTGTTGAAAAATATTCTGTTGCAGTTGAATAACATGAAAAAAAAAATAAATAAATAAATAATCAGCAGCCTACAGAACACTTAGGCCTACAAGATGAAATTTTGCCTATGGTTTTTAAAAAATGCCACTGCAAAAATGACTAGACTAATATAAATTTCAAACATTAAACAGTAATAAAATAAGAACAAACAAATTAGCAATAGCATAAATAAATACAACTAAACAAATTTCAGGTACATAAATCGAAATAATACCGCACAGTTTACTTTTCATAAATAAAATATAGATTAATCCTCATTAAAGTCGCAAAAGATGTTCAATCAATATCAGTGAATGATTTTCTTTAGTTCTTTGATTATCTAATGGCAGGCAGCAAGTTTATTAGGCTGCGGTCACTTTAAGACTGAATCCAAAATACTGTTACACATGTGTTTTCTTTCTCATCTGTTTATGTTCACTTGGGGAAAAAAAAATTACTGTGTTTACAAGTATATATATTGATGTAATTTTGAGCATACTGGTCTGTTCAAGCACAAGGAAACACAAAAGATAAGTCAATTCCGGCCTGGAACTTCCTTTTCTGCAGTGAAAATGCATGGAAATGTTTGAGAACGGACACAGGCTGGAACACGCACCGGAACAGTGGCTCTCTGTGGCCGTGCTTCAGATTTGTGTGACGGCACGGCAAGACTTAAATGGTTTAAAATCCAATTAAAATGTGAACACAGGAATCGTAAAATGGAATTGAAATGCACATTTTATTCCTTGGAAATTTGGAACCGGTTCTCAATACCAAACCTTACTTGTGAATGGAATTTTGTGCATGATTTCTAAACAGGTGTAATTTTGTTCAATTATTCAGAAAGTGTGAATATTTAATTTTGTGTAATTTTGCATTGCTGGCCATTGCTTACATAAGCAGCTGCCTTCTAAAAGGTCCCTTTAAAGGGTTAGTTCACACAAAAATGAAAATTATGTCATTTATTACCCACCCTTATGTCATTCCACACCTGTAAGACCTTCGTTCATCTTCAGAACACAAATTAAGATATTTTTGATAAAATCCGATGGCTCAGTGAGACCTGCATCGCCAGCAATAACACTCCGTTTTTCAATCCCCAGAAAGCTACTAAAACCTATTTAAAACAGTTCATGTGACTACATTCAACTTTAATATTATAAAGTAGGGCTGTCAAATGATTAATCGTGATTAATCGCATACAAAATAAAAGTTTGAGTTTGCCTAATATATGTGTGAGTACTGTGTGTAATTATTATGTATATATAAATACAAACACATTTGTGTATATATTTGAGAAATACCTACATGTATTTATTTATATTTTTTATAAATAAAAATATTTTGTACATAAATAACACATTTCTCTTAAATATATACATACATTTGTGTGTATTTATATATACATAATAATTATACACAGTACTCACACATATATTAGGCAAACTCAAACTTTTATTTTGTATGCGATTAATTACGATTAATCGTTTGACAGCCCTATTATAAAGCGACGAGAACACTTTTTTTTTGTGTGCCAAAAATAACAAAATAGCGACTTTATTTCACAATATCTAGTGATTTCAAAACACTGCTTCATGAAGTTTCGAAGCTTTATGAATCTTTTGTTTCAAATCAGTGGTTCAGAGTACCAAAAATCACATGATTTCAGTAAACAAGGCTTTGTTACATCATAATTGTTTTGAAACTTCAATAGTTCATGTGACTTTGGCAGTTTGATACACGCTTCGAACCACTGATTCGAAACAAAAGATTCGTAAAGCTTTGAAGCTTCATGAAGCAGTGTTTTGAAAGCGCCCATCAATCGATATTGTTGAATAAAGTCGCTATTTTGTTATTTTTGGCGCACAAAAAGTATTCTCGACGCTTTATAATAGTAAACATGAACTGAACTGTTTCATGAACTGTTTTAAATATGTCTTTAGTAGCCTTCTGGGCATTAAAAAAGGGAGTGTTATCGCTGGCGATGCAGGCCTCAGTGAACCATCGGATTTTATCAAAAATATCTTAATTTGAGATGTTACGAGTGTGGAACGACATGAAGGTGACATGTTTTCCACTTTTGGGTGAACTAAGCCATTAGCAACTGTGCCTATAGGAAAACATCTTGCTAGTTTTTGGAACAAATCAATCAAACTCTAAAACTTCAAAACTGGCCTTTGCAAGACAAACAAGTTTGCAATTTTTTATTCCAAAATGTGCAAATGACATTTTCTAATAAAAGGTATCATAAAAAGGGCAAAAATAATAAATTATCTTCCTCTCCTATTGTCAAACACTGTTAGCAGACAAATTAAATTAACCAGTTAAGTGAAAAAAATGTTTTAAGTGAGTTTAATTTCAAAAGTCCACAAGGCCAAAAGAGTCCATAGTTGCAGAAACACCCAATTACAGAGTCTTTTATCAACAAGGAGAAAAAAAGCGACAGACCAGGCCGCACGGGAATCTTTTGCCGTCTTCCGGGAGAGGACTGTGGAAATATGAGGATGAGGATCGTAACCACCTACCTTCATACCGCAACGTGTGTCTGCTGCGTAAACAACACGGGTGTTTTATGGCCTTAAATCAATTAGAGACGAGGCAGGCAAGACAAAGTGAATGTGGGGCGGGGGGTCGCTTTGCTTTCCCATGACAATTCGAGCACCGCCAGGCCCTTTGGATAAGGAGGTTACGTCCTGCCTGTGGTGCAGAGTGAGAATATTCATCATGGATTTTATTCCTGGACAGGCCGAGCGAGGAAAGGCAAGCAGAGGAAACGGGACGGGGCACCTACACGCAGGGGAATCTCGGCGCGACACATTCGTCTCTTTCCCAGCGGTGCTCTCAAGTCTCTCTCTCTCACACACACACACATATACAGAGTGAATGTATCAGGCCCGACCGCTGGCAGATAGGGAATCAATTTACCTGAATCCCGTCCAGGAGCTTGCTCATGCACCAGAAGCTGTCAGCCTCGATGTTCCGCAACACCTCTTCCTGCAAGCTGGAAACATTGAAATTTTCCACCTCTTCCTCTGCAAAGAGCCAAAAGACAAAAGAAAATAAGAAACAGACAGAAAAAAAGAATAACAGTGAAAGACAAAGAGAGAGAGACAAGAGTATAGAAATATCCACATATATACGGAAATCTTCAAATGTCAGATATGGTAGAATTGGGGCCATATATACAGAAAGGATTTATCTGTATTAAAACAGCTTTTTCTACACGATGACACACAGAAATGACCTTCAGGATAACTGAACATTGCTAACAGGCATTTGCACTGATGGTATGATTCGCATTGCCAAAAACTCAATCTTAAAACATAGTGCTCGACATAAGATGCAGAAATTAACAGCTAAGTGTTCTAGAAAAGCATTTTTTTTTTTTTTTAAAGGATGCTACACAAGATCATGTGCTGGATATATGCGATTTAGGAATTTTGTCAATAAAGAATGAATCTAAGAAATCTAGGAAATACATAAAGTAATTCAATAAATCAATCCTGTACAACAAATTTACAAATTAAAATAAAATTAAAGAAACAAATCATGAGGAGAGGCTTATATAATAGAGTATATTTTTTGCTCATGTTCATGTGTCGTTTTTGAATTAGCCACAAATGTGACCATGGACCACAAAACCAGTCATAAGGGTCAATTTTTGAGATGTATACATCAAGTGAAAGTTGAATAAATACGCTTTTCATTGATGTATGGTTATATTTGGTCGAGATACAACTATATGAAAATCTGGAATCTGAGGAAAAAAAAAAAAAAAAAATCGAAATATTAAGAAAATCATCTTTAAAGTTGTCCAAATTAAGTCTTTAGCAATGCATATCCACTCACAAAAATACATTTTTGATATATTTAAGGTACGAAATTTAGAAAATGTCTTCATGGAACATGATCTTTATTTAATATCCTAATGATTTTTGGCATAAAAGAAAAATCGATAATTTTGACCCATAAAATATATTGTTGGCTACTGCTACAAATATACCTATGCGACTTATGACTGGTTTTGTGGTCCAGGGTCACATATGTTTTTGGACCTCATATTGCCTCTTGTCCTCCATGAATTTTTCATTGCTGTCAAATACAATTCTATGTAAAAACTAATTTGAAAGGAAAAATTGCATAGATATGTTTAATATGTTATAATATGTTATGTAAAAAAAACATGGTGTATGCTCATTTTGCACTCTTATACACCCAAAATGTACATTTCAGTGTTACTTTAGATTCACTGATATCGTGTTTTTTTTAATATTTTGAATTTTTTGAAAGTTTTTATTTTTCCATTTTCATTCAAAGTTTTAATCATTTTGTGTGTGTGTGTGTGTGTGTGTGTGTGTGTGTGTGTGTGTGTGTGTGTGTGTGTGTGTGTGTGTGTGTGTGTGTGTGTGTGTGTGTGTGTGTGTGTGTGTGTGTGTGTGTGGGGGGATTTTTTTTTTTTTTTTGAATGTCTAAATAGTTCTGATTATTTTTTAGTTTTAGTCATTTTAGTACTCAAACTAAAATAAGGTTTTTAAGTATATTTTATTGCAATTAACTTTTTTATGATTTTAGTTTTAGTTAGTGAAAATAGCACTGGCACATTTAAATGAAGGAAACCTCTAATTCGAAATCGATAACCTAGACCTTGCATGTTTCCACATATGGCATTGCGATAAAGCAAGTTGTGAACAAGTTAATTATTTACCATACCAAACACAACAATCAGTTTCTTCACTAAACGTCAGAATCATTTTCCTGAGGCAAAGGCCAATGTAGCTAGATTTATTTAGTAACCACAGCGAATGAGTCAAACCACAGCTCTGACAGGCAAGTCAGGTTGAGCAAAGGAAGGATATCATAGAACCACACACACACACACACACACACACACACACACACACACACACACACACACACACACACACACACACACACACACACACACACACACACAGTGCTGCTCTGTCTCCTTGGCAACATGAGTCTAACCTTAAAGAGTACAGCGAGCTCTGGCTGACAGGACCAGTGGGCTGCTGGGAATATTCGCAATGCTGCAGTTTAGCGAATGGCCATTCAGCTTCCGGGCCGCCCATTGCATTAGTACAGTCTAAAATGCCACTGGTCATCTACACTTATCCTAGACGCTCATCACTGTCTGCTGTCAGACAGGTCACAGCGGAGAGGAAGCCGAGATGGAATATGACTCCCGAGGTAGGGCAAGAAAATGAAGGAATCTGTAGAGTTTAGGCCTGAATGACCTCCAAATGGCAGACAAACTCATTGTGCTTTCACATAACAGCTTTCCGCTCAGGAATGAATGTACTCACGAGGCTTCCAAAGTGTGTTTGTGTGTGTGTGTGTGTGTTGGGGGAAGGGGGGTTGGGGGTGTAATAAGGCAGTGTTAATCTCTCCAGTTTTGTGAGAGTCCCTTAACAGCACTTTCACTCATCACAAAACAAGGACACACAAAGAGAAGCTGATCAGAACACAAAACAAGACAACAGCACCCCCTGTGGTCAACTGTGGATTTGCAAGTAAATTTCATGTTTGTGTTAGTAGCAGCAGTCTTATATACAGTGGCCTCTAAACCTATTTGGATGCTTGAGTGACATTTAAAAATGCCTGAATATCATTGCAGTAAATAACCATGTTAACCCTGTATAAGCCTAATATTTGAATCATTATAAGAACTGTTTACTGAACCTGACGATATATGCAATTTGATGCAGTTTCTGAAATCTGTATAGCCAAAAAGAAAGATGAAATTTTGAGAGTTTGTAAATCAAAGAGATTTTTATAACAGTACAGCAGACTACTTGCAGATAATGCTTATAAATATCAGTTGACACTCTATATCTCCCAATAATATGTCTTAGAAAAATTATATTTCATTGACTATTTTTATTATCAAAGTTCTGTAGTTTTTTTTTTTTTTTTTTTTTCTAAATGATGTATGGATAATCAAGTAAACCTAAGTTGCTTCATTCCAGTAAATGTTCATCCTGAAATATCAACAGCAAAAGTTATGCTTAAGTTTACTTTATAGAAGTAATTATTCCACAACAAAAAGACAGATGTATCATGTATTAAAAATATACTAGGTGTCTTTTTACTTGCTAAAAAAAGGGTTTCTTTTCTTTTTCTTTTTTTATAGATAAAATGTGATCGTGTTGATGATTTAGAGGACTTAGAAATGTGTATCAAATATGGTACAGTAGGCTTTAAACACTAAAAATGCTGGGCTAAAAACAACCCAAGTTGGGTGGTAAATAGACAAACTCAGCGGTTGTGTTATTGTAACCCAGCAGTTGGGTTAAATATTTGCCCTATGTGCTGTGTAGTTTTATTTAACCCAATTATTGTTTAAAAAATACTATATGGCTAGCTTAAAAAGAACCCAAAATAGGTTGGAAATTAAAAATCAGACACATAATTAGAGGCAACAACAATAATAATCAAAAGGTGAACATTTATTAATAAGCAATTTGATAAATGCTTATTGTTTAATTACTATTCATTAAACGTATTAATAAATGTTAATTTCCAACATATTTTGGGTTCATTTTAAGCAAGCAATACAGTTATTAAATGGTTATTAAACAATAGTTAAATAAAACTACCATTCGCTGGGTTTGTCCATTGTCAACCCAACTTGGGTTGTTTTTAACCCAGCATTTTTTAGAGTGTAAGGTTATGAAAAAATAAAATTCAATTAATTTATTGTCATATGCACAGTTAAAAAAACACCACAGTTTTAGACTGCACAATGAAATTATTACTTTCCAGTCTCCCTTACATAATGTGCACATGTAATAAATATACAAAGACTAAGTGACAAAAATATACACAAAAACATATACAACAGTGTAGCCGTCAGCAACAATATAAGAAGTGAAGTCATTAAAGTTATGTATTGTTCAGGAGCAAATGTTAAAGCAAGTACTATTTATTTTAAAGAAAGAATCTTTATGAATCTTTTGTTTCCAATCAGTGGTTCGGAGCATGTATCAAACAGCCAAAGTCACATGATCCATTGGAATTTCGAAACACTTATGATGTAACAAAACCTCATTTACTGAAATCACGTGACTTTGGTGCTCCAAACCACTGATTCAAAAAAAAAGATTCGTAAAGCTTTGAAGCGTCATGAAGCAGTGTTTTGAAATCGCCCATCACTAGATAATATTTAGTTTTTTTGACGCACAAAAAAGTATTCTCCATGTTTTTGAGAATACTCTGAACCACTGTACTCACAAGAACCGTTTTAAATTTGTTTTTAGTACCTTTCTGGGAATTGAAAAAGGAAATTAACTTGCTGGCAATGGAGGTCTCACTGAGCCATCAGATTTTGTCAAAAATATCTTAATTTGTGTTCTGAAGATGAACGGAGGTCTTACTGGTGTGGAACGACATGACGGTGAGTAATTAATGACAGAATTTTCATTTTTGAGTGAACTAACCCTTTAAAATAGATTTAACACAATGAAACAACAGACACCGTTTAAAACGAGGACATGCGTATTTGGACAATTTCTGTTTGTTAAACATCAGTGGATCATGTCCATAATTAATGTGATGAAATATACAGTAGCAAGAAAAAGTATGTGAACCACTTCTGTGAAAATGTAAAATAATTTTAATAAAATAAGAGGGATCATACAAAATGCATGTTATTTTTTGTTTAGTACTGTCCTGAGTAAGATATTTTACATAAAAGATGTTTACATTTAGTTCACAAGACAAAACAGTAGCTGAATTTATTAAAATAACCCCATTCATAAGCATGTGAACCATTGATTCTCAATACTGTGTGTGGTTACCTGATGATCCACAACTGTTTTTTTTTTTTTTTTTTTTTTTTTGTGATGTTTGTTCATGAGTCTCTTGTTTGTCCTGAACAGTTAAACTGAGCTCTGTTCTTCAGAAAAATCCTTCAAGTCCTGCAGATTAATCAGTTTAAGCATTTTTGCATATTTGAACCCTTTCCAGCAGTGGCTGTATGATTTTGAGATTCATCTTTTCACACTGAGGACAATTGAGGGACTCAAACACAACTATTAAAAAAGGTTCAAACATTCATTGATGCTCCAGAAGGAAACATGATGCATTAAGAGTTGGGGTGTGGAAACTTTTAAACATGAGGAAGGTGTCACAACTTTTCTCATTTTGTTTAAATATCATTGTTTTTCATTTAGTACTGCCCTTCGGAACCAACAGAAGATACTTGCATACTTGCAAAAAAAAAAAACAGTCTTGGCTCATCCAGGTAACCACACACAGTATTGAGAATCAATGGTTCAAATACTTTTGAATGGGGTCATTTTAATAAATTCAGCTATTTATTTTGTCTTGTGTAAACTAAATGTAAACATCTTTTATGTAAGACAGTACTAAAAAAAAAAATATGCATTTTGTATGATCTCTCTTATTTTATTAAAATTATTCATATTTTCACAGATTCTGCAAGTGGTTCACATACTTTTTTCTGACCACTGTATCTGTGGTTACTCTGACAGCAGTGTGGGCTTTAAAAAACACTGCAAAAATGAGTCAAATATCAAAGCAAGTAGCATCTGCAAACAACTGATCCTAGAGCTTTACTAACGTCTATTTTCAAATGAACGTGACGACATTGACATTTTTAAGTGTAACTAAATACATTCCTGGAAACATTATCCTTATGTTCTTATTTATTTTCACATTTTCCAGCAGTGACTCAATGAAGTATGGCATTGTTAAATGAATTGAAAACCATGTATTACTGAAGTGAGAATAAGAAGATTCACACACATACACGCAAGCATACATAAATTCACAAAAACAGAAGGTGTACGACTCCGTGACCACAGTTCCACCCTGTGAAGTCACCGTCGCACCATCTGTCTGAACGCATTGCGAAGGAAAAGAGCAGATGTCTGTAAAGATACAAACCAGAGCTGACAACATACCAACTGTACTGCCTGCTGCAAAAAAAAATCATTTCCCAAGGGTCTTCACTGATATGTTGCCACTTTACGAATTACACAAGCCATAGACAAGTTAAAGGGCTGTGTTGATTGGTTGAACATTTCAGAATTTCTTTATCATAATTCACATATTTGGTTCTCAAGAAACATGTCTTATTATCAATGTTGAAAAAAGCTGTGCTGCTTAATATTGTTTTGTGGAAACAATGATATATATATATATATATATATATATATATATATATATATATATATATATATATATATATATATATATATATATATATATATATATATATATATATATATATATATATTTACCACTGTGATGGTAAAAAATTGCCACCGTCACAGCCCTAAATAACAGAATTTGTTTGAAATGGATGTATTTGTTACAATCCCTGTTGCTGAAGCAGGGATGAGTCATAAACGGACTTCCACGCAAATAGGAACTTTATTCAACAAGGGAACAGAACAGTGAACACGTTTAACCAAACTACAAACAACAAAAATGGACAGGGAGTGCAAGGAAAGAGTCCAACATAAAGGGAGTGCTGATGACGATTGACAGGTGCAGGGAATCCAGGGAGAGCGAGAAAGCTGATGAGGGAAGTGAGTACAGGTGAGGAACAGGGAGGAATATGGGAAATGGAGTCCGGGACAGGCGTGGTTGTAACAGTATTTTGTAACTATGTAACATTTTTCCAATTTAATGCATCCTTGCTGAGTAAAAGTAACTTTTTTTCTGAATTTGCACAATTGATTTTATGGTTAAAGGATGTATGGGTACTGATTGATTACTTTTGTTAAAGTTAATAGACCACTGAACATTATGAAGAGGTGGATTTACAATGTCCTCTTCTTATATTATAGAATCAATAGGTAATCATAGTCTTTTTAATCCAGTGCATTTATTCAGGTTATGTTTTTAATGATTTATTAATGTCACGGGTCTGACCCATGTCAGGAATGACTTTACTCAGAATGCTTTCTACACAATAAAATTAGAAACTTGTTTTGTAATTATTATTACATGATACAATTATTTACAGTTTTTTTTTTTTACTCAAGCTAGCAGCATGAAATATGTAAAGGACAACTCTGCCCAAGATCATGAGGGTCAATAACACACCAGATGTATCAACTAAAACATCTCCATATTTTGTTACATTTGGATGAGGCCTTTGTTCCAGTAAGGTCTGACAAAATTAAAAATACTGCCTATGTGCATTCTATCAAAAGCCACTTTTCCACCATCGGGACAAACAATTATAAGAATGGTAGGGAACAGTTCCAGTAACAAGAATGGTTCGGCACATCGAAAGAATCACCTGTGGCATTTTACTAACAAACAGTGTGTCAAGGATAATCAATGTTTCTAAATACCTGCATTCATTTAGTACAAGGGCATCCAATCCTGCTCCTGGAGGCCCACTTAACTAAATTTAGCTCCAATACACCTGACTGCAAGTTTGTAGTAGAAATGTTTCTTTGTTTTTTTTTTTTTTTTTTATTAGTATGGGTAGATACCAACCTACTCTACCATTGGAGAAAGTGTAATGGTCAACTAGGATAACCAGTCACTAGCCTTGAAGCCACTGAATTGCTGTCAGAGAGGATCTCATAGAGAAGAATCCAAGTATTCTTAATAGTAACACTAATGTGTGTAGCTTTATGAGAGAATGTTTTTTTAATGTTTTTTTTTTTTTTTTTTTTTTTAATGTTATTACATTATGTATTGTTAAATGTTCTATTTAATCATTTATTATCATTTGATAATTGATTTATTTTTATTATATTACTTATTTTCCTTGCTGTTGTAGTGCTTTTTAATGTTGTTTAATGATTGTGTTGTTTCAAGGGGTTTTTGTCTCCACTAGTCAGAGATACATTTCAAGATTGTTAATGATGTGTGAAGCAGTAATTTTCCATTCTTTTTGCTTTAATATATTATCATTTAGATTTGTTACTGAGGATATAGTTTAGACAGAACTATAGTATAGACAGAACTGTCAATATGAGGTATCCACAAAGAGGCTGTAAGAACAACAAATCCCTTCAACTGGAGCCAGGCTCTTTGGCCTCTGCTATCACTTCCTGTTGGCCTGTATCTTCTTCCTGCACAAAGGGGCGAAGGGTAGATTCCCCCTGGCATGCTGAAGCATCCAACTGCAAGGAGCTGGAATCATTACTGACGTCTGACTCTACACATCCCTGTAGCGCCATATGCCCTCTTTTTGCAGGCTAACGCAATCGGTCAACATCAGGTTAAAGGACACGGAAGGCTTTCACCAGCCATTTAAACCATCGACCAAGACAGCCAGGAGGAGCTTCCTGGTGGATTATGCAATTTGACCTCTAAGGTGTCTAAGACTTTAACCAAGTACCACCCACTACTGCGCCCTGTGTTGGTTAATGAGCATCGAACTGAATTCACAGATGTGTAATTGAAGGCAAGGTTAATTAACATGGAACTCAACTTAGCAAACATGCCATTTTAACAAGGTAAAATAACAATTG
The DNA here is from genome assembly GCF_024489055.1 of Chanodichthys erythropterus. Classification (NCBI taxonomy): domain Eukaryota; kingdom Metazoa; phylum Chordata; class Actinopteri; order Cypriniformes; family Xenocyprididae; genus Chanodichthys; species Chanodichthys erythropterus. The sequence continues at coordinate 24,520,780 of NC_090228.1, forward strand.
CTGGGTTGGTAATTACTGTAGTTGAGCTGAAAGACGAGGTGTAGATCCATATGTGATTTATGGAGATCATCATCTAGTCAAAATGAAGAAAAAGTCAGTGTAGGGGAGAAACAATTTGCAATGAGAACAGATGAATGAGTTTCACTGGAAGTTCCAAGAGGAAGTTGGATGCAAGGTCCAAACTTACTCATTTCATGTTCCAAAAAAAAACTTACAAATAATAGTAATACAGCCCCCCCCCCCCCCTTTTTTTTTTTTTTTTTGAGGGCCAAATATCCCCTCTGTGGCTTAATTAGGTAAGTATTTTTTTTTTTGTTATTGTTGTTATTGTTGTTGCCGTTTTGTTTTTTAAAAAGGGTTCAGTCAAAGAAATTAACTTGGAGAGATGCCAGATTTTAGCTACTGACAAATGGATGTCGATTGAATCTGAAGACAATGTGAGTGGTGCTTGCCTATGAAAAACAAACCACCACAATGCTAGGGTGTTGTGGGTGGTTTCCAGGGCTTTCCTAATTGATTGCAAAGATATTCCTTATTGGCAATGTCAAAAAAAGTCAAAGTCTATCAAATTCTGGTATTTAGATATGGCCTCAATGGCAGCTATCACAAAGGCCAGGCGAAAACCGGTCAATCGATTCTGGAAAACGGTGAGGGACAATGGTGAGCGATTTTTATTTTCAGACTAGAACTCTTTTGAAGAAAAGAAAAGAAGAATATTATTTAACTTAAAATGTATTATACACTACCGTACAAAACTTTAGGTTCAGCATATTAAAATTAGACATTAAATAGAAAGCAGTTATTTTAAATTGTAATACTATTTTGCATTATTACTATTTATTTATTTATTTTTTTTCAATACTCAAATAAATGCAACCTTGGGTGAACAGTAGAGCAAGTAAAGACGCAATGTCATGGAGAATTACTTTCCCTCAGCAAAGATGCCGTAAAATTCAAGTTTGTGTAAAAGAAAAGCAAAAAATGTAACAAATACAAATCAATACAAAGTGTCTTCATCTGCCACAGACTCATAGGAAGGTTATGGCTCTTGTGTGGGTTTTGGCCCATGGATCCACTTAAGACTACATAAAAAAACTTCTACAAAACTGCAGTAGTTTTTTTGGGTCTCAAAACTGCTCACCAGCAGCATAAACGGCTCCCCGGACATGTAACCATAGCAATTGTTGTGACTTCAGAAATGTTACGACGTTTTTATTGCTGCTCTGTGTGCAAGAGTAGGAGTGTATTATGCAGAGCGGCTGGAGTCCAATAAACCGCAATGCTTGAAATAGTTTGATGTGAGAGTGTGGGGACTGGGGTAAAAATACAGGACAAACATCACAACTCCTTTGCTGCCACAGCCTTAGTACTGAATGCAGGAGCAGCAATAAAAGAGGTGAACTTCCCTGAGTGTGAAATATTATGCAAGATTAGCCTATTAAAGAATTAATTTGCTTTTATTAGAAGCATAAGGGGAATCATTACATGTCCTGTAATGGGAAACTCATGAGCCATTAAAAGCATGGCCAGACAATAAAATGGCACATGTAAATTGATACAAGAAATAAATAAATTGATCATTACGAAACAGAAAAAAATACATTTTAACGGGTGACCAAGTGACATTCCCTTAGAATATTATTTGGGAATTATTTTGTTAATTGTTATAAACTACACCAAGTCAAGCATGACAGGTTTCACAGATGTAAATGAACAAAAAGTGATTTCTCAGAGCTAGGATCTGCGCAGAAATTCAATTTATAGCTTTTTATAGCCAAGTAATTAAACTAGATCCAAAAATATTCAATAACTGTGATTAGTCAGAGAAAACGAATGACTTTATGACAGGGCAATTTTTCCAGATCATTCTTGGCATTTTACACTCAGAGATGAAAAAAAAAAATGAATACGCAGCTCACTAAGCTAGAGATAGCTCAGCTTATGGAAGAAGACAAATTGTAAGCTTATGGAAAATTAATTGTTTCTAAGTTAATGTTATGTTATGTGTTAATGTTATTTGTTAATGTTACAATATTGATTTCTGTTAGTTTATTTGTTGATGTTGCGTTATCGTTACATGTTATAACTTACCACTATGCTATTTAGTAGTGTTATGTTACATTAATTGTTACGGTTGTTATTTGTTAATGTTACATTATGTGTTATTTTGTTAGTGACTATATGCTATTTGGTAACATTATGTTCTTCTGCAGTATTACATTATCTGTTAAAGGGGTGGTTTAATGCGATTTCACTTTTTTAACTTTAGTAAGTGTTTAATGTTGCTGATTGAGCATAAACAGCATCTGCAAAGTTACAGCACTGAAAGTTCAATGCAAACGGAGATATTGTCTTATTATCCGTAGTTATGGCAGTTTATTGCCTACAAAAACGACCGGTTTGGACTAAAATGAGCTTCTTCCCGGGTTGGTGACATCATAAACCCTGCAAAACACTGCCCCCGGGAACATGCAACAAAGTGGGCGAGGCCATGCGGCGCAGCATAATGGAAGCGGAAAAGTTGTGTACACTGGACACGAGCGGCGCAACACGTCAAAAGACAATAGAACACATTATAATCTGTGATATTTCCTACACTGGATGCGGCGCTGAAGACAGCTTCCAGAATCTACATGAGTTCAAAGCTGGATTTTACTGAAAGAAGCAGTTCCCACTTTAAAAGCAGAAGCTGCTGTTTATTGGCTGTAAGTATGTTTATTGTTTGTACATGTCTTTTAAACCTATAGTTCTGTCGCTATTTTTGGTTGCATCAAAGAGCAACTAGTTAAACAGTTAGCTAAATTCTAGTACATATTTCTCCAACAAACGCCAACAAACTTCTATGTTCATAGACAAACAGTTGTTCATGCTATAAATTAAATGCTACCTTTACAAAAATGTGACTACTCAGGCATGTATTTGGCTACAGTAAAGCTTTAATCAGGATAAAACTATATTGAAAGCTAACAAACAACAGTGACGGCATGTAAACACTGACACAAATTAAAAAAAAAAAGACAAAAAAAGAAATACCATTCAGAAACGTCCTTTAAAAGCCGCGATTGCAGAGTTTCTGCTTGACCCTCTTCATCTGTGTCTGATTCGGGCTCAATTTGATACAGCAATATAGATGCCATTATTTACATTTTCACTGAAGCAACAAATGGTAAGGGGTGCGGCGTCTCCGGATGCTTCAGTGAATCACGATACACTGGGCCCACTACCAACCTGCTAACCAATCGGAGCACATTGAGCATTTCGGAGGGAGTGGCTTCATAGAAGCAGGAAGTCAAATAAGCCGGTGGAAACAGAGGTGTAGAATAAAGGTAAAATATATGAAAAATACAGCTTTTTTTTAAAAAAAAACTAAGCATTAAGACTTGTTAAACTGTGCCCCAAAAACACAATCAAGCCTAGAAAAAAAAAAACACTTAACCACCCCTTTAATGTCACATTGTATTATTCAATAATGTTACACTACTGGTTAATTTTATATTATTTGTTACTGCCATTTTATTTGTTAATGCTGTTTTCTGTTAATGTTGCATTGTTATTTATTAACGATACATGTTTTATGGATGTTATGTTACAATATTGGTTACCGTTATGTCATTTGTTAACGTTATGTTTTTCATTAAGCTTACATTATGTTATGCTATTTGGTAACATTATGTTCTTTGGTAACATTACGTCATCTTTTAATGTTACATCAGGTTTGTAACATTGTAAAATTTCTTAATATTATGCGATATCATTTGACAACACTCTTGCACTGTTCTATAACAAATTAGTCAAAATTAGACAAAATTGTCAGTACCTGAAGGTCAAATTGTTTAAATGGAAAGTTGGACATTATTAAACAAAATCAAACTGCTGGTATCCTTTAGCTGTCGACAAGGCAGGAAAGTCTCATAGGGAACTCAACCAAGAGGAAAAGAGGGAAAATACCTGCCACTAGACATCTCAGGCATCCCAAGGCAGTCACTTAACAACTCGTTAGAGCAAATGAGGAAAGTTAATCAGACCTGCATTAAAATCAGCACTAGGCTCAGTTCTTCAAAGCAAGAAATCCGAACAAACCGATACTCATTAGGGCCTCAATTGTGGGTCACACACCACTAGCTGTTCAATTCAACCGTGGAGGCCTGTGGCACTTAGTCAATGAACAGCCCACAAAGGATTTCCAGAAGATGGACTGAAAGCAGGAGTCAGCGGTTACAAGGTTAGTGAACTTAATGCACATGACTTAAAAGACGTAGGCTATTTGGAATCTATGAGATCCATGGTGCCTCCAGGGTGGATATATGCAAGACATTCACCGAAAATGCTCAGGATGATGGAATTTTATCCTCTACAGAGCAAAAAGTTGTGGAGGAAATCTGCTATCAACTATCTTCTTTGATTGCTCATGCCAACTAGCCAAACACTGACCTCATCATCCAGAGCAAAAATTGAAACAATAGTGCAGCTTAAGAACACACTAAATTGTGGAGTTTTGAAGGAGCCCTCAAGAAGCTTCTCAAAGGTTTACAAGATGACTAGGGTTGCTAGGTCACCCCATCTTTGTGCAATGAAGATCGTCTTCCAGTTCTAAGTAAAACTCAACAGAACTAGCTGGTGTCCATCTTCAACTAACGGCTCAAATCTTTGTTCTCCAATATTCAGATCACCAATTAAGAGAACTCTTTATTCCATCAACCAGCACTGATGGTAAAAGTTCATCCAATCCAGTCGATCTTTAACAGTAGTGCCAGTGATCCACGTCTGCCCTCCAGAACATTACTCCTTGAGAATCTATACATAAAGACGAAGCAAATTATCTTCTTTCTGAATCAATAGTGTACCACACTACTGCACATACAGTTTCATCACACACTCATTCCTTTTAATTATAAAACTTTATAGTGGCCTAATGGGAAAACAGCTCCAGACCGAAAAACGGAAAGAACAGAGGAGCTGAAGAACAAAACCTTCCGAGACAAAGTGGCTGTCTGATTAGATGGAGACTTCCATGAAGAACGGCACTGTAGATTAAAAATATCGATAGAATAGACATATGTAGCTTAACGAGCTATGCAAATGAAGCCAAATGATTAAAAGAGTAATGAATTGGAATATTGAAGGGGTCTGATGGTTCTGAAGCTTTTATTCACACAGAACTATAAGCCAAGGCAAATGAAGATGACTTTAAAACTAAAAATGTCTGATGTATATTGCAGAAGAAAATTGCTCCAAACACATTTCTACATAACTTCCACAAGTCAAAAGTGCTTTTAACAGATGTGTTTAATCAGTCCACCAGGAAACCAAGTCATGTTTCTACTTTGGCTTGTGCAATTAGCGCTTCTGAGGAAGAACTATTTGCACTTAGAAAAAAAATACCTGCTATTTTCATCTGTGTTGTATGTAAAAACAGCTTGCAGACAGACTTTGATGTAGTCTGTTATTGCACGTATCACAGATTTAAAGGAATAGTTAACCCAAAAATAAAAATGTGTAATTTACTTGTCATTGCAAACCTCTATGAGTTACTTTCTTATGCTCCCATATATCATTTTTACTGTTTGGTAACAGTGAAATAAAAACAGTCACACGCTTCGCATGGAGTTTGTTGTGACAAATGCTTTGTACGTGAAGCCAAGCCAAGGCCAAGGTTTGTATATGATACAATAGGACAGCAATTTAAGACAATTTATTTGCTCAACTATTGCTACTTTGGAGAACTGCATGCATGCAGACAAGGTTAAAGGATAAAATTAGCTGTTTAAATCATTACAACAGTTACAACATGTTGGTTAAGAATAGAAACTACAATAAAATAGAAAAAAAATGCAATACATGTGTGCAGATTCAGTATGATTTAAAGGATTAGTTCACTTTCAAATAAAATTTTCCTGATAATTTACTCACCCCCATGTCATCCAAGATGTTCATGTCTTTCTTTCTTCAGTCAAAAAGAAATTAATTGATTATTCTCCTTATAATGGACTTCAATGGCCTCCAAATGGTTGAAGGTCAAAATTACAGTTTCAGTGCAGCTTCAAAAGGGAGGACTTCCTACGCCTTCCCTATTCAACTTACGGAACGAACGCGGTGCCAGTTCCATTTTTTTCCATAAGTAGGAAAGGGAAGGCGTAGGACAAGAATACGGAAAGTGGAAGCACGTGCAAGGTGATAATTTTTGCTTATAAAGCATATACAGTTGTATTTTTTTTTAAATGACCGATCGTTTTGCTAGATAAGACCCTCATTCCTCATCTGGTATCGTTTAAAGCCTTTGAAGCTGCACTGAAACTATAATTTTGACCTTCAACCGTTTAGAGGCCATTGATGTCCACTATAAGGAGAATAATCCTGGAATGTTTGCATGAAAAACCTTCATTTCTTTTTGAATGAAGAACGAAAGACATATTGGATGACATGGGGGTGAGTAAATTATCAGGAAAATTTGATTTGAAAGTGGACTAATCCTTTAATATTCTGGGTTGAGGGCATCCCTGGGTTTTTGGTTTTAAACATTTGATCATTTACTTCATAAAAGAAAACATGCACAGGAATAATCAATTTTATAGTTCTCGGTTTTTACTAGGGCTGGGCGATATATCGCATGTGATTGTCATGCGCATTTCGTTAGTAAAGCTGGTTCCCTTATTACCGCTAAATCACTATCACCTGCTTTCAAATAGAGCGGCATTGAATAGACAGAGCCGTAGTTCACTGACAAGCTACGCAATATTGCGTTCATTATCAAAGGTGATTCATCGGCGATAATGAACGTGATATTGAATGGCTTGTCAGTGATCTACGGTTCTGTCTATTAAATGGCTCTCCATTTGAAAGCAGGTAATGGCGATTTTGCGGTAATCAGGGAACCGGCTTTACTGACGAAATGCGCGTGACAATTGCATGCGATATATCGCCCAGACCTAGTTTTTATTAAATAAACTTTGAAGAAGTTATAAGAAACATGAAAGCAAAGTAAACTGTTTAAATGCTTAAAAATGTTTATAGGAAATGATACATTGGTTATGGCCGTATTTTCCGGCAAAATGCACTCTACCACCTAGTGGACTGGAGTATGAAGTGCTTGTTACCCACAGAATAGTAATGATGTCTAGCGCAATTTTACGGTTTTAAAAAAGGTCTTAGTTATCAGGTTCTTCCTCACCAAAAGTGATTGGAGCACTTGGAAAATGATAATCGAGCAACATGAACTTATTTTCCTGATACTTTTGGGCGCCACTGAATTCACCCATCCGAGTATTCATCAAATGATTTATTTGAATGGATGATAATTCCTGAAGATACACCCACTATTAAACACACATATTAAAACAAAACTATTTCCTGTTGGCCAGAGGGACTTTTCCTTTCCAAGCTGCCACTTTTTTTTGCTCAAAAGAGTCATGAATGAGTGCCAGCCGTGCTGCTGATTGTTCTGTAAAACTACTCAAGCAATCAAAAACTGCAAAAACTTTCAGGTTCCCTCTTTCCTGTGCAATAGTTTGACTACAACTAAGATGGTTCCCTGCAGTCTTGCTACTAGAACAAATCAATAGAATTGAATTTAACTTCAGTTTGTTTTACTTCCATCAGGCCATGGCTCTCTAAGTCTAAAAACTCACAGAGTAAATTAGCAATTTCATTTGTTGTTGGCAAATTGTATTCAAATTTATTTTGAAGGCTCTCGGAACAAGGACAGAAAAAGCCCAGATGAAGATTTTCCCTGTCTCATCTTGCATTTATTTACAGGCATAATGAAAATGATTGTTTAATAATGAAATGCCCTAACAGCAAGATACACACAGCCAAAGCACTAACTGGCCTATAATTTAGCCCTGTCATCATACATTTTTTAAAGCAGGAATCAAGAACGATCTGTGCCTTAAAGAAATAACACAATTCTGCTAAAAGGAATTTGTGGGCATATTTCATTCTGCACTAACTAAATAGGGGCTTATGCTCTGATCCAGAGCATTTCAGACGAACAGCGTTGGGGAGCAACTAATTAAAAGTAGCTGTGAACTTAATTGTTCATTGAAACATTAAAATTCCTAATCTCACTCTTATGTTATTTCCGATCTGTAAGATTCTGAAGACTCTGGTGGGCACTCTTTCCCATGCAATAACCTTCGAACTTCATATACACAACAGTGTGATTAAGTCATGAAAGTGCCGATATATTTCATATGATCTTAAGTCATACAATATTTTTGTTAGAAACAGACCCGAATTTAAGGTATTTGCTAAAACTTTGATGTTCGCCTTGGCTTTACTTGGAACAAAAATTGTGATTTATGAGCAATTTATAAAAGAATCACAGTCTTAAGTCAGATTTCTTTTTAATCTATTGATTAGGTTTTGTTCTGATCCATTCCATGGGAATCTACCCCTCCAGTAAGTTGGTAAATGCTAAGACAAGATTGAGTCCAATTTGAACTAGAGAGAAAGATCCATCTAAATCAGTCATATTTATTATACTCATTATTAACAAGCCATGCAGAGCTAGGGTGATGTTAAGCTTCTCAGTGGATAGCCAATGTAATTCTGGTCTTTTTCTCACAAAGCTATTGTATGATTCAGAAGACATGGAATGTAGTCCTCAAGTCATGGACCAATATTCAATATCCAAGCTTCAATATTGTAAGCTTCAAATATTAAAAAAAAATTCCTTGTGCTTCACAGTAGAACGAACATCATAAAGTTAAATGATGGCAGAATCTTCATTTTTCGATCAACTAATAATCCTTAAAGAGTTAGTTTTTAACCCAAAATTGAAAATGTTGTCATTAATTACTCACCCTCATGTTGTTCCACACCTGTAAGACCTTTGTTCATCTTCGGAACACAAATTAAGATATTTCTGATAAAATTTGATGGCCTCTATTTCCATCAAAATAATGAACATTTTCAATGCCCAGAAAGGTACTAAAAACATATTTAAAACTGTTCATATCTACAATATCTAGTGATGGGCGATTTCAAAACACTGCTTCAAGCTTTACGAATCTTATTTCGAATCAGTGGTTCCGATCACGTATCAAACTACCAAAGCCACGCCCCCCCCCTGCAGAATTTCGAAACACTTATGACATAACGAAGCCTCGTTTACTGAAATCACGTGACTTTGGCTTTCCTAACCACTGACTCAAAACAAAAGATACGAAAGCTTCGAAGCAGTGTTTTTAAATCGCCCATCACTAGATATTGTCATAAGTCTTTAGTTTGTTTTTTTGTTTGCGCATAAAAAGTATTCTCGTAACTTTATAATATTAAGGTTGAACCATTGTAGACACATGAACTATACTAAATATGTTTTTAGTAGCTTTCTGGGTATCTGAAAGTGTTAATTATCTTGCTGGCAACAGAGGCCTCAATTAGCCATCGGATTTCAACAAAAATATCTTAATTTGTGTTCCGAAGATGAACAAAGGTCTTACGGGTGTGGAACGACATGAGGGTGAGTAATTAATGACAGAACTTTAATTTTTAGGTGAACTAACATTTTAAGTCATCTGTACTGAATGTAGTTAAACTTACTTTAAAACTGTATCTACTGAATCTATTCATAATTTAAAGTAGCTTCCATAAAACTGTTGACAAGTAAGGATTCCTTGGTGTGCACCGTTACACATACATTGATGGATATGGGTCTCTAGTCAGAGTGAAGTCATGATGTTTTGCCACCGCTTGCCCTCAGCAGTCAGCACTTGGCCCACATAGCACACTTTGAATGAGTATCTGTCACGAATGGCACCATGCCTTATTGCGCCGGGTGGAGTTGTAGGGAAATAAATTGCTGAGAAAGTTGGTGCAGGTACATTTTCCACAAACTTTCCTCCACGCACACAGTGAAGAGAGAGAGAGAGCTGTCCCAAACATCTTTATCATTGGAGAACAGGGACCTTCTTCAGGCATTGCCGTTGTCTTCTGACAAATATACATAGTGTATACAAACACAGAGGCATGCAAAACAGAAATTAAGTATGCATCTTATTTTGCTACATGAACAGCCAGAAACTGTGCTGGGAGAAAACCAATAAGGAAATAACAAATGGTGTATCAAAATCAAGCAACATCACTGCAGGACGTCTGAGGATAAGATGTTGTGCACCATTCAAGGCCTAGGCCCAATCCATACTCCTTTGCAAGTATGTTAGAATGCAAGTAAGGCTTAGTACAAATTTAAAAAAAAAGAAAGAAAATTAAGTCATCACTCAGCCTCATGTTGCCCCAAACCCATAAGATGTTTGAACCTCTTTAAAACACAAATTAAGATATTTTAAAAGAAACCTGAGGGATTTCTGTCCCTCTACTGAAAGTCCCAAAAAGTCAAAATGTTCATAAAGACACGGTAAAAGTATTCCATTCGAATCAAATGGTTGAAATGGTGAAGAGACACGGTCACTTTAAGGCTGGACCACACCAAGCAGACACCAACGAACAAGTGGCGACGAAAGCAGACTGCGGGGTTGGCTCACGTCGGCAGCGCCTGGGTCCAAAGTTGGCCTGACACACCAAACTGATGCTTGACAGCCGACGGCCAAGTAGCACGTCCGTTCTGTGCCTTCGTAAGATGAAATGCCTTTCCCTACCATCAGGTGGCAGTAGCTGAACAGCCAATCAGAAAGATCAGAAGACCAGACGAGCTCTGACGTCAATTGAACATGTCTAATCGGCCCGGAAAAAAGCTGACGAGGACCAACTTCAGCCGACGGTGCGGAACACACTGAGAAAATTGAATCGGCCAATGAACAAAAACTGCCCGACAGCCGATCGTCGGCTTGGTGTGTGTCCCTGCCTTTATATGATCAACAGATTGCATTTGGGCTTTTAATTTCCATTACTGATCAACACATACATAGTGCACATCAAATATGTTCAAGATCAAATGCGCTTGCTTGACTAACCATATAAAGGGATTAAACCACTGGGATTAAACCACTCAATTCATATAGATTACTTTTACAATGTCGTTTTCTACTTTTAATGGATGATCATGTTGGTTGCATGGACTTTCAATGGAGGGACAGAAATCTCTCAGGCTCAACTGAAAATAATTAAGAAGAAAAAGAATTACAGTCTATGATGTGATGGTGATGTACATGATGGGTTTTTGTGAACTAACTCTTTAATGTTAAATCTTTATATGTATATTCTGAAAACCACACAAATAACTGCAGAATGCAACTCATGAAGCGGCATTTACATTGACAGTGATTTGCTGTGACAAAGTAACCAGAAGTCACTCATTCTCAAGTCTGAGATTTGCTGTGACATGGGCAACTGTGACTGTTGGCAACAAAGTTGAGCAGAAATGTATGCAAATGTGTAGTGATGCGATATAACCTTTCTCTTTCAGATCAACTACTGTCACGCAAAGCATTTGTGTACTTGTGTAGAGTATGTTTCTGGCCTAAAGGACAAATTGGACCAAACTTGTAAAAACAAAATGGGGGCTTTGATTCCTCGAGGATCAGACAAGGTCAAATGACCCAGAAAAAATGTATCCCCAAGGATGCCAACAACTGTAGAGCCTGGGGAAAAGATCCTCATCCTCCATCCGTTGAGTGCATCAATTGAGCTTTCTCATTGCAAGGTTCAGGTTATTACTATCCCATAAGTCCATTGGAAGGGTCCCTCTGGGCCCTTCAGAATCATTAGTCTGGACAGCCAGTTTAGTCTACTAGAAATCAAGCACTTAAAGGTTTAAAGCTCAAGAAAAAGAAAAACGTTGGTAACAACCACAACAATTGAATCTGACAAAGAAACTGAAGATCCTTGGGAGAGCTTAAAGGTGCAGGTTAGGAGGATTATTATGAAATGTGATTGAGAAATGACATTAAAATTCACGCCACTAAGCATATCTCAGTTGGTATAACACCCATGCTGGCTTAACACCAAAACCGAAGAACAGAAAAACTAGTGAGTTTGCACAGCTGTGCTGTTGTAGGAGTCTGCCAGGGACCTATACATAATTACGAGACTTTTATATATATATATTATATTGCAAAAGGGTTACTGACTTACCGATATACTCAAAAACATAAACAACAAAGAAGGGTGTGACAAGGTCATTGATTCCTTGAACGTAGCCACTTGCTGGATGCCGTATCGCCCAGATGAACAGAATTCGCTCAAAGATCTAGAAAAAAGTAGTACAAAAAGAAGATATCAGAATATACGTTCTACTTTTATATGCAATTAGCAGATACACTGAATCATGCAATACAACATGAAAATTGTTAGTAGCAGAATTTGAATGTACAAGGTCACTCAAACGGTTTTAATTAGAGACACAGTGGGATCAGCCACCCCCAGCCAGCAATCAATTAAGAAAATCAATTAAGCCTTCTGAGCTTTTTAATCATTAACATCACAACATTGAATGGCGCAGACAGCAAGGTGAGAAATTAGAAGTAGCTGTGTGCATATTTATTATTAGATAGCGTTCTCTCTCTCTCTTTATATGAGCCTTAGGGATACGCTTTCACCCAAAGTATACTTCAGTTTTGACACAAACACTCTTCAAGTGGAAACGGAAATAAGGTATTTATGATTTCCACATTTATTAATAAAACAGTTGTATTTGCAAGTGGGCAAACACAAAATTCTAGATGATACCAGAGTCGTGAACTTGGAAGGAGCATAGAGTTGTCAAAAGTACCAACTTCAGTACCTAATCAGTACTGAAATTTTGAAAACGTGACACTCTGAGTGCTGTTGAGCAGATTCATGAACACCTCTGATTGGCCATTGTGTTGACGGCTCATCGGATATGTCTGTGATTGGCTACAATGATAAACGCTGTAAAAACTTTGTAAACAGTCATCAGTGAAGCTCTTCACCAAGCTCTTACACAGATACACAAGGAAGCATTATGAAAGCAGGCGTATATCGTGGACCGTTCTGGCTTTTAAAATGCTTTCAAATTCAAACACTTCCGTGTGCTTTCAAACGCTGCCAATGCGTTGATCATTGTAGCCAATCACAGACATATCCGATGAGCGCATCAACACAATGGCCAATCAGAGGTGTTTACGAATACGCTCAACAGCTCTGAAAGTGTCATATTTTTACGTCAATGGGTTTTTGAGGCCGGTTTTTCTATCATGTCTCTCGTATCAAACCTTGAACACACTCTCTTTCGTTTTATTCAAACACAGCTGGCGCCATCTTGGGCCTCAGTTATCAAATGTATTTACTGTAAAATGAAACCGGAAGATTTCATATTTCAGATTTAATACTGTTTGTCTTGTTATATCATCATAAACAGGTAAGCTTTGTCTGGACATTATTAATGCTGCCTTCAAGTGCTTTCGGAAATGTGATAATTCCCACTTCTTAACTCATGATTATGAGCTCAATTTCGAAATGTGTGGGAACTCGTATTTGTGTGTTGGATTGTGTGGAAACTCGTATTTACAATAATTCCGAGAACATGTGAAGGCAGCATTATTAGGTGAAAATCTGTATAATAACTGATTGGCAAATTACCCTGAAATGCACATCTTGATTGGACTTGTTTGTTCGTCTCAGCTTAAACCTGCTTGCTAGGAACTGTTTTTGTTTGTGGAAGCCTTGTGTTTAATGAGCTAATAAAATATTACAATATTTTGTGCCTAATTATTTACTTATGTGGCAAGTAGCTGTGTAATAAGTGGGATCATGTATATCCAGCTGGTTATCGCAATATAATTTATCACCCTGTCTGGGTTTATTTTTGAGATAACAACCAGCTGGATGTACATTATCAATTAAATGTTAAAAACATTTTTAATATTTAACAAACATGTGAAAATGGTCCTTGTTGTTGTGAAAAAATGTACACTACTGTGATACAATAATCAATATACATGAGCACATGGTTCAGTGTTTTAAGGAAAGAGTGTATTCATAGCTTGCACACACACTAGCACATCACTTATTTTATTTTGTCATTTTCATCAACAGTAGGTTTCAGTTTAATATGTTCATCTTGATACATTCAAGTCTCGTCTTCATTTGTTTTGACAAAAAAAAATAAACAATTTTTTTTTTTTTTTTTATTATCAGTAATTTGAGTAAAAGATGCGATTCAGGAACATGTCCTACTTGGTAAAATCTTGTTCATTTTTTAATATATTTATGAATATACATTGTCTGAGTTTTGAGTAACTTAAGCTCTGTAACTTGTTTTTAAGTTGATTTTTTGACAGTAAAAACCAAGAACTTTTGTGGGACTTGCGTTCCTTTCTTTGGAGGCAATACCTTAATTCAAAGTGATGGTGACGTTTTATTTTTTGTTTTTTTCTTTCTTTTTTTGTGTGTTTTCGTCTCACCTTGCTGTCAACACAATAGAAAGAAGCATGAAGTTTGACTTAAATCAAGAGGGAAAATAGAAGTCTCTTTCTCTTCTCTCCTCTCTGACGCATGCAACTGACATCTCCCGCGCTCCTTTCAGAGCGTAATGTATCTGTCATCCCCAAATAAACTCATCTCTCACATTGAGCCCTAAACAATAAATGTGTACAAGGCAGCTCACGCTCGTTTTTTCCGGATTCTGTCGATCAAATGGTGCGGCTTTCTCATCTGCGTTCTTTTCTGTGATCAAAGCTCCATTTATCAAAGACTTTAGACTGATAATGTGAGTTTCTCCACATAGCTGACATCTTATGCCTCTTTTCTCTCTCAAACCCTCCCACCCTGTCTCTTCTCCTCGAGGTAGTCATAGCAAGATCTCCTCCAAAAGCCCATTACATAGTGGAAATTAGACACTAAACCGGGCAGCAGAAATCAATGGGCGAGCTGGAATGTACTAAAGTGCCTGAAGCGAATATATTATCCATTTATTTGGTTAGGAGACATCCATACTCTAAACACTGCTTGTTTTTGATACTCCTTTTAAATGCGAAATAATTTTTTGAAAGGCAGCAGGGGAAAAGGAGAAGGAATCTTGCTCAGGGCCAAGATGCATCGACAGACTCGTGTTTGCGATGAAAATTCATGTCTAGAAAGCCCATCACACTAAATATAATTTGTTGAATATGAAATTACAAGGCTGTGTTGGGTCTAGTTAAGCGGGACTCTGGCAGCAGGCCTACAAAAATGCTCACCCAGCATAAGCAAAGATGTTCACCCCACTAGAGCAGTAAACAAACTGAAGGTCACAACCTCAGCCAATCACAGGACATAATTCATGTCGAGAATGTGTGAATTCCCTATCCTCAGTTCTTGGAGATCTGTCCTGGCTTTTTTTTTTTTTTTTTCTCTTTTAATCTTTTAATATGAGAAGAATCACCATTCACATGTCTGATTTGATATGTGGGCTAAAAAGAAGGAGAGAAAAAAAAAAAAAAAAACATTAGGAAAAATCTAAAAAATAAAAATGTACATACATATGAATCATGTATTATATACATTTAGATTTTTGGGACTAGGGCTGGGCGATAAAAGATATATTGAAATCATAATAAAATTTATGTCAATAATGATGATAAACTCAGATTAATCCATATCGATTAAAATGTACTAACAGCCTATCACACAACAGAAATAAATGTGACAACAGCAAGTCAAGCATGTTGCTAATAACTGATTTAATATTATACGTTAAATAAACGTTCGGTTTAACTTTAAGAAATTATGACAGAAATATATCCTACTAAAATGTACTTCTCAAAGTAATAATAATAATTTTAAGGAATATCATACAACAAAGATATTTTTTCAACCATGTTTTAAAGGGATAGTTCACCCAAAAATGAAAATTTGATGTTTATACTGTGTTTATATCACTTCCGCCGCTTGCGTAAAGTACGCCAGAGCGCGTACACACCTCACGCACTGGGTACCGTGCTTGCGCTCAAGGCAGTTGGACATAGTGGTGTATTAGAGGTATGATATGATATAAATACTGTTCGGTTTCTCTCACAAACCGATCGTTTTGTGTCTTAGGACATCAATGTGTCGTCACGAGCCGCATGGTTTAATTTGGATTTGTCTGTGCATGTTTTTTTACTCTCATAGATTTTGTTACCATTGACATGCATTATATGACTGAAAGACTGCAACGGTTGGAGTTAAAAATCATCATTTGTGTTCTACTGAAGAAACAAAGTCACCTACATCTTGGATGCCCTGGGGATAAACCGATAAACATCAACTTTTCATTTTTGGGTGAACTATCCCTTTAAATGTATACAGTTCTGTTGTGCAGCAAATGCAGTGTTGTGTTGTAAATTAATTGTTATATTTTCATTTGATTACATACATTTGTATTAAATCATTAAACACAGAATCCCTCTCAAAAAATAAATAAATAAATAAATAAAATGGAAAACAGAATTTAGGGGAAAATAAAATGGATTTCATGGATAAAATGTAGATACTAGTGGAGATGTTACATTCATTCTCAAAGTCTAACAGATATGTAGAAACCATTAATGGTAAATGAATATTGTGATAAATATTGCTATTGTATGATATGGAAAAAAGATATTGCGAAAATATTTGTTGGCCATATCACCCAGCCCTAGGTGGGGCCATTGAATAAACCACTTTTGTGAGAAAATGGCTTGTTTAATGAATCGACAGCCCATCGGCTAATCTTCAACATGTTTGCTATTAAACATTAGTTTTTCATTTGATATATTTTTAGAGTTTACACCAAGTTTACAGTTTTTTTTGTTTTTGTTTTTTCTTTAAGAGAAGTCCATTGCGCAACAAGTATGATTCAGTTTATGGCACTTCTCATTCATTTCTATGGCAAACTATGACTGACTGTCACAACTATGAAAGAAAATCAATGACGTCAAGGCTGTAATGTATTGGTTATCAAGGAACATGTGTTCCAAGTTAGCCGTCTCTCCAATGATAGAGCCACAGATCCTCGTTGCCCATCCCTGGTTTAGATAAAGGTGTATGCTAAAAAAGGTTCTTCTCAGTTAAAGCAAAGCAGCTCAGGGTTTGGAACAGAACATTGTTCCCACACTTCCCTTTACATGCTGTACATTTTGACTGTATAGTTCATTTGTGATATAGTATGTTTGACGGCAAGTGTGTTCGCTTATTGAAATTTGTTAGTACATGCCTCAAAGACACAGACATCATTAGAAGACATTTGCATGCTATCATGTGATACAAATACAGTGATAGCATTTTAAAGCCAACATGCAACCTACAACAAGTTGACGCAACATGACCTGCAGCTCCTACTCAACATGATCGAACTTAGTTCAAAGGATCAGTTCTCAAATAAAAATTATTTACTCATCTCATTTCAAACCTGTATGACCTGTATTCGCCCAAGGAATACAGAAGGAAAGTTGTATTGGTTGCTGTTGCTTATGCAGTTATAATGAAACAGGACTAAAGTTTTCAAAGCTTCAAAATGGATGCAAAAGCATTATAAGTGGTCCAAAGGAATTGCACACAATATTTTATGTATTCTGAACATTGTACATATATTTGTGCGAGGAAATTGAGATGATATCATTATGTTTTTGTTGCATTAGATATTTTAATAAAAATTAAGCACTTTCCAAAAAAAAAAAAAAAAAATTCTAATCATGATTCTCATTATGTGTGGACTTTTTTTGTAATTAAAATTAGCATAAATGTAAACTGTATGACAAACACTACAATATGTATACTCATTTAATTAGAATAAGAATTTTTACTTTTTTTTATTTTAAAATAAGATAAAAAAAATATTATTATATATATATATATTTTTTATCTATTTTATTTTAAAATTTAAAAAAAAAATAAAATTCTTATTCTCATTAAATGAGTATACATATTGTAGTGTTTTTTTTTTATTTATATTTATTTGTATATTTATATATATTTTTATATTTATATATATATATATATTTTTATATTTATATATATATATATATATATATATATATATATAAAATTTATTACTTATTATTTACAATTTAAATAATATTAAATTACATTTTTTCCTAACTTGGGTATATATGCTTAAGACTACCAGTAAATACCAACTTAGATTTTTATTCTGTTCTTCCACACACATCAATGTTATATATTGATCACTTTTATGATAATTCTATAGTGCATCCTTTTTGAAACTTGAAAGCTTTTCATTCTAAATGTATGGAAAACACGGACCACCACAGTCTCTTGTGTTTCACGGAAGAAATACAATCATATGCGTTTGCAATGAGATAAGGATGACAGAATGCTCATTCTGAGGTCAATAGCTTCATTATGATGCTCTTTGTGGCTGGGTGTGAGTTTGTGAGGGTGAACGAGTCAAGTTGAGTAAAATGGGTGGTGCAAACATCTCACCTCTTGCACAGAAGCTTGTTGAAAGAGAGGTATAAGAGGATTAGTTCTCGGTATGTCAATGTGAATCTGCAGGGAAGAGACACAAAAAGAGGAGGCACAAGCAGGTTAGGACAGAACGGACTAGCGAGAAAGCTCGGAGAGAAACGGGTCTGGCCGTTTGAGGCTGCACCTGAGAAGAAACTCAATGAATTCTACTTCCTGTGTTCTGGATTCTACTTCCTATGTACCTTAACGCAAGATTTCCGAACAAAATAATTTGAGATCGAGACTCAGCTGGCTGACCAGACAGACAGTTTGACAGACAGACAGACAGACGGATGAATGATGATTGAGTGACATGCTTTTGGGTGACTGGTGGACAGAAGCATGTGGCGTGACTCAGTGCGGTCCATCAGTCTTCTTACCTCGGTCACCTTGGGCTGCAGAACTAAACTTTCCGGACTCATCCGGGGAATATCTATGTGAATCTGATGGTTCAGAAAACACACACACATACACATATATACAAAATGTCGATGTCAAGAACATACAGAGTTATGGAACTGAGAGATGACAAACACACACAAATACACATACAAGTATAATCATTATGTTTTTGTTTTTTTGTTGTTTTTTGCATTTGATATTTCCATGATAATTAAGCACTTTGCAACCCAATTCTTTACAGAGGTAATTCTCATTAATTCTGGATTTTATTATTTATTTTTTTTTTTAAATCTGCATAAATTTAAGGCAATACAAACACTAAATGATGCATTTAAAATATTAATTATTTCTTTAAAAAAATTATTTTGCATTATTATAATAATGAGAATTTATCCTTTTACTAATGTCTCAAAAGTAATTTTAATTAAAAACAAACATTTTTCATTTTATTTATGTAAAATATATTTGAGACAATTGATTTATTTATTTATTTATTTTATTTTTTAACATAATTTCCCTGACTTAGGGATATGTTATTAACTGTCATGAAAATGTCACAATGCCAAAAAAGCCTTAAAGGGTTAGTTCACCCAAAAATGAAAGTTCTGTCATTAATTACTCATCCTCTGGTTGTTCCACACCTGTAAGACCTTCGTTCATCTTTGGAACACAAATTAAGATACCATTGAAATTTCGAAACACTTATGACATAACGAAGCTTCGTTTACTGAAATCACGTGACTTTGGCAATTTGATACGCGCTCCGAACCACTGATTCAAAACAAAAAATTCTTAAAGCTTCGAAGCTTCATGAAGGAGTGTTTTGAAATCGTCCATCACTAGATATGGTTGAATAAAGTCGTTATTTATTTTTAAGTATTCTCGTCACTTCATAAAAATAAGGTTAAACCATTCACATGAACAGTGTTAAATACCTCTTTAGTATAGGGATGCACCGATATGATTTTTTGGGGCCGATACCGATTTTAACAAACAATTACTGGCAGATACCGATATTTGTCATCAAAATAGATAGTATTTTGATCATGTTTTAAATAAGCAAGTTCAAAAACACCTGCATTTAAATATACTAGCAGGTTTATTGCTACATCAAATAATTTTTAATGAACATGGATTTGATCCATTTAACATCCAGCAGGCCTACATAAATACAACAGAACAAAGATACATATGAAATAAACAGTGATTTTTTAGGTAGGTTAAATAGTTTTCAGGTACAGAAATAAAGTAAACAAACATAAAATAACAATGCATATTCTTCACTGTATAAATTATATACATATTAATCTGACTTTATTGTGATTAATCTTCTAATTTTTTTTTGTATACATTTTAATATTTTTTGTAAGTTTAAATATGTATGAGATCTGCATTAACTCCTTTACTAAGGCGGGACTCTTATTTTGACGGGGTGTCTTGTCTATGAAGCTATACGGGTAATGGAGCATGCAGTTCTTTATATTTTGCAGATTTAAAGTTTTTCAGTTTATTAAGCACCCCCCGAAAAGGCATAAGATCTGTATGTATTTGTTTACTATTAGTTGTAATAAGTGTTTTGTGTAATTCGCTGTATGATGATGATGCAATGGAGAGAGAGAGAGTTTAACGCGCACTTCTTGTGCTCCGTATTGTTTAGGTTTTGTGGTGATTTTTTGGAGTGAAAATGGACGCAATAAAACTTCATTAAATATGAGTAAAGTTTTGGTCATCGTTCGGATGGGGTCTGCTACACTTATGAAAGTTACAAACGTTATTTAGTCAAGAATAGTGTGCTATCTTTTGTTATTTGATTAGCATTAAAGCGTAGACAGCAGCGCTAGGATTATGCAACAGACATTATACAGCTCAGTGCCTTCTAGCAGTTAATTAATAAATAATAATGGTTGTAAATTGAGCAAAAATCGGCCGATACATTGGTGCATGCAGTGGTAATTGTGTTGCTGGCATTGGAGGCCTCACTGAGCCATCGGATTTCATCAAAAATATCTTAATTTGTGTTCCGAAGATGAACAAAGGTCTTACAGGTGTGGAACGACATGAGGGTGAGTAATTAAAGACAGAAATTTCATTTTTGGGTGAAATAACCCTTTAATGATCATAAAAAGCAACTTATTATTTCTTTTTTTTTTTTACATTTTAAAGTGAAATACATTTTCTTAGCAGGCCTGTGAGAATCACCCAGATATAGATTGCGAGAGGTGTGAATCTCACATCGTCAGTGATCACTAGACGTCAGTCTTAAATCAGGTAGACATTTATCAGATCAGAGTGACAGCAACAGTTTGATCTTCACATCCTCCTGCCAATTCACAGGAGCTTTAAACCTTCCTTGTCATCTTTTCCTCTTCAGCATCTAAATATCAAACACTATCTGCTGTTGGCATTTCTAAACACTCTGAGCTTCTAACATAACAGTGTTTTGGCAAGGCTAACATACTGCTGCTGCCAAGACCTCAATCAGTAGGTAAAACAACCAAAAACCCTGACTATATTGCATCAAACTCCTGGCACAACTAAACTGCTGGCTTTGAACTTAAACATTCTTCTATTTACAGCAGAATTAACACTGGCAGTGCAGAGCTGTACAGGAAGTTAAAAGGAAATCACAGGAAGTTCTCAATAATCTCCAGAGTCTTTGATTCAGCTAATTATTGCCATCATCCTGCATAAAGTTCAGTACTGTAGGAGGCCTTTTCCATGAATAAAGAACAAAATGGGAACATTGGGTCTCATTCACTAATAATTGCATGGATTTTTTTTGTATTTATATGCAGAAAAGAACATCTCATGAAAGCATTCTATTATGAGCGGCCACATTTTAGTAATTTGCATTAAAAAAAAACCAAACCATCTCCATATAAGGGCTTTCAGCACAGTTTTTACAGCATTGCGTCACTCTCGTCAAACATATATACTATATAACATAACATAATAGTCGTGTTAAGATGAAAAAGAACTTCTTAACACAATTATAAGGCTACATAGTGTAAATGTTTTTTTGCATAAGAGTGGTTTCATTTGTTTTGTTTTTTTTTGTTGTTTTTTTTTTTTTGTAAATTTAGAATACATTTTAGTAGGAACGTTTTTGGTAAATTTGTTCATAAGAATTGTTTGCATGCAGATTTCATGCACAAATTTCTATGAAGCTTAATGAATGAGACCTATTTTTTTATTTTTTTACAAAATAGAGATTTTTTTTTTTTTTTGTCCCAAAAAAAGTCAGTGAAAAGATTAAATATATAAACATTATCACTTTATAAATAACAAATCTATAAATGGGTCAATGACGTGACAGGTATTTTGTTTTGTTTTTTTGTCCAAAGGCCTTAATAAAAAAAATTAAAAAAAGATATGGCATCCAAACTATGTAAGGTTGTACAACTAGATCTTTTTAATTGAATCCAAAGGGTTTTAATTATATTTTGCTACATATAAATGTATTTTAAAGATTTTGAAGTGTCAAAAGGTCATTCGGTTTAACCGTCCAAAGGCCAATACAGCCATTTCATTTGTGATTAAAATATCTTAAAATGTAATAAATTTATACTGTATATTATAATATATTAGCATAGTGCAAAATGGTATTAAAATTATGTGTAGAAGTCATTGCTTTGTTATGAGAAAGAATGTCCAGAAACATTAATTTCACTGATGCCATTCCAAGTAACAAATATAAAGGGACCATTTTGGATCAAATCATGCGGTCAATATTATGTGACAGGATGTGACATCATTCAGACACCTGCAAAGGACCACATGGTCATGAAGGAAAGTAACTAATTCTCTTAACTATTTGAAAAATTTGTGTTTTCTCTTGCTCATACGCATGTCCCAAAACATCAGGTCATTCAGTACAACCGCTATAAATCATGGAAAATGTTTTAATATTTTAAAAACTTGTACTAAATATAAAATGTTTAATTTTGTCCTTTTGTTAGGTAGCATTGTTTGAAAATATCGGCATTCGGTATAACCAAAAGTGTCATTCGGTAAAACCGAAATTTTGGTTAAACCGAATGACTTTTTTGGTGACAAATTTTGTCCATCTTGTAAAAAAAATGACAAAGCAGCGTTAATTGATTATAAAAAACCACATAGTCTCATTAATAAATCTTAATAAAAATTCAAAATTAATCATTATGTTTTGTGTTTTTTAAAACATTATTATACATTTTAGATTTCAACCACATTACCAATAGTTTGATTGAAAGCTATTTTCATTAAAAAAAAAAAAAAAAAAACTTGGGATGATACACATTTACTGTGTTTAAAACTAGTTTGTTTAATTTCTCTGTTAAGTTATTTTATGTCAGATAGAAGATACTAGTTCATAGTATAAAAAGTCATAGAACACAAATATGTATCCCATCTAGATCTAAATATAGTTTTTTACCTGTCTGTATGTGTCCTGATGGTGTTCATCATTACGGGAATCATAGTACTGCTCAATAAAGCCGAAGTATTCCTGCCGCTTCCTCTGCAACGTGCTTTCCCTCCGCTCTGCATTGGCAGGCAGGTACCCCTGTTAATAGACGAGCAAATACAAAAACCAATGTTTACAGCGGCCCAGATGAGAGACCTCTAAATCAATCTGATATAGATCTGTGCTCACTAACAAAATGTTTGTTTGCCTTTCCTAGAAAAATAGCTGCTAATTTAAAATCAGAGCTCAGAAAAGTTAAGGTTTCCAAGAGTTTCGGGCCACTAAGTTGATATTAGTCACATTTAAAGTTACATTTCCTCTTATTACTGCCATAGCAAGAGAATGAGAACACAGCAGATGTTCAGGCCCAGAAAAGAAAGTCTCTTGATAAAGTAATTGATTGCACAAAAATCTACAAGCACAGAAATCCATTTATCACACAAGACGCTCCCCCATGTGGCTATTTTTTACTTCCACACTCAGACGAGTTCTGTGACAAGATGTATGTGTGCCAAGCAGCGCTCTTCTGTACGCTCCATTAGCATATGTATATGTAATTAAGTCTAACACATTATAAGTAATGTTCACATTATTAACAGACAACCATAGAGTTAAAAATGGTAGTTATTAAACTTGATGGGGTACATGGGAGTACATCTTCAGCTTATAGGCACGTTTGACCCTATGGACTTTTAGAAAAAACTTGCCAGACTTGCTAGATTATTTTCTTCCATTAACAATATCCAACAGTGTGTATATGAACCACAATATTCAAAACCAACAAAATGTTATTTCCACCATATCTCAAGTTCTAATGACATTTTAAACATTTAATTTCCTTCTTATTTTTATAGCTTATGAGTTCTGTATACATACAATTAAATAAAATTATCACACTTTTTGCATGATTTAAGAAAACTAACAAAAATATTATTGGAAATGACAGGAAATTGTTCACAAGTTATATTTGCCTTGAATAAAACACATCTTACATCTCATATTTAATCTCAGGCATGA
The DNA here is from genome assembly GCF_024489055.1 of Chanodichthys erythropterus. Taxonomy (NCBI): domain Eukaryota; kingdom Metazoa; phylum Chordata; class Actinopteri; order Cypriniformes; family Xenocyprididae; genus Chanodichthys; species Chanodichthys erythropterus. The sequence continues at coordinate 24,544,967 of NC_090228.1, forward strand.
CAAAATTTATCAGATAATGTGATTACTGGATAACAACTTTTAAAATCAGAGGGCCCTAAAATACACCCGGCGCAAGGCGCAGTGCAAGTGTGTTTGCTAGTTTGCATCCGGCGCCGTTCGCGTTTTCCTGTTCAGCGTCACGTCCTTAAATTAGTAAATGCATTTGCGCCAGTTAGTGCGCCCATGGGCGTGCTGGTCTAAAAAAGAGGTTTGTTCAGGCGTATTGCCGGCGCATTGCTATTTTAAAGAGCTGAAAATAGACTGCGCCATAGACCAACTCAAACCTGGTCTAAAGTCTAAAGTCAATGGCGCAATATTTTTTTGTTAGAGCGCATTGGTAGAAACTGCGCCTCTGGGCGCGTCCACAGTGCGCGTTGACTTCGCTTATTACAAACAGGGATGCGCATCACACAAACATGCCAAATATTAAAAACAAAAGGATTACAGTGTAAAAGAATATTATTGTGTAGGCTACATAAATATAAAAATGTAACTTCGTTTAACTTCTAACTAAACATTTAACTTCGCGCACGAGCAGATCGGTTTCTTCGCTTGAAAAGCGTTCAGCTTTTCCGCCAACAAATTCCACCATGTAAATAGCAGTCCGCCATGGCACGAGTGCATCTCGCTCTTAAAGGGAATGGGAGATGACACTCTGATTGGTTTATTGAACATTACGCCCATTACTCATTAAGAGAATAGGGACAACCCATTTCAAAAATGCGCCCCGGCGCACAGACCGTTTTTCCATCGTTAAAATAGCAAAAGTGGATTTGGACACGCCCTGAGTGCACCTGCGCCATGCGCTTTACACTTTGCATTTAGATCGTTAAAATAGGGCCCAGAGACTGAATTCCCAAATTCTAGGGATATCTTAATGCAACTTTTTATTGAAAGTTTTATTAATTTTCTGAGAAATGCCATACAGGTTTTCAGTTATCACAGGAACTCAAAAGGGTGTGGATAATGTAACAACAATCTTGAGAGGTCACTAGGCATGAGATGACAATAACTAAAAAAAAAAAAAACTAATGATATTATTTTATGTTTGTCCATCTGTCTTTTTTCTAAACTAACAAATATGTGTTCACACACCTATTTCCAGAGGTCATGAGAATCTGTGTATCTCATTATGCACACTTAAAATGAATACAAATACTGACCAACTATGTTAAACAATGTGTTTAGTCTTAAAATTTGACCGTACTGGGTCAGGTTGGGTCACAAGGTCTTATTTATACTGTCTGGGTTAGGCATCAGTGTAATGCATCCTCAGACTAGTGCTGGATGATTATGGCCTAAAATCAAAACCTTGATTAATTGAACATTTTACCTCGATTACGATTAATGAACGATTATTTTGTTTCTGGGTTTTTTTTGCCCTCAGTTCACTGAAAAGGTTTATACTGTAAAAATGATTGACTATTAAAGGTGGGATATTTTTTTCTTTTGAAAGAGTGATCTGAGGGCAGGACAAAGTTGACATTGGCATTATCCAAATTTGTTACATACGTATGTAACAATAAGTGAGACTGGAATTGCTGAAAACTTGTTTCGGCAGTTCAGAATCTTTTTTTTTGTTTTGTTTTTTTTAGAACGTTCCACACCCATACGACTTTCGTTCTTCTTCAGAAGACAAATTTTTTGATGACAGAATGTGGTCAGATTTCATTCCATTGACTGCCTTTGCATCTACCACTTCAAAAACTTCATAAAGAGATCGGAAAACAAATCGATATGAATTGAGTGGTTTAGTCCAAATTTGCTGAAGAGAACTGATCGCTTGTTATGATGAACAGATTTCATTTAGGCTTTTACTCGCATGTAAACATTGATCAATGAACATAAGCAGAAGCTCAACCAAACCTGCTACACGCGCAAGAACAAAAGAAGCTCATACATGCTGCGTAACACACAAGAACGAACCTTACGTATAGCAGGTTTGGTTGAGCTTCTGCCTATGTTCGTCTTCCAAAGAAAGAAAGTCTTACGGGTGTGAAACGACATGAGGGTGAGTAATTAATGACAGAATTTTCATTTTGGGGTGAACTAACCCTTTAAAGGTGCTAGAGAGGATGTTTTGTTTTAGACATTTTTGCAATATTACTTGAAACTGTCTTTATTATCTGATCTGACATAACAGCTCACTATCAGCAGTTATTTTATCAATGGTTCGTAACATTTCTTACAGATTTCTGCTCGTTGTAAATCAGATAAAGATAAATTAGCACAGTACCAGTATCTAATGAGAGGGATTTTATGTATGAATCAGTCATACCGTCTCTCTATTACTTGTGAAGCTGTGGGATGTAAATACTTCCTTCAAAAGTAGAAAAATATATGCTATAATAAGTTTTGAGTTTCTAAGCTACTTTAGTGCTAAATCACTGGACAGCGCTGACAACTAGTTTCTGCATTCCTCTCTGTGCGCGTGATCTTCACGTTTTGCGCAGCTACCATTTGTATGAGTGTTCGTGCCACAATGCACGGTAGCTCGATATAATATACATCTAATCGTCTAAAATCACTTGAATGTCCAAACTGGTAAACCTTAAAACAAATACAACTGACAAAGTTTAGTGAAGACGCAAAGCCATGTGTTGAACCAGCGTTCACCTCCGTGTTGTTTTTATACCAGTGACTGGACGGGGCAGAGTCATGTGGCTACACACGCAGTAGTATGTTTTTAAGGGGGAAGTATTAACAGGATTAAAAAAACGAAATAACCGACATGGGAAAATCATGTCGGTTAGAGATTCTGAATTTCGGTTTTGATTACCTTTCGATTAGTCGTCCAGCCCTACTTCAGACCTTTACAAAAGTGCTAACTTCCAGGACCGCTTACAGCAGGTTTCGGAAACAAAACGCCCATTACCATATCTAAAATTTAGCTGTTACTTAGCACTTCATACACAATGACATGAACGTAATGATTCCGTCGGTTTTTCGATATCAATTCCAGCGCGAGTCCCCATCCTTTTGAAATGCATACGAAGTGGATTCGCAGCACGGAAAACAGCGTCTTCTCGACAGGTTGACAACACCAACCAAACTAAAGTGTTTGAGGGCGGGACAAAGTTGACATTGGCATTATCCTAATTTGTTACATAGGTATGTAACAATAAGTGAGACTGGAATTGCTGAAAACTCGTTTCGGCAGTTCAGAATCTTTTTTTTTTTTTTTTTTTTTTTAGAACGGGTTAGTTCACCCCAAAATAAAAATTCTGTTATTTATTACTCACCCTCATGTCATTCCACACCCATACGACTTTCGTTCTTCTTCAGAAGACAAAATTTTTGATGACAGAATGCAGTCAGATTTCGTTCCATTGACTGCCTTTGCATCTACCACTTCAAAAACTTCATAAAGAGATCGGAAAACGAATCGATATGAATTGAGTGGTTTAGTCCAAATTTGCTGAATTGATCGTCCAAATTTGCTGAATTGATCACTTGTTATGATAAACAGATTTAGTTTAGGCTTTTACTCGCATGTAAACATTAAATCAATGAACATAAGCAGAAGCCCAACCAAACCTGCTACACGCGCAAGAACAAAAGAAGCTCAAACATGCTGCGTAACACACGAGAACAAACCTCGCGTATACCAGGTTTGGTTGAGCTTCTGCTTATGTTCGCCTTCTGAAGAACAAAAGTCTTACGGGTGTGAAACAACATGAGGGTGAGTAATTAATGACAATTTTCATTTTGGGGTGAACTAACCCTTTAACTTTATTTGTCGTGCACTTTGACCTTTTACATTAACAAACAGCTATATTACACACTACATTAAAGGTAATATTCAAAAATAAATAAATAATGCATAATAGAGGCGTTTTAACAAAGGTGCATTTTCATCCACAAAAAGAAACTGTTGTTATTAATAACATCCACAAAAGGCGACAACACTGATCTAGCACTTGTGTATTAACACTGCATGAGGTGAAATAAACATGAAATGAAGTTGTTGTTCTCATTTTGTCGCCAGAGAAAGAGAAAGTGAGAGAGAGAGAACATGGCATTGTTCACAGCAGGTGCAGAGGTCCAGGAACAACAGGCCGGTAATAAATGTTTCCCAGCAGCTGGGTTTGGATGAACACATGCGTAAGGTCTGTGTCCAGGCGCTGGCTCTGCATCAACCCACTCCCACCTGCTCACGACGGGACGCCATTACTCAAACACCTCGTATTAGTGCGACTGAAACCACCATTTAATCATCTGCACAGCTTTATCCTTTTATTTATTAAAGCCCACCGTGTGCTATTTCACTGAGTGTGGGTGGGTGAGAAAGAGATGGGTCTTTCTCCACCCAAAAAGTTACCACAGAGAATATGAGAGACTGAGGTAAGTCTTTTTTTATCGTATACCTATGAAATGTAATTTTGGAACACTCATAACTGCACTTTAACTAGTACAAGCCAATTTTTCAGCAGTTATTGTTGTCAGGCCCACAAATAAACAAGGTGGCAGGGGATTGTGGGTATAATTTCAACTCATCTGGGCGTTTGTGCAGAAACAGACACAAGAGAAAACCCTAGGATGGACAGCACATCCCCGCTTTCTTCCACCGTAGAAAACCGAAGGCAAAATATCCCAGTAACGGTCGCTGCAGATTACGCCCTTGGGTGTCCAAGTCTGAGCAGTAGTGAAGCCACGGAATCAAGGTCCCATCTACACATTCCGCAGACACAATAGCAAGCTGTCAATCATTGAAGTTACACCCGATTTTATAGCATCATTTTTTTTTTTTTTTTTAATTAACGTCTGAGTGATAAGAACTACCTAAAATGACAGAAATGATCTTTGGAAAAAAAAATATTTGAAGTCTAATTGGATTTTTTTTTAGTTGGTGTCACATCCCATTTGATTACATGGACAGGACGGGGCTTATGATCTATATTGCAGCCAGCCTCAAGGGGGCGATTGAAATGCTTTGGCTTCACTTTTCAGGACTTGTTCAGGATGTGACATTCTCTTCAATAGGTTTTGTTGGCTCCCAATAAGGGCTGTCAAATTAAAGGTGCCGTAGGACACGTTTTCAAAAGATGTAATATAAGTCTAAGGTGTCCCCTGAATGTGTGTGAAGTTTCAGCTCAAAATACCCCATAGATTTTTTTTTTTATTATTCATTTTTTTTAAAAGGTGCCCTAGAATCAAAAATTAAATTTACCTTGGCATAGTTGAATAACAAGAGTTATTGTACAAGAGTACATGGAAATGACATACAGTGAGTCTCAAACACCAATGTTTCCTCCTCCTTGTGTAAATCTCATTTGTTTAAAAGACCTCTGAAAAACAGGTGAATCTCAACATAACACCGACTGTTACATAACAGTCGGGATCATTAATATGTACACCCCAATATTTGCATATGCCAGATCATGTTCAAGGCATTAGACAAGGGCAGCCAGTAGTAACGTCTGGATCTGTGCACAGCTGAATAACTGACATGTCATAACTGACATGATCCATGATTACATGATATATATTTTTTTTAAATTCGGCAGGGAGCACGCGATTTAAAGGGGCCGCAGCCTGAATCGGTGCATAGTTAATGATGCCCCAAAATAGGCAGTTAAAAAAAATTAATAAAAAAAATTTGGGTATTTTGAGCTGAAACTTCACAGACACATTAAGGGGACACCTTAGACTTATATTACATCTTGTAAAAACTGGTTCTAGGGCACCTTTAACTACCTATTTTGGGGCATCATTAAATATGCGCTGATTCAGCACACAGCCCCTTTAAATTCTCGTGCTCCCCGCCCCCGAGCTCGTGACTGCCTTAAACAGCATAAACAAAGTTCACACAACTAATATAACCCTCAAAATGGATCTTTACAAAGTGTTCGTCATGCAACATGTCTAATCGCGTAAGTATGGTATTTATTTGGATGTTTACATTTGATTCTGAATGAGTTTGATAGTGCTCTGTGGCTAAAGCTAACATTACACACTGTTGGAGAGATTTATAAAGAATGAAGTTGTGTTTATGCATTATACAGACTGCAAGAGTTTAAAAATGAAAATAGCGACGGCTCTCTCCGTGTATACAGTAATAAACGATGGTAACTTTAACCACATTTAACAGTACATTAGCAACATGCTAACGAAACATTTAGAAAGACAATTTACAAATATCACTAAAAATATCATGGATCATGTCAGTTATTATTGCTCCTTCTGCCATTTTTTTTGCTATTGTTCTTGCTTGCTTACCTAGTCTGATGATTCAGCTGTGCACATCCTGACGTCCTGCCCTTGTGTAATGCCTTGAACATGAGCTGGCATATGCAAATATTGGGGGCGTACATATTAATGATCCCGACGGTATTATGTTGAGATTCGCCTGTTCTTCAGAGGTCTTTTAAACAAATGAGATTTATACAAGGAGGAGGAAACAATGGTGTTTGAGACTCACTGTATGTCATTTCCATGTACTGAACTCCTGTTATTAAACTATGACGAGATAAATTCAATGTTCAATTCTATGGCACGTTTAAATTTTGAATTTCGAATATCCGAAAAAAGGTGTGTTGCATATTTAAACCCAAAAGATGTGGCGATGCTGTTTTGTTCATTCAAATCATTGCAGAAGAAGAGAAGCTCAGTGTGGAGAAGATCTTGGTCACATCAAAACAGTAACCAAGCCATTTACATTTTTTTCAAGTTATGCCTTTTAAATTTGAATATAATTTGAATATTAGTAATAGTAATAAAAGCAATAAATAGGGTTGCTAGATGATGGCTAATGTGTTCTAGGTAGTTGCAAGTATGTTGTAGGTGGTTTATAGCATATTGCTAGGATATCCTGGGTGAATGCTGGCACATTGCTAGGTGATTACTGATGTGTTCTTGGGGTTGGCTTGCCAATTGATAAAAGGTGTTTTGTAGCTTGTTGCTAGGCAACTGTTAAGGGGTTCTGGATGGTTTCTAGGTGGTTGATGGGCAACTGCTAAGGAGTTCTGTGTGACTTCTAAGTGGCCGCTAGGGTGTTATGTGTGGTTTCATGTTTGCAAGGCAATTGTTAGGTGGTTGCTTAGTGATCACTAGGGTGTTCTATGTGATCCCTAGATGGTTACTAGGGTGTTGTTAGTTGTTTGCTAGCCGATAGCTAAGGTGGTCTGTGTGGTTTCTAGTGAATACCAGGTGGTTACTATAGGTGGTTGCTAGGGTGATATTAAGTGGTTGTTAGGTTGTTGCTATGTGATTTCTATGGTGTTCTGGGTGGTTTCTTGGGAGTTGTTAGAGTGTTGGACACTTTCTTGCCAGGCAATTGTCAAGGTGTTCTGGGTGGTTTCTAGGATGCCGTAAGGGGTTTTAATAGGTGATAGCTAAGAAATGGTTGCTAGGTTATTGCTTGATGTGATTGACAGGTGACTGTTGGGGTGTTCTAGATGGTTTGTAGGTGGCTGCTACGGACTTCCAAGGTGGTTGCTAGGTTGCTGCTTACTGTCCAAAGACAAAAGAACCCAAAAGTCTCTATGACATTCTGGTCTCTAAATATATGGCTTTGGTCCCTATCTACATTTTTAGTCTGTTTGAACATGTGAGGTGACAAACAGAAAGAGTACTGGATGTGTTATTCTGCAAAATGTAATACTTAATGTAGTACAAAATTTAATCCTGTGTACCAGCAATAATGATTCTTGCCATAGCAAACACTACTAATGAAATCTTTATTGTCTAGGGGCTACCTGACAAAAGAGAAATTATTTCTTCTTAGGAAAGCGTTGAGCGGAGTTCGGTGGCAGTTTGTGAGGCGTCAGCAGGATGCACTGAATTGATCACGCGTTAAAGCGCCCATTCAAACAGTGATGCCGCCCTCCGCCGGTCATTACTCTTGTTAAAGGATGCATTCCAGCTGTTCACGCTCGCTCTCCACTCACTCAAACACAAATACACACACACTGATGAACTCACAATGTGCACACCTGTGCAGGAGCTCAATAGCGTGGATCGATGAGGTGTGATTGAGTGGGGCTGCAGTCCAGGGTTCGAGTCAAGATGACAGATGAGGTAGCCGTAGGCAAATGAAGGTCACATGGGTGAATTGGATGTTTCTGTGTGTGTGTGACCACACACTAGCCTAGAAGGGGGTCAGAATATCAAATATCCCCTTCCATTCCATCCTGTTTCAGACTGTCACATCATATATCAGTGTGGCAGAAGGGCACACAGCCGCCTGTCTGTGAGTCAAAGGGTACGACCACACATAACCCCCTGATCACGTCAGTCCTGTCCTGGGGGAAACTTTACACCAGTTATACTTGATATCTTTCATCCATTATAAAAGGTGAAAAGTGTGGGGTTTTTTTCGCCCGTTTTTTCTTAAAACATTTTCTCCTTTCTTAAAATGCATGGTCCTATTCGCACTGCTCAAAGTGGGATTTGAACCAATGTCAATCGGCATGGGAGATGGGTGTACTACCAAGTGTGCACCCCCTTCAATGCTGGTTGACACTGGTTGGGCCGGGGGGATTGAGTGGAGATTTACCTGCACAGTTCTTACCAGCTGGCGTTTAAGAAGTTGGTGACGATCATCCCCTTAAACTTCATTCCCATCCGGGTCACGGCACCAATTTAACTGGCCCTATTCACACCGCTCTGAGAGATTTGAACCAGTATCAACCAGCATAAGAGGCAAGAGAGTGGGATTGAAGTTTATCTACACAGCTCTTCCTAGCTGCCCATTTGTAGTAAACCATTTGAAGGTTGAATCCCTTTAAATAGCTTTTATAGCTCGCAATAACATGTTTTTCGTATCTTCATAGCATCCGGAGTTTCTCCATTTGGACTGCATTCAAAAATATCTTTAGTGTGGTGTACAAGACAGATCCTATTGTACCCATGAAAAGTGGAAAACGGCACATTACTTCAGTGGTTTCGTAAGTATGTGCTATTTTAGTTCTCTAGTAAAAGGTTATGTTTAAGTAAGCAGAGTCAAAAAATTAAATAGTCCTGAAAACTTCACTACCATTTTAGTCTCAAAACATCCTAGTATGCGAATGGAAATGTTTTTCGATACGCAAGCCCCATTTCATGTTTCACTGGATTCCGAGATGTGTCAGAATGCAATTGCAATGCATCCTTCTACGATTAAATCTCTTTCAGGTCAGCTATTGTCTTGATGAAGCAACATTTTGAAAGGAATATTGCTGAGCAAGTCAGTCAAACTCAACATGTTCATAACTAACTGTATAACACCACATCCAGTTTAAATGGCACACACATTTGAACCACATTATCACCACCTTGAGTCATGTGGTTTTCTCCCGCTACTGTAATGCAGGAATGCATGTTAAGTACGTTCAAACAAGCACCAAACATTCACTTGCATATTTCCTATTATTATTATTATTATTTATTATTATTTATTATTTATTATTATTATTATTATATTTCATATTTCATACTTCATTTGCATATTTCCATTAAGAATGTTTCTGGCTATAGAACTCAAATCCCTATTAAAAAAAAAAAAAAACACAATACTTATTTATTTTATTATCTTTTTTTTTTTTTTTTTTTTCCCTGTGGTGTTATTATTAAATTTCCCACTAAGTATATCATTAGTAGGAACATTTTCAGTAACCAAGACAAAAACATGAGTACATCTGCCATGGGCAGTCAAGGTTAGGTGCAAAAACATATGTTTCTACTTTGTGTTTTAATTGCATTTACTTTTAAAATTTACCATCTTTTTATTTTTATTTTTTTAATCTGTAAAAACTTCTGTTTATGGAGTGAAAAGTTAAAGTTAGGAAAGAATGAGCTTTAATGACAGCAGACACTAAAGCTGTCGTGCATGCATGATTCATGTTATCCCAGCATTTGAGAGCTTTTTGTGTGATTCAAAAAATGCAAGTGCATATGTATAGAATTCAGTTCAGTTGGTCCAAGAGTCCACCTAACAGAAATAGGGTTTGCCCATTCACAGATTCAGGTTTTGCTCGACCACTGAAACAGTTTAATGCACCATTAGTTTTCAGTCGACTGGACCTCTGAGCTTCCAGGCAGAAGTCATCCTAGAAGTCATTAGTAGGAAGCCTAATTACTTATAAATGTGTATTTATGTAGAATGCATTATGTATTCTTTGATTCATCTTGTAATGGATGTGCGCTGTAGTTCTCTAATGAGCTTGACCATTTGAAGCAGGACTTCACTGTGCGCTGAGATTGTTCTACTTACTGAGAGCAGCTTCCATGTGATTGGGCGCACCTGCCGCGGAATTCCAGACCAGCTCAACTTCCGAAGCTCCTCTGCGGAAAGAAAAGACTTTTATTAGAAAGAAAGTCACAAAGTCACAACTCAAAATAGTGGCACAAGTTTATTAAGCAGTCCTGTCAAGATTTTGCGGGACCTGATTTTTACATTCCAGAATGAAGCGGGTTTCCTCAAATAATTGCAGTGATATCTGTGGCCTTTCTGTGTTGTTTTGCAGCAAAAACCCTACGATTAGTGACAGCATTATTGACAGGATTTTTTGAGCAAAATATAATAATAATATAATGTGAATCATGATTTGTGCACAATAACAACCTGAAAAATAGTGTCAATTTTAATTTCATGTTGACTATAAAAAGCAAACAGATTTTGATAACACCAGTACAATGCCAACATTCACACAGAGAACCATAGTATTTGACAAAAAAAGACAGCACGTGCTATTGTTCAGAAAGTAATACCACTTATGGTATACTTAAAAAATATAAGATTGTAGATAAATTGAGAATCACAATTTGTGTGTTTCAAAAAGAGATCACGATTCTCCCACGATTTGGAACAGGCAACTAAACAAAAAAAAAAAACAAAGGTTCTGACAAACTTAATTGCTGCAGTCTAAAACAATTCAATGACAAATACACCTTTAACAGTCGCTTGTCTTATCAATTACAATTACATTGTCGCCACCTACTGGTGTAACAATGTAATTGATACAATCTTTATTTGAAGTGTCAAGTTTTCAAAACGTGATTTGATCTATTTTGATCGCTACCTGGACATCAGTGTTTATATCCGAATTATAAACTTATCCCAGTACTTCTGTGACAATTTGAATATTTGCAACAGACACAACCATACTGTGATGTTCAAAAGACTGTTTGTGAAGCGGCTCTCCACCATATGAAACAATAAAACTTTTCAAATACTAGTACACTACATTGTCAAATCGGACTTCTCAGGACCTCATTCATGAAACATAAAAGGAAAATTGCTCTGTAAATCATTTGTAAAACTATTTGTACATAAATTGTCACACGGAATTGGAAATGTATGCAATAATACTTTTATAAATTACTTTGGCTGAAAGTTTTTATTGAATAAGTGAGGCCCAGCTGTGCACATGCTTAATTCAGCGAGTGACATCCAGTTATCATGGAAATAAACATGTATTTTGCATTCAATTCAATTTTGTACAAAAATCCATTGCCGATCAAATCAAATTAACAAATATGTTAAAAATAATGGCTGATTTGGCATCATAAACAAATGTACATACTACACACTCTATACATACTATAAAAAGCATAATAACATGGCAGCATTTAATTCAAACATCTGTTGATATGTTCTAAATAGTAAATAGAGTGTCATCAAGGCATCTCTGATATACTCTTTTCAACATATAATGATTTAAGATGCACTAATCTGGCATATTTAATATAGGATTTGGCCTATAACATTTGAATTCTATGGGCACATCATGCTTTCAATAAGCACTGAAAAGTATGCATTGGTGAACCCAAGAGTGCTAACGTGAATAAATCTCAGTGAGGCAAATTGGACTTTTAAAATGGACAAAGAGTCCCTGCAGAGCCTTTAAAGTGCAAAAAAGAACTTTAATACCAAATATTTCTCATTTCATATCTGTATTGCATATTTCAAGGGTTGATGGCAGCGATCATAATGTGTTGAATGTGGATTAGTCATTTCTCAGATCCTTGACAACAGGCTGCAGTGTAATGTGCATACATTTTATTTGACATCAAAGATAAATCTAAATTTTAAATCAGAGGTTGGTTTAAAAATTCATACAATAGACGAAATGTGCCATGAATACAACAAGAGCCTTCTGGGGAAATCGTTTTTATTTTTCTAAAAAAAAAAAAAAAAAAAAAAAACCCTTTCTGATATCAGAGCTGGATGTTTCTTGTGCAGTTTCTTTGTCAGGGAAAAATAAAGACTGAAGCGTATAAATAATGAATAGTGTTGTTATGACTGCCATGCAAATACGAGTGACTGTAAAAACAAACATGGTCTACTTATTCACACATCATTCATTATTATTGATGTTAACACTTTTGCAGAGATGCCTCAAAGGTTTGTTATTAATTGTATTTCCAGTCAGTTCTTAAATGAAATGTTGGCCCAAATTATTCTTTGCATTACATTAGCAAAGAACAACACCCAGAGTTTTTTTTTTTTAAATCTGATCTACAGATTAATAGAAATCATGATTAATAGAAATCACAATGTAAATCTGGGTGGTCAAAATAACATTAACAAATTCATTATGGCAAAACTTGACCTGAGGTGTAAAGTATATTAATATTATTAATTGTACAACAGTTTCTATAAATGTATTTATTTATTTAGTAACACTTAATTGTCAAGCTGCACGATTAATTGTTAAAAGATCGCGATCTTGATTCAAAACACCCACGCAATCTCATTCCTAAATGACAACAATTCACCTGTGTCTATTAAACCTTTGACAAAACCATACAAAATCAAAATCAATGACAATGTGTTTGCACCACCGCTGAGACAGAGCAGTTGTTATAGGTATGAAACAGCTTCACAAAGTCTTTTCAACCACACAGTATCATTATTTCTGTTACAATAATTCAAATTATCACAGAAGTACTGAGATAAAAATGTATAGTTTGGATATAAACACTGACGTCTACAGTAGCGATCAAAATAGAGCAAATCAACTTTTGAAAGCTTTACGCTTCAAATAAAAATTGTATCAATTACATTCAAGAGATTTGTTCAAAAACTCTGATTCATCCAGTAAGGAAACAAAAAGTACTTATGAGTTAGTCATTAAATCATTCATTCAAACATTTTTTTTTTTTTTTAATAATTAATTCAGATTAATTTTAATAAAACATTTTAAATAAACTGCAGCAATTAACACTTTGTCAGAACCTCTAGTAAATTACATGTTATTTGTCTGATCAGAATCGTGGGAGAATCGTGACCTCTATTTGAATGAAAAAAATTGTGATTCTCAATTTATCCAGAATCATACAGCTTTACTTTTTTGTAATGTGTCCCTGTGTCTGTTTGTGAAAATAGTGTTTATTTGTAATCTGAAATGCCTATATGATTCAAGATACTTGTCAGGAAGTTGACCACAAAGTGTGCAATAAGGGGAAGGCATTGACGATGGATGGACGGAGTTCTGTTTTCACTTTTGCAATGCAGCGAAAAGAGTAGCCCGAACATTCTTCAAAACGTCTCTTTTTTTGCTTAACGGAAGAAAACAAGCCTTATGGGCTTGGAAAAACATGAAGGTGAGCAAATGATGGCTTTTGGGTGAATTATCCCTGAAACTCATTTTAGGGGTCAGTAATGCAGTAATCCAGGTAATTCCAAAGTCTTCATTAAGCTATATATCATTATAAAAGACACCATTTCCAGTCTAATGAATGCATTTCTGCCTATCTTCATGGTGCTTGTGCAATACCTGTGTGGCTAAAGTGTAAGGACAGAGGGCATGAGTTTGTGTTCTCTCCAGGCAGGTATGCTGGTGTAGTATATGAGGACGGTAGGTTGTCCTGACATATTGAAGGCTAGCTTTAATGTGCGTGCTGCTTTACGCAGGAACTTTATAGGGAAAGCGCTCAATTCATTAAACACAGAGCCACTCAAGGGTGTCTCCTCGGCTCGCACCTTTGAACCCTCATTTGCGCTGTCAGCCGCAGAAATTAGTCGATGAATCTTGTGCCCTGGCACTTAATTAAACTATCTGTTATATTTCCTCCACGTGGCATTAATCTCACAACGGGGGGAGAGGAAGAGAGAGGAATTAGACATTCACTATTTCATCAGCTCATTGTTGCTGTCTTTGTTCCTCTGGAGACGGTGACCTCAAACGAGGTTGTGATCGTCCGGACAGTTGCTCCTGAAAGGAGTCTATGGCTGCCAGCTAAATGAGTCTCACAAAACCTGTATTAACCATGCCAGGGCCATATTTAACCTCATAATCAAAAGGGGGGGAAAAAAGAGCATGATCAAATCTATAGCTTAAATAAAAATTAAGATCATTTGCATTAGACACTTAAAGGGTTAGTTCACCCAAAAGTGAAAATAATGTCATTTATTACTCACCTTCATCAATCATGACAGGAAGCTTCGAAGCATAATGAATCAGCGTATCAAATCATGATTCAGATTGCGTCTCAAACCGCAAAACTGCTGAAATGACTTTGACACATGACTTTGGCCCTCTGAACCGCTGATTCATTATGCTCCGAAGCTTCCTGAAGCAGTGTTTTGAAAATGGCCATCACTATAAATCATTATTTTGGGTTTTTTTTGGCGCAACAAAAATATTCTTGTCGCTTTATAATATTAATATTGAACCACTGTACTCACGTGAACTGATTTAAATATGTTTTTAGTACCTTTATGGATCTTGAGAGAGGAAATGTCATTGCTCCCTATGCAGGCCTCACAGAGCTATCGGATTTCAACAAAAATCTCAATTTGCATTCCCAAGATTAACGAAGGTCTTACAGGTGTGGAACAAGTAATAAATGACAGAATTTTCATTTTTGGGTGAACTAACCCTTTAAGCACATTTTCTCCCAAATTCATTGATTTCCAAATGGATTAAAAAATGTATACAATACAATACAATACAATACAATACAATACAATACAATACAATACAATACAATAATATTCAATGTATCTATGTCATGATATTTGTGTTGATACCTAAAATTAACAATAAAATAATAATAATAATAATAATAATAATAATTTAATATTATTAGTACTATTTTTCTTGTTGTTGTTAATTATTATGAATATTATTGTTGTTAATGTCTAAATATAATGAAACTCAATGTATTAAAAAAAAAATATATATATATATATATATATATATATATATATATTTTTTTTTTTTTTTTTTTTTTTGGGGGGGGGTGAAATATTACCCTGACATGTTTCCATGAGAACTGTATGTAACTCCATTTTGTACACAGGTGTGTGTAGCTGTGTATATTTGTGGACTGTACTATTCATGTCAAACCACTCTAAGGCAGTCGTTTCATTTTCTTTATCTAATTTGTGTGAGGACTGTTTATTTCTGTGCCAATACCGTTTCTACAACCATCTTTCTTTGTTAGCTCCAAAAAAAAAAAAAAAAAAAAAACAGGAAGCAATAGATACACATTCTCAAAACAATAAATGATTATTTTGAGTCATTCAGATTTCCTGACAGAGGAGTTTCTTCTTATTATTGCAGTTTAAGTAACACAACACCCAAAGTTCATACTGTAATCATATTCGATATCAATGAGCCTTTATACCAGTATCAAACCCCTCCGTCTCATACATGGTGACGTATTCATACTGAAAATGAGGTGGGTGAGAACAAATAAACATATCACAAAAAACAACTGTAAATTACACTGAGCATTTCAATAGAGTGCCGCATCTCATTTCCAAGAAAACATGCCATTTCCACAGATCTATTATCTTTTTAACCCACGGTTGGCAATCAATCCACAAACAACCCCAACAAAAAATATAAATAAATAAGTAAAATAAATGCCTAAATAAATATATGGATTGAAACCCAAAAGGAGCTGTGCAAAATATTCAAGCTGCTCTTGTTCATACAATGAAAGTTAATGCACCATGAAAGTTTCATAAAAGTAGACTCCATTGTAAGTATTTCCTTTGACATTCCACAGAAGAAAAAAATAAGTCTCACAGGTTTAGAGCAACATGACTGTGAATAAAATGATGACAGAATGTGTATGAATAATTCCTTTAAAATGTTCGTACTGCAGTTCCCCAGTACGAGTGAATGAATATTACACTACCACAGCCCATTGTGTGTTCTTTTTAAAGAAAATCAAGTCTCCAGAATACCCTATAGATTATAATGCCTTCCCAAGCCTGTACATCTTTGTGTTGGCCCTGCGCAACAGTCAGCTAGTGGTCTATTGTGTGCTTCAAACACTGCCGCAGACTGAATTAAACACAGGAACTCTGAATGGACTTACACAAGCAGTATGAGCGCTATAATCCCTCAAAGAACCACTACAGCTACTATAAAGAAAACATACAATGCCACTTCAAACAGGACTTCAAAGGTTCATCTAAGAGTTTATTTAAGAGACAGCAAAGAAAATGGCAAGAGAGACAGACAGAGAGAGGCCTTGTTTACACCTGGTACTAAGATCCATTATGGTTGATCGGATCACAAGTGAATGACACCAAATACAGGTGTGAACAGGGTCTAAAACATTTTGATCTTGTCCACGTTTGACCACTTCCAGAAGTAGTTGCTTTCGTAGTGTAAACGCTCATGTGGTCGAATGTGTTCGAACAGCCACAAAAGAGCGTCAACTCTCCACCTACCAACCTAATGTGTAAACAATATGAGAAGTGTGCTAACCAGACGGGATTTAAAGGAACACTCCACTTTTTTGAAAATAGGCTCATTTTCCAACTCCCCTAGAGTTAAACAGTTGAGTTTTACCGTTTTCGAATCCATTCAGCTGATCTCCGGGTCTGGCGGTACCACTTTTACTATAGCTTAGAATAATTTATTGAATCTGATTAGACAGCATCTCGCTCAAAAATGACCAAAGAGTTTCAATATTTTTCCTATTTAAAACTTGACTCTTCTTTAGCTACATTGTGTACTAAGACCGACGGAAAATGCTTATTTTTGAAATGATTATTACGCAGGAATGAGAGTATAGTTCTTAGCCATATCAGCCTAGAAAATTGCAACTTTTCAATTTCCGTCGGTCTTAGTAAACAATGTAAATACAAAAGAGTCAAGTTTTAAATAGGAAAAATTTCAAAATTTGCTAAAAGTCTAATCAGATTCAATGAACTATGCTAAGCTATGCTAAAAGTGGTACCGCCAGACCCGGAGATCGGCTGAATGGATTCAAAAATGGTAAAACTCAACTGTTTAACTCTAGGGGAGCCTATTTTCAAAAAAAAATGGAGTGTTCCTTTAAACTTTGCCGGCCGAAGACCCAAGTTTGGTTTGAAGGCAAAAAACGTACCAAGCACAATGTTCTCTCACCATTCCTGATTTCGAACACCATGTTCGCCATGGTTTTGTGCAGCTTTCAGTGCAGAAACAAAAGCTGCTGCTCTCTTTATGTTTTTCCTTGTGTGTTCTAATAAACATTGTGTGAGCTTATTTCATCTTATTTCAAGAAAGATTTGAGGAAAAAAAAAAGAAAAGAAAAACAACATACATTTACCTGCTCATAGACCTTCCCCTCAAAGAAATCAGGACAGAAGTGGTTGAAAGTGTACAAAAACACCAGGTTTAAAATAGTAACATGTCTCTCTCGTATACTTGATCTAATCAACAAAAACGCATCTTAATACCAGGTGTAAACCCAGTATTCATATTTGGCTATTAGGTTTTCTCAAGACAGTGGCAGTAGAAGCAGCTCCATGTCAAAATTCAAGCATACAAGAGCACTAATTAAGAGATATTTTAATAGTGTCATTCTCATTTATTCATTTGACAGATACTTTTACCCAAAACAACTTACATCGCATTCAAATTATTCATTACGGTGACCAGGTGTGGGCAAATTCGGTTCACTGTTATGTCATAGCCACGACATTAAAGGGATAGTTCACCAAAAAAAAAAGAACAATCTATCATCATTTACTCACCCTCAAGTAGTTCCAAACCTGTATGAATCTCTTTTTCTGCTGAACACAAAGAAAGATATTTGGAGCATTGTCAGTAACCAAACGCCCTGCATTTACTACCATAGTAAGAAAAACAAATACTATGGTAGTCAATGGGGGGGGGCGAGATCTGTTTGATGAGTAAATTATGGCAGAATTTTCATTTTTTCATCACTTCAATTTGTGGGAATGTAATCATTTTGTCGAGGTAATGACATCCTTATGTAGTGGCCTCGAGATCCTATGTTGATCCCAATTTCCAATATATACTACATCACCTATAGTCCTGAGAGAATGGTATGCTCATAAGCATGAAAGGTCTTTATTCTGAGCTGTAAAAGTTTAGTTTGGTACTAGATTCATGAATGGCAGCGGTAAGTCATATAAAGGACACTGCAGCACGTGGCAGAGCCATAAAGTAATGCAGCTCTTGTAAAGTGATACTTCACTGTATTAACGCAGGCTGCTGAGGATGATGATATGTAGTTCAGGTGTCTGGGGAGAGCGTACAGTAGATACTTTCTCTGGGGTCTTAGAATAACTGCACCGTTGTATTTCATTGATTGCATTATGAATTTCCTTTCTCTTTCATATGAATTGCGTCATGAGCCAGGTACAACCAAAGCCAGGTGACACATTTCTGGACAGAAATAAAGTTTGTAAAAAGTGCAAACTTTGGCTTCAGTGCAGATTTCAGGCCAGTGCATCTGATTCACAAGTTCAGAAACAACTAAAGTTGGGTGTAAGACATTCTAACAAAGTGGTTCTCAACCAGTATCGAGGCCTAAAAATAGGCTGCATGGCTGTTCTTAAAAAAAAAAAAAAAAAAAACATGGTAAATGCAAATCCCAATAATGCAATATAATATAATGCAATATATGTAATGGTGTTTAATTACGATAACAAAAACTTAAGATATTGTCATCTAAATCATCCAAATAAGCTGTTCAATCAAGAAGTCTTTGACTGGAACTCAATACATTTACTCCAAAAATTAGGGAGGACCAATATTTTTGGAAAAACCACATACTGAGAAAACACAGCGAAGGAAAATCTGAAAAACCTGTGTTTGTGGTCATTGTTTTAAACGAGATTACTACAAATACAGTATTTTATGTCAAACGGGAGGGGGGGGAGAAAGAAAGCTGTTGCCATAGTGTTCCATTTTTACCATAATGCCGTTAAAAAATTAGATAAAATCCAATTTTCAGTGATAAACTTACCCTTACAATAACTGTTCTGTTAATAACCCTCTGCCGATCCGACATATCGACAAAAATGCGGAAGTACAATCTGTAATTTCCACGAAAGCCCTGAAGATGTCAAAAGTCAGATGATGCATTTTGCCTCATCTGACAGACTTTTGCTGACAAATAAATGTGAATTTTTCAGTCCAGGTAGCACGGAGAAATTGAAATTCAATATAGGAGACCAAATACTAACTTTAAATGCACTGAGATGAATAAGTAAGTCTCAGAAGCTACAACCCAGTGCTTCACTCACTTCTGGGACTTGCTTTACCACAGTTAATTGTGTCTCGAGTGCTGCCTGTGAAGATTTGAGTGCTCACCAAGGTTATCTGAACAACTGTTTGGAGTATTTCACGACTCCAGATCTGATCCAGGTGACCTTGTTCAGCTGTAGACTGCTTAAACATAGACCTTGATGTGAGCAATACCTTTGAGCAATATTCTCGATTTCTCAATAGTCTCTATGATGAAAAGATACTGCCACAGAGTCATAATTACAAAAAAAAAAAAAAACATTAAAGTGAACACAAGCTGCGAACTGTTAACATTGCAATGAAGCATTAAGAAAACGTGTGATTTAGCATTTTAGCACTATCCACAAATAGAATACAAAACAGGGCCCCAAACACTTTAAAAATGAAAGAAATGTCCTTCAATCACCAATCTCAGGAGATCACTAAATAATATATGAGTTATTTTATATTCATTTAATATTCATTTCATTTGTGATTTGCATTACTTGGAACCGTGTTACCAAATTTGGGACATCCTATCCTCCAGTTTAAGTTTACTGACTGCTTACTGACCCTGTTTAATGGCAACACATATCGTATGGCTACATCTTTCAATATTTAATGTGCAGACTTCCAATACAAATGTCTTATTAAAACCACACATTATGCTTTACAAATAGAAGGGGAAAAAATAGTTTTCCATTAGCATTATGCCAATCTTTTTTATATTTATATATTTGTAGGGTTCACTTGAAATAAATTTGTTATTCTGAATCAATATGTTGTTAAAGGACAATACATTAAAGCATTGATGTGTCTCTTTATAACTAATGCTACTATAATGACACTTAAAGGGGACCTATTATGCCCTTTTACAAAGTCTTGATTTTTTTTTTTTTTTTCATGGTCTTTCGGTGTTTTCAGGTATTAGATTTTTCACATATTTTACATTGTTGAAGCACCTCTCCTCCCAGTCTCTCAGTAACACTCTGTTTAGCTCCTGTTTCTATGAAGCCCCTCCTTCTGAAAAGCACAATGTGCTCTGATTGGTTGGTTGGACCAGTGAGTTTTGATTGGTCAACCGCTTCAAGCATGTGTCCGAAATGTCACACCCCTTACCATAACAGAGAGTTTCAACAAACTACAACCAGCTAGGACCATTTTCCTGGTTGCATTCGAACCTGTTTGAACTTTGAAGAGATGCTGCAGACTTTTCTTTTGACTCCACTGAGAACAGCTAAGCCAGAGCCTGAGCACATTGGTGTCATGCATCTATCGCTGTTTTCCATGTTCGCAAAGTAAATATAGAGGCTATAAACTGTGTGTTTGCGGATGACAGTGTTTCACATGCATTAGGCCGGGTTCACACCGCACGCGGTAGCAGAGCATATTTTTTTCCGGTGCCCATGTTAACAGATGAGAGCGTTCACACCGCACGCAGAGGCTGCGTGGCAGCGCGTAGCAGGAGCAGAGCAGAAGCAGCAGTGCCGTGGTCATTTAGGCGCTGGGTCTATTTTTGCTGCCCTGCTAATGCTCAATTAAAGTGAAAGTACACCTTTGATGGACAAAATAAATATGATTTCACACAAAAAGTGCTCAAAATGCACAGAATAAGCATATCTAGTGTGTTTTAACAAGAATTGAAGTATGTCAGGAAAGAAAATTAATATTAAAAAATATTTTTAGAAGATTTACTCATTTAAACTTGTTTTTAATTATTCAGTTTGGGTTAAAGTATGGTATATTATAAAAAAAACTTAACTAAACTAGCCAGAAAATATGATATATAAACATTATTTTAGTTATTACACAGACAGCTGCATAGGCTCTTGCATACCCAAATCAAACCCGAGTTTGCTGGCTTTTTTCACCGAGTTTGCTGTGTTGTAAACATGTTCATGCGTCAGATTATGTAAAACACAAAGCTTACCTTATTTGTGTGCGGCAATGGATGACACAAGGCTTTTTTTTTTATTTATTTTTTTTTTATTTATTTTACGTTTATATGCGAGTATTGTACACCTTGCATGCTAACAAACTTTCAAGACTATGAAGTTTATAAATGACCAACTTATAAAAACAAAATTATAGCTGTGTTTGTAAAGAAAGGCTCACTTTATATGTAGCTTGGAGCTGCTGCTGTGACATTGTACAAATGCTTCCAGTGTGAATACTCGCACGTCTCTGCAGCTACAGTTTACGCGCTGCTAACGCGATGCTGATGCTTGCGGGTGTGAACCCGGCCTTAGACCAAACAACGTACACTTTAGCATCAACTTCGGTACCACGTCGGTCCTGAAATTTAAAAAATGTGACAAAGCATGCCCCCCCTAGTATTTTGAGAGCTGTTGAGTGGATTCTTAAAAGATTAGTTCACTTTCAAATAAAATTTTCACCCCGATGTCATCCAAGATTTCCATGTCATTCTTTCTTCAGTCGAAAAGAAATTAAGGTTTTTGATGAAAACATTCCAAGATTGTTCTCCTTATAGTGGACTTCAATTGCATCCAAATGGTTGAAGGTCAAAATTACAGTTTCAGTGCAGCTTCAAAGGGCTTTAAAACATACCAGACGAGGAATTAGGGACTTATCTAGCAAAACGATCTGCCATTTTTGAAAAAAATGTAAATGTATATGCTTTATATAAAACAAATGATCGTAAGTAGAAGAGGGAAGGTGTAGGACATACAGCGTAAGCTTTTTGAAGAATACGAAAGAGCGGTTTTGGCGGATCCACTTGGAATGCGATCATTTGTTTTATATAAAGCATATACATTTAAATTTTTTTCAAAAATGGCAGATCGTTTTGCTAGATAAGACCCTAATTCCTCGTCTGGTATGTTTTAAAGCCCTTTGAAGCTGCACTGAAACTGTAATTTTGACCTTCAACCGTTTGGAGGTCATTGAAGTCCATTATAAGGAGAATAATCCTGGAATGTTTTCATCAAAAACCTTAAATTTCTTTTCGACTGAAGAAAGAAAGACATTAACATCTTGTATGACATGGGGGTGAGTAAATTATCAGGAACATTTTATTTGAAAGTGAACTAATCTTTTAAACACCTCTGATTGGCCATTGTGTTCACTAGCTCAACAGATATGTCTGTGATTGGCTATAATGATGTTTAACATGGCTAAAAACATGTTATAAATATACATCAATGATGCTCTTCATCGAGCACTTACACAGATAGACACAGGAGGGTTTGAAAGCACTCACTTATCAGATGAACAGTCTATCAGCCGATATATTAGGGATTTTGTTCCTGTGTATGCGCTGGTATTTTCACATTTTTAACATTTCAGTGCCAACCCTAGTACACATACTTAACTGGTAGTTCCTACTGTGCTGGGTCAGACCCTACTCTGAAGTAGAAGCTAATTTAGTTTCCCCAAAAGGCATTCCTAGAACTAAAATCATTCCCAGTTCCTGTGGTGCGAACATGCCAAAAAGCAGGTACTTCCGCCATTAGTTACAGCAACTATGAAAAGGTTCCTCCGGTGCGAAAGCCCCTTTGGATTGGACTTTGAGCATGAAAAAGGTCTGCAAGTTACAAAGTGCAAACGTCAACATTACACATAAAGACATTTGAAAATGTAAAACAAAAAACAGCTTAACAGGAGCCCTTTAAAACCAAATGAGGATGTGGAAAATAATGAGTCACAGCAATTTTTGGAGCTTGTTAGATTATTTCAGATTCCTGCAGTGACAAAGGTAATTGGCTAATCTATAAACATCTTACCCCATATTGGCAGAAATGAGAAATAGTAACATTAGCTACTGCTTAAAGATGTAAAAACAGTGAAAGACAGATTAAGTTCATTCTCAATTAAAAGTTTACTTCAACATTAGCATGCATCACAGATGTAGCAGAGTGGTTTAGTTATTTACCAATACAGACTGGAAAGCTGTATATACAGCATTAATCCCAGACTATAACGGGATAACAAAAATACACCAAACATGAGAGAATAATCGATTAAAACTCAAATGTTAAAAATCAAATGACAAAAAAAACACTTTAAAAATGCTAAGCTCTTGAAATATACTTCAATATTCTAAACCCACGTGACTGTTTGAGGAACAGGCGTCAAAAAGCATATTTCGATTGTGATGCAGCAAGTTAAAACATTAAGTTTATGTGTGCTTTCTGTCAATGATAAGCTTAATAGACACTGTGAACAGTGTCAAATGGAAAAGAGAGAGGAATTATATCATTTTTAGTTTATATAAACCACTATTAAAATGTACATGCATATTCTCTCATGTTTTTAGACTTATTCACAGCACATGAAATGTCTCCAGGAATTCTTGCAATGGCTCAATGCCAGATTCTTAATATAATATTCTTGAATTCCTTAAAGAATTTCTGTCAAATATGCCACTAAACTAAGTGAATTTGAATCAGACTGCATTTATAGTAGGTTGAGCACTAACAGAAGAATCGGCTGTATTAAGACCACGAGAGCACCACAGCTCCCCCATCTGAGACACATCGAGAGAAAAGGTAGTCAAACGGTAGATAGAAGGGTTCAATAGAGGTGATGCATCGCCATGGCAACAGTAGACAGCATCAGGGAGTAATTGCTTCCTGTGATTGTAGCAGTCTCTCAGAGAGGTAAAAGCTGACCACCTGATGGCATCCCTCTTAAAAACACATCTGTCAGGTACTCATTAATTTGGAGACTGAGATGGCAAGAAACGCTTCAGAAACAAGAGCTTGTAAAGGGAGAAAATGACTTTTTGCTCATTACTGTGCGTTAGATAGGACAAATTGAATGTCTATGTACTGTTCTATCTATTTTCAAAGACGCTTTTGTACAATGCTCCAATACACGACACATTAAAAGTTTGGACATTAGACTAAAACTTTTCTTATGATCTTCAAAATATTGAGATCTAAAGTCTCACACTTCAATGCTTGAAATGTATTTTGTAGACAGAATTAAACTTAAGATTTCTTTTCATAACCATTGCTTTATGTTCCGGGTATACTTCATTTTCGCACAGTTGAGCCTGGAGCCTTTCAAAGTATCCTCCTTTGGCCACGATTACAAAAAAGACGCAATCGGCGTATGATAACTATTTGGTGGACTTTGCGCTCAAGTCACTCACACATGCGCTGTTGTACGCACACAGTCCACGAGGACCAAAAAATATCCGCAGACCCTCTTGATGATGAAAATGACGTCACACGGACAGTGCACCGACCGTCATGGAATGCAGGTGGTAGAAGTATACTTTGGCCTTAAAGGGGCTCAATGTAGGAATGTGGTTGAAATAGGTACTGCAGTCCAAATTTAAAATATTGTTTGCCCCGCCCCCTCGTTCAAAGACACGGGTGGCCAGTTTGAGGACACGCAACAAGACTTACACACTGTAAGCTGATGAGTTGATTTATCTGTGTTTTAATAGGTTGTCGTTCATAGAGATTTTTAGATGGATGCAGAGGCTTTTTAGGTCTTCTTATATAAATCTCATTTGTTTAAAAGAACTCTGACGAACAGGCAAATGTCAACATAACACCGACTGTTACGTAACAGTCAGGATCATTAATATGTACGCCCCCAATATTTGCATATGCCAGCTCATGTTCAAGCATTAGACAAGGGCAGGACGTCTGGATCTGCACAGCTGAATCATCAGACTAGGTAAGCAAGCAAGGACAACAGGTTAAATGGAAGATGGAGCAATAATTACTGACATGATCCATGATATCATGATATTTTTAGTGATATTTGTAAATTGTCTTTCTAAATGTTTCGTTAGCATGTTGCTAATGTACTGTTAAATGTGGTTAAAGTTATCATTGTTTCTTACTGTATTCACAGAGAAAAGACTGTTGTTTTATTTTCATTTTTTAAACACTTGCAGTCTGTATAATTCATAAACACAACTTCATTCTTTATAAATCTCTCCAACAGTGTGCAATTTTAGTTTTAGCCACGGAACACTATCAAACTCATTCAGAATCAAATGTAAACATCCAACTAAATACCATACTTACGCAATTAGACGTTACATGACGAACACTTTGTAAAGATCCATTTTGAGGGTTATATTTGCTGTGTTAACTTTGTTTATGCACTGTTTAAGGCAAACGCGAACTCCGTGGGCAGGGAGCTTGAGCATTTAAAGGGGCTACAGCCTATATCGGCTCATATGATGCCCCAAAATAGGCAGTTAAAAAAATATCTATGGGGTATTTTGAGCTGAAACTTCACAGACACATTCAGGGGACACCTTAGACTTATATTACATCTTTTAAAAAGACGTTCTACGGCACCTTTAAGCAATTAAACAAAATTCAAATATGCACAATATACAAAGAATAAATTAAATAAATAAATTGATGTTGCGATACAGCTTAGCGTAGCATAAACAGTAAAAAGAAGATGGACGATGCACCTTCACTCTCTTCTGTTGTAGAAAAGTGAAGCCACCAATGCCCAAGATGGTGCTGACATCTTGCAATAATTACATTGTTCAGAGCCCAAGCATGTGCAGTAGTGAGCATGAAGTGGCGCGTTATCAAGGTTTCGCCCACACTCCCACAGAATCAATCGCAAGCACACGCCCCTGAACTTTTTTTTTTCTTTTTTTTTTTAAGTAGCCTGACTGCTCCAATTTTGATTGTAGTACAACTGATGGCTTGTTAAAATAAGTTAAATAAAACTACTAACCTTACAGTCATAACTCTGTTCAGCTTATGGTTTGAGTTGCATTTACAAGAGTAAGTTTGAAAAGTGAGTTGTGTAGTTTGAAAAGTGTGCAAGTTATGTTGGTGCATGACACCGGTGTTCTCTTCTACTCGGTGCTGTTTCTAATGCGAGTCTATCTAACCGTTTCTCCTCCTAATCTCCTCCATATCACTTTAAAATATAGCATTCTGTGCAGAATTCAAATGGGTCTGTGGTCTGTGCCAACTCGCGCATATGATCCGATCTGTGCTATCATGTCTCTGGACCGGAGCAGACTGTATGTGTGCTGCAATGGTTTGCATGACACCAACATAAAACCAGGCTTCATTTACCCCAATGGAAAACATTTACACTGTCTGAATCACTCTCTATTCCATGTATATAGCACTATGTGCCAATCATATTAATTGTGTGAACAAGTGACCGATGACCGCAGCTTCAGCGTCTACTTATAGTGTAGGAGGTGGAAAGCTTCAGATTCTAGAAAGCACTTGATTGGACAGAAAATGATTTAATCAAAATCATTGATCCATATTGGCAGAAGTGAGAGACTAAGTTTTGAATGCTTATATCTTCTAAATGTGATTTTTTTTTTTTTTTTTTTGAACTTTATTATGAATACACACAAAACAAAAAGAAAGACAAAAAACACATGAACATTGTCCTGAGAGTGGGCTTCATACATTATTTACAATCAGAAACAAACAAGTTAAGGCATAGATTGTGTCCTATTTCAGAAAGTCAATAGCTGGACCCCATCTTCTTTCAAAGGCTGTGACTTTTAGTTGCAGTTGTGCTGTCAACCGTTCCATTAAATAAACTTGTCTTAACTTTTGTATCCATTGCGTAACGGTAGGTGGCTCAGGCTTTAGCCAACAGATTATAATTTTCCTAGCCGTCATTAAGAAGAGACGGAGAAGAAATGCTTGATCTTGTGAAAGGTTGTCTGGAAAAATGTCCAATAAAAAAGTTTGGGAGTCAAAAGATATGTTCACTTTTAGTAAATTTTCCACAACGCCCTTAATGTCCCTCCAAAAGCAATGTATGATGGGGCAGTCCCAAAAAATATGAGTTTGATCACCGACCAATCCACATTTCCTCCAACATTTGTCACTCATACTACTCTTGGTGAGGAAAGATTTCAACGGAGTCCTGAAAAACCTGATTTTTGCCTTCCAATCAAATTCCCTCCAGATCTGACTGCCCACACCCTTATGACAACCAGAACATATATTAACCCAAACATCGTCTAAATGTGGATTTTGTCAGTGTTTTTGAGCATACTAGCTTATAGATAACCTTAAGGCTAACATATTTGACATATTTATACTAAAAGCCAAAAAAAACTTGTAAAATGTATTTTTTCCAATCAGAGCTATTCAAGTAATTTGTTGAAACGTCTTGAATTTTTTACATTGCAATATATTGACCTTATTCCTGACTAGCCTACTGCGTTTCCAATTATGGGTTCCACTTCCGGTTTGGGGAACTTCCATTCAAAAAGAACGAAACTAATCGTTTCACATCATAAGGTTGCCCTACGAATAAAGCTTAACCCGTAACATCATGAGAATTCCGTAACGCTTGGTATTTTAACGTAACGTTATAACAAGAATATCTATAGCAAGAGCTCTTTTCAGCCGCTGCTTTCTATCCTCGTTTTATTTTGTCCCTTTGCATACCGCTGTAATAGTATGAAAGAGGACACATATGCTGCACATTTGTGGTCTGTTCTCCCGATATAATTCACAATATATCCCATTAATTATTAATTGGAATGCACGAAGAATCTCTCGTTTTCCACCTCAAAGCCTAACATCTCTTTCCAGGTATGTTTTCACAGGTACAAACAATTTATTAAAATGGAAATCACTTTGAAATAGTATCACGCAGTGCTGAAGTTCATGAACATTTTTATTAAATTACTTTTTCATGGCCTGTTGAAAGTACCTTGTTGATGCTTTTACACTTTTAAAAGGCCTTTTAATTTTCGTTGGTTGAAGGGTGAGTAGAATAATGTAATCTCATTGTACCCAGTTTAAAAATAAAACGCATTACATAACGAGTCTATCACTGACTGTTTACAGCTTAACGGAAGCTCCCATAATTTGTGCAAAGCATCATGGGGGCGTAGGAATAAGGTGGATAGCATAGAAAAACTGAATATTGTGTGTGTGTGTGTGTGTATGTGTGTGTGTGTGTGTGTGTGTGTGTGGGGAGGGGGGGGGGTAGGGTGTTCAATATCATGCAGCCCTACAGAACTCCATGTAACGCCTGAAATGTCACTTCTGAATTTAAAGGTAAAGTTGGCAACAACAGCTGCAAGTAATTTAGCAAAGAAAATGTACTGTGGACCTTTAAGGCTCTTATTAGTAAATCACCTCTATTTTGCATGTGAAACTGCTGCCATAGTTCACACTTTCATTTCATTTAGGAGTATTCAAGTTGCTGAATGCTGATTACATACTGTTGATATGCAAATGTCATGTTTGATGGTAATGGTATTGCCATTATAGAACCATTTTCGCCATTTCAATAAATAGTAAAATAAGCCTATTTTAAAAAGTTTCAACTAAACTTCATGTTATAATAAGCAATACTTCAATACAATCAACTCCGCCCCAAAATATGTGGCTCAGTGCCATTTCTTGGGATCTTTGAGTTATTATGAGTCACTGCCAATAGAGGGCAGTCATCAGTGCTGTGCATGGATAGATGGGAATTCATTATCATGTTGGAGATCCCAGCTTAATTATAGATTTCATTCATATTTCATTCTGCTGCCACATGTCTGACTCATAATTTCAGATGTCTAATAATGGCAACAGCAGCCAAACTGATTCAGGGACGCCCTGAGAGCCATTCAAAAGAAACCAGAACTGACACTCCAACATCCAGAGGCCTGTCAACATCGACACCGTCCTGACTTCATAGATCTGCAATGCTTATACCCCAGAGATGTTACTGAGCAATAATATGAGAGCTTTACAGAGAGGGTTGACATTACAGACTGTTAAAGTGAAAGCAAAATTTACACTCTTTACTTCACACTGTATTATTGACCACAATTCATTTGCACGTTCATTAGCTTTCAATGATTAAATTAAAAAATTATTTACTAACTCTCATGTCATTCCAAACCGGTTATGTGGTTTCTGAAGAACATGCATGTTATTTAAAATTTAATATAGTTCATAACAACCATATCTATCCACATCCACAACGAAGAAGGAGGAGAAAACTGTACTACTTTTGATTTATTAATCCAATATTTGCCAATTGACCATTCGCCGGGAGTTTGACTGACAGGCAATCTAACCAATCATAACGCCGAATCCGCCATTTTGTCCAACAAAGAGTCAGGGGAGTTAGTAGATTAACGTTGGTGGACTTTAACTTGAAAAATGGTTTGTACTGACGTCTTTCTGCGGTTGAAACAACATTCCTTCACATGTTCATTCATGTTTACTTGATGCTATAAATTAACTTGTAGGAAGAGATGATCGGTTCACGAGCTGCTTGAACTGAGGTGCTACAGCGATTTGTCATGACACGTTAAAGAGCCACAAAATGGTATTTATTGTTTAAATTTCTTTAAAAATGCCAACATTTAAAATTTGAGACTGTTTCATTTTGAGTCACAATGAGCAAATTATCAAAAATTTATTTATTTTCACATCCCCTATTATAAAGCTTTCAAAATGATGTATGAATTGGACAAAAAAAAAAAAAAAAAGACTGAGCTACACCTGTTTGAAGTCGGTAGAGTCAGCAAAGTCAATTTTGATAAAAATCTAGTTTTCTGACGGTTCTAAAAACAAAATCACCTAGCAACCATACCTTAAAATCCTTGTTAATAACACAAAATTTGGCACAAAACCCATATCTATAGGAAGAAACATATTCAACTTAATTCCACAATTGTTTGATTAACATTAATAAAATCAACAGCCTATATATTAAGACCTACTGTATCACACGGAACTAATATAATGTTTTACACATCAGATGTTTTTCCCCAACAGTTAACCAAATATTCACTTAAGACATAACGGATATTGTTTGCGTGAATACTCGCCAAGAATTTTTTTTAACACTGTAATTCTGTGTATATGCAGGCTTGGGAGGGTTACTTTAAAAATGTATTCCATTACAGTTACAAATTACTTCATAAAAAAAGTATTCAGTAACGTAATCCAAGTACCACAATATGAAAGTAATGCAATCTGATTACTTTTGGATTACTTCAAGATCACATGTATTTAAAAAAAAAAAAGGGAAGGAAAGAAAGAAATGGGGGGAGGGGCAACTTTACTGTAAATAAATAGCCATTTTAAATATAATTTTAATTATTTCTTCCCTCTACATTTTTTAACGTAACTAATGAATTACAGTTACTGGATTTTTGTATCCCGATTACATAACGCCATTACATGATTTCCGTTACTCCCCAACCATGTTTATATGTGTATACCGGGATCACGTGCTGTCCGTGGCATCACATTTCATTGGTTCAGACTCATGCCATCGTGAATTCGCTATGAATATTCACAAAGTTGGAATGCCTCGCTTTACAATGATACCAAACTTGTGCTGAGGGGATGCGCCAGTCGGCGAGAAGTGAGCAGAGAAAAACTGCATTTATCATGGACAAAGGAAAGGTACTCCTCTCAGAAAATGTACACAGAGATACTTTTAGATTGTTTAATTGCCATTGAGAGCATTGGGATTGCTGAATTCACAAATTTTTGTGAAAACCTCAAATTCGAGCAAAATTGGCATTTTTCACTTGTTTTGCCTGTAGCTCAAAATTAGCCCATGCGCATTCCGACTCATTTTGACAGCACGGGTCACATATATTGGACATTGGTATGCGTATGTTCTTGTGATGTGTTGCCCAAGCATACATATAGCCAAGCGCACAAAAAAAATGACACTATGTATTCTATACTTTAGAAATCATGTAACAGAACTATAAAACAGCTTCTTACCCAGATCAGTATTAGGCCCGGCCAGAACCTGTCTGAACTTATCGAGTCTCGACGCCTCTCTCTCGGTCATGGCAGGAGTTCCAGATGTGTTCTGATCCGCCATACGGGCCACCAGTGGAATCACGGGCCTGTGCGGGAGTGACTGCTGTCTGTGTAGTGCTGCCTGTTCAGCGCCCACTTCTGTCCACAAACACAAGAGAAAACACAGCTGAAATGAGAATATACAAACTGCTGCCTGCTTTCTCACATGCCTCAGCCCACTAGATGTAATTACGGAGGCAATTCATGTCACACAGTTTGCCCAGAGGTCAGACGAGACAGTTACCCCAAGATGCTCAGCTAGTGGTAATGAAACACTTCTCTGTCAAACTAAATCCATTACAGAGCTCGGACAGATGAACCTCATTCAGAGTGCCATCATCATTAGGAGTGGGAATCTTTTAGCACCACACAATTCAATTCATTTCAATTAGATTCTATTTTAATTTGAATTCAGGGAGTCATGATGAGATTACATATGATTCTCAATGTGTATACATTCTTCACAACAGCACAGGGACCAATCATTTGTGAGTTAAACCTGGCACATCCCAATTTTTTCAAGCAAGAGCACTTCAGTCCTATTAGGGAAGGGTTGGCTGAGGAGATGCATGTGTATCCAGAGTACTTGCTATAATTACTGTATAAATATTAAAAACACCAATGAGATTTTCCTATCAGTTTGCTCACCGATCGCAGGCATTTTATTTTGTTTTATTTTGGGGGATTTTCTTAAAGCTGGAACAATTCGTAAGGTAGGGTAAACAAATTAAAATGATTAGAAACGAATGGCTCAGTGTGTGTTTATGCAGCCTTTTGTTGACTAAATAAAAACTTCAAAGATTCCTTAACAGTTTAAAGTGTTATTTCATGTTGGAAAATATTTATTTTAATGTGTTTAATATTTATTTTAACATCAAGTTTAAAAAAAATCCTGAACAGATTAATGTATAACAATTTATTTTATTTATTATTTTAATGTTGTTTTATGTAATATTTTGAACTACATTACAGCTAACTACATTGGCTTTTATTTGTATATCTGCAGTTTTTTTTTTTTTTTTTTACTTTAATTTTAGTTTAAGATTGTGTAATTTTGTTTCGTACTGTTATCATTTTTACATATTTTTTTATTTTTTTATTTTATTGATTAATCATATATTTATAAATACATACAGTGCTCAGCGTAAATGAGCACATCCCCTTTGAAAAGTAACATTTTAAACAATATCTCAATGAAAACAAAAACAATTTCCAAAATGCTGACAAGACCAAGTTAAATATAACATCTGTTTAACTTATAACATGATAGCAAGGTTAATAATATAACTTAGATTACACATTTTTCAGTTTTACTCAAATTAGGGTGATGCAAAAACAACAAAAACTACATCTAGTACTTTGTATGGCCTCCATGATTTTTAATGACAGCACCAAGTCTTCTAGGCATGGAATGAACAAGTTGGCGACATTTTGCAACATCTATCTTTACATTCTTCAAGAATGACCTCTTTTAGAGACTGGATGCTGGATGGAGAGTGATGCTTAACTTGTCTCTTCAGAATTCCCCATAGGTGTTCGATTGGTTTCAGATTAGGAGCCAATGAATCACTTTCACCCTGTTCTTCTTCAGCTATCCAACAGTGGCTTTAGATTTGTGTTTAGGATCACTGTCATGTTGGAAAAGTGCACGACGACCAAGGGCACGGAGTGATGGAAGCACCTTCTCTTTCACTATAGAGCAGTACATCTGTGAATTCATGATGCCATCAATGAAATGCAGCTCCCCGACACCAGCAGCACTAATGCAGCCCCACATAAGGACACTGCCATCACCATGTTTCACTGTACGCACCATGCATTTTTCTTTGTATTCCTCAACTTTGCGACGCCATACAGTTTTGAAGCCATCAGTTCCAAAAACATTTATCTTGGTCTCATCACTCCAGAATATAGAGTCCCAATAGTCTTCATCTTTGTCAGAATGGGCCCTGGCAAACTCTAGGTGGGTTTTTTTGTGCCTGGCTTTAGGAGAGGCTTCTTTCATGGAGGGCACCCATGCATGCCATTCCTCTGCAGTGTACGCCGTAATGCGTCATGGGAAATAGTCACCTGTCGAGGTGTTAATTTCTGTGCACAACCTGGATGTCTCTGCGAGATGGTTGCAATTCCATCTTTTTAAAATTTTTGTACCACTTTTGCTACAGTATTCTGACTGATAAGTAAAGCTTTGCTGATCTTCTTGTAGCCTTCACCTTTCTGGTGTAAAGAAATTAATTTCTTTCTCAGGTCTTGTGACATTTCTCTTCCATGTAGTGCCATTGCTGACAGCATGAAATGGGAAGGGCTTTTAACACCCTTTTATAGTCAACTGTCGGCTGGACACCTGTGTAATGAATAATTCGACTCACCTGTGGTTGAATTATTGTTAAATTAGACATTTGTGTAGTCTAAAATTTAGCTTTGCTCCAGAGACCTTCAGTAGGGTGTACTCATTTTTGCATCACCCTAATTTGAGTAAAATTAGAATATATTATTAACCTTACTTTCATGTCATAAGTTAAAGAGATGTTATATAAAACAGTCTTGTCAACATTGTGGAAATTGTTTTTGTGTCATTGAGATAGTTTAAAATGTTACTTTTCAAAGGGGGTGTACACATTTTCGCTGAGCACTGTACACAGACACAATCAATCAACCAACAAATGTATGATTTATTGATATTTTGCACTAATGAAGTTTAGTTTAGTCCTATAGATACATTTTAAAGCCCGTCTTGATACTGGTTTTTGTTTTTACCTCAGGTAAAATATAAAAGTTTAATCAAAATGCTTCTCACACTTGCTAGTGCTGATAAAATATCAGCTGTACTGCTGCATGTTGTCTCAGAGAATAGAGTTGTCAAAAGTACTGATTTCTGTACCAAGAAATTTTAAAAAATTGACACTGAGCGCTGTTGAGCAGATTCATAAACACCTCTGATTGGCCATTGTGTTGACGCGCTCATCTGATATGTCTGTGATTGGCTACAATGATCAACACCCGGTAGCGTTTGAAAGCACAAGGAAGTGTTTGAATTTGAAAGCATTTTGAAAGCAGGTGTCTATCAGCGGATAGATGCCTACTTTGGTGAAGAGCTTCGCTGATGACTATTCACAACGTTTTTACAGCGTTGATCATTGAAGAAAATCACAGACATATCCGATTAGCGCGTCAACAGAATGGCCAATCAGAGGCGTTTACAAATCCACTCAACAGCGCTCAAATTTTTTTAAATTTCAGTACCGAAGGCAGTACTTTTAACAACTCTATCCGATAATAGTGCAAATCCAAATTTTTTTGTAAAGATGCCATATGAAAAGCTTATATTAGTGCATATATATTTGTTTTACACGTTAATTTTGTCATCATTTTCAAGTAAACAATCAAAACTGTATTTTATGCTAGGTAAATTTATATCTTTGCAAAATGAAGACTCCAAAAGGACACCAAATAACCAAATGATATGAGGAATCAGTAATTTATGGACACCAAAGTACCCATGAAAAGCACAAAAAAAAAAAAAAAACATTACAGAAAAAACTTTTCAGAATTCAGTGTTTAGTATGTGTACAGTGCAACAGCAAAGAGCTTGTTTACAGTTTAGACAAGTCAAGCTGTGATACAGAACAAGATCACATGGACATGCAAAAAAAACCCTAAACCAAACTCCTTGACCTGACTGGCATATACTACAGTATACGGATCCATGCAGAATTACTAAACACAGCAACATACATGCGAAAAATCCAAACATTATTCTGAAAAACGTGAATGTACAGAAGTGTGTCTGAGCATAAATACAAAGTGTGCGATCAATGCGTCGAGAGTGAACGTTCAAGGTTTGTTTGCGAATCAATTTAACGTGATGACGAATCAATATAACATTACAGATAATGTAATCCAATGGCTCAGTGAGGCCTGCATTGCCAGCAAGATAACTAACACTTTCAATGCCCAGAGAGCTACTAAAGATGTATTTAAATATGTAATACATGTATTCAACCTTAATGTTATGAAGCAACGAGAATACTTCTGTCAGCTTGGTGTGTTTCTGCCTTTAGAAACAATCACAGAATATGACCGAACTCATGTTTTAAAGCAAAGCACACTCTGGAAAGAATAATTCACGGAAAACGCAACTTGAGTATTTCTTCTCTCTGCCATCTCTTATGTAATCAGCCCTGACTTCTAAGATCACCTACCTGCGTTAATGACGCATAATTATATATATGTATAAAAATATATATATAATATATACACTCACACACACAAACACAGTTATTCTCTGTCAATTACTGGGTTAGAGTCATATTTATACACAGCTCTCACCCACTAATTGACATAGAATAAGTAGGTTTAATGGGTACGCAGGTGCATTCTATGGTATATATGCTGTTGTAGTAATTTTTGCAATGTTGCACCCATTTGACAAAGAATCACAATGCATCGGTGAATTGATTTTGCCCTAATGCTTAATAATCATGCTGCCCAAACACTGAAAGTCACTGTAAAATGTGATTGTATGCTTGTTAAGAGCATTAAATGGGTGACTTTGAGAGATCATTCTCGCATTAAGCATCATAACATCTTCAGCGTTTAAAGATGTTCTTGTAATCCCTGCAGAAATTAGGCAAAGCGTGACAGCTGCTGACAGTGTCAACACAAGGCGCTATTAGTGTAGAGCAGACCACGTCAACAGGAAGTCCATTATCACAGTCATCCATCGCCACTCTGGCTGGCAAAACAAAGAACTGACAAAACTGTCTGTCATTGCAGGTACTGGTGGAAGCAGACAGTCTCTTTCTGATATACTCATAACGAAATTTGTTTCGTTCTTCGCTCTGGGGTTAAGAAAATTTGGAATACTTGAGTAGGTGATATAACTGAGTTAAAGAGTTAGTTAACCCAAAAATGAAAATTCAGTCATTAAAGGGATAGTTCACCCAAAAATGAAAATTTGATGTTTATCTGCTTACCCTCAGTGCATCCAAGATGTAGGGGACTTTGTTTCATCAGTAGAACACAATTGATGATTTTTAACTCTGACAGCGGAAGTGATGTCTCTTGCATATACTTCAATGAGTGCAAGACATTACTTACGTTGTCAGAGCGCGATCAGACCTCACTAAGTGAATGCTGAATGCAGTTGGACATAGTGGTGTTTTAGAGGTAAAAAATGATATAAATACTGTTCGGTTTCTCGCACAAACCGATCGTTTCGTGTCTTAGGACATCATTGTGTCGTCATGAGCCGCAGGGTTTAATTTGGACTTGTCTGTGCATGTTTTTTTGACTCTTATAGTAGAAGTTCCCATCCACTAGCATTATTTGACTGACAGACGGCAACGGTTGGAGTTAAAAATCATCATTTGTGTTTTACTGAAGAAACAAAGACACCTACATCTTGGATGTGCTGGGGGTAAGCAGATAAACATCAAATTTTCATTTTTGGGTGAACTATCCCTTTAATTACTCAGGGTGTCATTCCAATCCTGTAAGACCTTAGTTCATCTTCAATTCAACAAATTAAGATATTTTTGATAAAATCTGATGGCTCAGTGAGGCCTGCATTAACAGCAAGATCATTTCCTTTTTCAATGCCCAGAAAGCTACTAAAGACATAATTAAAACAAATCATGTGACTACAGTGGTTCAACCTAAATGTTATAAAGCGACAGGAATACTTTTTGTACTCCAACAAAAACAAAATAACAACTTTATTCAACAATATCTAGTGATGGGCGATTTCAAAAACATGACTTTGGCAGCTTGATATGCGATCCAAACAACTGATTGGAAACAAAAGATTCGTAAAGCTTCGAAGCTTCATGAAGCAGTGTTTTTAAATCTCCCATCAATAGATATTGTTAAATAAAGTCACTATTTTGTTTTGTTTTGTTTTGTTTTGTTTTGTTTTGTTTTGTTTTGTTTTGTTTTGTTTTGTTTTGTTTTGTTTTGTTTTGTTTTGTTTTGTGGTTTGCCGCACAAAAAGTATTCTCCTCGCTTTATAATCTTAAGGTTGAACCACCGTACTCACATGATCTTTTATTTTAAACATGTCTTTAGTAGCTTTCTGGGCATTAAAAAAGGAAATGATCTTGCTGGCAATGGAGGCCTCACTGAGCCATCGGATTTTATCAAAAATATATTAATTTGTGTTCTGAAGACGAACAAAGGTCTTACAGGTGTGGAACGACATGAGGGTGAGTAATTAATGACTGAATTTTCATTTATGGGTGAACTAACCCTTTAAGGCCATCACACACCAAGCCGAAATAAAAGAACTAGCTGCGATGAAAGCTGACTGTGTTATCGCCTAGCATTGCCTGAGTCTTGGCCGCACTTAAACATATCAAAATGACTAAAGGTGACTGTCAACTAGCATGTGCATTCTGCACCTGTGTATAAGGAAATAATGGTTTATCAGCGGGTATCAATAGTCTATATTTGTCATTCAAAAAGAGAAACCAAAACTAGGATTGCAGACATACAAACATTATATATAAAAGTTGGCTTTTATTCTCATTCACTAAACTGAAAAGCTAATCAAGTCAAGTCACCTTTATTTATATGGCACTTTTTACAATGTAGATTGTGTCAAAGCAGCTTTACATTGATAACTGGTACATTATTCATCTAATCAGAGTTCTCTCTCAACAGCGCTGATACAGATTCAACATGCTCAATTGGCCAACAAACCCCAAAAGGTGTCCAACCAGTGCCGATTGTGTGGAACACATCGCAAAAACTGAGCCGGCCAACACTTTATGACAGCCGACCGTCGACTTGGTGTGTCAGGGACCTGAACCTCAAAAAAGCCTCGGACCACACCCACCTATTCTGTCATGTACCAATGGCAGTTCAAATGCGTTTAACATCCATTGCAAAGTTTTCTGGAAAATGCACGCTGGTGAGCCATTTCAGCTAAACAAACCCCAAACACAAAGATTGTGTTTGCCAGATTTTGTACAAAATGACATCACACTTATTCATTCTTTGATTTTGCTCGAAGAACATTGGGTTCTTTAGGTTTTCAGTGTCATGAGGACCAGGAATTCTAACAGTATTAAAATAAAGATGCTTTCATTTAATTTTCTATGCTTCTGAAGCATCAGAGTGAAAGTCTGAGTGACAGGTCAGCGGAAAAAATACATCCTTTATATTAACATAATAAAGCTCAGTGGCAAACAAAACAATTGATTGACATTTCACTGACTCCAATTTGCTTGAGCAACACAGGTTTCCGATATTACAGTCTCTTGGTTAATTACCACAAGCTAAAAAAAAACTATTTAACGAAGGTCGTGCTAATTAGTTAGGAAAAGGACAAGGGGAAATTGAAATGCTAGAGTTTAGAAACAGGTCACGGGTCTGATCCAAAATTCAAACTTTCATGCAAGTCTTATGAAAATTGGTTGATCTTTCCCAGCAAGGTGTTACGTCTAGATCAGTGGTTCCCAACCACATTCTTGGAGTACCCCCAACACTGCACATTTTCCATGTCTCCTTTGTCTGACACACCCATTTCTGGTCTTGGGAGTCTCTGCTAATGAATTGATGACTTGATTCAGGTGTGCTTGATCAAGGAGACATGCAAAATGTGCAGTGTTGGGGGTACTCCAGGAATGTGGTTGGGAACCACTGGTCTAGATGATAGCAAATTTTGTAACACCACATTGGAAAAGATAATAGAGACTAATAATTTTTTTGTTGTGCATGCCTGTACATGCATATTGGTGTTCTTTTGTTGTTATTGCTGTTGTTTTATGCATGTCTTTTTCAAAGTCTACATGACTAATGTCATTTTATCATCTGCAAGGTGAAAATGATCCAGGAATTAAGAAAAGCAACAACACACATCTTTTCGACAAGCTTTAAAAATGTATGACAAAGAAACCAGAAATACTGCATAATAATAATCATAAATCAACATAAGCCATTGTTATTTTAGTATTATTTATATACTATTATAGTACTTTCAATTAACTTTTATTATTTTATTATTATTCTTTTTTTATACAATATTAGTTTTCATCTTCTATTAATTTTAGTGCTTTTGTTTTGTGCTTTTCTTTTTTTTTTTTTATTTAGCTTTGATTTATTTTTTATTTCCGTTTTATTTTCTGTTGTAACACATTGTAATTTGTAATTTTAATTTAAGTTTTTCGTCTTTTATATTTTATTTTATTCAACAATTTTTATTTGTTTTAGTTTACAATAACACAACCACCAAAGATTAATGTCAGTTTTGTTGAGCAACCAGCCAAACAATAAACCAGACTAAAAGCGTAAACAGAGACAGGAAACGCAGTTGTCCTGATGTTTGACTGACCTTTAGGTGAGCCGACAGGAGCTTCACTGTGTGACTTCACCAGTCTGTTGTCACTGAGCGGAAGAGCCTCTGAACTGAATGACAGATCTGTTGTCGTCTCTGCCCCTTCCTCTCTCTCCTCCTCTTCTTCCGGCTCTTCCTCCTCTACCTCGTGCGATTCCTCACCGTCTTTTTCCTCAGGCTCAGTCATCTTGTCCATCTGCTGCTGTCTTCTTTCCTGCAGCTTGCTGTGGTTTTCTATCACCTTATTGGCTGTCTCCATGACGACCTCGATGTTGAGGTTTTGGGCTGCCATAGCGAGAAGTTCATCATCATCATCTCCCACATCCCAGGCGTCACTGGTGATGCTCTCAAACTCTTGGAAGGTGGTGGCTTTCTTTGGTTTTCCTGGCGTAGTGGTAGATGGAGGCTTGTTGCCTGCTTTTATCAGACTGCAACAACAACAAAAAAGTGACTTTTGTTGATATATTAACCAAACTCACACAGAATCTTGGTATTCCACAAATGTTATTTATAAGATCCCTGCATGTGAGAACAAACAACTCAAAGAACATTGTTCTGGTTTCTCTGACTCCCATTGGTAGTCGTCACATCACTGCTCACCTACAAAAAGTAAAATTTCATGCTCATGTTGCCCAAAATTGCCAACTCTCATTAAAATCAGATGACTTCCATACGCTTTGTCACAGAAAATTGCTATCATCATTTACTCACCCTAAAGTTGTTTCAAACCTGTATGAATTTCTTTCTTCTGCTGAACAAAATAGAAGGTATTTTGAAGAATATGGGTAACCAAAACAGTTGATGGGCCCCATTGACTTCCATAATATGGAAA
The DNA here is from genome assembly GCF_024489055.1 of Chanodichthys erythropterus. Lineage (NCBI taxonomy): Eukaryota > Metazoa > Chordata > Actinopteri > Cypriniformes > Xenocyprididae > Chanodichthys > Chanodichthys erythropterus. The sequence continues at coordinate 24,585,317 of NC_090228.1, forward strand.
AAAAATACTATGAAAGTCAATGGGGCCCATCAACTGTTTGGTTACTGACATTCTTCAAAATATTATCTTTTGTGTTCAACAAAAGGTGAACTATCCGTTTAAAGGATTAGTTCACTTTCCAGAAAATTTACTCACCCCATGTCATTCAAGATGTTCATGTCTTTCTTTATTAAGTTGAAAAGAAATTAAGGTTTTTGATGAAAACTTTCCAGGATTATTCTCCTTATAGTGGACTTCAATGGCTTCCAAATGGTTGAAGGTCAAAATGACAGTTTTAGGGCAGCTTCAAAGGGCTTCAAACGATACCAGATGAGGAATACGGGGGTCTTATCAAGCGAAACGATCAGTCATTTTCGAAAAAAAAATGTAAATGTATATTCTTTATACATTTGCTTTATACATTTGGAGGCCACTGAAGTCCACTATAAAGGAGAATAATCCTTAATTATCAGGAAAATTTTATTCAAAAGTCGACTAATCCTTTAAGACTAAATAATATGCAGAATTACTATGAATTACTATTAAAAAGCAAAACTAATAAATTACAAATAGCAAAACATGGTGCTTTAATTATATAAATTCAAATCTATTTCTGAGTAAGCGCATTCAGATGTAATTGATGCACAATGAGCTGCCACTCAAAACCAGGGGCCATATTCACAAAACATAAAAGTAGCTCCTAACTTGCAGATTTAGGAGAAACACTTAAAAATAATGGGCGTGTCAATCCTAATTTTAGGAGTCCTAAATTTTTGCTCTAAGATTATTTCACAAAGCATTTTAGCACAAAAACTAGCTCCTAAATCTGTGAAACGTTAGGAGTAGTCAAGAGGACTCCTAAGTCACTAAGACCAAATCACAAAACAGTCCTAATCCACCCAAAGATACTGTACACCATTGAGGGAATAGCGATAGAGCATTGGGTGCTGTACTTTTACTTCAAATGCAATACATTTTGATTTATAGATTTGAATCTACGATGAAACGCCAAAAATAAATCTTTAACAAATAAATAAATATTGTCCAATTACCTGTGGCAGTGGTTTTCATGAGTTCACATTTACAAATGATTGAATAGAGTAAAAAAATAAATAAAAATAAACGTATTTGGTGTGCAGTCCAAGGGGATTGAGGGCTCTGAGCTTGGAATTTAACCCAAAGTACTCCTCGTATCCTTAGCCGAGAGTGAGGAGCGGGTTGGCGGAGGGATGCAGAAAAATGTCGAAGTAACTATAGGTGAGTCGACTCTCGTCTGTGTATATATTCCTCCTCTCGAGCCGATTAGAAAGATCATTTGAATGTGTTTCTCACATTGACATCCAAGAGGCGGACAATAAACTGTATATATTAGTTTAATTAGTGACACTTAGCCTATATTCTAAAACCTTTATTTGAATATGGCAACATTTTTATTAAAAAAATATTTGTTTGAATAGGGCAACATTTGTATTTTAAAACGTTTATTTTAATATGGAAAGTGACACCTCATTCTATAATATTTCTATGATTAAATCGCTGACTCCTCCCCCATCAGCCAATCACTGTGTGTATTCTTCATAGCAATGAGGTCAACCCCACCCTTACGCTTAGCTTAAGACTTCAGTCTATTCCTTAGTAAAAGTTTGTCTCAGCAGCTTTGTGAATAGGTTTTAAGAGAAAACTCTTAGCTAAGAACTTTTACTGCCATTTAGGAGAACTATTAGTGGTAAGATAAAATGTTTTGTGAATACAGCCCCAGATTTCCAAAGCAAAGAGAATGATTGTATTGCTCAGAATCTAATTTACATTAGAGGTTGGGATCAGTTTCAATAAGAAAATGAGATACAATGCTTAATGTGTACTGTACAAATTGATGTTGTATTCTCACTATAGCTGGTTAACCTAAAAACCATATTTCCACTACCAGTCTGGCTCTCATTCAAAAAGTACAAGGCGGCTGTTTTTGGTCTAGTTCAGGCAGGCTGTTTAGCGTGGCACTTTAATGGGCAGGGTTTGCTGACTCATTGTAGCAACATCTGCGGTTGTGACAAAGAAAACAGCAACAAGTGTGACCTGACAAGTATGATCACTGATTTTCTACTTTTGGAAAGTCAACACTTACCCTATTCATATTCTTAAATTACATTTCTGGCTTTATTGTGAATGATTAATCTGCGCATGTTAAAAAAAAAGGGGGGGGGGGGATTGGGCTTGGGTTATCTTTAAATCAAACTGACATAACTTGCTCTTCCTTTTACGGTGACATCACTTAAGATGTGTTTACACACACACACAAACACACATCTATATCTATATTATCTACATGTATGTACTTTTGGTTACACTTTATTTTAAGTTGTCTTTGTTACACTGTAATTATACATTTACAAGTACTGAGTGCTATTAAGTAACTACTTGTACTTACTGTAGGTTTAGGATTAGGGTTAGGTTTAGGGTTATCTGTAATAATAACTACATGTAACAATGTAACAGTATTACCATGTGTTTGTATACCCCTATATTTATAGGGGTTGGACAATGAAATTGAAACACCCAGTTTTAGACCACAATAATTCATTAGTATGTTGTAGGCCACAGGCCTCCTTTTTTGGCCAGTACAGCATCAATTCATCTTGGGAATGTCAGATGATTAATGAACGGTGGCCAGTTTACTATGTGATGTTGGGCGAAGAAAACATTTTCTGACTCGCTCCTCCAAAATACCCCAAAGTGACTCGAATATATTTAGATCTGGTGACTTTGCAGGCCAAGGGAAATGTTCAATTTCACTTTCATGTTAACCATTCTGTCACAATATATATATATATATATACACAGTGCACAGCCTAAATGAGTACACCCCCTCTGAAACTTCTGAAATCAGTAATTACTCAATTACTTAGAAGACTTGTTAGGGTTCTTTAGAGATATAATGTTCCAGCAAGTCTGCTTAATCAGTTACCAAAGAAACATGTCAAAATAAGATTTTCTTATCAAGGTGATAAAATGTTGTGTAGCAAAAATAAGTACACCCTCCTAAAAGTTACTAAATAAAACAAAATAAAAATGTTCTGGTGTAAGTTTAAGGCAATGTTTGATCAACTGGTAAGTATGTTTAACCAAAACATTTGAAGAGAAGTCATTTCTTGACTATTAAAAATGTGATATAGCCCACTAAATCATTCTCAGACTTAATGCTGACAACAATGGAAGCACTTGGGAGAGAACTGTCAGGAGACTTATTTCTTAGAACAAAAGAGGACAGTGCTACAAGAGGAGTAAGTGTGAAAATATAGCAAAAGTAACACAGAAATTCAAAAACAATGGACTTGTGACAAGGCCCCTGAAATAATCAGGCCTTCATTTTAAGCTTTTGTTTAGTAATGAGGGATTTTTTTTGCTAGACAAAGAGCAGGAGAAATACCAAGCGAGTGTCTGAGAACCAGCAAAAGCTATGAAAAGAGTGACTGTTTATCTCACAGAGTAAGATGCAGCCCAACATTTTTGTTTTGACTGTATATGTATATGTATGTGTATGTATATATTACAAACAAAACAAAAAAATATTCACACATTTTTTATATATTTTTCGGACACTATAGTTCATTTATGTAAATGAGGAGAGCAAAATAAAGTAAACTGTGACATATTATTCCCAAAAATTCTTCATACAGTGGACTACCAGTAAAATTTACACAAATTTGGAACCAAAAATTATTCAGACACTTTGACCTGACCATGTTTTGCTTAAATGTTATCTGACATAATTAAGATTATTTTTTCAGGACACAGTTTAACTCCGAGATCTTGTCACATTTTATTACCATTTTTTTAAACTATATTGAATAAACTGTAATAATGAATGAAATGTTCAAGGTGTCTGAATAAATGTAGGTTTGACTGTATATGTATATATACTGTATATATAGAGAGAGACAGATAGTTGTTGACTCTGAAATATGTGGAAAATAAGGAAGTAAAATAGGTTGCAACCAGAACTGACTCCAAAAAACTGAAAGCGAAAGCACACAAAAGGAATAAAAATAGATCCTTTCCTATCTTTGAATATGCACTTTTGAGCAAAACTTAATTATCAGAAAAGCCATTATACATGCATTTTATAAGCTATTATTAAATAACTTGTCAGTGTCTGTGTATGTATGTGTGTGTGCGTGTATTATATATATATATATATATATATATATATATATATATATATATATACACACACACACACACACACACACACACACACACACAAAATACTTAATTTAATTTAAATATAGCCAAAGACTATAGAATAGCAGTCTTAAAGGGACTTTGATATAGCTGCACTTACTTGGCATGTAGCAGAGGGTCAAACGGGGGATGTTGGGCTCCGTAAACATGCTGGATACTGTGAAAAATAAAAAGCATTACAATGCATGTTTATAAGAATAATCAGTCTATTTTTAACTCCCACCATTATTTATATGATCTGGAAATTGGTTTGACAAGTCAAGAATTAAGCAATTCTTGAATTCTAAAAAACACAACTATGCTTCATTTAAAAGAGTTATTAGATATATTTAATTTGTCACCTGTTTATCTATATATATTACATTAATTACTAAGTTTTAGAAAGCTGCTGTCATCACCAATCAAACCACTGTACCATGTAAATAAATACCATGGTACTGTATGTGAATACAGTAATCATCCAGTACCATGGTTTATATCAACTAACGAAGTTTTACAATCATTGTCCCAATCTGTACTTATCTGTAAGAGTTGTCAAAAGAGGGGCCCAGCAGCACATAGCTAACAGGCTAACTCATGAACTAGACTATCAACACAGCTTTAATCAGTATAACAGATATTATCACCATACACACATTGATCAGACAGCAGATATCAGTGCTAGAAAAATATAATCACGATCAATATAAACTTAACACATCACTGACATCAATACAAACATGGAAGTGTACAGCTAGCACACATCACATCAGTTAAAGACAGGCTTTAAAAGAACAAATTTTAATGACACATGTCATTGTAAGTATTTGGAGCTCCTCTGGTGAGATCTAGCGTTGACAGATATTGTTTGATTATCTGCATCTCTAATTATACACATATGAATACACACACACACACATAGCTAACACATAGACATTAGCATGAACACGTCACTCACTTCCCAGGAACCTTGGCTGTGTTTCTCTTCCAGAACTGTTTTTTGTTGCCGTCACCTGACATCTTTTGGCTTCAGAGTACTCGCTCATAAATTAATTTAGAGAAAAATGCTGATAAGTTGTGCAAATTGTGCACGAAGAGTTTATTTACACCTCAATTTCTCTTCGCAAACTCAGAGAGCCGCCATGATGGTACCGCCCTCTGCACATAAGCGCAGCTGTGATTGGCTAAGGGGTCTCGTGAGTGGCTGCTGAACAGCCAATCAAAAGTGGACATTTCTACATGTCTTCTTAAGTTCCCTGTTAAAATTGTTTTTGTTTTCTGTAAGGGAATTTGTAATTTCTAAATATAAAATACACGAGCATGTAATTAAGTAAAATAAAATTTTTTTAAAAAAAAAACCATATTTCATAATCTATTGTTTGGGGTAAAGCTGCAGTTTGATAAAGAAGAAAATGTGTCGCTTTTTTCTCAATACGAGGACTGATGCAGTGAAATTGTTTAAAATGTAAGTAGTACAGTAAATTTGGAACGATTGATCAGAGATAAATATATTATTTGTTTCTTTGATTTGTGCTAGTCACAGAAATTACACTTCCTGTACCACTACTTTAGAGAATGGAGAAGCAAAACTTCTTTGCTTCTTCATGTCAGTGAATTTATTGAAGTAAAATTTGGACTTATAAGGAGTCTGTCGTGGTGATAGCTAATCCTAAGAACATTAGATGTACAGTATGAAAGTTTAATACGCAAAATATAAGATGGAAAGAAACTCTGCACTAGACATTTTTTATGTATTTATAACATAATTTAAACATAATATATGTTAAATAAACTTAAACGTAGCATTTAATATAACGTCCGAGTGGAATAATATTTTACATATAATAAATAAAACAGTATGTCAATCACCCACATCGCACCTCCCACAATAAGATTAAACGTGACGCATATCTCTCTGGCTCCTCCCACTTTATCAGGAAAGAGAAAACCGCTATGTAGCAAAACGGCTTAGGAGAAAACGAGCACCATTGTAGCGATTGTAGTATTTTTATGACGACTTAAAGCGTCGGCTGGTATAGTATAACCCCGTTTTAAAGATGAAAGTGAGATAACTAATGTGTATTTGTTGTTAAAGAGCAGAAATGGAGAAGCACCCGCGTCTGTTGTGTTCTGAGCTGTGTGTTCAGCGCAGACTGTATGAGGTCACATTAAACTGCGCGATTCTCGCGTGGAAAGACATACAAATCGCCAAAAAACACACCGGACGCGCCATATATGGAGCTGTCAAAGCTGGTGAGTTACATATCTAATACAATAATAACATTATAACAGATGTATAATGGGTTTCGCTGCTGTTTGTTCTAGTGGTGTGTGTCTCAAAGCTGCAGGAGCTGTCTACGTAGTAGACCGCAGTTTTGGGTATTATCCACTGCAGAGAATCACTGAGCGCAGCATTGACTGTGATGGCCCAAATGATACTAACTGTATTGGTTTTCAAACTGGGGTCTGGGGACCAAGTGAGTGCTAGGCTTTGTGAGTTTAGAGAAAAACATGTAAATAATATAATAAATAATTGGACATACATATTTTTAGATTTCTTTACTAAAATGTATTACTTTTCTGAACACCCCACAACATTAATTACATATTTCACTTCCAGAAAAACATATTTTCCCATCTCAGGCATCAAATCCCTATTATTATGAGTCATTATTTTAAGTTATGGACTCTATGGGAGCTCTCTGAATATTATTATAAAATGTATTTGTGATAAAATCAACTTTTTCCTATTAATCAGAATCCCTCACACTAATTCAGTAATTGCAAATATAAACATTACATAAAATCTCACACTTTTGCTATACTAAAGCTTGAAATGAGAACTTTTTGTGACCGCAACCTCATCACTTTTTGATCAAAGTCTTAAAGGAACACTGAGTTTTACCTTTTTCGAATCCATTTAGCCGATCTTCGGGTCTGGCAGTACCACTTTTAGCATAGCTTAGCATAGTTCATTGAATCTGATTAGACCGTTAGCATCCTGCTCAAAAATGACCAAAGAGTTTCAGTATTTTTCCTATTTAATACTTGACTCTTCTGTAGTTACATCGTGTACTAAAACCGACCAAAAATGAAAAGTTGCATTTTTCTAGGCCGATATGGCTAGGAACTATACTCTCATTCTGGCGTAATAACCAAGGCACTTTGTTTCCGTACCATGGCTGCAGCAGGCGTAATGATATTACGCAGCGGCTGTGACCCCCTGATGCACAGGGAGCGTGCCTTGCAACCATTTGTGAGAGACGCTGCGTGATATCATTGCAGAATGAGAGTATAGTTCCTTTTGGCTTTTGCCCTTCTGCTGAATAAGTACTTCTATAGGATGCCCAAAAATGCTGCTGACTCTAAAAATGTCTGTGGTGACCAGAAGGATGCTGATTGGAAGACATCTATGATGCCCAAAAGCACTGCTGACCTAGAACCCTGCTTTGATGCCTATAACCACTACTGACTCAGCAAGCATGTGGCTTTAATGGCTAAAACAGCTGCTGAATTGGAACACTTATGTGATGCCCGGAACATATACAGGCAATTAACTGAATCAATACACATAAATAATGTCCAGAAATGATCTGATTAATGATATATTAACAGACAGAAATGCAGCTGATTCAGAGAAGGGGCCTGTACCATGATGGTAGTTGAACAAACTCAGGGTTATAGGATTAGTTTCGAACCACTCCAATCTGGCTTTGTTGGTACTATTATGCCAATCATAAACTTGCTTTGTCAACTCAGGCTTTGATCCTGAGTTTGTGGAGCGCATGCACATGAATCCGTGACATCAGTGGCAAACAGCCAATCGCATGCCTTGCAACAGAGATAAACTATGATTTACTTCTTGCGAGAGAGCCAGCGCCAAACTCTTTTGCTGAAAATGAAGAATTTAAACGCATTTACACTAATGGAAAATACTTGTCTGTGAAAGAGGACAAATAAAAGAAATGATCTTTCTCTATCAGTGCAAGTGAAAGTTGTGAAGTTAGTTTATATAGTTGATAGCGATATAGACTATTTAAAGAGTCATATTTACACATTATTTATATATGATCTATATATGTTTTTTTTATTCATTTAAACTAAAAGCTTAATAACAACTGTTAAACTAAACTTGCGTGTGTGTAATGATTAATAAAAATGTAGATCATATAATTATACAAATCATAAAATTATTCTAAGTATCATTAAAACCGCACAATTTCATCGTTAAATATTTGTTTTTACTATATAATGACCTTTAATTTGGAGGAAGAGAAACTGGGGCAGTGACTTGATTGTGTTGGGTGTGTCAGTGTCACTTAGTTTACATCTGATTGGTCCAATTTCAGTTTGAGATCTCTAACCCAGAACATAACCTGCCCAGGAGCATGGTCATGGTATCTAAAACCCAGGATTGGCACGAACTAATCTGAAACTTACCTGGCTAGCCAGCTTATCCAGCTTCATGGTACAGGCCCCAGGTTACTTATGATATTAAACAAAGTCCCAGCTTTCAAACTGTGTAATTTTTTTAAGAAATTCGAACAATAAAAAACGTTTTGTGGCTCTTTAATGTGTCATGAACCGATCATCGCTTCCTACGAGTTAATTTATAACATAAAATAAACATGACTGAACATCAGAAGGAACGCGGAAAGACGTCAGTACAAACCATTTTTCAAGTTTAAATCCACTGAGATTAATCTTTTAACTCCAGACTCCTTTGTCGGACAAAATAGCGGATTCGGCGTTATGATTGGTTAGATCACTTGTCAATCAAACTCCTGATGAAGGGTCAATTCTCTCCTTCTGTCAATCCTAGGTAAAGTCCAGATTATCTTGATGGTTCTACAGATTATCAGGTTTCCCTGTGGTGTGAGGTGTGTTAAATTCTCTTTTGTTCTTTGTTCAGGGGTAAAACGAAGTTCAAAATACGTGAGCAGCACTGCTGAGAGCGCCGCTTAGATAAATATGTAAATATGTGCTGCAAAAAAATCCTATTAGGTGTCCTTAATTGTACTTGCGTAAAAACAAAAATGGTTTGGTAAAATGTTCTTTTTGTGTTTGTTGTATTATAAAACACTTTTGCTAATTACAGTATTTTTTTAAATATAAGTGCAACCTAAAAAATGCATGTATCTTTTATCAAATGAAAAAAGGTCAATTTATGAAATGATTAATTTAAATGTCAGCACAAATACTCTTCTTAATGTAAAGTGGGTTCAGTTTTTCTTTCCATAAACTCAGTGGCTGGTTGAGTTTGACAGCAATAACATCAGAAGTTAAAGAGTTTGCAAAGTATTCTCAGACTGTGCTGGAAGGTCAGAGAGGTCACTGATAATGTAGAGGAATTGGATTGTGTGTTTCCTCCTGTCTGCTGCACAAACTCTACTGTCCTGTCCTCTTATTGCTGCTGGGTCATGCCTGGGATTGACATATATTAACCTCCAGGTTTGGGTTGTTAATCAGTTATTTGTTTGACATTGCTTTCTGAAAATCACTCTCATTCGTTTTGAAACATACATATAATGTGGGGAAATCCTAGACCTTTTTTTAGAAAAACATCATGGTCATCATGGATTGACCACAAATTATATGGTCTGGTCAGTGCGTGTAGTGGGACACAAACATTCCAGATTACTCTGTAAAATGTTAGACAGTTTCAAAAAGTTTCAAACAATGTGAACCAAAAAGCAAAGCCAGTTCACTTTCTGTGCTTAGAAAGAAATTTTGGGTAGCACTTTATTTTACAGTCCTGTTCACATACTATGTACTATGTACTGGGTTATAACTAGGTACTGACCCTGAACCTATCCCTAAACCATAGACATAATCGGAGTTATATTTTAAAATACATTGGGTCAGGAAAGGCAGCTCTTTCACACTAATAGTCTACTCAAAGATGATGGTGCTAATTCTCCGACTGCATCAGTTCAGTGATGCATTGATTTTCTCAACTTTTTTAGTGCTAAAATTGCCATTGTCCACAAACAAATAACTTCCTCCTCTGGTCCACTTGCTTTAGCAGTTAATTTATCATGTTTATTTAAATCCTACTTCAGCTTTTTGTGTCCTACTGATTTTTCAATTATAAATGACTCTTTGTCAACTGGTGTTGTGCCAGCAGCACTTAAAACTGCAGCTATGACTCCTGTTCTAAAAAAGCAAAATACTGATTTGAATAACTTTAGCCATTTTCATCCAATTTCAAATCTTTCCATTCTTGGCAAAAAATTTAGAGGGTGTTGTGGCTATAATCATGTAACTGGTAATAACCATTTTGAGCCCCATCAGTCCGGGTTTCGGAAATTGCACAGTACTGTGATGGCCTTTGTTAAAGTCACTAACTACCTGTTATTAGCGTCTGACTCTGTTTCTGTCTCAATCCTTGTTCTCTTGGACCTGAGTGCAGTTTTTGACACCATCGATCACTCACTACTACTTGAATTAAAGACTTGAATCTGTCTTTGGTGTAACGGAGACTGCTCTGGAGTCTGGACTGGTTCAGATCCTATTTTTCCGTTCACAGTCACTTTGTTTTTATGGATGTCCACAGATCAGAGGTTGGTTCTGTTAGTACTTGTGTCCCCCAAGGCTCAATTCTTGGTTCTTTGCTTTTTAGCATCTATATTTACACATTTTAGTTCACCCAAAAATGAAGAAAAAAAAAGCCATTATGTCGTTCTACACCCGTAAGGCCTTCATTCATCTTCAGAACACAAATTAAGATATTTTTGATGAAATCCGATGGCTCAGTGAGGCCACTAAAGAGAGCAAAGCCACCGAACCTCTCAAGATCCATAAAGGTACTAAAAACATATTTAAAACAGTTCATGTGTGTTCAGTGGTTCTACCTTAATATTATAAAGCGACGAGAATACTTTTTGTGCGCCAAAAAAAACCTAAATAAATACTTTTCAACAATATCTCATGATGGCCGATTTCAAAACACTTCTTCTGAGCTTTACGAATCTTTTTTTTTTTTCGAATTAGTGATTCAGATCTCCTATCAAATGGCTAAACTGCTGAAATCACGTGACTTTGGCTCTCCGTACCACTGATTCGATTCTTGGAGTTGTTTTTGATGCCAGTCTTTCGTTTGAGCCTTTTGTGCAGAACACTGTTAAGACCTCATTCTTTCATCTCAGAAATGTTGCATGTCTTTGACCTGTGCTGTCTTTTTCTGTTGCTGAAAGGTTGATTAACTCATTTGTTTTCTTACGTATAGATTATTGTAATGCCCCTTCTTGTTGGGGTTTCCAAATCCTGTATTAACAAACTTCAATATCTGCAAAATTCGGCAGCTAGAATTTTGACTGAAGCTGGGGCTGTTGACCATATAACCCCTGTTTTGGCATCATTGCATTGGCTATCAGTAAGATTCCTTGTTGATTTTAAAGTGTTTAAAGGGTGACAGGGCTTTCTCATCTTATGCCCCAAAATTGTGGAATTCTCTCTAAGTTGACATCAGGGACGCAAAAAAATGCATCCATCCATCAAAAATAATCCATATGGCTCCAGAAGGTTAACAAAGCCCATCTGAAATTAAGTGATGGGTTTTATTAACTATAATATCTAGCTTTCAGTAGATGGCCGTATGCATCGATTTGTGGCGGAAGAGTAACCTCTGACCCAATGCACGGCATAATATGATGAACGCGTAAGCTCAGAGGATAGAGCAAAACAAAACACCGGTCATGAATTAGAAGTCTAAAATGAGAAATTTTAAAGAGAAATGTCGGAGGATTTCGATATAAGAGAAGAGGCATCTAAGCTTACGATACTTCAACACCTATGTCATACAGAGGTTAATCTTGTGGTCAACTTGCGCTGTATACGTACTAGGCTTGCCGCGATAGTCACCATTCAAGCAATTTTCACTCCCGAATTGATGCTAATTCGAAAGCAAAAGGAAAATATGCACGGCCGCGTGAGGATTCATAACGTTGCGTGTCTACTGGCATGGACCGTTTTCAGTTGAGCTTCCATAGGAATTAATTGAAAAGCTCTCTCTGCTCTGCACCATTATCAATGCTCGAATTAGCGATTTAAAAGTGAGGTGCAAAAGAGGGAACGCCCCCAATCCTGGTGATACCAATATTATCGGTGTTGTCACGCATTGATTAACCGGTGTAAATTTTTCTCAACGTCACAACCGTAATATGTAATATGCTGTCTGTAATAACCCTAATATGTCGTCTGCCAGAAGCTAGTTATTTTAGTTTATAAAGTTTTAAAAATGGATATTTTTCTTACAAACACCCATCACTTTTCTTCAGAAGGGATTTATTAACCCCCTGGAGCTGTATGGATTATTTTTATTATTCAAAATCACACCCCTCATTCACTCCCATTTTAAAGCTTGGAAGAGCTTTATAATGGGATAATGGGATATTTTTATACGTCTTATAGAAGAGGCTTGGATGGTAAATCATGGGATAATTTTCATTTTTGAGTGAACTATCCCTTAAACCCATGTAGTTACTTTATACTACCAGTAATTTCTTGGGTAACTACACTGTATGTACACATACTGTAAAATAGTGTAACCAAAATTTGAGTTTTTAGTGTTTCCCAACCTCTTTTGCCGATTATATAAACATATTTTGTAATGAAACAAATTGTGTGATGCCTCTCCCTTCATGTTTTGGGCCTATATGTTTGGCTAACACTACATGTATCCCCAATTACATATGAACTATTATCACAGTCAAAGGTTGCTTAAAGACCCACCATAAAATAGTTAAGAATAAAGCTTACACAAAAATAACATAACCTTGCAATTGAAAATAGAAAAAGGTGAGTGTGGCGCATACAAACACTGAACCTCCTCCTCCTTTTCATTTGATTGCGCAGTTTCAAATTGAAAACTAACTGGGCATTTAATTTGATAATCATAGTCATTGATAATCATCTACGATCTTGACATATATGGTTGCTGTGAACTGTTGCAATATGTAGGAGTCATACAGGTTTGTAATATATCCAGTGTAAGTGAATGAAATCTTGCATAAAAAGACATTGAGACTTTTGACCTTTGGAACGTGTTTAAAGCTGTCCCTGTTGAAGAACCATAAACTCCACATAAATAATGAGTCCAAACCTAATCCACTTTTTGAAATGGTTTCACCTAAGCAAGACCTTTGCTCATGACATGGATACATAATACTACTGTATGCTGAGGAGAAGTTGGGAAATGGGTGACCTCCAGTAGTAAGATCCATTACACAAAGCCGGCTTTTATTTAAAGGTCTTGATGGATGTTCTCCTCAGGGCCGTGACACATATGAAATGAAGTTTCCACTCTGCTTAAGGTAGTTCAATGCGCCCTGTCATAGTTTAATTAAGGATTTCACATGAACAAAACTATTGCTCATGAGAGGTGAGAGCAATTCTGGTTGCCTAAACTATATTTTTTGTTATCAGTACCCAAATATATTTGTTTTGTTTTGTTTTGTTTTTTTTTTGTTTGTTTTTTTTTTTTGTTTTTTTTGTGTTTTGTGTTTTTTGTTTTGTTTTGCTTTTTGCCTTTTGCTTTTTGTTTTGCTTTTGTTGTTGTTTTTGCTTTGTTGTGTTTTGCTTTTTGTTGTTTTGTTTTGTCTCCAAAATTTAGTAAACATTACAGTATGACTTGTGTCAGCGTTGGCTGTCTAGTGTTGTCCATCTGTCATGTAATCTAACCCCTTTCACCATGAGTTAGTTTTCTCAGAATGCACGTAACTGAAGTAGTGGGGACACAAAAGGCATTATTTGTAGAGGGTCCTTTCATACTAAACAAATGTTTGGTTTTGCCAGAAAGGTCACGTTGGATGAATGAATGGTGCGTTATGCTGCTCAAACATTGTGCTTCAGAACTTTGTGAGAAGGGAATAAACGCTTGGTCCCAAACTCATGTCTCCATGGTAATAGATGCCTGGAAGGATATGAGTAATACTCCGCAACATGAGCCGCATCAGGATCCATAAGTAATGCATATGTACTGGGATTGCTGTTTCAAACCGTTGCCATAAAATTGAGGTTTCCACTGGCCTAGTGCTATTAAACATGCAGCCCTCAAGACATTAATTTGTGGCTTGCGTGATGTCATAATTGTGCAATAATAAACTGCAATAATCAACTGCACTACTGAAATAATCACGGTTATGTTTTTTTGCCATATTAATAACAAACATGCCTGGGAGTTATAACTGTATATGCAGTGTAATGGCAGAAATATGTCAGTCAGTAGATATTTGTATCATGTATTCTGTGGTTTTAATTCTCATAAAGATTTTATATTTCTTTATGTAAATTTTTTTATCCGTAAATTGATGTATTCACTGGCGTAGGAACCGGGGGGGACGGGGGGGACGTGTCCCCCTCAATATTGGAAAATGCTGCATGTGTCCCACCCAAAAAATAGCCTATACACCGCAGGAACAAAAACTGTACATTTTGAACTTTTATTTTGAATACGCGACGAAGAAGATATTCGGTTTTGTCAGTCAAACCCAGAGTGATTTCATTCATGTTTGAATAATCACCATTCGCCAATCACCAGCTTCATATTCTTCACTTTTCACCTGTAGTCGGACTCGGAGCATCTGATTGGTAGAGAGAAGTCAACATTACACTACGAACATTCAAATACGTTATTGGTGCGCACCAGCTTTGAACGACTCGACTTTGTATGAGGTAAATTAGTCTCAGTCAAGCGGTTTAAATTAACAAGCTTTTTAAAACTGAATTATGGATACGAGGCATGACATTAAATCAACAGTGGAATTTTGTATGGCACGTATGTTATGCTTTGCGAGAGGAGGTTAACGTTACGTTAGGTAGATAGCCATATAGCGGGCAATCGATTTCTCTGTGTTAACCTTAGCAAAAGTAAAACGTTCTGTCATCTCTTTTCAGCATAATGCCACCACAGAAAAAAATAAAACCAAAGGAAATAACGTTGCTGAAGTTTTTTACAAAGAGTAAGGTTAGTGTAAATAGTTATAATACAACACATTTTACACAAGGACAGGGCGACATCATAACCTTCATTTCATCAAATATTTGCCTTGTAAAGTGCCCCTTTCCTTTCTGCCCGCAATTGCAGGGGGGCTTGTACACTTTTATGTTTCCCAACTTCAATATTTATGTAATAATAAATAGATAAATTAAACAGATGAACAGATGATAAACAGATGATTTTGTTTATTTATTTTGCTGTTATTTCATATATGTCGTACCACGTGACGTCACCATACTGTATGTTACTATTATGGTGGCGAGATGGACGTTGATTCATAATGGCCAAAATGTCCCCCCAATGTCAAAGTGGTTCCTACACCCCTGGATGTATTTGCCTTTTTTTTTTTTTTTTTTTTTTTAGATTTTACCCATGCCATAAAAATAGCTTAGATGCTGACATGGTATAAAACAAACAAATAGAGCATATTTTCTGCATGATTTCAAAAATCAGACATCAAAAGCTTTAATAAGTATAATCCATTGTTGATTTTAATGGAAGTGGTTTAGTTTATAATTCACTATTATCAAAAAAAAAAAAAGTTTTGGTACCATAATGAAAGATTTAAGTCACAATACAGAAAAAATATAAAATAGGTAATAGGTCAAAATAATTACTAGAAATTTGGTTGTGCTTTATCCACAAAATTTATCTATAATAGTGCTATAAGTCAGCATAATTTTGCTCCCTATTGTTAGGAACATGCCTAGAAATACTTTCTAGGTAGGTAGCTCACTAGGTTTTGGAACAGAGCTATGCTGTTTGATCGAGGGCAGCACACTAAATCATATTTGACTAAAATCAGTTTGTGGAGTCCTGTAGTTCTACATGCTTGCTGGTTTAGTGTGATGATAATATTCTCATAATGTGTTTGGCAGAGAGAGAGCTTTGATATAATGGTCAAGGACCTCTGGAATGTCAACTATTGTTCAGTGGTATTTCCTCTCCATTTAAGTTTATTGCCTCTGTTTAACACAATTTACTAGTTAACATGAAAATGAGAACAATCAATCTGTCTACACTGATTTTTGATATAGTTAAACAGTGTTTGTGGGAGAATTGTTGTGGAAATGAATGAAATGTGCTGAATAGATTTTATATGATCAGATCAAGAGAATGTATTTTGTTTTTGTTACAAAATTACAATTTTAAAATTTTCTCAATATTTAACCAAATTATGCTGTTGACTGCTGTCATCAAGCATTGAGTACTGAATTTCAACCCTGAAAAACAAAGTTATCATAAATTATCATATAAATTTTGGCAACGATTGCAACAAAATATTGTTTAAAAATTCTTTATGAAATAAAACAGCACATATATTTAGTATTTTGCTGATAATATAAAAATGATGTGGGTGAAAGATTTCCCCCTGCAGATCACATAGATTTGCCACATTGAAAGTGACTTCTATGTGAGCTATGTTGCATACATTGCTACAATGGACCTTTGTCAAAGATTTTGCTAATGTGGCCCAGTGTTAATTTTGTCAATGAATAATTTTTATCATATTTTTCATAAATTAAATTTTTTCACTGATGATTACGAGATTGCAACTTGATAAAAACTGGTTTGTGATGACAAAAACTATAATATAAATCTATTGACCTTTTCACCAATGAATAAATATGAGATGAAAATGTCAGGGAGGGATGATTTGGGAAGAGATTCAATCACAATGAATCCATGTGGTTGGGAGGTTAGATGCGCATTTGAAAGGTAATGTACTTTTAATTGCAACGATGGTTTTCTATATGCAACTGTGCATACATCCAAAGCACGCACACAGAAAGCCAACTCTCACAACATATAGTATTGAATTGAGTTCTCCTTCGAGTCTTATTGCACTTGAATGGACAAATGCCCGTTTTGGGAGTACAAACCCGCTTCCAAAAAAGTTGTGACACTGTACAAATTGTGAATAAAAAAGGAATGCAATAATTTACCAATCTCATAAACTTATATTTTATTCACAATAGAATATAGATAACATATCAAATGTTGAAAGTGAGTTTTGAAAATGTCATGCCAAATATTGCCTCATTTTGGATTTCATGAGAGCTACACATTCCAAAAAAGTTGGGACAGGTAGCAGTAAGAGGCCGGAAAAGTTAAATGTACATATAAGGAACAGCTGGAGGACCAATTTGCAACTTATTAGGTCAATTGGCAACATGATTGGGTATAAAAAGAGCCTCTCAGAGTGGCAGTGTCTCTCAGAAGTCAAGATGGGCAGAGGATCACCAACTTTCCCAATGCTGTGGCGAAAAATAGTGGAGCAATATCAGAAAGGAGTTTCTCAGAGAAAAATTGCAAAGAGTTTGAAGTTATCATCATCTACAGTGCATAATATCATCCAAAGATTCAGAGAATCTGGAACAATCTCTGTGCGTAAGGGTCAAGGCCGGAAAACCATACTGGATGCCCGTGATCTTCGGGCCCTTAGACGGCACTACATCACATACAGGAATCCTACTGTAATGGAAATCACAACATGGGCTCAGGAATACTTCCAGAAAACATTATTGGTCAACACAATCCACCGTGCCATTTGCCGTTGCCGGCTAAAACTCTATAGGTCAAAAAAGAAGCCATATCTAAACATGATCCAGAAACGCAGGCGTTTTCTCTGGGCCAAGGCTCATTTAAAATGGACTGTGGCAAAGTGGAAAACTGTTCTGTGGTCAGACGAATCAAAATTTGAAGTTCTTTTTGGAAAACTGGGACGCCGTGTCATCCGGACTAAAGAGGACAAGGACAACCCAAGTTGTTATCAGCACTAGAGAAGCCTCCATCTCTGATGGTATGGAGTTGCATGAGTGTGTGTGGCATGGCAGCTTACACATCTGGAAAGGCACCATTAATGCTGAAAAGTATATCCAAGTTCTAGAACAACATATGTTCCCATCCAGACCTCGTCTCTTTCAGGGAAGACCTTGCATTTTCCAATGCCAGACCACATACTGCATCAATTACAACATCATGGCTGCGTAGGAGGATCCGGGTACTGAAATGGCCAGCCTGCAGTCCAGATCTTTCACCCTTAGAAAACATTGGGCACATCATAAAGAGGAAGATGCGACAAAGAAGACCTAAGACAGTTGAGCAACTAGAAGCCTGTATTAGACAAGAATGGGACAACATTCCTAATCCTAAACTTGAGCAACTTGTCTCCTCAGTCCCCAGACGTTTGCAGACTGTTATAAAAAGAAGAGGGGATGCCACACAGTGGTAAACATGGCCTTGTCCCAACTTTTTTGAGATCTGTTTATGCCATGAAATTTAAAATCAACTTATTTTTCCCTTAAAATGATACATTTTCTCAGTTTAAACATTTGATATGTCATCTATGTTGTATTCTGAATAAAATATTGAAATTTGAAACTTCCTTGTCTACACCAGATAAGTTGCGTCGAGCAGTGCCACGACAGCTTGAGGCTGTCTACACTGGACTCAACAAAGCGACCATTGCAAATCTATTTGTTCTTAATGTCAGAAGTAGCCACAAGCACTTGATGTACATCAGAAGTAGAACGGAGCATCAGTTTATTGATCTATTAGGCTAAATCTATTGTAGATTTAGCTGAATAAAATCTTATGATATTTAGTCAACTAAAACTGACTAAAATATGACAAACTAAATAGCATTTCAGTCAAAAGACTGACCAAAACTGATGTGACTAGATTTAGCTTGGGATTTATCTGTGATTTATCTTGAAGAATTTCAAACCCTGTTTTGTACCCTATTTGTGGAAAGTGGCAAATACATTTTTTTTTTTTTTTTTTTTTTTTAGATATTTGGTCAGTGGATGCTAAAACATGGGCAGAAAAACAAAAATGCATGCAACAAGCATCCTTATGAACTCTATAACTCTATTGCAACACCTTTACATTTCAGCTTTTTCCTCATGAAGTATTCATGCACTATACAATAACTCCCTAATGCAAGTATCATGAAACTTTTATCAGGCTGTTGTTTCCATTTTATGATGCTGTTAAGTTTATGGCTACATCTGGGCATATGAATGGTTTCATTAGGCTGTATAAAAATGAAATACACTTGTTAGCCATCTCATGTAAATGTGTCATGAAGTTTTAATTAAGATAAATCATTACCCTAGCTTTATCTGGGTATTAAGTAAAGTTTCTGAAGCAATACTTTATTTTAATCCACATAACTCTCTGATCTTTTGAATAAGGTCAGACCTCATTAACTTCTTCTCTTAGGGGTTTTCTGGAAAGCCTGTGTTATGTAATAACAAGAGATTGACTCATTTGGGCACAAGCCTTCAGAATGCAAAAACCTTCTTTGCTTAGAGATATTTTCCATAGCACAGAGACAGAGATGATGGAAACTGACATTTACATAGTGTTTACTGCAGAGCAAACAAAATGAAGCAGTCGACTTCAACAAGAAATCTCAAAACTCAAAAGTCTCTAAAGCTTTTTCTGTAATAATTTACAATTTCAGACATTACCAGGAAAAAAAAATTTCAAACACTGCAGATGATTTAAGAGAAATTCTCTTTGCTTATAATAATTTACTGAAAGGCATCAATAAAGGGTTAAGGGGTGTACCAGTTGATGTTTTTCAGACAGCCTTGTTTTCATTGCCCTAAATATGACATCTACTCTGATCCATTGATATAGTTGCCAAGTCAACAATTACTGCTAAATAATGTACAGTCTGATATACAGTCTGTTCAGTGTTTATTGACTCAATCAATGCATCATTAATCCAATCAATTCATTGTCAGTTCAAAGATTCATACTGCTAATACTTAATTAAAATGGGCTTTCACCCAATATTTGTTAGTGTTGTGTGTGTGTGTGTATGTGTGTATATATATATATATATATATATATATATATATATATATATATATATAATATAATATATATATATATATATATATATATATATATATATATATATATATATATATATATATATATATATACACATATATATGTATATATTGTAAATTGTATTTATTTTATTTTATTTATTTATTTATTTATTTTGTCTTTAGCTTAGCAGCATGTCAATGTTGGAATCAACTGTATTGGAGTCAGTATTGTTATTGTTAACTGAAATTAAAACTGTAAAAAAAATAATAATAATTTTATTAACTGAAATAAATGTGAAATAAAACAAAATATACTATTAGATCAAAAACTTGAAGGGTTAGTTCACCCTAAAATGAAAATTCTGTCATTAATTACTCACCCGCATGTCATTCTACACCCGTATGACCTTCGTTCATCTTCGGAACACAAATTAAGATATTTTTGATAAAATCAGATGGGTCAGTGAGGCCTGCATTGACAGCAAGTTAATTTACACTTTCAAACGTCCAGAAAGCTACTGAAGACATATTTACAACAGTTCATGTGACTACAGTGGTTCATCCTTAATATTATGAAGCGATGAGAATACTTTTTGTGTGCCAAAAAAAAACAAAATAACGACTTTATTCAACAATATCTAGTGATGGGTAATTTCAAAACACCGCTTCATGAAGCTTCGAAGCTTTCCGAATCTTTTGTTTCGAATCAGTGGTTCGGAGCGCTTATCAAACTGCCAAATTCACGTGAACCAATGAAATTTTGAAACACTTATGACATAACGAAGCCTCGTTTACTGAAATCACGTGACTTTGGCAGTTTGAGATTGTTAATTCATGCTCCTAACCACTGACTCAAAACAACAGATTTATAAAGCTTAGAAGCTTCACTGTAGTCACATGAACTGTTTTAAATATACCTTAAGTACCTTTCTGGGCATATGAAAGTGTAAATTAACTTGATGTCAATGAAGGCCTCACTGAGCCATCGGATTTCATCAAAAATATCTTAATTTGTGATCTGAAGATGAATGAAGGTCTTACCGGTGTGGAACGACATGAGGAGGAGTAATTAATTTGACAGAATTAAAATTTTTTGGGTGAACTAACCATTTAAACTTAAAAAAATAAAATGAAAATTAAAAATCCTTGGCAACTAACTAAAATAAGTTGAAGTACAAATTAATAAAACTAAATTGAAATAATAAATTAAAGCTATAAAAACTAGTAAATATGTAAAGCACACAACAAAATGTATAAAACTTAAACTAAATTTAAAATAAAGACTGAAAATTATAAAAAATAAAAGCTAATTGAAAATAAAGCTGATTAGAGTCAAGTCTCACTGTCAAGCTCTATTTGTTTGATGGAGTTGCTTCCTATGTAGAGTCTTTTAAATCTGTCACTTATGAGGTTTTGTAAAAGGTGTTGTTATGTGTGGTTATGTCTTTCATGTTATGTGACCCCCACTGGTCCTCTCTACACAGGTAGTCATTGTGTCCCCGTGTGTGAGATTATAGCCGTTCAGGAAAAGGAAGATGACTCTCCCTGTAAAGACACTGGGAAATGGCAGAAGGTTCCTCAGAGCCCAGCAGACAGCCAGCACGCTTTCACAGGTACACCAGCCTAATCAGACTGTCATCTGCCCCATGATAAAAGGAAAATACGTAGCTTGTAAAGTTTTATCTACTATGCCGTGAGTGTATTATCAGAAAGATTTTGACCATACAGGTCACCTTTTCCTTTTGGAATAATGTGGCATTCTCGTTTGTGTTTCTCTGCAGTGTTCTACATAGAGAGGACGAGGCAGCACTGCTGGCGGTGCAGCAATGTGACTTTCCATTGCTCTGAACATTCCCTGTGTCTGCTCTGGGTCCAAACTATTAGGGAGCAACTTGGATTGTTGAGTGCGTAACTAATTTTTGGGTTATTTTCTATAACAGAAATGTTTACTATTGTAAACTACACATAAACTATAGCAAACAAAATAAGTTTTTGTTATAGGTCAGTGATTTTTCACTTGAATGACGTTGATGTGTTTATACAATTGAAAATTGTAATAGTTGCTTGGTGTCCATTGTGTAAATTTACTGTAAACACGTTTTTTTTTTTTTTTTTTTTTTTTTCTTCATTCATAGACTCTGAGGAGTGAGTTAAATATTACCACACATCTGATACAGTACATAATTATGGTATATATAAATTATGGACACTAATTTCTTGTTAGCATAGCACGCATAATAAAAACGCTCTTCCTTTTAATTTACCAGATTTCATTTTAATCTGCCAGCATAGCAGGCATGTTTTGTTCTATTGAAGCTGTTCTGTGCTTGGTAGCTCTGTCCAAAAGGAAATGTCATTGGTCCAAAATCAATCTAGCTGTGTATTAAAAATCAATTATGTTCTGATTTGCTGATTTGGTTTTAGTGTAGTGTAATTTGCATTGAGATGTGCCTGAATCTTACAATAGCTGTAAATTTGAAATAACCCAGAATATTTATTTAAAGGATTAGTTCACTTTCAAATGAAAATTTCCTGATAATTTTCTCACCCCCATGTCCAAGATGTTCATGTCTTTCTTTCTTCAGTCGAAAAGAAATTAAGGATTTTGATGAAAACATTCCAGGATTTTCTCCATATAGTGGACTTCAATGGCCTCCAAATGGTTGAAGGTCAAAATTACAGTTTAGGTGCAGCTTCAAAGCATTTTGCGCAATCCCAGATGAGGAATAAGGGTCTTATCTAGAGAAACCATCGCTTATTTTCAAAAAAAAATGTACAATTATATGTGTTTTAACCATAAATGCTCATTTTGAACTAGCTCTCTTCTTCTTCTTCTCTATTAGAATTTCGGCAGTGTAGACACTGCTAAGTGTATTACTGCCCTCCTCAGGTCAAAGTTTGAACTAATTGTTATATACTTGCTTTAGCATATTGTATATGACAATTTAGTTCAAACTTTACCTGTGGAGGGCAGTAATACACCTAGCAGCGTCTACACTGCCGAAATTCTAATAGAGAAGAAGAAGAGAGCTAGTTCAAGATGAGCATTTATGGTTAAAATGTATAAAATGTAAAAAAAAAATTTAAATGAGTTATGGTTTCTCTAGATAAGACCCTTATTTCTTATCTTGGATCGCATAGAATGCTTTGAAGCTGCACTGAAACTGTAATTTTGACCTTCAACCGTTTGGAGTCCATTGAAGTCCACTATAAGGAGAATAATCCTGGCATGTTTTCATCAAAAACCTTAATTTCTTTTCGACTGAAGAAAGAAAGACATGAACATCTTGGATGACATGGCGGTGAGTAAATTATCAGGAAATTTTCATTTGAAAGTGAATTGATCCTTTAAAAATCAGTAGTACTAGGTATAAGTGCAGTTTTGGTCTTCTCTATATTGTCGCATCAGATGAAGTTTGTCACAAACAACTTAATGAAGTAGTTTTGACAGCCTAGAAAGACTTGTCAAACAACTCACATTTAACACTCTTTCCGCCTCTAATTCCACAGCCAATCGACCGAAGAGGTTGCTGGTGTACATCAACCCCTACGGAGGAAAACAACGCGGGAAGCAGATTTACGACCACAAAGTGGCCCCCATCTTTTCCCAGGCTTCCATTTCCACCGACGTGATTGGTGAGTGCCCGTCAGCTGCCTGCATTAACATTTAAATAAAAAATGAGCTTTTATGCTTTGCAAATAGATCTCCGTTGGCAAATGGCCCCACATGCCAACCCGTCCCACGAATATGATTTTATTTACAGCGCCATCTATCACCCGAGCTGGCCATAATGCAAACTGTGATAGTCGATAAACATAGGAATGCAAAGACATCCATTATTTATTAAGTTTGAGAGAGGAAGACCCTGGGTTGGTGTGAATACTGGCTGTTAGAGCTTACAGGCTTACTCAGCAGTTGCTTGAGGGTCTACTTTTTACGACCATGCAAACATTTCGTAAATAGTAAAGTACATGTCTGGCTGGACAAATACCATTCAAACCGAATCATTAGAGGAGCCAAACAAGATGTTCTGCCGACGGTTTAATAAGCTCTATACATCACCTTTGGCATATATCATCAACGTGATCCACAGGGCTCGGTCCTAGGCCCCATTCATTTTCAGCACATCCCTCCGAGTTACGGTTTACATCAGTGCTGATGGTAAAGAACCGGTAATGAAATGTACCGGGGATTGTTTTTCACTGTGACTTCAGCTTTATCATTTGATGTAGCTGATTGATGGTCTCCATCAAGCCAGCAGAAAAATGCAATTTAACTGCCAGATGAACATAATGATGTTTCTTCCCCCACTGCTCAGCCTCGCTGTCATCGTCCTGTTAACAATGGCTTTTCCCTTTTGTTTCTATAGTTACAGAGCGTGCAAATCATGCCAGGGACCACTTGAAGACAGAGGCTGATCTGAAGAAGTATGATGGGTGAGTGGGCATCCTGCTGGGAGAGCGCGGTCGCTGTGCGGCGACTCTTAATTTGCCCAGCGAGAAAAGCGTCCTCTGCAGCAAAGCTCAGATTAACATTTGCACATCAATGCACATCGGTGTTTGGCACTGAGGCAGATGATGGCGGGCAGCTTGGGAAATGACGACTTAAAATAAAGTGGCTTTTGGTGATGACAACATGGATGCTGCTTCAAACCTTGGCCAGAGGCTAGATTCAGAAAACAACTCTGGCTGTTGCTTCTGGATCTTTTTCCTGTTCTTTTTAACATAAATTTCTGTGAACATATGCCATCTTCATGCATAAAAGCTGTTCAAATGCTATAAAATTGTAAATTATACTTTATTGTACAGGTACATTTGTTATTTTCACAAGCAACTACTACCACTTAAGGCCGTGACACACAAATCTGACAAGTCGGGCCATCGTTGAGCATTTTTCAGCCCAGTTTTTGTTATGTGTTTTGCTCTAGTCAGACTCAGTTAGCTGTTTTTTGCCAATTGAGCATGTTGAACTTGGCATTGGGCAGTCGGTGAAAGAGATCAATCTGATTGGCTGTTCAGCTTAGCAAACCAGTGCACTAGAAGAAAAACAAAGGGTTACACTTTATTTTACAGTGCTGTAGTTACATTGTAATTACTCAAATAAGTACTGAGTACTATTAACTACATGTACGTATTATAGAGTTACAGTTAGGGTTTGGTTTAGGGTTAGTTACTTGTAATTATGCA
This sequence comes from Chanodichthys erythropterus, assembly GCF_024489055.1. Lineage (NCBI taxonomy): Eukaryota > Metazoa > Chordata > Actinopteri > Cypriniformes > Xenocyprididae > Chanodichthys > Chanodichthys erythropterus. Next base: position 24,610,550 of record NC_090228.1, read on the forward strand.
TAATTTACTGTTATTACTATAGTATGTAGTAACATGTAACTACGGCACTGTAAAATAAAGTGTTACCAAACATGAACGCAAGCAAATAAAAAATTAAGGGGGCACACACACACACACACACACACACACACACAGCAAAATCCCCAGAGTTAAATCAACTCTGCTCAGAGTACATATGGTACCTATCTATATATTGTTAAAGTAACACTGAAGCAGAGTTAAAGGTAATGAGATTAAGTGATTAATTAAGTGATGATTGAGCATTAGTGATGAACACCTTCTGTTAACAAGCACAATCACTAAAGAGAAATACAAGAACTACAACTGACTTCCAGCCACAGCCGAAGGTGAACTCAACTGAAGATAAAAGACATTAAATCTCTCAAAATCTGATTAAACAACTCCACAAACAGCATATTATCTCATCAACTTTAACTCTGCATCAGTGTTATTTTAATTCTATATAGAGAGGGACCATATCTGTTCTCTGAGCAGAGTTGATTTAACTCTGGGGATTTTGCTGTGCAGAAAGTTCTTCTAATTTTATATCTTCATCTTACCTGAGCAATATTTTCATAACAACATGGCCGTAAAAAATGAAGAGTTCTAGTTTTACTTTCTGTTTTTGAATGACGAATATAGACTACTGCCACCTACTGGTATAGACAGTTTTTTCCTCTCACGCAGGCGTGCTAGTGCTAGTTAGTACAATACTATTTGGACGTTGACTGTGTAGTCACAAATTTATGGCCCCAATGCAAGTGACGCTAGGTGGCAACACAGTCTGCTTTCATTGCCGACTTTCGTTGCTAGTTTTTCGATGACGCATTTCAACTAAAATGCTGTTAAAATTTTCTGAAATTTTTCTTATAGTTAACTAGCTATGGTTAGTTGTTTAATGTCTGTGCATCCTTACCTTCTAAACGCTTAAATCTTTGAATTGTGATGTCACATAATGCGTACAAATAGAGGGCCTAGAGTAACTACATCAGCTCTTTCAGTACTTTGTTAGTACTTGTTGGTAATTTTGTTGCTAATCTGATCAAGACTACCACTCCTTTGACATTCAGTCCCCAAGATGAAAGCGATTGTCTTGGTCAATTTTATTTTTGCAGAGCATTTACCAATTTTTGTAATATGGCCAGATTTAATTAATTTGCCAACATGGTAACTGTACACTGTGAAAAATGATTGTGATTTTAACGGTAAAATACTGTATAAATGCTATGGTGAAAAACAGTAAATTGGTTTACAGAAAGTTTCTGTACTATATAGGGTGAATAACTGTTATAGATCTAACGGTACATTTAATGTAATTTTACAGTAAAATACCATTAAATTTACAGTGAAAACCCATAAAAATCCCACAATTTCCTGCGTGACACTTCACATTTTATGCATTTTCATTCAAATAACTCTATTTTTTCTTATTTTTCATGTAGTTATGTACATTAGGGTTTAATGTTACATCTAATGTTGTTAAATTAATGTTTATTGCATGTTTAAAATATTCATGATGGTGTTTAGTGTTTGTAAAATAAACAGTTATGAACTGTAATTATCACAATATAAACCTTTAAATTATACGGTTTTGAACTGTAAAATAGACAGTAAACTAAGTGCTGTCCTGTAAAACTTAAAATGTTACTACCGTAAAGTTCTGGCAACCAAATCTGCCGGGATTTTTTTTACCGTAAATCTTACAAGGATTTGTTTACAGTGTTTCTTTCACTGCAAAAAAATGTTGTTTTAAACAAACGTGCAGTGAAGTGATCAGTGCTTTTCTCTGCAGTGTGGTGTGTGTCGGAGGAGATGGCATGTTCAGCGAAATTATGCATGGCCTCGTCTCCCGTATGCAACAGGATGCAGGTGTAGACGAGAACTCCATGGAGGAGACCCTTGTTCCATGTGGACTTCGCATCGGCATCATTCCTGCAGGTTAGTCTACAGCAGTGTTTCCCAATCCTGGTACTGGAGCACATACCCACGTGTCCCTTATTTGACACCCAATTCAGTTCAAGAGCACTCTGTTTACAAGCTGATGAGTTGAATCTGGTCCGTTAGATAAAAGAGGCATCCAAAATGTGCAGTGTTTGTGATGCTTCTGAACTGGGAATCACCTGTCTACAATCACAAATCTCAGAGTCTACTCAGCCAGGACAGTTCTTCTGCAATGAATTTCATTGCTTTTTCATGCACATCACTTCCTTGGCAGTGTTCCTGGAAATATCCGTTGCTCACGGATCCATTACATAATTTTTGTTTTGAGATATTTCCAAGCCATTGTACGTTTTACACCTGTTCATGGGCACAGCTGCATACTAGAGGAGAATGGCAGGAGATTATAGCTCTCTTCCAAAACCTAGTGAGCTGCCTAGAGAGCATGTTTCGGCTTCATAGGTGCACTCCTGATATAAAAGCTGTTCAAAAAAGGGAAAGCAACATTCTTAGATACCATACAAATTCTAGTGAGCCATTCACACAAAGCATGTTGTTGCATTCTGTGTGCACTATTTTTTTTTTTTATGTATGGGTCTATGTAATTATCTTTTTTCTACCATCTTAATTCACATGAATGCATCCTGATTGACACCCTAAGGGCCTGTTTACACCTGGTCATGCCATGCATTTTTACTGATCGTATAGCTATCCGTTTAGTTAAATCTCTTCCATTTACACTTAACCACATAAATGTGTATCCACAAAAGGAATATAAATCCAATCTTCAATTTCTACAGTATATGCAAGTATAATGAAGTTCATATCAACGAAAGCAAGAGTCTCGAACGCATGGCATTTACACGTTGCCTTTTCCAGATCGGATAAAAATGCTTGAAGTGACCAGGTGTAAACAGGCCCTATAAGACAGCACTTCCTTTATCCTTTGTGGGTCATCTCAAAAAAAAAAAAAAAAAAGTTGACTATATACACACTTTCCCAAAAAATCTCACTGACTCCAGATATTAAATGAACAGACTCAACAAGCACAAGCAGAACAAGCAGACTGCTGTCATGCACTACAGAGTCCCCTTTACAAGAGCTCTGGCAACAATTGATAACTTAATGACTGTGGCTTATCGAATCGTGTTTTGTGATATTACTGTTTGCCATATAAAGCTGACAATGTCCAACCCTTAAGAGGCCATGTTGTTATCAGTCACGTTATCAGCGTGTTTAATTCTGTCTATTTATGGCCTTATCTCACATTGTCCAGGCACGCAAGGACAAGTGACAGTTTCCAAGAACATCTCCTGGTCCTTTATCTTGTTACCGGATGACAACTGATCTGAATAACAGGGGAATTTGAGACAAATCTTTGTCTGATCAATGTCTAATACAGTGTTTCCCAACCCTGTGCCTGGAGGCACACTAACAGTACACATTTTCCAAATCTTCCTAATCAAACACACCTGATTCAACAATCAGTTCGTTAGTAGAAACTCCAAGACCAAAAATATATGGTTCAGATAAGGGAGACATTCAGAATGTGTGCTTGTTGGTGTCTCTCCAGGAACAGGGTTGGGAAACACCAGTCTAATAGATGAAAGCAAGCACAGAAACTAAAAAGATTTTAAAAAAGGACTTAACAGCTGTTTTTTTTTTTTGGAACATGTACCATGTTTTTAAAGGATTAGTTCACTTTCAAATGAAAATTAGCCCAAGCTTTACTCACCCTCAAACCATCCTAGGTGTTTATGACTTTCTTCTTTCTGATGAACACAATCAGAGAAATATTAATAAATATCCTGACACATCCGAGCTTTAGAATGGCAGTAAGTGTCTCCATCCACATTCATCCATCATAAACATATTCCACGTGGCTCCAGGGGTAAATAAAAGACATAAAAAACATATTTAACAAGTTATGAAGTAAAATATCTAGCTTCTGCCAGACCACCTTCCATATTCAAATTACAGAAAAACGGAACTGGGGTCATGTTGGTTTCGTAAGTTGAATAGAGAACATGGTAATACCATGTTTTTTTAATAATAATAAAAATTTAATACTTTAATTCCATATTACATTTTCTTGATTTAATTATTTAAATAATTTAGTATCCTTTTAAAACATTTTATTAAATGATTACATTGATCATTTGTTCATTTTATTTATTTAATTGCAGTTACATGGGCATTTAATATTAATATCTTTTTGAATGTCTAACATTAATAACATGGTTTTATCATATTTTATAACATTTAATACATATTCTTTTTAATTGTAATAAAATTATTAATTCAAAATTTAATTAATTAAACTTATTTTAAATACCATGTATTTTAGTAGTACAATGATCATTTTAATGTAAATAGCGTGGAATATGAATATGGCAATTATTCATAACCATGTTATATATTAAGTACCATGGTATCTAGTATGGATTGGGATTTAATGGGATTTAATATGGAGTTAGATCACCTTTTGCAGCTATAACAGCCTCAACTCTTCTGGGAAGGCTTTCCACAAGGAATTTTTGACCATTCTTCTAGAAGCTCATTTGTGAGGTCAGGCAGTGATGAAGGCCTGGCTCGCAGTCTCCGCTCTAAATCATCCCAAAGGTGTTCTATCGGGTTGAGGTCAGGACTCTGTGCAGGCCAGTCAAGTTCCTCCACACCAAAATTTGTCCAAAATGTCTTGGTATGCTGAAGCATTAAGAGTTCTTTTCAACTGGAACTAGGGGGTCAAACCCAACCCCTAAAAAAAAAAAAAACAACCCCCACCTGCTCTAGAGTCCAGTTGCGGTGTGCTTTACACCACTATATACAACGCAATGCATTGCACTTGGTGATGTAAGGCTTGGATGCAGCTGCTCGGCCATGGAAACCCATTCCATGAAGCTTTCTATGCACTGTTCTTGAGCTAATCTGAAGACCACACAAAGTTTGGAGGTCTGTAGCTATTGCCTCAGCATGCACTGACCCAGCTCTGTGGCCTACCACTTCATGGCTGAGTTGATGTTGTTCCCAATTGCTTCCACTTTGTTATGATACCTCTAACAGTTGACCATGGAATATTTAGTAGTGAGGAAATTTCACGAATGGACTTATTGCACAGGTGGCAACCTATCACAATATATATTTATGATTTATGATTTATGCTTGTTAGTCGGCACATTAGCAGATGGCAGTCGGTATGTTCTTAAACCTTTAACCTCATACTTTTATATAACCAATTTGAGGAAGAGGAATTAGATTAACAGACAGCATATAAGAGATAGAAAAAAGAGGGCTGAACTCATCTGAAATCTCATCTCTCTATATAACAGTGCCCTGCAATGCTTCAGCTACAATCATTTCAAGATCGAAAAACTTTCTTATTCTCACAAGGGCTGAATGAAGCAAAACCTCCATTGGCTTCTGATGTTTGGTTAGCAATCACAATTGAAGGTTAGATTGCTACTGCCCCTGTATGCCACAGAAATTGAAAATGAAAGTGTGATTTTCATAAGTTAACCTTCAGAGTGAGTTATGAGAGATAGATTTAGGCCATTTCTGAACCCCTGACCCATGAAATGTGTTTTTGAAACAGGTTCGACTGACTGTATATGCTACGCCACAGTTGGCTCAAATGACCCTGTCACCTCAGCACTGCACATTGTTGTGGGTAAGTGGCCATCTCCATATCTGTCTATGATACATATATCTAGCTATGTTTGTACGTATGTTTATGTGAATTTCTCTAGAGGATTTGACAGCTAGGGCTGAGCAGTATGAGAGCATATATTGTGCAAAGGTAGAAATGTCAACTGGTAGAAATTCTGCTGTTTTTAAGAAAAACATTTAATTCATTTGTAGTGATTGTTTGCAATGTTTGTTTGTTTGTTTGGTTGGTTCGTGTCCACCAAGTTCCAAATGAAAAGAGATAATCTTTTCATTGTCATTAATTTTTTAAAAGCATGTCTTTCCTTGGCTTGTGACTGATTTCAAACACTGATTCAGAGATTTATAATAGCAAATACTATATAATAATATAAATACTTTATAAAAAATACTATAAATGATTCATAAAAAAGTCATAAAATAATTTTATAATGGATAAAAAGTATTACTGACTTATTGTCTTTATACAAAATTTGAACTATTACCTATTTTTTAATACATTAATCATTTTATTCAGCAAGGACACATTAAATTAATAAAAAGTAATAGTAAAGATATTTATAATGTTACAAAAGATTTCCATTGCAAATAAATGTTTGTCTTTTGAAATTTTTATTCAGTCAAAAAAAGTATCAGTTTCCACACACACAAAAAAAAGCAACTGTTTTCAACATTGATAATCATAATAAATCAGCATATTAGATTGATTTAAGAAGGATCATGTGACACTGAAGACTGGAGTAATGTTATAATATGTCATTTATTCTTGTGGTGGCAAAGCTGAATTTTCAGCATCATTACTCCAGTCTTCAGTGCCACATGATCATTATATTAATTGTATTAATATTTCACAATATTACTGTTTTTACTTTATTTTGGATTAAATAAATCAGGTGGTGCATTGCTTAATTAAAGCATTACATCAGATTGAAAATAATGTCAATGTCATTTTTTTTGGGGAGAGTCAGTGATCTATTTTTGCAGCAATATGCAATATTCTCAGATGTGACATCATAGCACTGAATACTGACGTTATCAGTTTGTGTTTCCTGAAATCCATCCTGACTTTTACCACAGGTGATTCTCAGCCAATGGACGTCTGCTCGGTGCACAATGAAAACAGCTTCCTGCGCTATTCTGTGTCACTATTGGGTTACGGGTTCTACGGAGACGTGCTGACATACAGCGAGAGGAAGCGCTGGATGGGCCCGGCCCGTTACGATATCTCAGGTACACAGGAAATGTCTCAAGACTGAAATAGGCAATTCTTGTCTGTCTGCAATTCTGCAATTTGCAATGGACATTATTTTTCTTTTCTTTTTTTCCAGGTGTTAAAACTTTTCTGTCACATCGCTACTATGAGGGAACTGTGTCCTTCTTACCTGCTGAAGGGAACATAGGAACTCCAAGAGACAAAATGCAGTGTCGATCTGGGTAAATACTGTTCTGTGCTTTTTGTTTAGTCATAATACAATCCCAATAATATGAATCAGTGAGCAAACAATAACACAACATGACAGAACCTGTAAAATTAGTCAATTGAGGCATCGTCTGATGTTTCAGTTATATTGTAAACTATGGATAGGTGACATTTATAAACTACAGTTTTTGTAATTTAAAGGGTTATCTTTTCTATCTTATTGTGATGCATATCTTTAGTAACATTAAATATTTTTAAAGGTGCCCTAGAACCCTATTTCACAAGGTGTAATATAAGTCTAAGGTGTCCCCAGAATGTGTCTGTGAAGTTTCAGCTCAAAATACCGCATATCTATTATATATTATATCTATTATACAATTGTTTAACTGCCTATTTTGGGGCGTAATTAAAAATACGCCGATTCATTGTGTGTCCCCTTTAAATGCTCGTGATTCCCGCCCCCAAGCTCGCAACTCTATAATACATTGCATAAACAAAGTTCACACAGCTAATATAACCCTCAAAATGGATCTTTACGAAGTGTTCGTCATGCAGCATATTTATTTGGATGTTTACATTTGATTCTGAATGAGTTTGACTGTATGTTGCGGCTAACAGGGCTAAAGCTAACGTTACACTGTCGGAGAGATTTATAAAGAATGAAGATGCATTTATGAATTATACAGATTGCAAGCGTCTCCGTGAATACAGTAAGAAACAATGGTAACTTGAACCACATTTAACAGTACATTAGCAACATGCTAACGAAACATTTAGAAAGACAATTTACAAATATCACTAAATATACCATGATATCATGGATCATGAACAGCTATTATTGATCCATCTGCCATTTTCGCTATTGTTCTTGCTTGATTCACAAAACTTGCAGAATGTCTGATGATTCGGCTGTGCAGCTCCAGATGTTAATACTGCCTTGAACATGGGCTGGCATGTACAAAAGTTGGGAGCGTACATATTAATGATCCTGACTGTTGTGTCACAGTCGGTGTTATGTTGAGATTCACCTGTTTTTCAGTGGTCTTTTGCACAAATCAAATTTACATAAGAAGGAGTAAACAATGGTGTTTGAGACTCACTGTATGTCATTTCCATGTACAGAACTGTAATTATTTAACTATGCCGAGGTAAATTCAATTTTAAATTCTAGGGCACCTTTAAAACATGCATTGATTGGTTTAAAATAGATGTTTACTTATGTATGTGTTAAACATTTTGGATATAATTGGCTAAAATAATAATATTTGTGTGTGGTGTGCATATAATATACATATAAGCATATAAGCCTTTTTTGTAGTGAGTTTGTAGCTATATAACCCTCTATTGTTAACATCTGTTTCTGTTTGACTTGCAGGTGTAGTATCTGTCGGCAGTCCTCGTCTGACAAACTGGTCAGCAAAGATGAAGACAGCGTTTCTGATGCTGGTGAGGAGCGTTTGGGAATACTCTATTCCAATGTTTAACTGAGCCCTGGCATTGACAGGAAGTCTCATATCTGCTCTGTGGTAAATGCGCCCACCCATAGTACAGGCCAACAAAGTGCATTTTCAGCCGTGATTTGTAATGCCCCCATCTGTCGGCTCGACTGGCACGCTGTTTGTGAACATTAGGCCAAATGGTTCAAGCTGCCGCCCGGCTGATCATTTAGAGAGTGCACACATACACACACAGCATATTATCTCTGCCTCACAGCACCCTCCAAACAACTGGCACCTCCGTTACCCAGCATTCTGTGTGTTTACCCTGAGCACTGATAAGTGCTGTTTACAGAGACACACTCTCTGCCCTCACAGTCCCAAATTGGCATTTGTGCATGATGATTTCCTGAATGCTTTTAGAATGTGTGGCATAAATAGATTCTTGTGGGAAAAATGAGGGGAAGAATGATGTAAACAGGAAAGAAATTTGAGGGCCCTTCATCATTGAGTCAGCGCCACAGCTATACAGGCCTTGAGATTTACAATCACCTTACTTATGTAATTTTTCCAATTTATAAGTAAATTTTTACATTTTCTCAGGAAAAACTATCGCTAATGTGTTCTGAGTTTTTAGGGTGTTCTGGGTTGGTGCTTAGACATTCCTAGCCTATCCACAGTCTTGGAAAACTTGAAAATATTGAGGAATTTTATTTATTTATAGGTCTGGGAAATATTTTATATCCAATACTTTTATCCAATTCATAGAAATTCAAAGAATATACGTACTTACTACAAACCCGATTCCAAAAAAGTTGGGACACTTTACAAATTGTGAATAAAAACAGAATGCAATGATGTGGAAGATTCAAATTTCAATATTTTATTCAGAATACAACATAGATGACATATCAAATGTTTAAACTGAGAAAATGTATCATTTTAAGGGAAAAATAAGTTGATTTTAAATTTCATGGCATCAACAGATCTCAAAAAAGTAGGGACAAGGCCATGTTTAGCACTGTGTGGCATCCCCTCTTCTTTTTATAACAGTCTGCAAACGTCTGGGGACTGAGGAGACAAGTTGATCAAGTTTAGGAATAGGAATGTTGTCCCATTCTTGTCTAATACAGGCTTCTAGTTGCTCAACTGTCTTAGGTCTTCTTTGTCGCATCTTCCTCTTTATGATGCGCCAAATGTTTTCTATGGGTGAAAGATCTGGACTGCAGGCTGGCCATTTCAGTACCCGGATCCTTCTTCTACGCAGCCATGATGTTGTAATTGATGCTGTATGTGGTCTGGCATTGGAAAATGCAAGGTCTTCCCTGAAAGAGACGAGGTCTGGATGGGAACATATGTTGTTCTAGAACTTGGATATACTTTTCAGCATTGATGGTGCCTTTCCAGATGTGTAAGCTGCCATGCCACACGCACTCATGCAACTCCATACCATCAGAGATGGAGGCTTCTCTAGTGCTGATAACAACTTGGGTTGTCCTTGTCCTCTTTAGTCCGGATGACATGGCGTCCCAGTTTTCCAAAAAGAACTTCAAATTTTGATTTGTCTGACCACAGAACAGTTTTCCACTTTGCCACAGTCCATTTTAAATGAGCCTTGCGCTTCTGGATCATGTTTAGATATGCTTCTTTTTTGACCTATAGAGTTTTAGCCGGCAACGGCGAATGGCACGGTGGATTGTGTTCATGACAATGTTTTCTGGAAGTATTCCTGAGCCCATGTTGTGATTTCCACTACAGTAGCATTCCTGTATGTGATGCAGTGCCGTCTAAGGGCCCGAAGATCACAGGCATCCAGTATGGTTTTCCGGCCTTGACCCTTACGCACAGAGATTGTTCCAGATTCTCTGAATCTTTTGATGATATTATGCACTATAGATGATGATACTCTTTAAACTCTTTGCAATTTTTCTCTGAGAAACTCCTTTCTGATATTCTCTGATATTTTTCGCCACAGCATTGGGAGAATTGGTGATCCTCTGCCCATCTTGACTTCTGAGAGACACAGCCACTCTGAGAGCTCTTTTTATACCCAATCATGTTGCCAATTGACCGTTTTTTTTTTTTTTTTTTAGGGATAATGTCATCACCCACACCATTAGGTGGTAAAATAGACTAATTCTGTCTCGTGATACCACATTTATTTGCACTGAATCCCTTTTTCTCGTCAAAAAGTCAAATTTTTCCGAACCAATTTTTGCGGTATTTGAAGTATTGACCTAGAATTAAGGCGCTAAAAGAAGAAACGGAAAAGATTGTGTCGACATTTGAGAAATTTTATTGACAAATGGGATTTTCATCTCAGCTCAATCGCTAAACATTTTGATGCGCTAAACTTTTTAAAGCGCTAAACTTTTTTTTTTTTTTTTTTTTGCAAAAAAATCTTTGGATGGAAACCTGGCCAGTGTTGGGAAAATTTACTTTTAAAAGTAACGTGTTACAATAATGCCTTAATCCTTAAAAGTAACTCATTGCACTACTTGCACTACATGTTACATTACTTTGCGTTACTTTTTCTCACCTGAGCTGGGCTTGCTTGTTTGTTTTTGTTTTTAATAACACAAATATTTTTGAAAAACATATAGGCCCTTTCACACACCAAAAGTGAAGGAAATGCAAATTCATGCCTGTACAGTAGAGGGCGCAGCTCAAAACAAACCTTTCAGCTGCATTGCCATTCTGGATTGCAGAAGAATAGGATGAAGGAGAACAAAGTTCAACACTTTTACTTCAGCAATAAAAACAAACAAAAAATTAAACACAAATGTGATCTATAGGCATATAACTTATTATGGTTGCACAGGATCACCAAAGGTCAGCAGCAAAGACATTGGTTAATAAAGTGAGATTAAATACATAAAGTATATTTGTATTTAACATATTTAATTATTGCAGTTTTGTGTAACATTCTGAGTTTGCATTTCACTGTTTTTATTCATATTGAGGAATACTAAATCTGTTTTTGTGCAAGTGAGATGAGTAAATGCAGGCTTTTTTTAGTGTAGAACTACAATAAGCATCATGTTCACACAGCACACTTAACACCTCTGCTCTTACTCCCGGTTTCTCTGGGGTTAGGAGAGGTGTCAGTCAAAAAAAAAGGGAAATCAAAGTAACTGAAGTTGTTACTCATTTGAAAAAGTATTCCGATATGTTGTAAATTTGTTGTAAAAGTAATGTTACTTTACTAGTAATCTGATTACGTAACTCGCATTACTTGCAATGTGTTACCCCCAAAACTGCTTTCTATACTAGTAGTCACATGATGTTGTATTTCAGAGTGTCGGGACACGTGGACGGTCATCAGGGGGAAGTTCTTGGCCATCAATGCCGCCAACATGAGTTGTGCATGTCCTCGCAGTCCTAAAGGTCTGTCGCCATCAGCGCACCTCGCAGATGGAACTACTGACCTCATCCTTGTCAGGAAGTGCTCCCGAATTGACTTCCTGCGCCACCTGCTGCGGCACACCAATAAGGATGATCAGGTACCCATTTTATCTACCACAGAAAATATCAGTGGAATTATTTTTTTAATGAAAGAGAGAAAGCAAATCCATTCCTGTTTCATCAAAGCCTGGGAAAAAAACACCGCTCTCTTAACTAACAAACTTCAAAAAAGTAACCCCGCTGTCCACCAAATGCTTACTATATGTTATTTTAGTATAAATTCATATGTATTTTTTAATTAACTGTAAGATCTTTTTTTTTTCTTTGAAAAACAGCAGGGAATCTTTTTCTTTGAATTACGTAATCACAGCAGTGTTCCCATGGTCATGGAGAACCTTGAAAGTCATGGCAATTTGTCTGCTTAACTCCTAAAATATTAAATTGACTAGAAATGGCCCTTTTATAAGTACAATCTCTATAAAAACAATCAGTAATCAGAAATATTTGGAAATGTCATGGAAATGAGTCCACATTTCAAATGGATGGATGGATGGATGGATGGATGGATGGATGGATGGATGGATGGATGGATGGATGGATGGATGGACTTGTTTTACATGAGGTCAATTTTACATTGGATAATGGAAAATCAGTGCATTGATGTTACAGAACTTAAATATTGATTACAATGATTTTAAGAATTCACAAAAATTAGTTTTTTTCATCGAAGGAACAATTCTTGACATTTTCATTTGTAAATACACCATAAGGCAGTCTCTTTCGCTTAAGGATGCTTTTGTTTGATTAAAAATAAAGTTAAAACAGTAACATTTTGTGGAAACCGTGATGATTTTTTTCAGGATTCTTTGATTGGAAAGTTTAAAAGACCAGCATTTATTTGAAAGATAAACATTTCTTTGCTGAACAAAAGTAGTATTTTCTCTCTCAAAAAAAAACAACTTTTGAACAGTAGTGTTTAAAGATATTTGACATGAAATTCAGTAAGCATTACTCTTGTTCTTATCTCTTTCTTTGTACAGTTTGATCACTCTTTTGTGGAGGTGTATCGGGTCAAGCAGTTCCGATTCACCCCCAGATATCAGGAATGTGATTCCGAAGTGGACCTGAGAGAGAGTGGAGCAGGAGGCAAGCGATTCCTTAGTCAGATCTGCAGGGAGCACAGAGCCTGTGGCTGTATGCCTTCCCAGAGCAACTGGAACTGTGATGGAGAGATCCTTCCACAGACTGCAATTCAAGTCCGGTAGGACACGCCCCTGTCCAGATACACCAATTCTTACTTTTACATTTAGGCAGATACTTTTATCTGAAGCGATTTACATTGCATTCAGGGTATTCCTGCTTATGAATGCATGCATTTGTGAATTGAACCCATCTTGCATAGCTAGCGCAATGCTCTGCTATTTGAACTGCAGAAATGCTCTATCTAGACACTTCCCTTGAGTGATAACACACCCACTCTACCAAGAAACACCCTTTGAACTCCCATTTGGATATAATCAAAATGTTTGGATATGTACATAAGATACTCTAATGCTACATCTACACTAATCCAGATCCATTTGGAAATGCATCTAATGCATCGTTTTGAGCTTTTACAACACAGAGGTAGCATTTTTTTTAAGACACTCTCCAATTTTTTGCGCAGCAGTTGATGCGCATACAGAGCAAAATCCCCAGAGTTAAATCAACTCTGCTCAGAGTACATATGGTCCCTCTCTAAATAGTGTTAAAATAACACGGAAGCAGAGTTAAAGCGGAACTCGGTAAGATTTGCAAAGCTCTCCCCACAGGTTCCTTCAGTGAATTACTCCAAGCACAGCTCTGGACTACAACGACTACAACGCTCACCAGCGCAGTAGTTTTTGCAAATACAGTACAAAAAATCTTGATGGAGGTGGGTAATTTTCGAAATTGTCTTATAAAGTCATAATATATACATTGTTTTTGAATTACCATAAAGCATTTTGTCACTCTCGCGTGAACGTGAACATGAGGCGAGATTGTGTCGGGTCGGCGCAGCTCAACTTGCAAGTGCTGTTTTCTGGCGTAGACGTGCCAGAGGGGGTTAGTGCATGGCTCAAACACACCACTACAAATCAATTAATCATCGTAAGGACTTAAACTATTTATGAAGGTAAAAAAGTTACTTAATTATCTCATTAAATTTAAAGCAGAACTAAGCATGATTGCACATTAGTGATGAACACCTGCTGTTAACAAGCAGAATCACTTTAGAAATAATAAAAAACTACTACAAGTGACTTAAGTCACAGCCTTATTAATTGCTTAATTATCTCATTAACTTTAACTCTGCTTCAGTGTTACTTTAACACTATTTAGAGAAGGACCTATGTACTCCTTTCAAGCTGTGGGGATTTTTAACCCTGGGGATTTTGCTGTGTAGGCACCTCACCTGAGAATATTTGTTTTCCATTTGAATTGGTTCATTTAAAAGTAGACATTTCGTTTTCTATAGATTTATTTCTATAGATATAGATTTTAGATATATTTTCTTTTTTTTTTTTTTCTTTTTTTTGGCGCTCTCAAGTTCACAGAGAATAGGCAGAAAACACACCCTGTTCGCTTTCATTATTTTACAAAAGCACAGCGTTTTGTTGTTATTGTGAGTGCACACAAATAAAAATAAAATCTTCACAGATTCAAAAGATGTATTACTCTTATCTGTATGACCAAAAAAAGCAAAAATATTTTCCTATTATAGAATAGGCGCATGGTAAATCAAGACCTGTCAATATGAGCGTTCAAACCAATCCAATACAAGAGCGCTCCAGCTGTCAAACTGTGTCCGATTTTTCTGTACACATCGTCGCTAACTGCTATACCCACCCACCACACCTGAGATCAAGTTTCCATTGGTTGAACTTTCAAATGACATTGGAAAACACTGCGTCATGATCACAACGCAATCATATCCTGGAATTCCTTTAGCCTTAGCTGAGCAGGATGTCATGTCACTCTGTGATCTACGCATTGTCTTATGTTTTTTTGGGGGCTCAAAACCACCTGCTCTAAATAAAGATATGTGATCTACTATGGTTCACTAATGTTTTGTTAAGTTACAAACCAAAACGTGTCCCAACAGCATCCTATGAATATTGCTATGTTCGTCAGTGGTGCTATTTCGTACAAATACTTGGAGTAGTTTGATCTCTAACTAAAACAAATATGCTTGTTGTATTCTGCTAGTTGAGACCAGTGCCCGGTTAAAAATAAATAAATAAATCGCTGTTTGAATTTAAATAGGCCTTTAGTGGAAATTTCCATCAAGAGGTGCATCAATTTTTGGTCAAGATCTTGTATTGTCAATGTCGAGCACTCTGTAAAGTCTACTCCAGCACATCCCGAAGACTTTCAATGAATTTAAGGTCAGGACTCAGAGGTGCCAATTCATGTGTGAAAATGATTCTTCATGCTCCCTCCCAACCATTCTTTCTCAAGTTGAGCCTAATGAATCTTGACATTGTCATCCCAGAATATGGCCATGATATGTCTTTCTACATAGTTGTTTAAGAAATAACTTTTTTCTTCACTTTTTTAAAAAGTTACATACTCCATCAATTACAGTTAAGAACTGTTTCCAAACATCTTACATGCTAGAAACGTGTTTAATAAGTATAATGCCTATAGTTAAGTCACTTTTTTTTTTTTTACATATCTGTTATGTACTATAATTGTACTATGTACTATGATTACAGATCACTTTTTCATGTAAGCATTTATTTTTTTCACACTATAAAAATGGAGCACTTCTAATATGCCTGGTCTCTCTGTATCATCTTGTTACTTCAACTTCAACTTAACTTTATTTATATAGCACATTTATACACAACTTTGTTGCCCAAAGTGCTTCACAGTGTAAAATAAAAACACAGTAGACATACAAATTTACAGGTACAGAAATTAAACAAGAACTACTTAAAAAGCCAAACTAAACAGATAAGTCTTCAGCTGGGACCTAAAGACCTCCACTGATGGAGCTTGTCGAATATAAAGAGGGAGATTGTTCCACAGTTTTGGGCCTGCTACTGAGAAAGCACGATCACCTTTTGACTTCTTTTTGGACTGAGGAGTAACTTAACAACAGTTGATTTGACAATCTTAAAGACCTTGCTGAAGTATAGGGCTCTATAAGATTGGAAATATAATTTGGAGATGAATTATGTAACGCTTTAAAAACAACCAATAAAATCTTAAACTCAATCCTAAACTTGACTGGTAGCCAATGAAGAGAACGCAGCACCGGAGTGATGTGCTCTCTTTTTTTGGTGCCCGTCAAAAGTCTAGCTGCAGCATTCTGTACAAGCTGCAGACGTGACAGTTGTCGGTGGCTGATCCCTACATAGAGGGAATTACAGTAATCTAGTCGCAAAGAAATAAAAGCATGAACAACAGTCTCCAAATCATTAAAACTAAGAAAAGGTTTAAGCTTAGCGATAATTTTAAGATGATAAAAACTACTTCTTACAACTGAGTTAATCTGTTTATCAAAGCTAAGCGATGAATCAATAATGACTCCCAAGATTTCTCACATTGTCCTTCACAGTCATCTCCAAAGGAGCAAGAATACTGACTAGTTAAAGAAAGATGACTTTAACATTTTCCAACATTTCAATGTGGACATGAAACTTAAACGCTGGTGTCGGTGGAGAGCATTTTTGAAACGAAAATGAAAAAAATTTCAAATGTATCCAGATTAATATAGGCATAGCCTAAGGAACTAATATGCACCTTTTAGTGGTAATTAAGTTACAAAGTTGTCCCTTTAAGGGTACTGCCCAATTGACAAGCTGTTATACCCCTAAAGGTACAAATTTTTCTGATGGCGTAATGACCAAAAATTAAAAGGTGCATGCGGTGAAAATGAGAGCTCTTGCACTGTGCCATGTTTCAAAAGGAAAGAGTGTGCCATTATATTTTTAATGCACTAATTACTTCAAGCAAGTTCTAATTGTCGTTGTAATTAAGGGGTGCGGACATCACTGAGACTTCCTCATATATCTAAGAGATGTCACCATCTCTTTTAGACGCTGTATAATCAGTTTTCAGAAAATGTTCCTCTGACACAAAATGAACATGCTTCATTAAAGTGTTGGTCGATTAGTGAAAGCTGTAGTTGAAATGTTGAGGTTTCACGAGCAGCAGATTGTCTCAGCACTAGCATACTAAACAGGGTAAATAAATGGACTTTTGTGGTCTGAGCCTGTGGAAAAGATGCTATTAAAATTAAAAACTCCCTCCATTGTGCCTGCAGAGGAGTTGTTCTCCTCCTTGATACAGCATGACGGCTCGCCCGAATGCATCATTTCCTTCACGCCCCATTGTTCTGTGTCAACAATGCGTAGCAGTGAAATGCTCCTAATTTAATGGCCTTCTCACTGTTAAAGGCTCACCTCCTTTAATTAAAATAGAAGTCCATTCATTTATTCCATTTTCAGCTTCAGTAATTGTTTCTCGAATGAGTAAGCAAATAACCTGTTGAGATAATTGATGATGATACCACTGCTGAAAAAGGCAATCGCCTGGCACTGAACTCACCTCCAGAGTATTGAGTGGAATTAGAGGAAATTAAAGAGCCCCTGAACCTCCTAATAGCACATGCATTTAACTACGAAACTTTTTACTCAACATGACAAAGCATTTATTGCTTACCAGAACTTGCTTGCACTACTCTAGGACACAACGTATTAGTGGTGTTTGCTAAAGCAGGCATCAGTTTTACTTGGTTAGGGATTTTAACAAACCATTATACTTTAAATCTTACACTTATATTGAAATATTAAGAAAATGAAACAATATTAGAATAGTTTTTAGCAACCTAGACTTATTGGAAAAACATGCCTACATTTTCACAAAACGTACCTATACGCACAATTCACTGCAGATTCCAGTTGAAGGGAACACTGGCGGCAGTAAAACAAGCTAATTTTATTTCTTTTCACACAAATTATGATTAAAGGGACATATTATTTATTAATAAGGACTTACTTTCGCATGATATGACCTCAAAACACTTCAAGCAAATAAGCTCAAATTATAAGCAGATCAGAATCAACTCGCAAGAGTGTGCACACAAGTTTTATTTAACTAAATTACAAATGCATAACTAAAGTAACAAACTCAAACGTACAATTCACGCATACATAGGAAATGAGAGAGTGAAGTGAATTTGAACCGTATCATAACAGGGGAATGAAGCAATGGAAAGGTCAAAAATAACAAGCTGGAAGAACCATCAGTTTCAATACTATAAAGCACCTTTTTTAACAAAAGGGGTTCACAATCTTAATACTTAATTGCCGTTTAGTGTTCAAATGATACTTGCAAATGCCTTAACTGTTGAGCGTCCCAATCTGCAGGTTCAGGAGAAATCCTTGATGGTTCATTCCGATGGTGCTGAAGTCACAATCAATATCTTCTGTGGTGAATGAAGAAATTCATACAAACATGCGCTGTTAATTTGACTCTTTTGTAGAGGCAGTTGTTCATGGCTTGAAAGGAAATGAGGCCTACCAGCCCGGCTCGGGGGCCGGGTGGGGTCTCACGTGACACAGTCCGTAGTATCAGCAGGAACAAAGAGAAGAACCAGAAGACTAGAAGTAAAACGTTATCTGCTCAGAGCTATTTAACTTCTCCAGACAGTCGACACCTTCAAGTCTTGGCTTGACCAATGAGAAAGGTGCAATTCTCTGGCAGGGGATTCCTTTGTTTGAAAGTGAGTTAATTTGCATGGGGGAAGTTAACTAGTAGGTTTTTGTCCATTTAAACTCTGATAAATAAAACAAACATACAATGCATTCTATGATATTGTGATGTCCACCAAGTCATTAAGCAAGGAGTAATTTGATATTAAACACCACCTAGATGGGCTACAATATCAAGAAGTATCATCACATGCATTTATAACACGTTATAATATACAAAAGAACAATATACAAACCGATATAATGCACAAAATATACTGGGGAGATGCATGCTCATTCGTTTAGACATAGTTGTCAATGAACTAATGGCAAAGAATTCATTTTTATAGACGATGTATGATTCTAGTGGCCTGTCTCCTAAGTGTCTTTGAAGTGTATGTGGAGAGCAAATGGTGCAGAAGGGGTGATAGCGCTCAGTGGAGAACCCAGACATTACAGGCCCTGCATGGGTGAAGGGTTGGAAGAGTCACTGTTTTGTTAAGCAATTGTGTGTTTGATCTATTCAGATGCTACACACTTTTACCATAGTACATGATTTGTACACTAACACATTTTCACATTTGCATCGCATAACCAGTTACTTATGTAATAAACTTACGCTGTAGCTCACCTGGTAGTTGCGATGCAGAGCGCTCGTCCCATGAAACACAATTCACAGTAAAAGAGCTCAAAGTGTTTAGTGTAGGTGGTACGTAACTTGCGCAATACAGTAACAACCAATTTAATAAATCATTGCCAGATTTACATTCATCAGTTTTGGATAAAACTTCACTTAACAGGCTTTTGGCACCACTCACTAGACATTTCTCTTTGAATGTGTGGCAAAATATGTAATATCATTTTGCAGAAATGCTGCCTAAGGCACATATTTCCAATGTACTCGGGCTGGTTTTTAGGATGTTGTTTTTCCAGTGAAGTGGATGCATTTCATTTGACTTTTTCTTCCTTTCTCTGTCTTAGGGTCCACTGCCAGTTGCTCACGTTGTTTGCGAGAGGGATCGAAGAGCAGCCGGTATTTGAGGACCCGTACACTCACTGTGCAATATAGATCTTCATGAATTCACTCCAGCTGGCACATGAAGGATTGAGATTCTTTGAATGGAAGAGTCACCTTCAGCTCAGCACAATGTCACGCTGTTTCCTATGCTGTTATATCTAGATAATCCTCGTGAAGATGCTTTGGAAACACAGATCTGGAGTCAGCAGCATCTTTATACAGGCTGTATTAGAATTCTATAAGATAGGATTAGCTGTTTCAGCTAGGCACTAGTATTGCTATTTTTTCATTTCCACCCTTGAAGTCATTGAAGTTGTTGGTGATATCTCTTGCTGTGTGCGACATCTTCTAGTTGTCAGCATTTGTCTTCCACCATGATCAAGCTGGTCTTGAGAGTAGCGTTAATTGAATTCCAAAGTCAAATCCTTGGAACTGTGAACTGTTTTGGTTATGAAAATATTCCTCTTGGTAGCACCTTTGCTGTTTTGTCTATATAGAAAGCACATGAGGTGATCAGCTGATAAAGATAATGGTATACCAAAAAAAAAAAGGTGGTTTGTGTCAAACTTTTTGTTGGTCATTAAAAAAATGAAAATTCTGGCATCATTTACTAAAAAAAAGTTCCAAACAAATTTTGGCAATTTTAAGTTGTTAATCATTGCCAGCATCGTAAAAAAGTTTTTGGTAATTAAAACAAAGCTGAAATAAAATAAAATAAATAGAAGAAAAGTATGGGAATGTAGGAATGTTGCCTTGGCAACTAACTGGAATTAATAGTTTTAGTGCTTACAGTACTTCAACTCAAACTTAAAACTGAAATAAAACAGCTAAATAGAAATATTTTTTTAAATATATATATATATATACTAATAAAAAAAAAAATACTAAAATTAAGGGATTAGTTCACTTTCAAATAAAATTTTCCTGATAATTTACTTACCCCCATGTCATCCAAGATGTTCATGTCTTTTTTTCAGTCGTTTTGGCCGTTAATTTACACAATGGGTTGAAAACAGGTTTCAAAGTGCAAAGTCTATAGTCGCGTTGTGTTTCTTTACAAAGTGACATCGCCAACTACTGGCCTGGCATGAATAATGCAGCATTTTTAGTCGTTTTCACAGATCCGTGTTACCGGATATTGTTTGATCATCGTCTGTACTTGAAACTTTTCAAAAAACACAAAGAAAAAACGTTTCAGTTTTTAGTATATCGTTGTCGTGTAAACATTCCCTACAAATAAAAGCTAAAACTCCTAAATAATTGTATATAACTAAAAGTATATTATGAAATAACTTTGATCATTTAGGTACAAACTTGTCCTCCTTACATGACAACCAATGGCTTGTATTTTGGGAAGACATTCTGCTTTTTTGTGTTTTACTAAACAACATAGAGGTTTGGAACAACATGGGATGGCAGAATTTTCTGTTTTTGATGAACTATTACATTTTTTAAATTTTAGCATGAAGTAACATCTATGATGTAGACAGTGTAGCCTACATCAAATAAATTTTTTTGCATATGATTAGTAACATCCTGTTATTTCTTTAAAGGCAACTTTTACTGTTATTATACAAATAGTATGTCGAATCAGTATGAATCCGCTTCCCAAAAAACACACCTCTTAGATATCTGACCGATTCTAATTCTAATTCCCCACTCTTACCACAGTCAGTTTTGTTTTCCAGACATTTCATGCATCTAAATGTAGCAATGGTGAGCTAGACTACAAGAGTTGACAGCCATTTAACTGCAGGGTCAGTGTATGTACAGCTGTTCATCAGACAGAATGTAAAGGAAAATACTCTTCTCTGCGCTGTCTTCCTTGGTTGCACCCCCCACATAGAGAATATTTCCTCCCTTTATAATGAATGTTGTGTCTGTGTTTCTTATGTCGACATCATATTTCTTCTGAAAGATCTTATTGTTCTTGCAGTATCAAAGGATGAAGGAGTTTATGATAGACAGAAAAATTGCTTTTCGCTGTAGTGCATGTCAGCTGCTTTAATATGCATTTTTTTTTAAAAGCTGTACTAGTGATTGAGAGCATTGATTTCCCATGATGCATCTGTCGAGGCTACACAAGTTCTGTAGCCATTACAAACAAAACAAAGTTCATGTCCTTCATATATGGTGGAAATAAGCTTCCATACAATCTTCCAGTCTAAGGAAAAAAAAATCATGCTTTGGCAAATCATATGAAAGTTGAAATTATGAGATAAAACCTCATAATTATGATTTTTTTTTATGTCATAATTGACTTTTTATCTCTTAATTTTTCTTGTGTCATAATTATGACCTTATTGCCACTTTTTATGTTATAATTTTGACTTTATCTGGTTATTATGACTTAGTATCTCATGGTATTTTTACTTTTTATGCCATAATTAGGATTTACCAAAGCATTTTGTTTTTCTTAAAAAGATTTTAAAAAGAAAATTGAGAAATTATATATTTCATTTTTTTTTTAATTTTTTTTTTATTTATTATTGTGAAAAATGACCCAGACATTTCTTGACAGTTTTGATGAGATTCACCCATATTTACTAAATGAAGACCATGGGAATGATGTCCCTGTATGTGACCAGGCAATTCTAGAGCCTCTTCTGTTATGAATTATGAACTGTGGCTTGTATAATTTTGTGTGTGAACAGTATTTGTGTCGTGTGTAGTATTAGCCTTGTGTCAAAGCTTGTGTATTTGACACCTACTCCTATTTGACAGCCCACTTCAGACCTAATCAAACCCAGTACATGCTGTGTATGCACATGATGGGCCAACAACTTGCCCTACTGATCCAAAGATATCAATCACAACCCATTTTAATCACTTGAATGTGGCCACATTTTTGATTTGCATCGCCCTGGTGGCTGCTGGTCATTTATGGCCCATGACAGGTGACTGTATAATGTACTGCAATGGTTGTCCAGTACTGTGTGTATGTTTCCAGCTGAAAGCAGGACCTGACCTTATGCAGTCAAGCACTTGTCAAGATTCAGTAATGACTGAGAATGAAGTCATCTTGCAGGACTCGAGATGACATGTAAGACCTGATGTTTAATTTGATGTGTTGAATGAAAAGCAAAGAAAATAAAGTTGGTTAAACAACCTTTAATGTTCTGAGTGGTCAGTTTTGATTATATTCATACCAAAGTGAATCATAAGATGAAACTCACAAACATGGCCAATACGTATTTAATTGCAAAATAAAATGAAGTACAATAATCTTTTTTGAGGACCATTTGCATGGATTGTTTTCATGATGATTCCATTTTCATTACAAGAAAAAAAGCAGAAATAACATATTTAAATTGTAGATTTAAGTTCAACGCAACATGTGCTGTACTAAATTTTATTGGTGCTGGATCATCTCTTGCAGAGATTGCCATGTAAAGGAGAATTGGGGAAAAAAGAAGAGAATATGCATGCCTAGAAGATTGAAATTTGGTATTTGTAAAGTAAGTGATTTTTAGTCACTGGTTTTAATTCAGGACCATGATTTTAGATTATCCAATATGGTACCACAATTGAAATCAAATATTTAGATCAGGGGTGTCCAGTCCTGTATGTTTTGTTCCTGTATGGTTTCATATTCTTTATTCTTGGCAGGTAATCTTTTGTAGTACAAAACACATTTTAGTTGGTACAACCATGTTTATCCATGGGCATGTCACGTCTGCATCCACCTAATTTAACTACCTTTTAACAGGTGACAGATGTATTTGTGCCAAAACACCATAGATTACCATAAAATACCATATTATTTGCATCAAGAATTGTTTTTCCCTGCTGCGCACATCCCTGTCTAAACACACCTGTGCCCCATTTTTTGGGTCAGGAGCCAAGAGATTGCCCTGCCTTCAAAACTCACGCCATCGTTTGAGCATCAGAGATGTTATGTTTGCCTTAACAACTCATAAATAGCCAACAAAAATTTCCAGGAAGATGTGAAGTCTGAATTACGACATCAAGTGTGTTGAAATTACTTTAGAAAATCACCATGGGGGGGGGGGGGTGGGATGATACATTTCAACAAATTTGGCCATTACACCATATTTTCCTCCCCAACTCAAAGAACCCAATCGTAACTCAGAGTGCTGTAGTGAATGCGTATTTTTGTAGGCTGTTCAAGAAGTTAGCATCACTGGCTCCCTTGACAAAAACCCAATTGGATTTTTCCTTTGGCTTTTGTATTATTGCAGTTCATCATGATAATGTTCACAAATGAACAACTTTTACAAATTTTAAAGTCTAAATACTATTGGCAGAAGTAAAAAGCTAAAGGTAGGCTGTAAAGGAACTATACTGTGGTCGCATGACTTCAACGTATGCTTCTAACAACAATTTGAGTCATTAGTGTCTATTTACACTAAGTGCAAATAGCGTCCCTTTTTGGCAAACGCTATTTACACTAGCTCCGCCCACCAATGTCTGGTTGGGCCAGTTAAGTTTTAAAAAAGACAGAATTCAACATCTTCAGTGGCAGTGTAGTAGCTAATAAGGCTCACAGATCTAGCTTTTAATGCAATCAATGTGGGTTCGAATCCGCCTTTTGCAGAGTTCGCATTTATTTTCAATAAAAATTCAAATAATGTTCTAAAAGTGGAAATAAACTGAATAAATGTTTAATAATATTAAAAGTGTTTATTGGGTAGGGTTAGAGGAAGGTGTAGGGAGGGTTTTTATTTTCTCCATAAGGCTAAATTTACTATTTAGCCTACTCTTATTGCAAAGAACTGATACTTTTACATGGTGTACATAGAATCTATCACTATTTTCACGTAGTGTAAATAGCATATCGCTAAGAAAATGCTTCTATTGTCACTTAGTGTAAATTGCTGCTGCCTTTAATAAAACCTTTTCCCTGAAAGTTTGAGTTAGAATGGTTTGCGAGAGGGCGAGTATAAACACAATGAGGCTGTAAAACTGGACAGTGAGTAGACAAGTTTATTTTTGTTTATTTATTTATTTAATTTTTTTTGCTGTGATTGTAATTTCTGTAGTCCCATACCGCCTTTTTCAAGATGAGTATTAAAAAAATCACAAGTGGGGTATTACTAATGTATTTTATGTTGTAGAATAAAATGTGAAAATATCTTGAGCTTGTGTTTACCTCAGACCTTCTGTCAGGCATTTATCCAAAAGCCTATTCAAAAAACAAACAAACAAAAACACATTGACAATGGATCGATGGAACCTGTAGTGCTTTTGACCTACAAAAATATGTCATCCCTGCAGAACTCTATAGAGTGCAACAGTAAGTCAAAAAAAAACCCTATTCATTTTCTCCATAGAGACTTATATAACTTATAAACCTTTAAAGACAGACCTTCTGTGAGCTACAACGTTATTAACCTATGGTGTTATGCATTTGATGAAACTATTCTTTCGCACTATTTCAACTTATTTTTAAAATAATCATATTTAACAAAATAAAAAATAAATAAATTAAATAAAAAAATACTGTCAGGGAGCTGGTTGGGTTGGTTCATGCCTTGTAAGATTAGGCTATTAAAAAATCCCCATGGGAAAAATCCCATGAAAAACGTACTTTCGAAACCAATGACATGGTGGTGACATTCATGTGCATTCATATCATAAATATGATCTTTCCGACAAGACTTGAATGCACAATCACTATGTTTTGAAAGTGTTTACATTATTTGGGCGAATCAACATTCAAACGGCTATGAATATTTGCATATTGAAGTATTTCATCATAAAATTACACACTTCACCTCTACAAAACACCTACATCCTACATTTGTAAAAGTACAAAAGACATCTGATCTCTCAGCTCCAGGGGAGGCAGAAACTGTCAAGAGCTGTTATTATGAATCCACTACATGAAATCTACTCATGTTTCAGTGTTATTCTTAAGAGCTTTTAATAATACAGAGCCTGACAAATGTCATTGGCTAAAAAAAAATGACGAATGGGGCGTCTCTACCTTTAACAGGCTTATTACATAAAAATGACTGCGGGGGAGAAATAACTTGTTCCCTCCAGTGAGATGGAGGGATATTTAGCTCTTCGTTTTGCTCACAGTTTCGATACGGTCCATACATTTATGCTGCTATCTGGACCGGCATGGCAATGAAGCCGGGTAATTTTCTCATCTCTCGTCCACAAAGTAAATTCCATTTCCTTTCCTCCTCTCTGTAGCTTCTCCACGTCTTTATTGATTTATTCTGCGGGTTGCACCCCATCGAGACAGACCGTCTCATTCAGTGACTCTTCCCTGGAGACATTACAAAGACAAACAAACAGCTGTCTGCAGGCTCTCAAACCACTGTTTGGAGACAGCTCATTGTGAGGGTGATAACATCTGCGACTTGACGCACGTTTAAAACGCTCCTCCTTTAAATAACTCAGCTGAGATTGGATGGACTCTGTCTGGCCTTGCTGCAGAAATCACACCTGAGCCCCAGACACCAACTTGTCTGTTTTCAGCCTCACGATTGCGTTTAAGGCTGCATACACATACTATGCACTAAAAGTATGTACTTCACTGGTGATGGGAAAGTACCTGTTGTATGTAGTAAGACACTACATGTCATTACATTGAGCTCTGATTTCTGAAACATTCCAGATTTAGGGTGCGTTCACACTTGTAGTTTGGTTCGTTTGGTTCATTTGGTCTGGACCAAAAAAGAAAAAAAAATGTAGTCCTGGTCCGATTAGCGTTCAGATTGGCAATTTTATCACCGAACCTAAAGGCATAAGGATATATTCACAACCCGATTGGTCGGATTTTATGACGTATTGCCTATTTTGAGACGGAATTTACAGAACATCCAAAACAATGCTGTGTGCTGAGGTAAATGCGCTTGTTGTGTGAGCGTAGCCTGCATGTGATGGTATTTTGGCCAGCTGGGAACTCGTGAAGATCTTATAAAATGTGTAAAAGAAGTGGAAACAGCGGCTGGAATCCATCCGTCACACACAAACAATCTACTGTGAGGAGACGCGCGTCTGATGCCTGTCATGGGCAAACTCGTGACTATGACGAGAGAAAACTGATACGCACTAGGATTCTGTCCTTTTTAAGTGTCTCATCTATTTGTTTTTGGTTCGTTTACATGTATTTGGTCTGTGTTGCGTTCATATATCATTCGAACCGCACCAGAGCTCGTTTGGAAGTGGACTAAGACCCATCTTTTCAGCAGTCTCGGTCCGCTTGTTTGGTGCACACCAGGGTTCACACGTTCAAATGAACCGCACTAACAGAGCAATCGCACCAGGGTTCATTTTAATCGAACCAAACATGACAAGTGTAAATGGACAGTTCACCCAAAAATGAAAATTTGATGTTTATCAGCTTACCCACAGGGCATCCACGATGTAGGTGACTTTGTTTCTTCAGTAGAACACAAATGACGATTTTTAACTCCAACCGCTGCTGTCCGTCAAATAAGGCATGTCAAGGGCAACACCATCTATAAGAGTCAAAAAAACACCACAGACAAATCCAAATTAAACCCTGCGGCTCGTGATGACACATTGATCTCCTAAGACACGAAACGATCGGTTTGTGCGAGAAACTGAACAGTATTTATATCATTTTTTACTTCTAAAACACCATCATGTCCAACTGCCCTTCACATATGTTCTGATGATGGAAGTGATCTCTCATGCTTTGCCGTTGTCAGAGCACGATCAGACCTCACTAACTGGATGCGCAACGCAGTTGGACATAGTGGTGCTTTAGAGGTAAAAAATGATATAAATACTGTACGGTTTCTCACACAAACTGATCATTTTGTGTCTTAGGACATCAATGTGTCGTCATGAGCCGCAGGGTTTAATTTGGATTTGTCTGTGCATGTTTTTTTTACATTTTTGTCTGTGCATGTTTTTTTTGTTTTTTTTTGACATTTTAAAAAGGCAAAAATGCAAGTAATTTACAATGGAAGTAAATGGGGACAATTTTCAGAGCATTTAAAAGTAGAAATGTAAAACAATTTTATTAATTGCATTAATTTTTGCACATTTGCACACACACACACACGTTTCCATGTTTTATAGGGACTTTTAATAGACTAAAGCAATAAGCCCCAAGAAGCCGTGGTTTACAGTGAATTTATAACAGCTAAGGGGCGCTGTTAGAAAACCCCTTAGCTGTAATAAATTCACTGTAAACCACGGCTTCACTGGGCTTATTGCTTTTATAAAATGGTTACCACACAATACAAATATTAAAGCCAAAAAATATGTATCAATAACTTTCATTAAGTAAAATCATTAAAAACCTTCCTTCCGCTGGAAAAAAAATAGTTCCTGACTGTGACCAGCAACAGAAGTTACATTTATTACGCCATTAGATGGAGGCAAAGATTGTCTTTAATGAGCGAGTCATTCAGTCACAAAGACTTTTATATTGAAACTTGTTTTGAACACGAACAAGACGCAAATAACTAATGCTTTGACTAGCTATGTCAGTGTCAGCAGGGCATGGGAAATCCCATTAAATGTTAAAAGGACAAGATCACAGAGGACATTCAAATAGACTTTTTTTATTATGAACATACTGACCTGAAGGAAAATGCTAAATCTGAATGCAGGTAAAACACTCTGTCATCTTTTTCACAATACATTTCTTGCTGGGAACGTCCACTCCTATGAAGCACCTCAAATCACGTAATTGTGCCGGTCTCACTATGATGTCACTACGATGCATTAAAGGTGCTCTAAGTTATGTCACGCGTTTTTACGACAAAACATTTTTTGGCACATACAGCAAACATCTCCTCACTATCTGCTAGCTGCCTGTCCCCTGAACACACTGTAAAAAAAAAACGCAGTCTCTGTAGTCGCCACAAGCTCCGAAAACGGCAATAAAAACAAACTGGTGCAGCCTGGACCACAAAACATAATAAACATGCTCCAGTCAATAACTGACAAGAATGAATTTAAATGCGCATTCATGACTGTTTCAGGAAGCACGGAGGGGAGGGGGAGGGAGGGTCTAGCTAGCCTCTGTTTTGTTTGACAACACTTCGAATGCCAACAGAAAGTTACTCCGCCCAGGATCGCTTAGAGCACCTTTAAGCTTCAATGAAAAAAATCAATAGAGAACAAACATATTTTTACGTTGCTAAGAGTGGTTGCTAAGAGAGACGCAGCGATACTTATGTAATGCTGTCAGTTTTCGGGAATTTTACAATGGCTTTGAACGTGGCTCAACCAATCAGAATCAAGGGCCGGAACTATCCGTTTTATAAAATTATTTTTATGCTGTACAAACTGTATATTCTATCCCCTAACACTAAACCTACCCTTCAGAAAACTGTCTGCATTTTTACATTTTAAAATACATCACTTAGTATGATTGATTTCCTCACGTGGACTAAATATGTTTTTGTCCCCACAATGTAAGTAATACTTAAACCACACACACACCCGATTCCAAAAAAGTTGGGACACTGTATAAATTGTGAATAAAAAAGGAATGCAATAATTTACAAATCTCATAAACTTATATTTTATTCACAATAGAATATAGATAGCATATCAAATGTTGAAAGTGAGACATTTTGAAATCTCATGCCAAATATTGGCTCATTTTGGATTTCATGAGAGCTACACAGGTAGGTAGCAATAGTAGACTGGAAAAGTTAAATGTACAGTACGTATAAGGAACAGCTGGAGGACTAATTTGCAACTTATCAAAAGAGTTTGAAGTTATCATCATCTACAGTGCATAATATCATCCAAAGATTCAGAGAATCTGGAACAATCTCTGTGCGTAAGGGTCAAGGCCGGAAAACCATACTGGATGCCCGTGATCCTCGGGCCCTTAGACGGCACTGCATCACATACAGGAATGCTACTGTAATGGAAACATTCCACTGTGCCATTCGCCGTTGCCGGCTAAAACTCTATAGGTCAAAAAAGAAGCCATGTCTAAACATGATCCAGAAGCGCAGGCGTTTTCTCTGGGCCAAGGCTCTTTTAAAATGGACTGTGGCAAAGTGGAAAACTGTTCTGTGGTCAGACGGATCAAAATTTGAAGTTCTTTTTGGAAAACTGGGATGCCATGTCATCCGGACTAAAGAGGACAAGGACAACCCAAGTTGTTATCAGCACTCAGTTCAGAAGCCTGCATCTCTGATGGTATGGGGTTGCATGAGTGCGTGTGGCATGGGCAGCTTACACATCTGAAAAGGCACCATCAATGCTGAAAGGTATATCCAAGTTCTAGAACAACATTTGCTCCCATCCAGATGTCACCTCTTTCAGGGAAGACCTTGCATTTTCCAACATGACAATGCCAGACCACATACTGCATCAATTACAACATCATGGTTGCATAGGAGGAGGATCCGGGTACTGAAATGGCCAGCCTGCAGTCCAGATTTTCCACCCTTAGAAAACATTTGGCGCATCATAAAGAGGAAGATGCGACAAAGAAGACCTAAGACAGTTGAGCAACTAGAAGCCTGTATTAGACAAGAATGGGACAACATTCCTAATCCTAAACTTGATCAACTTGTCTCCTCAGTCCCCAGACGTTTGCAGACTGTTATAAAAAGAAGAGGGGATGCCACACAGTGGTAAACATGGCCTTGTCCCAACTTTTTTGAGATCTGTTGATGCCATGAAATTTAAAATCTATTTATTTTTCCCTTAAAATGATACATTTTCTCAGTTTAAACATTTGATATGTCATCTATGTTGTATTCTGAATAAAATATTGAAATTTGAAACTTTCACATCATTGCATTCTGTTTTTATTCACAATTTGTACAGTGTCCCAACTTTTTTTGGAATTGGGTTTGTATAATAAACATTTTCTAACCATTAACCATACAGTCTGAACAAACCAATTTCGCAAGAAAGAGAAATGTTCTCCAAGAGTGTGCATTTATGATGCAATGGTATGAAAAGGAAACATTCATAAGAAGCTTATTTAAACAAAACAGAGACCTTTTCAATAAAAGGCTAAAGATGATGTGTTAAAATGTGTAAATGCAGCCTTTATAGTCTTGAAAGATCAATTGAGCACAAACAAACTCAAACTCAATGGAGACAAAGCACCAAAGGAATCCCATATGGAAAACACAATAAAGACCTTGAATATTATTCAGTGACCACACAATTGTCTCTCAGGGCCTGCTCTAACTTTTAAAACATCTTATTTGAGATTAGGATTAGAGCTGAATGCAATAAATATGCAAATTGTATTTTCCAGGTGTTATTGATCACCAGTCCTTTGTGTGTTAAGAGAGGTCATGATGCAGCGGAGAGAAAGAGAAGGGCTGGAGGATGTAATGTACACCTACATCATTAAGCCCTTCACACTTCCTGTCATCATGAGCGATTCATTGAGACAACACTGCAAACGGCCTCAAATTCACAGTTTAATTGAGCACACAGTAATAACAGTAAAACTATCTTCAGTTGGCACATGAAAAGCAATGGAGACCATAGAGCTAATGATCTAAAACCAGGACAATATCATAAGGGACATTTAGGGAGCACTGCTTAATGTCCCATGAGCCTTCATTGTTTTTTTATTATTTCAACAAAATCATGATTTTTCTAGACCACTACTTCATGGTGTAACAAATCAAAGCTCGCTTTTGGTTGCTGCAGAACGTTTTCTATTAGATGTATCCTCATATGCCTGAATGTCAAACATCATATGTAGTATAAAATTGCTGTGTGGTTCTTAGTGTTTTTGCACATTACTATGCAGTTGC
Organism: Chanodichthys erythropterus; assembly: GCF_024489055.1. NCBI lineage: Eukaryota > Metazoa > Chordata > Actinopteri > Cypriniformes > Xenocyprididae > Chanodichthys > Chanodichthys erythropterus. Next base: position 24,641,857 of record NC_090228.1, read on the forward strand.
TAGAGTCTTCTTGGTGGTTACAAAGTTGTTCAGTGTCGTTACAGGCTGTTGCTTTGGTATTTTGAGTGGTTTTTAGCACATTTCTATGCAGTTGCTAGGGTGTCCTGTTGGTTGACATGGTGTTGCTAAGGTGTTTTGAGTGTTTTTTAGCACATTGCTAATGTATGCAGTTGCTAGGGTGTCCTGTTGGTTGCCCAGGTGTTGCTAGGGTATTTTGAGTGGTTTATAGCACATTTCTAATGTATGCAGTTGCTAGGATGTTCTGCTGGTTGTCAGGGTGTTACTAAGGTGTTATGGGTGGTTTATAGCACATTGCTAATGTATGCAGTTGCTAGGATGTTCTGCTGGTTGCCAGGGTGTTGCTAAGGTGTTTTGAGCATTTTTAGCACATTGCTAATGTATGCAGTTGCTAGGATGTTCTGCTGGTTGCCAGGGTGTTGTAACCTAATGTGTTTTGAGTGGTTCTTAGCACATTGTTATGCTGTTGCTATGTTTTGCTGGTTCCCAGGGTGTTGTAACTTAATGTGTTCTAAATGGTTTTTATTACATTGCTGTGTGACAAAACTAAAAATAACCCTACATATGAGCATTGAGCAATAGTTATAGCTTGCCGTGATGCTTATTTTAGCAAAAAAAAAAAAAACATTAATTAACTGCACTATGAGTGCATAAAGAGCAAAAATAAATAATTATTTTAAAAAACAGGCTGTTAAAGCAGAAAAGGTGATTGAATGTCAAACAGCTGCCTTTATGAGTGTGAAATACCATTTCTGTCCAATTCAAGCAGAGAGCGAAAGCTAGACTTTGATTCTCTGAAAGGTATTGAATCTCTATTGGTGCTGACAGGCTGTTGTTAAGGTATTTTGAGTGTTTTTGAGCACATGTCTGTGTAGTTGCTCGGGTGTTCTGGTGGTTGCCAGGCTGCTTCTAAGGTGTTGCTAAGGTATTTTGAGTGGTTTTTAGCACACTACTATGCCATAGCTAGGATGTTCTGCTTGTTGTCAGTGTGTTTCTATGGTGTTCTGGTGTTTCTATGCAGTTTCTAGGGTGTTCTGGCAGTTGCCTTGGTGCTGCTGTGTGGTTGTTAAGGTGTTTTGAGTAGTTTTTAAAACATTGGCTCTGAGTAGTTTTCTAGGAGTTCTGTTAGTTGCCATGGTGTTGCTACAGTTTTTTGAGTTGTTCTTAGCACACTGCTTTGCTGTTGCCAGGATGTTCTGTTGGTTGTCAAGGTGTTACTAAAGGATTTTGAGTGGTTCGTAGCACATTGGTATGCAGTTGCTAGGATATTCTTCTGGTTGTCAAGGTGTTGATAAGGTATTTTGAGCGTTTTTTAACAAATTGCTATGCAGTTACTAGAGGGTTCTTACTGGTTGCCAGAATCTTGCTAAGTTGTTTTGAGTGTTGTTGTTGGTTTTGTTTTGTTTTTTTGTTTTTGTTTTTGCACACTGCTATGCAGCTGCCAGGATGTTCTGCTGGTTGTCATGGTGTTGCTAAGGTATTTTGAGTGGTTCGTAGCACATTTGCAACTGTAATGCAGTTGCCAGAATTTTTGCTGGTTGCCAAGGTGTACCAAAGTTGTGGTTTTTATCACATTGTTGTGTGGTTTAACACACTGCTATAGTGTTTTGTGTGGTTGCTTTTTGAGTGCAGTTTAGTATGTTGCTACAGCATGTGGTTGCTGGTACATTGCTGTTTAGTTGCTAAGGTGTTTTGAATGTAGCGTGTTGCTATGCAGTTGGTTCGTGATTTTGGGCATTGCAGGTGGTTAATAAGGTGTTCTCGTGGTTGCTTACTGGCCCAGGTCACAACCTTAGGTGAAAAGTTACGTGACTAAAATAATCCTACGTATGAGCATTGAGCAATAGTTATAACTTGCTTTATCCAACACCACTAATTGATTGCACTTTAAGTGCATAAACAGTAAAAATAAATAATTATTTTTAAAATAAACAGACTTTTAAAGCAGAAAAGATGAATGAAGTCTTTCCGAGTGTGAAATACCAACAACAATAGCCTATTCCATTCTTGCTTTTTTTTTAATTTGAAAAAGACAAAGTTAGGAAGCTTTGTGCTTTTTCTCTGTCCAATTCAAGCAGAGAGCGAAAATTGGACTTTGTTTTCCCTGAAAGTTATTGCATCCCTAATGGTGCTTAAAGTAATTACACTTTGTAATGTTTCTCTTTTCTTTCCTTCAGCGGGCCCCATCAGTGTGTGTGCCACAGCTCTCTGCTAAATGATGCCATTAACCATATTGCATTTGTTGCCTCTCTGGCTACCCAAATGAGTTTCAGTTCACTGAGAGTTTAATTGACTGAAAACAAGGTTTACTTAAAATTACAGTGGTTAGACCAACTTCCTCGACAATGTAAAGAATGTGTTTTGAGTCACACACTTAGTTTCGAAATAAACACCATCTGTAAGTGTCTGTTTTACGAGTCAGCACATTTCAGCTTCAGCATATTACGTACTGTTTATTGACCTGGCCAAACATGTTACAATGCTAAGCTAATGCTAAGCTATCATAAATCAAGTGCCTGATTCTTTTTTGGAGTGTGCTTATAAACATTAAAAGCATTTAGATTTTTCCCAACACAATCTTAATTCATAACTATTTTAAGTTTTGGTGAATTGGTCGTTAATTCATATGAATTCGCACCATTTGTGTGAATCTCATTTGTGTGTTTTCGTATGATTTGCTTACACTCCAGTGACTTTCACATTGTACTTGTCGAAATCACAACCTTGTAAAATAGCTAAGGATAGTCATTAGTGAAATGTCTGGGACTTTTGGTGACATCAGCCAATAAGGTTTGGATTTTTTTTTTATTATTATTATTATTTTATATATTTTTATATATATATATATATATATATATATATATATATATATAGTTATCAACATATTGGTGTGCATGTAAACAGGTTCAAGGTGAATGGGAAAGTTAATGGATAACTTTCTCTACATACTTTAGACCTTTTCCATTGTCTGACAGTCAGGAGATGTTGTCTTGTGTGATTATTTACAGACAAAAGAAAATAGTCACACAGTTTTCAGATTCAGGTGTCTTTTTAGAGAACGTTGCGTTGCTTATTTTTCATGTTTTCATTAGAGATTATCATTATCATATTTTCATTATTTATCCACTATACTGAAGATAGCTTTTTGAAGGATATTGGTTTACTTCTGCCCTTTTTTACCTAACTGAGACTTAAGTGTTTGTAGGCATTTAAGAGGCTGTTGTGTTGACTGTGATTTATTGCAATATTGATGTGTTTTGATTTTAGAAAATAAACATATCATTGCTCTCTTCACAAATCAACAGTTTCCTGATTTTCACTGGTATGTCTCTTTGGTGTTGAGGACTAGAGAATCTTTGAGCCTTACTCATTTGAGCATTACTCACAATACTTATATGTAAGTACTGTTCAAATCAGATACTCTAAGACTTTTACTTAAGTTGAATTGGTGACTTCTAACATGTAATGGAGTAATTTTGCTGTAAGGTATTTGTACTTTTACTCAAGTATGGTTTTCAGGTACTCTTTACACCTCTGTGATTAACAAAGTACTGTCACAATCACAAGCTGGTGTGCCCAGGACAACCACCAGAGGGCACTCCTCCCCTGATCATTGCCATTCAGTCATGGACTTCATTCCCCACAATCTTTTGCCTGTACACATTATCTTTTCATTCAGCACACCTGTGGATTGTTATCGTGATTAATCCGGCTTATTTAAGTGGTGTCTTTCCATGCATTCTTTAGGGTAGGGATGGACAACTCCGGTCCTGGAGGGCCAGTGTCCTGCAGAGTTTATCTCCATCCCTGATAAAAACTCACTTGCCTATAACTTTCTACTAATCCTAAAGATCTTGATTAGCTGGTTCAGGTGTGTTTGATTAGGGTTGGAGCTAAACTCTGCTGGATACTGGCCCTCCAGGACCGGAGTTGTCCATCCCTGCTTTAGGGCTTTTCACACTTAGTTACCTAAGTTACCTATGACCCTTGGTCATCCTATACCCAGGGTAAACGGAATCCTGGGTTATCTTACTTCACGTTTCACACTGCTCATAATTTACCCGGGGTTAACAATGAATCCTGGGTACTCATAATCTGACGTTGCACATTGAGCTGACATTCACATTGCACATTCCTAAACCCTGGGTTAACGTTCTTATTTCCATATACACGGTGTCAGTGTCATTTATTGAATAAACGCAGCACACAACCTGTTTACATAACCAATCATTCCTATCTGCCCTGATACAACCACAGAGGTCGACCCCAAACTTTCTGCCTCCCTCAACGCGACCAGAGAGGTCATCTCTGAACTCCCTGTTTGCCTCAACATAACCAAAGAGGTCGTTCCCGAACTGTCTGCCTGCCTCATCATGACCAGAGAAGTTGTTCATGAACTTCCAGTAACAATCACAGAGGCCAAACCAGGAAGCTCTCTCATTCCAGTTAAAACCTTGGAGGATGCCTATGTGCTCCCTGCCTGTCCTGTCATGGCCTCTGTGGCCTGTTAACCTCTCTATATTTTGTATTTCAGTCTTGCCTGATTTTACCCTGCCAGTTCAGCCAGATCTGCCCTCGGGGTCCTCTGCTTTGCTGTGGAGATCTTTGGCCCCATCTTATCTACAGTGGTGGTCTTCTGCACCGCTGTGGGGGTCTTGAAGCCTATCTACTCAGCTGTGGTGGTCGTCTACTCTGCGTTAGGGTCTTCAAGCCCGTCTGCACTGGTGTGGTGGTCTTCTGCGCTGCTGTGGTGGTCGTCTGCTCCACCTTGGGTTTCTTCAAGCTCTGCCATGGTGGTCTCCAGCATTGCTGAGGTGGTCTTCAGTCCTTTCTGCTCAACCTGCTCGACCTGCTCCGCCCTGGCTGCCTGCTGAGCCTGCTACAGGCCCTCTTCCACCTCATGGACCTGGCCTTCTATCCCTCCCGCTGTTCCGCCTCCGCTCCGCCTCCCTCCTGGATTTTTCTGACCATTTGAGGAGCATCTGAAAGCTGCTCCTTAAGGGGACTATGATCATGAGCCACCAGAGTGCACTCCTCCCCTGATCATTGTCATGGGCTGTGTCCAAAATGGATTTAATGGATTTAATTCCCCACAGTTCTTTGCCTGTACACAATGTGGTTTCATTCAGCACACCTGTTGATTGTTATCTTGTTTAATCCGGCTTTTTAACGTGGTGTCTTTCCATGCATTGTTTGTGTTGTCTTGCTTGCTTGTTACCACTGTGTGTCTGAGTTCCTGTATTCCTTTCCTGGACTCCGTGTTTTGTTCTTCTGCCTAGTTGTTTGCATTTTACCATGAATTGGATTATCTTGATTGGTTTGTTTGGAACATTGCCTGCTTTTGACTACTCTTTGGATTACCCTTAAATAAAATACTGGATTTGGATCTTCAGCCAAGACTCAGAGCAGTGATTTGTGACAAGTACACCCTTATTTGAACATCATATATCATAAAATTGAATAAAACTGACTGTATTAGGTATTTCTTTTCAGTAAGTACTTACCGTTAAAAAGTATGAGCTATATAGTATGAATGTGTGTAGTATTACTGAAATCAGGACGTAATGCATTCACTTCAATGCTATGCACAACTCCACTCCCATAGCATCATTGGATTTTGACTTTTCCGACTTATAATATCTAAACATTACAGTAATATTTCATTGTAGTGGAAATTCACTGACTTTTTCCTCATAATGATTTCTCAGAATAATTTCAAACTTTACACTTCCAGCCTTTAATGTGCAGCTGACAGGTTTGTTTTCAGTACATCAACCAACATGTCAATTAATGGAAATGTCAACACTGAGCAGATGTTTACATGATCTTAATGATTTAGAACGCTTGTGAATTTGCTCTTGATTATGCACAAATATGATGCATAAAGGACAAAATGAAGATATTTGCATAAAGGGTTATTTCACCCAATTCAAATTAATCAATTTCATCAAAGTCATCAAGTACTCACCCTCATGTCGTTCCCATAAGACTTTCCGCAACATTTGCTTCAACACAAGGCTTATACATTGTGGTTCTTTCACATGAACACTCATCAGAGATCTATGTGGAAGTGAAGATATTTTTTGAGTGAAAACTTTTTTTTTTTTTTTTTGTGCACATAAAGCATCCATATTGCTTCATAACATTGGGATTAAATCACTGAAGTCACGTAGTTTACTTTTATGATGCCTTTATTAACTTTTTGGAGCTTGAGACTTTTGGTGGAATGGAAAGTGGAGAGATAGAAATCTCTCAGAATTTTCTCTTTTTTGTGTGTGTGAACTATATAGAAATCAGCTTTTCACCTTAGTGAATGTTCTGTGGAGTATCTGAAGAGACTTCGACAATGTCCCTGTCCTCTGATTTGCTCAGATACCTGAAGAACAAACTTACTGAAGACAGAGATCCCAATTTGAACTTGAACATTTAAGATCAAACTATCTGAGCTATGCTATCCACTTGAATTTCTTAGCTGTACACTTTTACTTTGTCAACTGTTGTCTCATTGATATCTCAGTCATACTTTTTTCTCCTAAAGGATTAGTTCACTTTCAAATAAAATTTTCCTGATAATTTATTCACCCCCATGTCATCCAAGATGTCCATGTCCTTCTTTCTTCAGTTGGAAAGAAATTAAGGTTTTTGATGAAAACATTCCAGGATTATTGTCCCTATAGTGGACTTCAATGGCATCCAAACGGTTGAAGGTCAAAATTACAGTTTCAGTGCAGCTTCAAAGGGCTTTAAACGATACTAGATGAGGAATAAGGGTCTTATCTAGCAAAACGATTGCTCATTTTTGAAAAAAAAATGTAAATGTATATGCTTTATTTAAACAAATGATCGCCTTCCAAGTGGTTCTGCCAAAACCGCACTTTCGTATTCTTCAAAAAGCTTACACTGTATGTCCTACACCTTCCCTATTCAATTTACGGAATGAACGCAGCGCCAGTTCCATTTTTTCCATAAGTTGAATAGGCGTAGGACAGCGCAAGCTTTTTGAAGAATACAAAAGTGGAAGGCGATCATGCATTGAATTTTTTTTGGGAAAATGACCAATCGTTTCGCTAGATAAGTCCCTTATTCCTTGTCGTTTAAACCCTTTGAAGCTGCACTGAAACTGTAATTTTGACCTTCAACCGTTTGGAGTCCATTGGAGTCCACTATAAGGAGAATAATCCTGGAATATTTTCATCAAAAAATGAAACATCTTGGATGACCATGGGGGTGAGTAAATTATCAGGAAAATTTTATTTGAAAGTGAACTAATCCTTTAAGGCAAAATCAGATCAAAGTTGAAACTGTAGCTGAACTTGACCTCAAACTCATAAACAAAGTCATCTTTTTTCTTAAAGTCCTTTTATTTTTCCACCCCTCACTTCTGCCATATGTAAGCAACTTTTTACCATCCAGTCCCTTCTCAATAGATAAAATCAAGACTTTCCCTATTTTTCTCCTGTTTTACTCATAAATACGTCACAATGCCAAAATTGCCATTTCATACTGACTTTAAGTGCCATGTGCTAAGAAAGAGCAACCTCTGAGCAATCTGGGATTGAGCAGATCACTCAAAGCTATAGTTTTATACTTTGTTTTATAAAACACTACAATTTAGCTTTAAACAATACAGCTTTTCCTCCCCTTTCCAACAAAATCTGTGCTGTTATGTAACACTGTATCCTCCGGTTACATCCTTGTTTTCTCCTCTCTGGTCTGTTTGTTGATTATTGGGGAGTTCTAGCTATTGAATGGGTGAAAGAGCTGTGGGCTGACAAAAAGAAACAAATGTGTTTATCTGATAGGGTTAAACTGACATGCCCCTAGGAGACAGTTTATCTGAGTGCCTGGGTTGGTGGAAAGAGTGATGGATTTCTCACAGGGTTGGCACATAGAACTGAGCTCCATTCCATTTTTTTTGGTGTACAATGAGCCTGCACTGTTTGTCTATTCAAACTTGAAGACAAGAAAGGAAAGAAGGAATCCAGACAAAACATGATGAATATCACAAATCCTGTCAAGAGCATGTCATATTTTACCCTGAAAATTAAGGTAAAAAAAAGAAGAAATTATTTTGTGACTTAAATATATTTTCATTCAATTGAGATTCACTTATATAGTGTATATCCCTGAATCCAGCACTTTTATCCTATAAGCCTTCCAGAGCTTGGTCCTATAGCTCCCCCAAATGGTTTTGTATCTCTCTCAGTCTCCCTCTATTCATCTATCTCTCTCCCTCTTATTCAGTCACTCTTTCACAATCACTGTTATATGTCTGGAGATGTTCCACACAGCAAATCCATTAAAACAAGCAAACAGTCATTCTCGTATCCAAATACGGTTCAGGCCGAGGGTGCGAGTGTCAGTTGAGCTTGTGAAAAGGAACAAAGCTGTTGGCATTTCCCCTCCGGGAAATCTCTGAAAACATCCATTTTTACCATCCAGGCTCAAACCACCACTGAGATATGGATCCAAATGGCCTCTTGTCAGCCACACTGGTTATTCTGGCCTTATAATGGTTGCGGAAGCATGTAATCCATTAAAAAGAGAGAGAGAGAGAGAGAGAGAGAGAGAGAGAGAAAGGACTAGCACAATTGCATTTAGGAGCTTGTGGAATAAATTAATCATGGCTGACTAAACAGTTATACAAAGTACATAGGGCATTTATACATAGCCATCGGTAACTGAAAACGTGATGCTGCATCTACAACAGTGCAGCATAAACTGGAAATCACCTCAATTCACATTTAAGGTCCTGAGCGTGATGCGTAAGGTGACAGATGTTGTTTTGTAACATATGAAATATATATTTTCACAATGTTGCAAAAATGTTGTTTTGACGTTGTTACCAGACTCCTTGCATTGTCAACATTGCATGTAAGGTACTTTACATTGCATGTAGTGTTGACATTGCAAGGAGATCTACAACATAATGTACAACAGGCTGTATTATGGTCATAAACATAGATTTTGTAATTAAACGTATTTTCACAACACAGGACAAAAAAATTATATATATAGGATTTACACAATTTTACACAATTTAAAGGTGCCGTAGAATGTGTTTTCAAAAGATGTAATGTAAGTCTAAGGTGTCCCCTGAATGTGTCTGTGAAGTTTCAGCTCAAAATACCCCATAGATTTTTTTTTTTAATTCATTTTTTTAACTGCCTGGGGCATCATTAAATATGCACCGATTCAGGCTGCGGCCCCTTAAAATTCTCGTGCTCCCCGCCCCCGGAGCTTGCACTTGCCTTAAACAGCATAAACACAGTTCACACAGCTAATATAACCCTCAAAATGGATCTCACAAAGTGTTCATCTTGCAGCATGTCTAATCGCGCAAGTATGGTATTTATTTGGATGTTTACATTTGATTCTGAATGAGTTTGAGGCTATGCTCCGTGGCTAAAGCTAATATTACACACTGTTGGAGAGATTTATAAAGAATGAAGTTGTGTTTATGAATTATACAGACTGCAAGTGTTTAAAAAATGAAAATAACAACAGTCTTGTCTCCGTGAATACAGTAAGAAATGATGGTAACTTTAACCACATTTAACAGTACCTTAGCAACATGCTAACGAAACATTTAGAAAGACAATTTACAAATATCACTAAAATATCATGATATCATGGATCATGTCAGTTATTGTTGCTCCATCTGCCATTTTTCGCTATTGTCCTTGCTTGCTTACCTAGTCTGATGATTCAGCTGTGCACAGATCCAGACGTTAATACTGGCTGCCCTTGTGTAATGCCTTGAACATGAGCTGGCATATGCAAATACTGGGGGCGTACATATTAATGATCCCGACTGTTACGTAACAGTTGAGATTCGCCTGTTCTTCGGAGGTCTTTTAAACAAATGATTCATTAAATTTGTTAAATTATAAGAATAAAGTCATTAAATTATGAGAAAACAGTCGTTAAATTATGAGAATAATCTGATAATTTAACAACTTTTTTTCTCATACTTTAATGAGTTTATTCTCAAAATTTTATCTCGACTTTTTTCTCGAAATGTCACGATTTTTTTTTAGAAATTTAACAACTTTAATCTCGAGATGGTTTTATTTTTTTTATTATTGCTTGGCCCTGATCCTCTTCCGTACAATTGTGAGTTAAAAGTCAGAATTGTAAAAAATTAAAAGTCAAAATTATCTTTTCTTTTTCTTTTTTTAAATTTTGTAGCGGAAACAAACTTCCATACTGATCCTTTTTTTTTTGCACAATCCAGATAACTGCACATCCTGTTTTAGTTCAAATTATTATTATTATTATTATTTTGTTCGGTGTGGTTTCCAGAAGTCTTTCTAAGCTACGTACTGCAAAATAACCTAACTGCTAGCAAAATGCAACATTTGACATGTAAAAATTGGTTTTGTTCTTGCTTTTGTTATATTTATGCTTTGCTATTGAGATAAAGTCCCTGTTGGATGTGGTTTTGGGACATCCCAGAGTCTCTGCATTTGTTATTTAAGACAGTTTGGTGGTATATCACAGCCATCTGGTATATTGAATAGACTGACATTTGCTGCTAAACTGACCTCTTCTCTTTATAGCCCATTTCCCCTTAATTTATTCCATACATCCAAGCCAGAGCAGCGCTCCAGTTGAGCTAAAGAAGAGCTGTAATGACCACATTGATCATGACGGTCTCCGCTGGGATGCGCTCTCTTCAAGGCTGACCGAACGGACCTTGTGCGCTCTCTCACCCAATCAAAAATCCATCTTCGCCATCCCCCCAGCCCCCCAGCCAATCAAAAGCTCATCTACCTTACCTCCTCACGGATGGGATACAATCAAGAATGCGTCTCGCCTCGGCCTTTCAGGTGGACATGCCTTTTCCGCCCTCTCTGCCTTTACTTAACCAGTGGTGAATGCTTTCACAGAGGTAAACCAATGAAGCGCAACCAACATTAGCCACCTGGCAACAGAGAAAAGACCTTGTTCCAAACTCAAATAGAAAATCTCATAGAAAAGTTGGTCCTAATCTCAAGTTGTATGAGAAACAGTCAGGCATACTCTTGAACAGTTCAGATTATATTAGCATTCAACAGCAGTTGAAACACAAGTGAAAGACAGATACATCTTACAGTATTTGAGATAACCGTGATGGCTGAATAACAGAAGTGTTAGCTCTGCTTTCAATCACTGTAATTAAATTGTTTTGTAAGGCAGATTCTATCCATATTTGCATCTCAGGTACATTTAATTGGTTTTATTTGTCAAAACAACCTAGTCTATATGATTAGAGTCATCATAATTGTGCCAAGTAAGACATGCTCCTGGGGTCCAACATATTTTGTTGATCCTGGAACAACATTCCTGTCCGAAAATATAGTCCTAACCCTATTCCTAAACCTAACCCTACTCATAACTTATCCCTAAAATCAGAGGGAAATGATAACACTGACCCTGGTCGTAAGCCTAAACATGACATAAACTGTAAACTTGTCCCTCAAATCTGATTGTTGTTCCAGGATCAACAAAGATTTTGATCCAGGAACATGTTGTACTTAGTGAAATCACATTCACCATATGATTAGATATTTTCACTGAAAAACATAAATTAGTTAGATTTTTTTTTTTATTGGAAAACCCACACTGTAAAAAAATATCCTGTTAAATAGCAGCTATGGTTGTCAAAAATTCACATATTGGTGCCTGTATATTTTACACAAGTAACGTGACATGTAGCCAAGTATGGGGTCCCATACTTGGAATTTGTGATCAAAAGATTAGTCGGAAGCAAGTCTGACATGTTTCTTGTCCATGACACAACAAGAATTTTGGAATCAAAATCACATCAACTATCCGAACAGACAAAAATATTGTGTAGTCTAAACCTGGCATAAGAGACTTCTTCGAAAAACATAAAAAAAATCTTAATTATCCCAAACGTTTGACCAGTAGTGTATGTCATGATAAGACATCTTGAACATTAGATAATCTATTCTGTCAGAGAACATGATATCAACTACTACACTGATACCGAAAGCCACTCCTTTCAATCTAGTGTCCTTCATTTCCAAAGGGAGCTATTGAGCCGAGCAAAACAGTCCTCTGGCCAACTGTCAGCGCTGCCGATAAGACTACAAAAGAGTCAGTCACCGGTGGCATTGTGCAACCCAATCGCAACAAAAGAGGACACGGAGAGTTCTCATTGCCTTTCATCTAAAAAGATCTACTCTGTGAGTGAAAAGATCCCAGATTTACTTTCAAGGCCTTAAACCCCGGTACGGGTGTCAGGGACGTTCGCCTTTTGTGTTCACGCCACATGGGTCATGTCCAAACAAATCGGCCAACAAACCACATGACTGGCGCATCAATCAGAGGCTGAGTGATGTGAGAGGTGTATTTTCTTTTTTCATTTAAGGTAGTGACAGATGCGCTGGTGGTTACATAGATAATGAGAACCATTTGTTCAGCTCCACTGCAGGGGAAGGATTCATCCAGATTTATTTTTAGGAACAGAAATGGTTCAAGCAGGCCCTTAGGTCTCTTTTGACTGTCTTCTATTCTACCTATATGTCTCCTTCTTGCTCTCACTTGCCTCTTGAGTGTTAGTATGTTTCTCTTTCTGTCTATTGTACCTGCGGCATCCTCAGAAAACCGTGTCATTTGTGCGTGAAAGTTTTACCGTTTGATGCGGAAAGAAATCGAAAGAAATCATTTTCCCCCCTCAGGCTGAAAATACCAGGGTTGTAGCTTCTATAGATGTTAGGCTATTTATGTGTCCCCATCAATATCCAGATTAGGGGTCAACAAATTTGTTTTGCTCTTTTCATCAGCTAATTCCTAAACTATTACTCCCGATCCTGAATTTCCATTATTTCATACCTGTTACATTTAAAAGGATAGTTCACCCAAAAATGAAAATTTGATGTTTATCTGCTTACCCCCAGGGCATCCAAGATGTAGGTGACTTTGTTTCTTCACTCGAACACAAATGATGATTTTAAACTCCAACCGTTGCCGTTTGTCAGTCGTATAATGCACGTCAATGGGAATTCCATCTATAATTCAAAAAAACATGCACAGACAAATCCAAATTAAACCCTGTTGGACATAGTGGTGTGTTAGAGGTAAAAAATAATATAAATACTGTTTGGTTTCTTTCACAAACCTATCATTTTGTGTTTTAAGACATCAATTTGTCGTCATGAGCTGCAGGGTTTAATTTGGATTTATCTGTGCATGTTTTTTTCACTCTTATAGATGGAATTCCCATTATACGGCTGACAGACGGCAACGGTTGGAGTTAAAAATCATCATTTGTGTTCTACTGAAGAAACAAAGTCACCTACATCTTGGATGCCCTGGGGGTAAGCAGATAAACATCAAATTTTCATTTTTGAGTGAACTATCCCTTTAAGTTTGAATAAACCAATGTGAACCGATGTGAACGCATGTGAACCGATCATCTTTTCTGCTTTACTACTTGTTACAGCACAAAATAAAGATGAATGAATATGCAAAGTAATGTTGAAAGACTGAAATGTATCATGTCTCATGCAGAGGTGTAAAGTAGTTACTCTACTTAAGTATTGTTTAGCCTACTTGGTAGTTTTACTGAGTATCAAAGATATTAACAACTTTTACTCTTCACTTGACTACATTTTTTAATAAGTATATGTACTCTTTACTCTACTACATTTGTAATGAGCGATGCAATTACTCATTACATTTTGCATGGCACCTAACTTTTTCTATAGCAAAAGAAGCCATCTACAGGGCACTGCAAGTACTAAATCTTGTGTATTTTGACCTGTGTCGACACTGAAACATATCAACAAGGCTACTTTACGTGAATGTGAGTGCAGCAGCAAGTAGTTGTGAATTGCTAGTGTTTTATATATGAGATGAGGACATGACTGCAGCCCCCGATGAGACCAAAACCAGCACGTCCAGTGCAAGAAGACTTTGAATTTTTAATTTTACATAACGTTATTTTATTTATCTGTTATATTGAAGAGAGCTTTTTGAAGGATATTGATTTACTTTGTGCTCTTTTTGAGCACTTCAGCTTAAGACTTGATTATCTATAGACGTTTAAGAGGCTGTTGTGCTGACCTTGATTTATTGCAATTTTGAGGTGTTTTGTTTTTATTTTTATTATAGAAAATAAAAAATGATTTCTCTTCTCACAAATCAACTGTTTCTTGTGTTTCACTGGCATGTCTCTTTGGTGTTGAGGACTAGTGCATCTTTGAGCCTATATGGGTAAAATACTTAAGTACTGTTAAAATCTTTTACTCAAGTTGTTTTGGAATTGGTGACTTGTAACTTGTTATGGAGTTATTTTCACCGTAAGATATTTGTACTTTTAGTCAAGTATGGTTTTCAGGTACTCTTTACACCTCATGTAATCACTCAGTCAGTGTTTAAACTCCGGAATAAACAATGTGTAATGTTACATTTACCTCAGAAAGGCCATTCAGTGGTCATAAACTCGTTTGTCAAAATGAATGAGGAGCATTTTGATAAATATATGCACTATATTGCATATTCATCGTATTTTTACTTAAAGGGTTAGTTCACCCAAAAATGAAATTTCTTTCATTAAAGGATTAATCAACTTTCAAATTAAAATTTTCCTGATAATTTACTCACCCCCATGTCATCCAAGATGTTCATGTCTTTCTTCAGTTGAAAAGAAATTATGGTTTTTTATGAAAATATTCCAGGATTATTCTCCTTATAGTGGACTTCAATGGCCTCCAAATGGTTGAAGGTCAAAATTACAGTTTCAGTGCAGCTTCAAAGAGCACTACACGATCCCGGATGAAGAATAAGGGTCTTATCTAGCAAAAAGATCTGTCTTTTTCTTTTTCTTTCTTTTTTTTTTTTTTTAATTATATACGTTTTAATCACAAACATCTTGAACTAGCTCTCGTCTTCTTCTCTATTAGAATTCCAGCAGTGTAGATGCTGCTAAGTGTATTACTGCCCTCCACAGGTCAAAGTTTGAACTAATTGTTATATACTTGCACAAGCATATTGTATATGAGAATTTAGTTCAAACTTTGACCTGTGGAGGGCAGTAATACACTCATGTAGAGCTCTTTGAAGCTGCACTGATGTGTAATTTTGACCTTCAACCGTTTGGAGGCCACTGAAGTCCACTATAAGGAGAATAATCCTGGAATGTTTTCATCAAAAACCTTAAATTCTTTTCGACTGAAGAAGGAAAGACATTAACATCTTGGATGACATGGGGGTGAGTAAATTATCAGGAAATTTTAATTTGAAAGTGAACTAATCCTTTAAGTACTCACCCTCATGTCGTTCCAAACCGTAAGACCTTCGTTCATCTTCAAAACACAAATCAAGATATTTTTGAGGTTTAATTTGAACCACTGTAGTCACAAATTTTTTTATTTCTCTGGACCATGAATGTGGTAATTTCATTGCTTTCTATGGAGAATCTTGGATTTCATCAAAAATATCTTAATTTGTATTCCAAAGATGAGCAAAAGTCATATGGGTGTGAAATAACATGAGGGTGAGTAATTAATGACAGAAATGTCATTTTTGGGTGTATTCCCTACACATAGGTATTGTGAGATTAAGTTTAATGTATTAAGTTGTGATCTGGACCTATGATCCATTTCTTTCATTGTTGGTCATTAAGGGGAAAGTGAAAATTTAATTTTGCTGAGGAGGAACACTGAAGGATGTAAGGGAAAAACAATGCCCATGGTGTGCGCAAGTGGAATCTAGACAAAGGCTGGCTGGCAACTTTGAAGAAACTATTAACCCTTGTGAAGTCAGTAAAAAAAAAAGTTACACATAAGTCCATAGTGGACAAAAATGTCTGTGTCAAAAAACTGTAATAAAAATTTGAAGCTTGGGAGCACAGACTTAAAGGGTTAGTTCGATAACACTTTACTTGAAGGGGTGTGCATAAGACTGACATGACGCCTTAATAATCTTGACATGACATGTGTCCTGAATATGAAGGAGGTTTTATGAATGTTTATGACAACTGTCATCAAGTGTCATTCGCTCAATTATGTCATTTTTAATGCAAAGATGACATTGTTTGAGATGTCTTTGTTACGACAACTTGACATAAACCAAAACATCATAACCTGTCAGTGTCTTTGTCATGACAATGTGACATTAGCAAAACATCATAACCTGTCATAAACATGACATAGCAGATAAATTATCAAACTTAAAGGGATAGTTCACCCAAAAATGAAAATTTGATGTTTATCTGCTTACCCCCAGTGCATCCAAGATGTAGGTGACTTTTTTTCTTCAGTCGAACGCAAATTATGATTTTTAACTGCAACCGTTGCCCTCTGTCAGTCAAATAATAGCAGTAGATGGGAACTTCAACTATAACAGTAAATAAAACTTGCTTAGACAAATCAAAATTAAAACCTGCGGCTCGTGACGACACATTAATGTCCTAAGACACGAAACGATCGGTTTGTGCGAGAAACCGAACATTATTTATATAATTTTTACCTCTAATACACCACTATGTCCAACTTCGTTCAGCTTCCTGTTAGTGAGGTCAAAAAACGCGTTGTGATGACGGAAGTGATGTCTCGCCCATATACTTCAATGAGCGCGAGACATCACTTACGTTGTCAGAGCGCGATCAGACCTCACTAACCGGAAGCTGAACGAAGTTGGACATAGTGGTGTATTAGAGGTAAAAAATTATATAAATACTGTTCGGTTTATCGCACAAACCGATCGTTTCGTGTCTTAGGACATCATTGTGTCGTCATGAGCCGCAGGGTTTAATTTTGATTTGTCTAAGCAAGTTTTATTTACTGTTATAGTTGAAGTTCCCAATCACTGCTATTATTTGACTGACAGAGGGCAACGGTTGCAGTTAAAAATCATAATTTGCGTTCAACTGAAGAAAAAAAGTCACCTACATCTTGGATGCACTGGGGGTAACCCAGTGTTACCATTATTTTATAACAGTGTCATCTTTTTTACCAAATTTGAACCTGACCTTCTGTTGGAGGAAACTTAAAAAAAAAAAACATGAAATGAAAAATAGCCATGACGCTGTTATAAAATTTTTTGTCAGAGTATTGTCACTTAATGACAAGTTCAATTTGTACCACTTTACTTGAGCTCATGATACATATTCATGACACTATTATAATGGCCTCATGACAGCCAATGTCAAAACCAACCACATGACAGTTTAATGTAATGTTAACCCATAAAGCTAAATAATGTCAAGTTGTCATGACAAAGACACTGACAGGTAATGATGTATTGGTTTATGTCAAGATGTCATAACTCGGACATCTCAAACAATGTCATCTTTGCATTAAAAATGACATAGTTGAGCGAATGACACTTGATGACAGTTGTCATAAACATTCATAAAACCGCCTTCATATTCATGACATGTGTCATGTATTGATTATGAAGGTGTCATGTCAGTCTTATGCACACCCCTTCAAGTAAAGTGTTACCGTTAGTTCACCCAAAAATGAAAATTCTGTCATTAATTACTCACCCTCATGTTGTTCCTCACCAGTAAGACCTTTGTTCATCTTCGGAACTGTCAAAAATTCACTGAAATTCACTGTCACTTGCCCGGTTTCACAGACAAGGCTTAAGTCTAGTCCCAGACTAAAATGCATTATTGAGTTGTTTTACTTTAACTGAAAGCAACTTGTACTGACATATCTTAAAATATATTAGAGCCATTGTTATGTCAGTTATGGGTAACACTTTAGAATAACTCACGCTATGAAGCATTAGTTAAGCATTAGTAAATAGTTAATTCATCATTTATAAAACATTAATAGATATTAGTAAGCCATTTATAAATACAGCTATAAATACTTTGTTCTTGATTTATAAGCATGTATATATAATGAGTTTAATAACTGTATTTTCATACTTTATTAATGATCAATTTATCATTTCTAAATTATGTATTACATTATTCACAAACCAGTAATTTAGGAGTTGTCAGTGGTTCATAAGATCATTTAGGAAGTGTAAGTAAATGATTAATAAAATATTTAAATGTACATTTATGCATCTTATTATTTAGACATATAGTATTAGTTACTCGGTGTGTTAATAAATGCTTTATTAACACATATTCCTAGAGTCAAAACTAACTCAGTACTAACTTTAAATCATTAGAGGACAGCAGTGCAGAAGATCACTGAACCTTTAAATCTCATTTATAAAAGCTTTACAAAGCATAAATAGTCGTCACTTTAGATGAACTCACAAAAATAGTTAACTGACCACTTCTAAATGTTTTATTATTATCTGAATTAATCATGAATTGCAGTAGGAATATGTTAATAAAACATTTACTAACACACTAAGTAACTATTACTATGTGTCTAAATAATAAGATGTATAAATTAATGTTTAAATATTTTATTAATCATTTACTTACACTTACTAAATGAACCACTGACAACTCCTAAATAACTGGATTGTAAATAATGTAATACTTAATTTAGAATTAAAATTGATTATTAATAAAGTATGAAAATACAATTATTAAACACATTATAGATATGCTTATAAATCAAGAATAAAGCAATTATAGCTGTATTTATAAACTACTTACTAATGTCTATTAATGCTTTATAAGTGATGAAATAACTATTAACTAATGCTTAACTAATGCTTCATAGTGTGCAGTTATTATAAAGTGTTACCCAGTTGGGTCCTAATTGATGTCCTAATTGAACTAAGTCCTAATCCTGGCTTAATCTAAACCCTGTCTGTGAAACCGGGCCTAAATTAAGGCTAAATTAAAATCGTATTAATATATAAATTGTTTCAACAGTATTGAAATTTTAAAGGTGCCCTAGATTGTTTTTTTACAAGATGTAATATAAGTCCTAGGTGTCCCCTGAATGTGTCTGTGAAGTTTCAGCTCAAAATACCCCATAGATTCTTTTTAATTAATTTTTTTAACTGCCTATTTTGGGGCATCATTAACTATGCACGGATTTTTTCAGCGTGGCCCCTTTAAGAGATGCGCTTCCTCTGCCACAGGAGCTCTGGAATCTATATTCATCGCATAAACAAAGTTCACACAGCTAATATAACCCTCAAATGGATCTTTACAAGATGTTCGTCATGCTGTATGCATGCTTCGAATTATGTGAGTAAAGTATTTATTTAGACGGTTACGTTTGATTCTGTGTGAGTTTGAGGTTGTGCTCTGTGGCTAAAGCTAACATTACACACTGTTGGAGAGATTTATAAAGAATGAAGTTGTGTTTATGAATTATACAGACTGCAAGTGTTTAAAAATGAAAATAGCAACGGCTCTTGTCTCCGTGAATACAGTAAGAAACGATAGCAACATGCTAATGAAACATTTAGAAAGACAATTTACAAATATCACTAAAAATATCATGATATCATGGATCATGTCAGTTATTATTGCTCCATCTGCCATTTTTCGCTATTGTCCTTGCTTGCTTACCTCGTCTGTGCACAGATCCAGACATTAATACTGCCTTTCCTTCCTCGAACAGGGGCTGGCATTATGCAAATATTGGGGCGGAGCCCCCGACTGTTACGTAACAGTCGGTGTTATGTTGAGATCCGAGTGTTTTCCGGAAGTCTTTTAAACAAATGAGATTTACATAAGAAGGAGAAAACAATGGAGTTTGAAACTCACTGTATGTCATTTCCATGTACTGAACTCTTGTTATTTAACCATGCCAAGATAAATTCAATTTTTCATTCGAGGGCACCTTTAAGAGAAATATGTCTAGTAGAAGTCCAACTCATGAATTGAAAGGGAGCCAAAGTTCTGAACTTTAGCCATCGCTGTTATGCACACTCTTTTAGCACCTTACATAAAACCCCAGAGAACACCATCATAACAGTGAGATTAATTTTTTTCATGAACACCTTATTTCCCCTCTCCTCTCTTTCATTAAGTGCCCTGCACAATCAATAGGCTCTGAATACGATTTCCACCTTTCTTATTTTGAAGTACTTGCACAGCACACAAAAGATTCACCATATCTGTATGGCACATTCTGACTATTGAGGCCCAAACACATGTGCAGAGTTACACATACACACGGTAATGAGTGAGAGGAAGCTGAAAGAGCCCTATTCAGATGTCGGGCGTCTGCGGGGAGCTGATCTCATTCTGCGGGGTGTCACGGGGCAGGGCCGCTAAGATTACTGCATAATAAATGGAGCCGGAGCAAAGGCAGCTGTTAATTACCAACGTGTCCGTTCAATGGGTTTCTCTTGTCCCCCATCATGTCCCTTTTTGTGTCTTTAACCCCTCACCTCCATTTCCTTTCTCCTCCTCCATCTTGTAAAGGTTCGGCTATGAAAAAAAAGAAAAGAAAAAAAAAAGATGCAGAGTCAGGCAGACATGCAAATTAGCAGATTCAATGCATTATATTCTGATACTTATTGTGTGACTCATATTTGCAATGTAATGCGCATTCAACTGACTCTAGTCACTGTTATTGTCTACTTTGGGGTGGGGGGGTAGTTCATGTACAGTATTTCACTAGTTGTTTGGATCATCACAGTTTTTAAAATGTAACCACATTTTTATGATGAAGTTTGAACTTAAATTGGCTCATTTACTCAACTCTTTGCAAACATGTATGAGGTTTTTTGTTTGCTTGTTTTTTACCAACATTCTTCAGAATATCTTCTTTTGTGTTCTTCAGAGGAAAGTCATACAGCTTTGGAATGACATGTGAGTGAGTAAATGATGACAAAATATTTGATTTTTGGGTGAACTATCCCTTTAAGGAAAATAATTGATGATGCCATGGTAAAAAGCTTTATGATCTTCATATTTAAAAAAAAAAAAAAAAAAAAATGTATTTGTGAAAATTCTGTCATTAATTACTCACCCTTATGTCGTTCCACACCTGTAAGACCTTCGTTCATCTTCGGAACACAAATTAAGATATTTTTGATCAAATCCGATGGCTCAGTGAGACCTCCATTGACAGCAAGATAATTAATACATTCAGATGCCCAGAAAGCTACTAAAGATGTATTTAAAACAGTTCATGTGACTACAGTGGTTCAACCTTAATGTTATGAAGCGACAAGAAAACGTTTTGTGTGACAAACAAACAAAATAACGACTTTATTCAACAATATCTAGTGATGGGCGATTTCAAAACACTGCTTCATGAAGCTTAGATTTATGAATCTTTTGTTTCAAATCAGTTGTCTGGAGCGTGTATCAAATTGCCAAAGTCACATGATTTCAGTAAACGAGGCTTCGCTATGTCATAATTGTTTTGAAATTTCAATGGTTCACCACTGGGGACGTGACTTTGGCAGTTTGATTCACGCTCCGAACCACTGATTCAAAATAAAAGATTCATAAAAATTCGAAGCTTCATGAAGCAGTGTTTTGAAATCGCCCATCACTAGATATTGTTGAATAAAGTAGTTTTTTTTTTTTTTTTTGGCATGCAAAAAGTATTCTCATCGTTTCATAACATTAAGGTTAAACCACATGAATGAACTGTTTTAAATATATCTTTAGTAGCTTTCTGGGCATCAGAAAGTGTAAATTAACTTGCTGTCAATGAAGGCCTCACTGAGCCATTAGATTTGATCAAAAATATCTTAATTTGTGTTATGGTCTTATGGGTGTGGAACGACATGAGGGTGAGTAATTAATGACAGAATTTTCATTTTGGGGTAAACTAAAGTTCATTGCACAATGAGTCCGAAATTCGCATGCGAAACTTTGGCACATTAAAAAATAAATTCGACCTTTTCCGCAACGCATTCATTAATACGAATTTTAATACGAAATTAATACGAATTTTTAGGATTGCGAATACGAAAAAACGCATGCGAAAATTTCGGACTCAGTGTGCAAAGGTCTTAACCCTTAACTCAGAGGTAAAGCTTAAAAAAAATCTGATTTTTTTTTTAAACTCTCCATTGTGAGAAAAAAGTCAGAATTGCAACTTTATATCTCATAATTCTGACCTTATTCTTGCGATGGCGAGTTTATATCCCATATTTCTGATTTTTTTTCTCAGAATTATTAGGATTAAACTCGCAATTATAATTCTGAGAAAAAAAGTCAGCTCACAATTTTGACATTTTCTTGCAATTGTGAGTTTTTTTGCAATTGTTCTCCAACCAATACGACCATATAGGTCGTTTGTCACTTCCCTGAACGACCCATAGGAGCGTTTACTAAAGTGGCGCCTCATATAGTAGTCAACATTTGAAGTGGATCAAAAAAGTTCATCAAAGTTGTCCTAAGAACTAAGCTGTTCTGAGAAGAAAGTTTTATGACAACTTTGATGAAAGGTTTTGATCCACTTAAAATGTTGACTACTGTATATAGTTATATAGTGCCTTTAAAAGGGGCTTTCTCAAAGCGTTTTACAAGAAAACATAACAGAGAAAACAATACATTTAAATACAAAAAATACACATCAAAGAAACAGAATAAATAAAATTATTAATCAAGTAAAAGCAATTATAAAATAGACTACAGGACACTTTCATTTTAATTCATGAAATACGATCCATATGAGCGTTTTCTAAAATTGTGCCCCTTTCGAATTAATTTAATGCATTGTTCCCTTATATCTGCATCATATTTTGGGTTTCGCGTTGCTCAATTGGCAGAGCATTGCAATAACAAATATGCAATCATGTGATCATGCGATCATGGGTTTGATCCCAGGGAACGCATGTGTTCATAAAAAGTATATGCACTATAAATCACTAAGGTTAGGTTTAGGGATGGGGTGGGTGTAGTCGTAAATTAAAAAAATGAGTTTTGGTAAATGGAAATAGGAGAAATGGTGTATAAAAAGTCCATACATTGCATTTAAATGAACACGTATTTTCATCGGTAATGACAGTCATACATCATTTCATGACAGACGTAACACATGACGCATGACGGGCGCATGACTTCAAAACGTAAATATAGGTCGTAATAAGGTGCTTGAAAAATGACCTATAGGGTCATTTTTTGAAGGACAGTACAGGATATAAACATGCCATTGCAAGAAAAAAAGGCAGAATTGTGAGATAAAAAGGCCACAATTACCTTTTGTATTTTTTTAATTCAGGAGCTTAAACAAGCTTCCAAATAAATATGACAATGTGTTAATCATTGTATTTCATCATCACAGAGATATATTCACAGTATAACATTCTAATTGTATGATGAAGCAACAAACAAAACCAGTCATGACATCCCAATCAATAGCACTAAATGAAATATAATTTAAGCATCAGGGAAATTAAGCACAGTGAATCTCTATATACTGCTATCAGCTAAATTGTGACATTTTAATGCAATTCCTTAAACTCATCTCCTATGAGGCAATGGGCAACACTGGCATCTGTCTTAATGTTTGCTGCTGCAATTTACCTGCTGTTATGAACTACATCAGCCTCCATCTGCCTGCAGTCACAAGGTGAAAATAGAAAAGCCTCACTGAGCTCACAGGGAGAAGACCAATGTGGTGTGTTATTAACACCTGCCCATGACATACACATGAGACACAACAAAAGAGAGCAAAAAAGAACAAAGTAGTGCATTTAACAAAAGTGTGTGGGAGGAGGGAGGGGTGTGTGTAAAACTCTTGCAGTTCAAAACGCTTACGCTACATCCTACGCCTTCCCTATTTCCATGACACGACCACAACGCAGCCCTGAAGTATCAGCAGAGATCGAGTCAACTGGATCATCCATTGTGAAGGCCTCATCGACATGACAGCCAGTAGCACAGTTCCTCAACACACCGTCCATACCGGCGTGATGAATACGATCCTCAACTGGATGGATCAGCAACAGCAAAAAGACTACCCAGGACCCTACAGCTTCCACATCAGATAGTGTACATTTGCTTTCCTTTGGGGTAAATGAAGTCTATTTTTGTTTCAGTATCATGCAGACCTTTGCGTCGCACATGAAGTGAACTTGTCTGCAGAGTCACAAACCACAAAACATTTCTGCAGTGTTGTAGTACCCCTGACAGCAACATTGTATTGGCCCAGATCTGGCCCACATATGGTCCGTGTGTAATCCACATGTACCAGATGTGGGCTTGATCTGGGCCACACTATGTTGCTATCTGGGACTCAAGACCAAGACCAAACGTTCCCAACTCCATGACAAGACAAAGATCTTTAAAAATACTGTATGGTCCTCAACTTGACTCAAGTAATGCTGCTAAAACCAAACCAAACATCTTAGAAATCATACAGGTGCTGGTCATATAATTAGAATATCATCAAAAAGCTGATTTATTTCATTAATACCATTCAAAAAGTGAAACTTGTATATTATATTCATTCATTACACACAGACTGATATATTTCAAATGTTTATTTCTTTTCATTTTGATGATTATAACTGACAACTAAGGAAAATCCTAAATTCAGTATCTCAGAAAATTAGAATATTGTGAAAAGGTTCAATATTGAAGACACCTGGTGCCACACTCTAATCAGCTAATGAACTCAAAACACCTGCAAAGGCCTTTAAATGGTCTCTCAGTCTAGTTCTGTAGGCTACACAATCATGGGGAAGACAGCTGACTTGACAGTTGATCATTGACACCTTGCACAAAGAGGGCAAGACACAAAAGGTCATTGCAAAAGAGGCTGGCTGTTCACAGAGCTCTGTGTCCAAGCACATTAATAGAGAGGTGAAGGGAAGGAAAAGATGTGGTAGAAAAAAGTGTACAAGCAATAGGGATAACCGCACTCTGGAGAGGATTGTGAAACATAACCCATTCAAAAATGTGGGGGAGATTCACAACGAGTGGACTGCAGCTGGAGTCAGTGCTTCAAGAACCACTACGCACAGACGTATGCAAGACATGGGTTTCAGCTGTCGCATTCTTTGTGTCAAGCCACTCTTGAACAACAGACAGCATCAGAAGCGTCTCGCCTGGGCTGAAGACAAAAAGGACTGGACTGCTGCTGAGTGGTCCAAAGTTATGTTCTCTGATGAAAGTCAATTTTGCATTTCCTTTGGAAATCAGGCTCCCAGAGTCTGGAGGAAGAGAGGAGAGGCACACAATCCACGTTGCTTGAGGTCCAGTATAAAGTTTCCACAGTCAGTGATGGTTTGGGGTGCCATGTCATCTGCTGGTGTTGGTCCACTGTGTTTTCTGAGGTCCAAGGTGAACGCAGCCATATACCAGGAAGTATTAGAGCACTTCATGCTTCCTGCTGCTGACCAACTCTATGGAGATGCAGATTTTATTTTCCAACAGGAGTTGGCACCTGCACACAGTGCAAAAGCTACCAGTACCTGGTTTAAGGACCATGGTATCCCTGTTCTTAATTGGCCAGCAAACTCGTCTGACCTTAACCCCATAGAAAATCTATGGGGTATTGTGAAGAGGAAGATGCGATATGCCAGACCCAACAATGCAGAAGAGCTGAAGGCCACTATCAGAGCAACCTGGGCTCTCATAACACCTGAGCAGTGCCACAGACTGATCGACTCTTGCCATGCCGCATTGCTGCAGTAATTCAGGCAAAAGGAGCCCCAACTAAGTATTGAGTGCTGTACATGCTCATACTTTTCATGTTCATACTTTTCAGTTGGCCAAGATTTCTAAAAATCCTTTCTTTGTATTGGTGTTAAGTAATATTCTAATTTTCTGAGATACTGAATTTGGGATTTTCCTTAGTTGTCAGTTATAATCATCAAAATGAAAAGAAATAAACATTTGAAATATATCAGTCTGTGTGTAATTAATGAATATAATATACACGTTTCACTTTTTGAATGGAATTAGTGAAATAAATAACATTTTTTGATGATATTCTAATTACTGTATATGACCAGCACCTGTACAGCAAACCCTACCAACACCCCCACCTTTAGACAATATAAAAATCTGGTTGAATGGTCCTGATGTCACTGTGTCACTGGCTTACTTAGAGGTTATTTTAACATCCTCTAATTAAGACACACACACACATCAGGAAACTATATCTGAATTCAAAGGAATAAAAGAGCCTTTCAAGAGAATGCAGGTAAAATTATTACCATTCAATTAAATCCAAATTAAGTTTTAAACAAAAGTTTGTAAAAGCTCAGGCATGTTCATCCCACAAATTTTATTTTTATTTTACAGACATCTAACTCCACATTTGTCCCTATAATTAGGTCCAGAGGGGAAACTTGAGCTGAGTGTCACACTCAAACCACTCATTTCAGACAGCAAGCCAAACCAGTTTACCTTTATTGCTTTTGAAAATGTAGATGATATATGCACATTTAAAATGTATGTAAATGAAGACATCTGCTCCTATTCCAGGCATTTATGGCTAAAAACAACTTGTGATCCATTCTTCAATGGATTGTGGGCATGTTTGATATATACTGTACTCATGCAACATATAGAAAGCAGTTGGTTCAACGAAAAAGGAGCCAGTGTAGATTTGCTCAGAGTCCATGACTGCCAAACTGAATCTGGGACCAAGGTAAGTTATCTTATCTTGACACACAACCTGGTCAGACATTGTGGCAGATGTCTCCTTTGGCTTTTTTACAACCTAAGACATGAAGATATTTGGTGTGTGTGTGTGGTCCAAAGAGCTAACCACATATGGAAAAGCATATTACAACCTTGATGCTCATGTTTCACTGACAAAGCTGAGACTACAGCTTCAAAATTCACATGACTATGATTTTTTTTAAATTTTGTGATACTTGATCATTAGCCAACTATGGCCATATTTTCACTTGGTATTAAGATGTGTTTTGGTCGATTGGATCACAACTAGACGAGGGAGACACATACCTGTTTACACCTGGTCTCTTTTGTCCACTTTCAAATAATTCTGTCGACATTTTTTTCCAAGGGGAGGGTCTATGGAAGGGTAAATGTATGGGATTTTTTAGCTCTTTCGATCTAATGGACAATATAAGCTTACGCAATTTACATATGATTGCAACCGGAGATGACGAAAAACATACGGAGAGCAGCAGCTTTTGTGAGACCACACTGAATGCAGTGAGTGCATGTTAGAAATCAGGAATGGAGAGAGAACATTGTGCTTGGTACATTTTTCATCTACAAAACAAACTTGGGTCTTCAGCTGACAAAGTCGGCTTTGTCGCAAGGTCAGTAGGCGGGTTTTTAGTGGCTGTTTGAACACATTCAACCACATGAGCGTTTCCACTATGAAAACAATCTGGTCAAATGCATTTTCGACTACCTCTGGAAGTGGTCGAAAGTGGACTAGCCGTTACCAACATAGTTCAATGATTCACCATTTTCCAAAACTATAGTTCCAAAGAACATTCGAAAACAGCTTCGCACACTTGTGTAGTTGGAACTATATGTTCTTTATCTTTTTGAAAATATACATTTCAATCTATGTATTTTAGCTTGTCAAAATAGCTAGTAGTTGCTGTGCGAGTAAACCTCACTCCTCTGATCTCAAGAGATGCTCTAGCGACTGATGCTTGAGGTTGCAGCCTTTAGCCTCCTCGTTAGAACGTCTGACTCCCACGCCGGAGACCCAGGTTCGAGGGCCGCACAGAGCCGGGCGAGTAGGACCTTGGTCAGGGGTTACACAAGACAATGTTGTCGAAACTAGCGCTGGATAACTGAGGTAATTTTATGTTACACTGTTTGCTAGTCTGGCATAATGATCTCATTGTGAATACTTCTCACCATTTAGTCCGAAGGTATGACCAATTGTTTTCCATATATCCATTTTCTTTAAAATATCCTTGAAAAGGGTGTTTGACTTGTCAAACAGTGGTGGCTTTTTCTGGATTAACTTCTCCGCAATATCGTCTACCATTTTAAATGAGCAAGCCCTTAAATTAGAATGGATTCTGATTGGCTGTCATTGTTTTATCGTTCAACAGCTGGAAAAAAAAATCATTCTGAAAGTGATCCCAACTACATGTGCTATTCATTTATATTTAGAATGATTTTTAGAACTATATCTTTATCGTTATCGTTCTTGGTGTGAATGGGCCTTTATTGTGGTTTCAGGAAACAGTCGTGACTTGCTAGTTCATTTCTCAAACAATGCATCATACTGCGGTGGTTAAGCAGAAAGTTACAACATTGTATGTGAAATGCACCCCTCGGTGGTTGGCAGAACAATGAAATTGGGTTGCTAGGGAAATCTGAGTGGTTGTTAAGGAGTTGTGGGTGGTTTCTAGGCCTTACTGGTCCAAGCCAAAATAGTCATCCTCTATGATATTTTGGTGATATGATATTCTATGATATTTCTTATAAAACTTGGCTTACTCATTTTTCACCATGCAACTGGTTCTGTTCTGCCCACTCTGAGAGGTGCTCAAACCAATGACAACCAGTATTGAAGGTGGGCACACTAACAAGGATGCTACGAGGGTTACTGCACAACCCTTACCTTACCTTCCTATAATTTGGCAGTTGAAAATCCCAGGTTAAAAGTGAGATAAGTTAGCAAAGTAATACTTTCCTACAAGCTGCACAATTTGAGGAACCATTTATGTCTATATAGCACACATGGTGTGGGACATTAGGGGGTTTGTTAGGGGTTTGTTCAAATCCTTAAACTATAAGCAAAAGTAATAGCATTGTTTGTGCAAGCACCACCAATAAGCAATAAATCCTTGTTTTTCATTGTGCAATTGCAGAGTTACAAGAGAAATTTAGAGGATACCAATATTGCTTCAGACTCAGCATTGCTGAAGAACACATAAACTGAAAAAAAAAAAAAACATGAAGATCCTTGGTAAAGAGCCCTTGTGTGTCTATTTTTGGCCCCATCTGGGGAATCCAACAAAGAAAGTCACTGTGACGCCCCTGAAGACAACATCATGATGTTATTAACTAAGAATCCATCTTAATTAGAGTTTTCTTTTACCACAAACAACAGCAGCCATTGTAAATAAAGTTCAGGCTGAGCTGATTGTGACCTGAGCTCAGGGTTCCTGTGGGCTGAATTTGGGCTCTCAGTGGCTCTATGGGAATGAGAACTGACTGGGCCCCAATTGTGATTTATGTCAGCCAGAGTTTGTGGAGCAGCGGGTTGCCAAGAGAAGATGAATACGAGACCCAACTGCAGGAGACAATCTGATTACACCACACAGCGGCCTTTCATCTTCATTTCACCACACCAAGGCCCAGTGCTACGACGATGAGGGGAAGCCCCTGCAGTCGCCCCCTCGCGAAAACAACAAAACAGCAAGGTTGAGGTTATGACGATAGCTCAGGAGAAGGGATGGAAATCTTCTAATCAGCATTCCCAAAGTTGTGGAATGAATACCATTTACAACTTGACTTGTAGCAGGACTTAGGTTGAGCCGGAAAAAAAGCCAGTTGTTGCTCTGGCACACTGGAAATTGGATCAGACATCTATTTTAGAAGGATTTCCCGTACCTGGGGGATCTTGCTGGGGGAAAAAAAATTATTTGCTGGTCTTAGCAGGATTAGCTGGTCCCCCAATGTAGCTAAGTTTGTGTAGATGGTCGGCCCACAAGTCTCCTAACCTGAGCAAATTAAAAGTGTCTTAAAGGGTTAGTTCACCCAAAAATTAAAATAAAGTCATTTATTGCTCACCCTCATGTCGTTCTACACCCATAACACCTTCGTTCATCTTCGGAACACAAATTAAGATATTTTTAATTAAATCTGATGGCTCAGTGAGGCCTGCATTCAAAGCAATGACATTTCCTCTCTCAAGATCCATAAAGGTACTTAAAACATATTTAAAGCAGTTCATGTGAGTTCAGTGGTTCTATCTTAATATTATAGAGCGACAAGAATATTTTTTGTGCGCCAAAAAAATAAAATAATGACTTTTTAACAATATCTAGTGATGGCCGATTTCAAAACACTGCTCTGGAGCGTTATGAATCTTTTGAGTCCAATTAGTGATCCGGCCATCATTAGATATTGTTAAAAAGTCGTTATTTAGATTTTTTGCTGCACAAAAAATATTCTCATTGCTTTATAATATTAAGATAGAACCAATGTACTCGCATGAACTGTTTTAAATGTTTTTAGTACCTTTAGTATCTGGGATAAAGATTTTGGCAGCAGATCCTTTAAGTCCTGTAAGTTGTGAGGTAGGGCCTCCATGGATCGGACTTGTTTGTTCAGCACATCCCACAGATGCTCGATTGGATTGAGATCTGGGGAATTTGGAGGCAACATCTCAAACATTTTTGCTTTGTGGCAGGGTACATTATCCTGCTGAAAGAGGCCACAGCCACCAGAGAATACCGTTTCCATGAAAGGGTGTACATGGTCTGCAACAATGCTTAGTTAGGTGGTACGTATCAAAGTAACATCCACATGGATGGCAGGACCCAAGGTTTTCCAGCAGAACATTGCCCAAAGCATCACACTGCCTCTGCCGGCTTTCTTCCCATAGTGCATCTTGGTGCCATGTGTTCCCCAGGTAAGCGACGCACTCGCACCCGGCCATCCACGTGATGTAAAACAAAATGTAATTCATCTGACCAGGCCACCTTCTTCCATTGCTCCGTGATCCAGTTCTCATGCTCATGTGCCCACTGTTGGCACATTCAGAAGTGGACAGGGGTCAGCATGGGCACCCTGAGAGGTCTGGGGCTATGCAGCCCCATACGCAACAAACTGCGATGCACTGTGTATTGTGACATCTTTCTATCAGAACCAGCATTAACTTCTTGAGCAATTTGAGCTACAGTAGCTCATCTGTTGGATTGGACCACATGGGCCATCCTTCGCTCCCCACATGCATAAATGAGCCTTGGCCGCCCATGACCCTGCCGCCGGTTTCTTTCTTGGACCACTTTTAATAGATACTAACCACTGCAGACTGGGAACACCCCACAAGAGCTGCAGTCATCACAATTTGGCCCTTATCAACTTCACTCCAATCCTTATACTAGCCCATTTTTCCAGCATCTGACACCTCAACTTTGAGGACAAAATGTTCACTAATATATCCCACCCACTAACATGTGCCTTGATGAAGAGATAATCAGTGTTGTTCACTTCACCTGTCAGTGGTCATAATGTTATGCCTGATTGGAGAGTGTGTGTGTGTGTGTGTGTGTGTGCTTGTGTGTGTGTGAATGGTTCTACACCCGATGGCACTTTATATCTTGTTAGAATACTGCTTTCAGTTTGTTTTATTCCAGTAAATATCCTTCTCCATATAGATTGATTATAATGGGAGTGGTGTGATGTTGTCACATCACCTTTCACTGCACTGCTTATTTGCAGTGGGTTTTATACCACTCAGCAGTCATAACCATCACTAATCCTTGTTGCAAGACCTCATATTTACCAATGTACACTGCTAATTAATAAAGAAGACATATGTAACCTGGGTAAAGTCTTGGTTGTCCAGACTGTCTATTGATAATGTCATAGTGTCTATCATTTGGAATACAATGGACCAACAGACACTCTCTCGGCAACCCAGGGTGAATTTTATATTCCTCATCTTCTCGAGACGACTCATAGGACACCATTTTTCGAGGCATGCACATGGCCCTGCAGGTGCATTAACAGGTTATTGACTCAACCTTGAGAACAGCACTGAAAGATGTGATTGCTTCGACTCCCTTCCCACAGATCAAAGCTTTACTGTTTGAAGCTGAGTAGACCACAGAGACCATGAGCTAGAAAGCAGACCTCCATATTAGACATAAATCACTTAGGTGAATGGTCTTACTGGCAGTGACACAATCTAACAGGCTAGAGTTAAAAAGATTGTTAAAATGCTGATGGCTAATTTAGAAGATCCGTGAACAATTTTCTGCTTAACCATATAGAAGACAAGGAGCACCACTGGTCACTGAGAAAAGACCCTTCCAATGTGGATACTGTCACCAGTTGACAGGGAAATTATTGAAGGGTTAAGAGGTGTACGCAGGGAGCAAAATTGAAATTTTACCTACCAATGGTGGAAAAGTACGGAAATTTAAAGGCTATAAATATTTCTTACCAAACATGAAAATGTATTTTGCATTTTTATTACAAAAAAAAAAATTGTGTCTCTATAAAAATGGCATTATTGTTTTATTGCATATCTGTGACAGACAGCGTCAATCACTTGCATTATATACAAGTCTTTCAGTCAAACTACACCTGTCACAATATGTCAAGACACATTGTGATTTTGTTGGTAATATTTTATTTGATTTTGGTATCTTAATGTAAGGACATGTTATCAAGACAAAAAAAATATTATGTTATAATAAGTTTAAAGGGGTGGTTCATTGCGATTTCACTTTTTTAACTTTAGTTAGTGTGTTATGTTGAATAAACAGTATCTTATGGTAGTTTAATGCCTACAAAAACGACCGGTTTGGACTACAACAAGCTTCTTCCCGGGTTGGTGACATCATAAACCCTGCAATTAACATAAATCCTGCCCACGGGAACACGCAACAAAGTTGGCGAGGCCATGTTGCATGGCATTAAGGAAGCGGAAGAGTTGTCTACCCCGGATGTGTGCAGCGCACTGCGACGCGTCAATAGATAATAGAACCCATTGTAATCAGTGATATTGTCTACACTGATTGCGGCACGGACGACAGCTTCCATAATCTACACGAGTTCAATGTTAGATTTGCACAAAGGCTATTACTGAAAGATGAAGCTGCTCCTACGGAGTCAAATGAATGCTTTAAAGTTTTGCACAAAAATAAAGAATTGAGCAATAAAAAAATGTTTTGCAAACAAAAATAAAGAATTGCAAAGGAAAAATAAAATGTATTGAGCAGAAAAAAAATTATTTTGCAAACAAAAATAATAAATTGCAAAATAAAATAAAGTAGTGCAAAAATAAAAATATAATCAATTACAAAAATCATTGACAGCTGTAATCCTATTTTATCTTTGCCACATATTTTTCAGGCTCAAACTTACTAATTCATTTGCAACACTCATTTTATTCTGCGTTTCAGTCAAGCGCGCGCTCACGATACCGGTTTTCCTTTGCGCTGCACTTTTCTGCGCGGTTCTCTTTATGGCACTGGTTTGACGTGGGGGTGGAGTCAAGAAACGGGGGCACGGCCCCGCGAAACACGTCATCGGCAGGAGACGCAGATAGCACCAGAACAGATCAAGCATAGAGACAGAGCGAATAAAATGAGTGTTGCAAATGATTTAGAAGGTTTGTGTGACGGCTGGTAAAAGAGGAGGAAGCAATTGCAGGCAATCAGAAGAAGTTTATTGAAATAAGAGTCCAGAATGTAGGCAATGGCAACGAAGGTCTACGGTGGCGTGAGAAGAGCTGGATGGTGAAGTCGCAGGTGAAGGTGAAGACGGTCAATGGATGAAACCAGGAACAGACCGGAACACTGACACGAAGACGACAACACGAATACAATCCAGCACACGAACACGGAAGACGGTAAACCAACTAGGCAGTGGAGACATGAATGAGGATCTGACAACAGACAGAGAGATGAGTGAGTATATGTAGCTGAGTGGAGATGAGGATCAGCTGGAGCGAGACAATCAACACACAGGTGACAACAATCAACCAAACGAGCACATGGAGACTACGTGAGTACAACAACAACACAAAACATGACACGGAGGAAACAATGGATTTCCTACCGTGACAGTACCCCCTCCCCTAGGACGTCACCTGACGTTCCCAGCCTGCTTTACCTGTAGATTGTAATCATCAATAAGGCGGTGATCCAGTATGTCCCGAGCAGGAACCCACCTTCTCTCCTCCGGACCGTAACCTTCCCAATCCACCAAGTACTGAAATCCGCGTCCCCTCCGAGATACAATTAACCAAATATGTGGTTTCCCCATTAACGATACGAGGCGGGGGGGGAACCGGGGCAGGCGGGTTAAGACGGGAAAAAATTACCGGTTTAATTTTGGACACATGGAACACGGGATGAACCCTCCTGTACGCCGGAGGAAGGCTAAGACGCACTGTTACCGGATTAATGATTTTGGTAACAGAAAACGGGCCAATAAATTTGGGAGCAAGCTTATTCGAAACGGAACGCATCTGAATATTCTGGGTAGAAAGCCACACTCTTTGACCGACGACGTAACGGGGAGGCTTCGACCGGTGGCGATCGGCCTTAGCCTTGGTGCGCGACCTAGCCTGGAGCAGAGCTCTGCGAGCTCTGGTCCAGGTGCGGTGACACCTCTGGACTAGTGCGTGTGCGGAGGGGACCGAAACCTCGGATTCCGTACTGACAAAATTAGGTGGTTGGTACCCTAAACTACACTTAAATGGAGACATGCCCGTAGATGACACTGGTAAAGAATTGTGTGCGTACTCCACAATTGAGAGTTGCTGACACCAGGACGAAGGATTATTGGAAGCCAAACATCGCAAAACCCTTTTGACATCCTGATTGGCTCGCTCGGTTTGACCATTGCTCTGGGGATGGAACCCGGAAGAAAGACTAACAGTCGCTCCTAACAATTTACAAAATTCTCGCCAAAATTTGGACACAAATTGGGGACCCCTGTCAGAAACCACGTCTGTCGGAAGGCCATGTATACGGAAGACGTGGTCAATGACAGCTACCGCTGTTTCCTTGGCTGATGGTAATTTGGGCAAGGGAATAAAATGAGTCGCCTTCGAGAACCGGTCCACTACGGTTAAAATCACCGTATTGCCCTTAGAGGGCGGGAGGGCGGTAATGAAATCTAGCGAAATGTGGGACCAGGGTCTCGAAGGGACAGACAGCGGTAAGAGTAACCCATCTGGAGGTCGATTGGAAGTCTTACCAATAGCGCAAACTGAACAAGCCAAGACGAAGTCGTGGACGTCACGAGCCATACCAGGCCACCAAAATCGTTGCTTGACTAGAAACCTAGTTCTACTAACCCCTGGGTGACAAGCAACACTGGAACAATGACCCCACTGGAGAACGTCTGACCGTAACCCCTCCGGCACAAACAATCGGTTCGGTGGGCAACGAGTCGGGGCGTTACCCCTTCTAAGGCAGTCAACACCTTCGATTCGACCTCCCATCTGAGCGCGGAGATAATGATGGTCCCCGGTAAAATGGGCTCGGGAGTAGCAGTACGATCGGAACGCTCAAAAGACGGGATAAAGCATCGGGTTTGATGTTTTTGGAACCCGGCCGGTAAGAAAGTGTAAAATCGAAACGACCGAAAAACAATGCCCACCGAGCCTGCCTGGAGTTAAGTCTTTTGGCGGTTCTAATGTATTCGAGATTCTTATGGTCCGTCCATACAATGAAAGGTACACCCGACCCTTCAAGCCAGTGACGCCATTCTTCCAGTGCAAGTTTGACTGCCAACAACTCTCGATTGCCAATGTCATAATTAACCTCTGCAGGAGATAAACGGTGAGAATAATACGCGCAAGGATGCACCTTTCCGTCTGAGGATGCGCGTTGGGACAACACTGCTCCTACCCCCACCTCTGATGCGTCAACCTCCACTATGAATTGACGTGAGCGATCAGGGGTGACGAGAATGGGAGCTGAAACAAAGCAGCTTTTCAGTTTGGCAAACGCAGCCTCGGCTGCGCTTGACCACCTGAACGTCAAACTAGGGGAGGTCAAGGCGGTCAGAGGAGCGGCTAGTTGGCTGAAATTGCGAATGAAACGCCGGTAAAAATTGGCGAACCCCAGAAATCTCTGCAGGGCCTTGCGAGACTCTGGGGATGGCCAATCTACCACAGCCTTAACCTTCTCAGGATCCATGCGAACACCCTCAGTCGAAATGATGTGTCCTAGAAAGGAAACAGACTGTGCATGAAAAACGCATTTCTCCGCCTTGACAAACAATCCATTCTCTAGCAACCGCAGAAGCACTCGTCGTACGTGTTGCACGTGTTCCTGGAGAGACGAAGAAAAAATCAATATGTCATCCAGGTAAACATATATGAACAGATCGACCATGTCTCGCAACACGTCATTGACGAGTGCTTGGAAGACTGCCGGCGAGTTCGTTAGCCCGAAAGGCATCACACAGTACTCAAAATGGCCTCTAGGGGTGTTAAAGGCAGTCTTCCACTCATCCCCCTCCCTGATACGGACCAAATGATAAGCATTACGTAAGTCCAATTTAGTGAAAACGGACGCTCCCTGCAACCTCTCAAAAGCTGAAGACATAAGCGGCAAAGGATAGGTATTCTTTACCGTTATGTTGTTCAGCCCTCGGTAGTCAATGCAAGGTCGCAAGGATCCGTCCTTCTTTCCCACAAAAAAGAACCCCGCCCCCGCTGGAGAAGAAGAAGGGCGGATGAACCCCGTTGCTAGAGAACTAGATATATATTTCTCCATGGCCGCCGTCTCTGGAATAGACAAAGAATATAACTTGCCCTTAGGCGGAGAAGTTCCTGGCAATAACTCTATCGCACAGTCATAGGGACGATGAGGAGGAAGAGAATCAGCCCGAGACTTACTGAACACCTCCTTCAGGTCGTGGTACTCCGCGGGCACGTTAGCCAAATCCACTGCTTCCCCCTGAAACACAGACTCAGAAACATTAACACCAGCAGACAAAAGACAAGACAAATGACACTCCTCGCTCCAGCTAACCACCGATCCGAGGCGCCAATCGATCCTGGGGTTGTGTTTCTGGAGCCAGGTGTGACCTAGAACAATGGGGGATTGAGGTGAGTCCGTGATGTAAAATGAAATCTCCTCCGTATGGTTGCCAGATGTGATGAGAGAAACCGGTACAGTGGTCTGTGTGATGACTGGCAGTCTGTGTCCGTTGAGTGCAAAAGGTGCAATGGGGTGTTTGAGGGAGGTGAGAGGAATGTTGAGTTTAGTAGCCAACTTACAGTCCATAAAACTACCCTCTGCCCCAGAATCCAACAAAGCGTGATGATCAAGTGCGTGGGTGGACCACCGTAGACTCACCGGAAGGAGTGTCGATGTAGATGAGGTCTTCCTGGCAGAGATCCCACCCGATAGTAGCCTCCGTTTTACTATCGGGCTTGGTCTTTTACCGGACAGCGCTGGATGTGATGTTCTTGGCTGCCGCAGTATAAACATAGTCCCAGGGATCTCCGCCTGATCCTCTCCTCCCGGGAGAGCCGAGCTCGCCCCACCTGCATGGGTTCAAGATCTCCCGGTGGGCTGACCGCAACCTCTGAGCGCTGACGCTGAGCCTCCGGTCTGGTCGCGAGAACTGCTCTCCCCCTCCGTCTGGCGGCTTGGTCGAGTCGGTTGTCTACTCTGATGGTGAGGTCGATCAGGCCATTGAGAGAAGTGGGGAGCTCGACGGCGCGGATCTCCTGTTGGATGCGGTCAGCCAACCCATGCAGGAAGTGATCCCACTGCGCCTCTTCGTTCCACTTACACTCCGCCGCCAGGGTGCGGAACTCAATAGAATAGTCGGCTACGGACCTGTCTTCCTGACGTAGGTCCGTGAGAAGTCTAGCCGCCTCCCTCCCGGCGACGGAGCGGTCGAAGACCCGTCTCATCTCCTCCGAAAGGGCGTGGAACGAGGCACAGCAGCTGTCTTGGTTCTCCCACACCGCCGTCCCCCAGAGGGCAGCCCTCCCCGTCAGTAGTGACAAGACGAATGCCACCTTCATTTCCTCGGTGTGAAACGTGCGGGGCTGCAGGGCGAAGTGCAGAGAACAATGAGACAGAAATGATCGACAAAACTTAGGCTCACCCGCATATTTCTCAGGGATGGTAAGGCGTGGTTCGGACTGGGAAATCCCTCCGGAGACGATCGGCGGTGTGGGTGGCGTGGGAGGCGCAGCGGGTGGCGGTTGTTGTTGTCGCTGAGCCTGGAGAGCGAGCTCGGACACCTTCGTCACCATTGCTTGGAAAGCTCGACCCATCTCATCTATCGCCTTGTCTTGGTGATCCATGCGATCAACGGCTCTCTGCAAAAACTCCTCTAGATGAGATGGGGAGCGATCGCCTGCTGCTTCCATGATGGTCAGATCCTACTGTGACGGCTGGTAAAAGAGGAGGAAGCAATTGCAGGCAATCAGAAGAAGTTTATTGAAATAAGAGTCCAGAATGTAGGCAATGGCAACGAAGGTCTACGGTGGCGTGAGAAGAGCTGGATGGTGAAGTCGCAGGTGAAGGTGAAGACGGTCAATGGATGAAACCAGGAACAGACCGGAACACTGACACGAAGACGACAACACGAATACAATCCAGCACACGAACACGGAAGACGGTAAACCAACTAGGCAGTGGAGACATGAATGAGGATCTGACAACAGACAGAGAGATGAGTGAGTATATGTAGCTGAGTGGAGATGAGGATCAGCTGGAGCGAGACAATCAACACACAGGTGACAACAATCAACCAAACGAGCACATGGAGACTACGTGAGTACAACAACAACACAAAACATGACACGGAGGAAACAATGGATTTCCTACCGTGACAGTTTGAGCCTGAAAAATATGTGGCAAAGATAAAATAGGATTACAGTTGTCATTGATTTTTGTAATAGATTATATTTTTATTTTTGCACTAAATTATTTTTGTTTGCAACAGTTTTTTTTTTGCTCAATACTTTATTTTTCCTTTTCAGTTCTTTATTTTTGTTTGCAAAACATTTTTTTATTGCTCAATTCTTTTTTTGTTTTGCAAAACTTTATTTTTATGCAAAACTTTAAGGCATTAATTTGACTCCATAAGTTCCCACTTTAAAAGCAAAAGCTGCTGTTTATGGGCCCCTAACTGTAAGTATGTTTTACTGTTTGTACTGTACATGTCTTTTAAATGTATAGTTCTGTTGCTATTTTTTTGTTGCATCAAGGATGTAAGCAAAGACCAACGCGGTTTGGCTTCGCTAGCCAGTTAGCTAAATTCTATTGCATACTTCATCAAATGCCAACAATCAACAATCACAAACTTCTATGTTCATGCTCTAAAGTAAAATATACCTCTACAAAAAGATACCACTCAGTCATGTATTCGGCTACAGTAAAGCTTTAATCAGGATAAAACCATATATTGAAAGCTAACATAAACAGCAGTAACAAGTAACAATTTACAAGTGACAGCATATCTAAACACTTTGACACAAATACAAACGGAAATACTTACCGTTCAGAAATGTCCTTTTAAAAACCGTGCTTGCAGAGGTTCTGCTTGACCCTCTTCATCATTACTGCTATCTGGGTCTGATTCGGGCTCAATTTGATACGCCAATATAGACGCCATTATTTACATTTCCACCGAAGCACATTCAACACCTAATAAGGGGCGTTTCTGGATGCTTCAGCGAATCACAATACACTGGGCCAGCTAACCAATCTGAGCCCATCGTATTTCGGAAGGAGCGATATCATAGAATCAGGAAGTCAAACCAGCCATTCAAATGACAATGGAGACAGCTGTGTAGAATGAAGGTAAAATATATGAAACATACAGCGTTTTTTTTTTTTAAACGAAGCATTGAGACATGTCAAACTGTGCCCCATAAACACAATCAAGCCTAGAAAAAAAAAAAAAAACAGTGAACCACCCCTTTAAAGGGACACTGCCCTAGAGTTAAAAAGTTCAATCCATTCAGCCAATCTCCGGGTCTGGCAGTGCCACTTTTAGCATAGCTTAGCATAGTTCATTGAATCTGATGAGACAAATAGCATCACGCTCGAAAATGACTTTCAATGAGTTTCAATATTTTTCCTCTTTAAAACTTGAATCTTCTGTAGTTACATCGTGTACTAAGACTGATGGAAAATGAAAAGTTGCGATTTTATAAGCTGATATGGCTAGGAACTATATTCTCATTCTAGTGTAATAATCAAGGAACTTTGCTGCCGTACCATGGGTGCATCAGGCGCAATGATATGATCTCTCACAAATGTCCCCACGGTTGCAAGGCATGCTCCCTGTGCAAACAGGGGGTCACAGCCGCTGCGTAATATCATTGCATTACATTTGTGATTGCATTACATATGTACAGTATGCATGTGAGGCCTAAAATTATCAATCACCAAGCGCCATATGCAAGTAAAAATTGGTGTTGGCGAGTATATGAAACGGTGTCAATCACCAGTTGACCGGTAACATTTTTATGAATTCGAACAATGCAAAATTGTGAGAACAGGAACCTGAACAAACGTATACAATGCTCAGGACAGATGACATGAAAGAGAACTCAATTCATTACTCACATGCTGTTTGGGAAATTTCTTTGCGCAAAAATCCAAAGCGTGCACCCAGAAATCCATGTCTTAATGCTCGAATACTGAACTGAACTCTCATCTTCTTACCTTGAACAGACATATTCAAACTAAATAATTTCAAAATGTCCGTCTTGGCAAGTATCCTCGTAAACATAGTCAGTTATGTCTTAAGTGCATGTAAATAGTTAAGAAATAAAACGCATGTGTAACAGAATATTGGATTGGTGCATTAGCTCTTAAAGTGACAGAATTTAATTCAAACTACAAAAGACAAAGAATAATCACTCACTGTATGTATCATCTTGTATTGATTGACTATGTTTCATGGCTGGAAAAAACAATATTTATGGCCAGTAAATTTTGGCAGGTGTGGCAAAAAACTTGTAAGTATGTATATGTTATTTAAGAGTGATTGGTAGAAAGGTAATCTTAAAAATCTTCATTGTTATCTTCATTTCTTCAGAAAGGCCATATGGCTTGGCCCACACTAAGGTTACTGTAAAAATAGTGGTACAGTGTTTTGGGTAGTGCAAAGATATGGCTCAACTGTGCACTTGAAAATAAGCCTTTGTAAGAAGTTGAACTTTAGCTGCTTCAAGAGACTAAATGCTTTCTGTATTTTGCAGTTGCTTACTACTCCCAGGCCTGAGACCAATACACCACATCTGATAGGATGGGGACCATGTCCAGCGTTGCAGTTGGATGCCATGACACCTGCTCAGCAAGCAAGGACGTGAGAGATTGACTTACATACTGTACTGGACACTAGCCAGTGTGTCATGTCTTATTTCTCAGCTGAAGGACCATAATGCCAGCTGTGGCAGCTTCATAAGTGTGCCTTTGACACTTCATTGACTCCGGCTGCAGTGCGATGCTGACTGCGAGACTGAACCGGTTTGCAGTCAAAATCCCAAATGACTACAATAAGGACAAGGTCAATAAGTCCCACAAGCTGTTTGCAGTGATATTTACTGTACAATTTTATAACTTCTTCCTGTCCAAAATAAACATTGACTCATTTCCTCAATGGTTTGAATTTGTCAGTCCCATGGTTAATGGTTACATTTGTCAATTTAAAGGTTTTCTTAATGTTCCAAATCTTTGTAAGAGTTGTTTAATGCTACTCCAGCTACACATAAAGAGGAAATCTCTTAGATGTATGTAATATCATTGTGCTGCATGACTGTTTGATTCAAAATGTGTTGTTGAGCCTCCATTATGATTGCTTCACTGAAGGAGGATTTTCTTCTTTCAGGCTGTAGTTTCTTTCTGAGATGTAGTAAAGCTCTGGTTGTGTGTGTGTGTGTGTGTGTGTGTGTGTGTGTGTGTGTGTGTGTGTGTGTGTGTGTGTGTGTGTGTGTGTGTGTGTGTGTGTGTGTGTGTGTGTGTGTGTGTGTGTGTGTGTGTGTGTGCATTTTTGTGATTTATGAGGACACAAATTTGTATAATTACATGGTTATTACACTGGTATTACGACGTAAACATGAAATATGAGGACATTTCATGAGTCCTCATATTTAAAATAGCTTTAAAATACTAAACAATGTTTTATTAATAATGTAAAAATGCAGAATGTTTTCTGTGATGGGTAGGTTTAGGGGTAGGGGTAGTGTAGGGGGATAGAATATACAGTTTGTACAGTATAAAAACCATTACGTCTATGGAACGTCCTCTCTTTGATAGCAAAACAAACCTGTGTGTGTGTCAATGATGAGATGCTTCTTTAAAGTCATAGTGTCAGGGTGGAATTTCCATCATGGAATCATAATAAAGAAAATTAAATATTAAATCTTTTTCAATTCTTGCATTCGTTAGGCTCCACCTTCACTTCCACACAACGTTCCCCATCGCCCGAGTTCTAATCACAGCCACCTGTCACCAATCAGCACCAAGTTACCAAGTCAAGTTTATGTTTAAGTCATGTTTACTTTCAAGTTCTGTTTTGTACACTGTGCTATATAGCACTAAAAGTGGATTTTGGCTCGTAATCATAGGGGAACCAGTTTTGGTGCTATGTAGCACCATATCTTTAAAGGTGCTTGTGGCGACCAGGGCGGGCAAGAGCCGTGAGGGAGCGGCGCGAGGCCGGTGGCGCGAGTGTTAATGAGCTTCACCTGGGAGGCGCACCGGCCTTGAGTCCCTCACGGAGGAGCCCCGGGAGCATAAAAGGAGGAGCGACTACCGTGAAGGATGAGAGAGGACCAGGCCTGGATATTATTTTATGTTTTATTATGTTTGTGTGGCCGGCAGACGTCCGCGAGGGTCTGCCAGCATTACTTTCGTTTTGTTTTTTGTTTATTTTGAATTAAAGTTTTGTTGAACGTTCGCCGGTTCCTGCCTCCTTTTTCCCACAACTACTAACCGTGTTACATTGGTGCTGAAACCCGGGAGGAAGGAGGGACATGCTGTCGAAGAGCCCTTGCTGCTGAGGGGGATCATGGTGCTGTGGAGTTCGGGCAGCGCGGGAGTGTGTGTAGACCTCGAGAGGCGGTGGTGCTGGAGCCTTGTGAAAGGTGGGACGGAGACCTGGATGCCGTGCTCCTGGGACGAGGTGGGGTGGCTGCCGTCCTGGACCTGGAGGGAGCGGAGGAGTCGCCACCGTCTGCCGTGGGCCGGAGCCTGCTGCAGTCCACCATGAAGGGGAGGAGCAGGGGACGGGGGACTCGCTGCCGGCTGCCCACAGCCGGAGGAGCCATCGCCGGCCGGCAGGAGGCGGTCGAGGATCGGGCCGTCCACCGAGCGTCCAGTGCCACCGCATGGCACCGCGAGAAAGAGCCTCTCGGCAGGCTGAGGACCGAGCGCCAGTGTGTCTGGGAGCCGGACCCAGAATTTTTTTTTTTTCTTTTTCCTCTCTCCCCTCTCTCGTCCTGTCGCTCCCCTTGCTTCCATCTCCTTTCTCTCGTCTCGTCTGTCCTTACCCCCAGGTGCTGCGGCCGCTGAGACAGGCCCCGGGGGAGAGTAGAGCGCAGTCTCAGGAGTACCCCCCGGCCTGCGAGGGGCGATGGGGGTATGTGGCGACCAGGGCGGGCGAGAGCCGTGAGGGAACGGCGCGAGTGTTAATGAGCTTCACCTGGGAGGCGCACCGGCCTTGAGTCCCTCACGGAGGAGCTCCGGGAGCATAAAAGGAGGAGCGACTACAGTGAAGGACGAGAGAGGACCAGGCCTGGATATTATTTTATGTTTTATTATGTTTGTGTGGCCGGCAGACGTCCGCGAGGGTCTGCCGGCATTACTTTCGTTTTGTTCTTTGTTTATTTTGAATTAAAGTTTTGTTGAACGTTCGCCGGTTCCCGCCTCCTTCTTCCCACAACTACTAACCGTGTTACAGTGCTCTACAGCACTTTTGTCAAATGGTGCTATGTAGAACCCATAAGAGGTGCCATATCGCATTTTATTTCTTCAACAAAAATGGTGCTAAACAGCCAACTTTGGTTCTTTGGCCGTAAAGACCTTTAAAGGGGCTCAACAGGTTCTTTGTATGGCGGTGGTAGTACCTTAACCACCCCAAAGAACCTCTGAAGAACCATACAGGGGTAATACTGTATACGGTAGTGGTGCACCTCAGTAATCCTAAAGAACCGGTGAAGAACTGCTGAAGAACCACTGAAGCACCAAGATGTGGTGCTATACAGCACTTATAGTGGTTCCCCTATGATTACAGGCCTAAGAACCACTTTTAGTACTATATAGCACTATTTTTTAGAGAGTATATCACTGAGTAAACTGCACATGGGTTTAGAAAATTTCCTAAAACTGAAACCGAGTCAACTTCAGTGGAACTGTTACACTGTACATGTTTATTGTATTGTTTGATGTCTCATGGTTGTGATATAGGCCTACTTAAAATAACTGTAAAGTTTCTCTTGACCAGTTTAAAGAGTTTTTTTTTTTTTTTTTTTTTTTTTAAAGGAATATAAGGTCAAACTTGTCAAAACTGCCCTTATGCTGCTAAATGACTTAGCCAAGAACATTCTACTCCCTCCTGAATTATCATCTGGATGGCAAGATCTCTCCAACTGTGCCCAACATCATTAGAGATTCTCTAGGTTTCTCTGCAGGCAGCATATCCATCATTAAGATTAATGTTTTACCACATTTCAAATTCCTACTTTCATGCCAAGCCTCTGTCCAGCTTCTGGTTATTTTGACAAGAAACATCCAACTGAATGTCCTGGAATACACTCTTGTATGTTAGAGTGACCAAACATGAATGGCAATTCCCAATATCATTATATATTTCTAAACAATTACATTTATAGTTTACAGGATTCATTATCACCACAGCAAAAGGTGTTAGATTCAGTAAGCTCACTGTAAAAAAATGACTTTCATGATTTGTTATCACAACATTTTTTCTTTTGTCAAATCAACTTAGATAATTAATGCAGTTCAAGTAACATATCTACATTTCTGTTGATGAAATCAATGCTTTCATTGTATTAACTCAAATTTTTAATTTCAATGAACTCAAAATTTTAAGGCAACCAGATAACTTATTTTTTTAAGTTAAACCAACATTTCTTTTTTACAGTGCTGCAACAGATGGTATGAATATGATTCATATCTCATATCTTATATTCG
Organism: Chanodichthys erythropterus; assembly: GCF_024489055.1. Classification (NCBI taxonomy): domain Eukaryota; kingdom Metazoa; phylum Chordata; class Actinopteri; order Cypriniformes; family Xenocyprididae; genus Chanodichthys; species Chanodichthys erythropterus. The sequence continues at coordinate 24,686,521 of NC_090228.1, forward strand.
AGTCCTTTTTGACCTGTTTTCATTAAAGAACATGCCATAAATACCATAATAGCACACTGGCTATTATAAAAAGGGATAAGTTCTTTCATGTCCAACCTACATTTCTTGCTTCAATACATGAACATCAACACAAAACAGAAAACAGTACTCATCAAACAATTTTCTTTGTGTCTGATCAAAAAGCTCAAGTTCTAACTCACTGTTCCAATATAACACTTACTTACATTTCCAGCACCTGTGGGGTTCTGCTTTATTGGGAACACCTGTACTGCCTGCACTAAATTAATTTCTAAAGGCCGGTGGTCAGGGAACACCACCACCCACAATAAATTCAGCTCAAAAACTCCAACCAGGGGAATAAACTTTGCTATCAGGGATAGGAGATGTAGTTCCTCTGACACACTGCACTATATAAGTGATTCTTAGAATATGTATTTGTTCCAGAAGGAAGAGGAAAAAAGGTTTCTTTAGAGACACGTCATATAGAGGGGATAAAAATATAAGTGAATTGAAGAGGTGCTATTAGCACACCAGCCCTGTAATCATCTTAACGTAGTGTCTTTTCATAACCCGGCTAAACGAAAGAGCTTGGTCCTATAATTGAGGATAATATCTTATTATTTTAAAGCCTTCATGTACTTGGGTTTGGCTCTGAGAGCTTTAGATATAGTCTTATGATCTGATAATGCTGCTCAAGGGCTTCTGGGTCGCCTATTTTAAGGATCATTTCAAGAGTGAATACAACGAAACCAGCACTGGTCCTCTGTGTAAAAAGCTTTTTAATGACAAAATAATTTTTTTTTTTGAACCAATGTTTTATTTTTTTAGAGTGTAGCCAGGAATCAAACATGAAAATTGTAACAAAGCTTCAGGAAGCATCGGAGCACAGATAAATCAGTGTGTCGAATCTGCTGTTCGGAGCGCTAAAGGCACGTGATTTCAGCCGTTGGCAGTTTGACACGCGATCTGAATCATGATTCGACACACTAATTCATCTGTGCTCCGATGCTTCATGAAGCAGTGTTTTGAAATCGGCCATCACTAAATAAGTCGTTATTTTGTTTTTTTGGCGTTCCAAAAATATTCTCGTCACTTTATAATATTATTATTGAACCACTGTACTCACATGAACTGATTTAAATATGTTTTTAATACCTTTATGGATCTTGTGAGAGGAAGTCTCCATTGCTCCCTATGGAGGCCTCACTGAGCCATCGGATTTCAACAAAAATATCTTAATTTGTGTTCTGAAGATTAACGAAGGTCTTACAGGTGTGGAATGGCATGAGGGTAAGTAATAAATGACAGAATTTTCATTTTTGGGTGAACTAACCCTTTAAGCTTTTTTGTATTGTGTCTCTTCTCCCTCTTGCTTGTTCTCTCTCCTCTGCCGTCATACGCCCCCTAATGCTGATTGGTTACACGTTTGTTGTTGGTGACGGCCTGACTAACTTACAAACGGTGTTTTTGAAAAACTACATACCCCACCTTTAACACCATTTACTACTTTTTTAAGATAAAAAAACAGTCGTGACTAATTAATTTGGCCAACAATACAACCTATGGTAGTTAACCCTCTGGAGTCTGAGGCTGATTTGGGGCTTGGAGAAGTTTTGACATGCCTTGACATTTATGCTATTTTCAGTTGTTCATAAACATATTAATGGAAAAAGTGTCATTACACTGTATTCAGCACAAACTAGGCTACCATAATATGTCAGGAACATGTATGTACATGTTTGTGTTTTTGAAGGAATAACGTTTATGCGTGGTTATTGAAAAAACAAAAACTTAAGTCACTGAAATCAGGCCAAAAAAAGTATAGTAAATCTGTGTTTACAAGACTTCTGGGTATTGGAGGTTGTAGACTAGAGTTTTTGCTTCAAAATTATGTAAACATTATGCTGCCTATTCCTTCATATAAAACAATATATTGATTTAGTTTTTGTAAGACACTTTTTGCCAAGAAACACAGTATGCGAGGAGGCGTGAATCACCACTGAAAATGGGCCATTCTCACCTGAGAAGACAAAAGAATTGGATAGTAATGAGCTGAAATGACTTGCATATTAATGAGGCATTTCAGTCAGGTAGGCTGTGAAAAAAACCTTCTGTGATTTCTCAAGCTCATCATGATATATGAAACATACAGAAAAATATTATTACAATATAAAGTAATGGTTTTATATTATACTTTAAAATATAATGTATTTCTGTGATGCAAAGAGTCTGAATATAGGCTTTTAGTTTAAAAGCATGGACATTTGGAGAAATATTGGATTCTTATATGTTTATGTCAATTTTCTATATAGAGGAGTTTTATTAATTTAATATTCATTGTCATTACTATAAGCGCTGGTGTTTTCAATTCATCCTTGAAGTCGGAGGGCGCTCTGTGCTTTTTTAGTCCACAAATTCATCTAAAAGAAGAAGAGGCTATTCCATGAATGGAGTTTCCAATTCACACAGCAGCCGGAGGGCGCTAAAGAAACAAAAACTCATCTAAAATTCATCTATAGAAGAAAAGAAAACAGGAACTAACTAGTCTTCTAGAGCTTGCTAACCATTGCTGCGTCCGAAATCGCATACTACATGAGTTGGTACTACATTTGAATTTGAACGTACTTCCCGACCGTTAAAACAGTACGTTCTATATAGTATGAATATGGGTAGTATGAATAAAATCCGGACGTACTACATCCGCCATGTTAATGTTGTCACTTGTCATGCGTCGTCACAACAGCGCGCAAATTTAAATATGTCAAAGTATAATCACCTATTTAGCTAGGAAATTTTACCTCAGAATAAAAATACATCTGTGATTATCACGACAGAGGCTGATTTGAAGCAACGAAATTAAGCAATTTATTGTTAAAATGAATGCATATAAAAATACACGAGAAACAAAAGACATGAATCAATAAACAAACTTGAATACATTATATATAAATAGTGTGTAGATAGACAGAGAGGGCGAGAGAAATGCACAACATGGCCTAAATATATACAATATATACAAATAAATACAATGATAATAATATACATATTCTAAAAAAAAAAAAAAAAACTACAAACTTTGAGCCCTATAAACTACTGCTGCCTGAATGTTGCTGTCCGTTAAGTTTTCTAATCTCATTAAACTGCTTAACAACGAACGTCTCCGTTAAATAAAACAGTGTTAACAAGCGGATGTAACGTTATCTCGACCTGTTGGTTAGCTTGATGTGCTGTCAGTAATAATGATTAAACATCTTTTTACAACCGACTCTTAATCTTCTCATTACATTGTTTAAACTTTCAATAAGTCAGCCGTTTACTTACATTATGTTAAACAAGTGCAATTTAACCACAATAAACAGTTTTTCCCTGAGGTACTGAAGGACTTGAATGAGCTGCATATCGCCGCTTTCCGCCATTTTTGAATTATGAAGAATCCTCTCTCCTGTGGCATCACGGGATAGCGCAGCGTCCATCGAATGCCTACTACAGAATTCGGGCGGAAGCAGTAGGTCATCCGGGTACTTCTCGCCTACTGTTTTTCGAATACTATGAATTCGGACATACTACTCGCCTCGCATACTGTTTTTCGCATACTATATAGTAGGGAAGTATGCGATTTCGGACGCAGCACATGACTTTTACATCCAGATAAACACTTTTCAAGACAATAAATACACGATTGAGATGATGAATGCATGTATTGCCTCTGAATTTGCGTCTGAATAGCGCTGACTCCGTGGGCGTGGCCGCATTAGCGGATAATGAGCTGAATCACAGACTTCTGACATGGCTCTCTTTTCATACAGATTACATAAACACAGACGCTTTGTTTTCGATTTGACTTACATGATTTAAAACCATTTCAACGTTTCTTTGGACATAAGTGTAATTTTTCTGTGATTAGTATTCACTAAGTTACAGTTAATTTTCTGAGAACTATCAGATTGGACTTCGTTCAGAGGGAGAGGAGAAATCACGCATCATGTTAGTTTTCTTTATTTTACAAAAAGCACAACATTTTGTTTTTACTCTGAGTGTACACAAATAAAAGAAGATATTCTAAAGTATCAATTGATATATTACTTCTCTATGACAAAAAAATGACGGAGTATTTTAAGTCTGTTTTGCTGCAATGTGAAAAAAAACCTGCAAAACGCGCCGGCGCGTTTTCAGACCTCCAGGCAATTATGTCGTTGTATGGAAAACGCACCCCTCATCTTGTATTTCCAATGAGACTGCAGCGTAAACACATAAATACAGGATCAATCATGCACCTAATGTGCATCCTTTGTCTTCATATTGTCGAGTTAGCACTTAAAAAAAGCTTTTATTCTTGATAGGATGACAAAAAAGAAAAAAATTGTTCAATACATTCAGTTTAAAAAAAGACTCTAAAATGCAATTACTATAGTACCTTTTTATACAAAAATCACAGCTTGAAGTGCTTCAGAGGTCAGCATACAATACCATTTACAAGAAACCTTTAAAATAGAAACATTTAGCGAGGAATCAAACATGATTGTTCCAGTTTTGATCAAGTGCAGACCATCCATTTGGACTTGTAAAAAATAAGCAATTAGCAGTTTGTTTCCCATAATTCAGAGTTTGGAGAAAAACACTTTCATAGGACCTTTGAATCCCAGAGTGGAACAGCAGAGTAGTATGTAAATACTGCAGCTTAAAGTGCTTTTTCCATCTTCCTGTCACCACAGGAAACACATATTCACCAGGCAGGCGGTCTTCAACATCATATAAAGAACAACTGCTGGGACAGTACAGGGCCCAACACATCCAAAGTGGTTCAACCCTCTGAGAAGCAGCTCTCATTCCAGCCAGAACTCCAATTTAAAGCTCTCACCACCATTACAAATGAGCCTCATGGAGCGCAAGAGAGACTACACAGCAGTCAGACAAATCTCTCTTTTCTCTCTTCAAGACAAGAGTGGCAGATTCACCCACTCTGTGAAATACAACAACTGTTAAGTAGCTGTGAAGACCCATAGTGTCTGTGGGAATCCCTCGCATGAAATGAGGCCTTTTAGGGGGGACCGCTCCTGTGGTGCTTTGTATCTGTAACTGCGGTGGCTCAGAGCCGTCCAATGGGAGTTCTTACGCCCTGATTGTCTTGTAGAGCTGACAGAAAAAGAAGCTGCAAAGACCCAGGCAGGAAGGCCATAACGGGCCAAAGATGTGTCTGTGAACAATAGTGATCTCTTAGTATGGCAGTGGGGAGATAAGCAGCGTTTCTTTTGCTTGGCATGGCTTTAAAAGCACACTCGCTGTTTCTGGCTGGTGAAGGCTGGAAACAGCAGCCCTGCAGGTTCATGTTATTGCTGCATGAGTGTTTGATGCAGCAAGAGTGCCATTTGGTGGTCGCTTGCTAAACTGCAGCGATGTTGCCTACAACACTTCACTAGCCAACAACGGATAATGTGCAGATGGATACACAGTTTTTCTACATGCATCTGCCACAAAATGTTCAATGTTTAAACATATTATGGAAACATGAAATAAAAAAAATTCAAAGCAAAGCATAATAATAATATAGAAAGAACAGGGGATAATGTTCATTCTTTTGGATATAGAGTAAAACCTTTAATAAGACTGTAATTTTGGCAAAATATTGTGTGATTGTAGTCTTTGTTTGGTCACTTGCACACACTTGCCTTAAAGGATTAGTTCAGCCAAAAATGAAAATTCTCTCATTAATTACTCACCCTCATGACCTTCGTTCATCTTCGGAACAAAAATTAAGATATTTTTTATGAAATCCGATGGCTCAGTGAGGCCTCCATTGCCAGCAAGACAATTAACACTTTCAATGCACAGAAAGCTACTAAAGATATATTTAAAACAGTTCTACAGTGGTTCAACCTTAATGTTATGAAGTGACAAGAATACTGTTTTTTCTGTAGGATCCCAGATTGAATGTTGCATAGGGTGCTTCTTTGACCTCAAGAGATAACCAAACACAATCTCGTAACAAACTATTTAACTTTTTGCCAAACTGGTGGATAATTTGTGGCAATCTTATTTGCACATCTTTGTACTACCTGCTTATGCCCAACTCTCGGCTAAGCCCAAAGTATACTTGTTTTGAGTTCTGTTTTGTGTACACTAATGTAGTTGCACAGTATACTCCACTGCGCAAACAACAGGTGGCTGACACATGCAATAGAAGGTTTCATCTTTGTCCAGTATCTGGTTATGAGCAATAAAAATGTCTTTATATGTGTTTAAACTAGAGTTGCGGGTATCTCTTATCCCTCACACAAGCACACGTCAACACAGCCGTGCATTGCTGTTGCATCTCTTTTGTTTCTTTGTGAAACAACGGTCTGGGCCAGTGTTGCCACCTTATGGACAAACAAATTAGTGCAAATTTAAAGGATTAGTTCACTTTCAAATAAAATTTTCCTGATAATTTACTCACCCCCATGTCATCCAAGATGTTCATGTCCTTCTTTCTTCAAAGAAAAGAAATTAAGGTTTTTGATTATTCTCAGGTTGAAGGTCAAAATTACAGTTTCAATGCAGCTTCAAAGGGCTTTAAACGATACCAGACAAGGAATTAGGGTCTTATCTAGCGAAACGATCAGTCATTTTCGAAAAAAATGTAAATGTATATGCTTTATATAAACAAATGATCACTTTCCAAGTGCTTCCACCAAAACCGCGCTTTCGTATTCTTCAAAAAGCTTATGCTGTATGTCCTACACCTTCCCTATACAACTTACAGAATTCAATTTTTTCCATAAGTAGAATAGGGAAGGTGTAGGACATACAGAGTAAGCTTTTTGAAAAATACAAAAATGTGGTTTTGGCGGAACCACTTGGAAGGTGATCTTTTGTTTATATAAAGTATATACATTTACATTTTTTTTTCCGAAAATGACGATCATTTCAATAGATAAGACTCTTATTCCTCGTCTGGTATCGTTTAAAGCCTTTTGAAGCTGCACTGAAACTGTAATTTTGACCTTCAACCCTTTGGAGTCCACTGAAGTCCACTATAAGGAGAATAATCCTGGAATATTTTCATCAAAAACCTTAATTTTCGACTGAAGAAAGAAAGACATGGACGTATTGGATGACATGGGGGTGAGTAAATTATCAGGAAAAAAAAAATAAAAAATAAATCATGCATGCAAAAAACCGCATAAAAGGTTTAGGAGTGGACCTTCATGCATACTCTTTTCCTAAAAAGTGATAGATTTTCATACAAATCACATCATACGGATTTATATGTAATTGAGAATAGTTACTTTTCTTGTTTTTTGTTTGGTTTGGATAAACTAATGGTTTAGAATCTGGGCTGCTAGGCTAGGTCTCAGGTAATACCCAGGAACTGGTAAATTGATCAAATTCCACTTATGCTCTATTAATATACTTTTTTAAAAAAGACACAGAAGCACATGCTAATACTAGATATAAACGGCTGTCTTATGGCAATTTGGTTGTACGAGATTTTCACCTGCAAAGTGGAAATCTACAGATATTCATAGCTTTCTTTATTTACAATGAAGAAGCTAAAAGATACTTTCACACATCCTAAATCTTTCCGACTGCAAGGGTCAATGAATCCGGGAATGAATTTGTGAAGGTTTTACCTGAGAGTTGATAAATAGCCCTGACCTCTTTGATACGCAGCAGAACTAATGTACCATCACAGTGTGCTAGTGTTAGAGGCTACATGCAGCGCATGCCCTCTTCATTATTCAAAGGTAAAGAGACCCCCGGGCATCCAAGACAGTCAAGCGAGTCCACTGGCATGATGGGAAAGAGAAAGCAGGACTCATCCGTTGGGAATGCCGTGCTTGGTTCCAACTTGAAGAAGGAACTTAACCCATGCCTCCTCACCTCTCTGGTTCCTGACAGACAGTAGTTATTAAAATTTCATGACAGAAGGGACGAATGTTTGTTTCATTACGCGCAGGTTTGATTCATATACATGTAGCATGCCAATGCAGCATATATGATGACCTTATGGTAACTTTGACTGGTCCCCAATCTCATTCAACTATGGACAACAGAAATCGGAATATAATATGAATTTTGATTTCATGGTTACTTTAAAAGAAGTCTCAATGCCCAATTAGATGTTGTTTATTTTTAGTATGTTTCAATTATTTTACTGACCTTGTGCCATTTTCCTCTTGTTTTAAATGTAAACATCACTTTATCAAAATATATTATAAAAAAATATGTTATTTGCTGTTATTCATTTCCCCTCCCTTTTCTCACTTTTTGTAGATTCTTGATTTCCAGAAGGCATGTCTTCAAAAGTCTATATGAGTGGATTGCGATGTATTTTTGTTTTGTTTTTTCCAAATTCCAAGATATGCAAGCGATAAGGCAGCATCCAATTTATTGTATGTTATGTAATGTATTGTGTGCGATGGAAGTTGTAGACTGGCCATGTCATGATGTCCAATTTTCCCAGGAATGGGACAATAAAGTCTATTCTATTCTATTCTATTCTATTCTATTCTATTCTATTCTATTCTATTCTATTCTATTCAAACAATTTTGAACAAAATGTAAGTTGCCTACAATTTAGGACAGACTTTGTATCAATAATGATTTGTTTTAATGGTGCTGTAGGCAGCTCACTTGGTTTTGGAAAAGATCACATGTCTATACACACAGTCAACCTGTATTCAGCAAAAGGTCTAGAGGCCACTGGGTAGCATCTGGCAGAGACAAAAGCAATTCTAGCAGCCCTCTGACCCATCACTGGAGTCTTCCGTTCCGTCATGCTGTGACATAAGCCAGCCTCCAGAAAGATTTCATCTATAAACTCCCTCAGTTTGGTCTGACATGTATCGCCATCCCACAAACAAATAATAAAACCTTCTCTGTTTGGGTGACAGCAAGAATTAAAGACACTGACAGGCCCTAAAGAGCAAAGCAGGGTGTCCCGTTTCTGATAGCAATGCGAGTCTCAACGCTTCCACGACATCAGAAGTGATTCATCTGTACAGACATTTTTAGCAACTTGATAATTTCTCAACATCAGTCATGAACAAAGCAGGGAAATAACTAGAATGATGCTGTCAAAGATGTTGCAGCACTGTGTGGTCCCGACAGGGTTTCCAGAGATGCAGCAGCTTTTCTCAACAATTCCTTCTATTTTGTGTTGTTTTGCAGTGAATTTCACCAATACTAATGTATTATGTAATTAAAGTTAGTAACAGCAGGAGTACAATTACCAGTAAACATTGTAATACATAAATAAATAGCTGAATACACATTAACAACAGCGAGCTCTTACGTTCAACTCTGTTTAAATCCAAGCAAATCTCACAAGAAAATAGACTATTTATGAGCTGGCAATTTCATATGAATGTGCATAGGAAAACATGCGATTTTTAGAAAAATGTAAGCATGAAGACACCTCTAAACATGACCATCACTGGGATGTAAGTAGATCGTACAAAAATGTATGAATGAGATCATACGAATTAGCCACCAATTCGCCAAAATATTTTTTTTCACCAAACCCTATAGTATGCCTTCTGAAAAAAATGAAGGGCATATGACATGATTAGAACAACACCAGGGTGAAATAACACTTTAAATGACATGTCTTTTTATTAATGTTCCTTGGCATTCGCTATATTATTAAAGTTGCGTTTTAGCCATTAGTTGGACACTTTGGCTTTCAACCAAGTTACGTTCATCTATGCATCTTACATGTTTGCCACTTTTCATTTATTTATAGTCTATTGTTTATCTACCTATTCTTTTTGTACAAAGTCATATCTTTTAAATCAAACAACCATCTTTAAACAATGTGCAACCAACAGATATGACAATAAACTATGAAAAATGGATGTTTGAGAACATAAAAGTACAATCCATCTAGCAGACACTAGTTTTACACTTGAGGCCAGTAAAAGGTGTTCAGATGTCTGTTAGAAGGTTAGCGGCTCTTCCTGCACAACTCTGCTAACAGCTGTGCCTTGTGTTTCTGTTTCGACTTAAACATCTGTCGATAAGAGCATAGTGGTCCCTTGCCTCTGATGCGTATACCACATAAGATCATTAAAAACAGGCAGCCGTCACCCCATGTGCAGCAGTGCAGCATGCATGACGGGTAAACAGTATGCTAGCTCATTAGCAATTGACAATGCAGACAGTGTCGGCTTAAAGCCGCCATCAAGAACGTGAAAGCAATGGATTTATTCCCAGAGCGAAATCAACTGTGGAATTAATTCTGGAAAAGGGGAGGATGAGCTAATGTCAGAATGCGATTCATTTATTCATAAGTAACCTTCAACACAAGGCGTGAGGTGACAGTGAGATGATAAACCAATCAGTGGAGAGATTTATTCAGTCTGTCTCAACATTCACCCTTCATGACTTGAGTGAGAGAATGAAAGAAAAATAGAGTGATAGAGAGATTATTATCATGAGAAAAAAAACACATCAAACCATTAAATGTAACATTTAGTAAAGGAAGAGTGTGGTAAAATGAGCTTTCCCAAGTGCATCATTAGCCAACTATAGTCGCAAGTTATGTTGTTTCAACAAACGTTCGCAAACAGCATCGCAAAGTTGTGTGGTTAGAACTACAGCCGTCAACCTGTAGTTAGTATGTCTTAAAAGTGGACACCAACAACAGACGCGTAACCAATCAGCATTAGGGGCCGTGTGACCGTTGAGGAGAGAGAACGAGCAAGAGGGAGATTTGAAAATAAGAAAAAAACTGCAGAACGAGAGATGAGACACAATACAAAAGAGCTTAAAAGAATATCACTGGAATGAAGGTTTATGACTGGGCAAGCACTTTAGGACCCATGTTTATATTAGAAAAGCTTTCCAGCGCTGGAGAGAGCTAAGTGGGAAGGCCTGAAAACAGACAAGGAGACTGCTTTGATTCCGCTTCACATGTAACACAGGAGCTGCTATCCTGCTGGCGACTAACAACGAACGCTTTGTATTTACTATTGTGTTATGTACGTTCATTTTTTGGGCTTGTCGTTCGTTCATCAAGCATTTTATTGTGACTGTACAGTACTGTGCAAATGTCTTAGGCCCCACTTGAGATGCTTGAAGAGGAAAGCTACAGTACTGTGAAAAGTTTTAGGCACATAAAAATGCTGTAATGTGAGGATGCTTTCAAAAAAATGTCATACATTTTATCAACCTCTATTAACTAAATCAAATCACTATTTGGTATGATCACCCTTTGCGTTTAACCCTTAAATGCATGACTGTTTCGCCAATCATTCTTACAAAATCGGGTCGGTATTGACCCGGATCAATATCTAAAACGGAAGGATCTCTACCTGTCGTGATGATATAAAACTCCTCTGATATTAGAGAAACAATTACAGAAGAAAAAAATAAATCGTATTTTGTTACCTTTTGGAGCTTGAAAGGGCTCCGTTTGAGCAGATGTTTTATGCCATCATCACTGTCCTCGTCAGAGCTCATTTCACAGTAAATTCAGCAAATAATAGGCTAGTTTTATGTTTGAGGTCATGAATATGAGCCCATTCGCGATCTCAAACGTATTCTCAAAACGATATAATTTTCAAAATCTTTAAAATCAATATTTTGATCGCTAACAGCTTCACCAGATCCATCCAGTGACAGTTACAGTCATATTTGATTGTGTTTAGTACTTGCTCTGCAGTAAATCGCTGAGCCATTTCATGTTGTTATTATTATTTCGTTTTCTGTCTGAATGAGTCGTCACTTCAGCATTGTGTATCAGACATTGCCACCTTGTGGAATAAAAGTGAATTGCACGTATTCAGTCATCTAAGATTAAATTATTGTTGTGCAGAAAAATATACATACACTCATACACACCTCGGGTCGTTTGTGACCCTATACAATTTTTACAAAAAAATGAATACAAAAATAGGCATTATTTTATAATTTTTTTCTTGTTATATTCTTTAAAATGAATTGATTGAGGAATACCAAGAAGGTTGCTGTCTAACTTTAAAAAATGAACGAAGAGGGGGGTAGTGAATGACGTCCGGGGTCACTAAAGACCCGAGGTATGTATTTAAGGGTTAAAACAGCTTTTTTCCTAAGTACACTTGTGCATAGTTTTTTAGGTAGCTTTGCAGGTAGGTTGCCGGAGTTCTTTTGGATTTAGTCTGCCTCAGTTTTTTTCTGTTTCTTCATGTAGTTCCAGATGGACTTGATGATGGTAAAATCAGATTTCTGTGTGAAGCATACCGGCTGTTGTCAATTATCTCACTGGATTATTACAATTAATGGCAAAAGAACCTTTGGAAATGTAAACTGATATTTCCTACTTAGACACTACAGCAAAGAGAGACAATGAACAGGAAAACTGAGGGCTTAAATATACAATGGAAGATCAATAACAGAACAGGTTTGAGCTAATATGAAACCATGACAGCTAATGATGAACTCGAACACAGGCAAAACAGTGACAAAGAATACCATGAGTAGAAACTAAACAAGGCATTGAAATTAAACATGACCTTGACAGAGACAATGGAGGAACCAGAGGGAAGGAGGAGCCTGGTGGAGCCAGAGGGGTGGAGAGTTGAGGCACAGCAGATGACTTGGAAATCCGAGTCAGAGCCTGAGGGACGAGGGAGCCCCGGTGGAGCCGATGGGTCGGAGAGCCAAGGTGGAGTCCTGGGCTTGGAGGCTTGAAGAAGAGCTAAGGGATCCACATGCCAGGGTGGAGCTGATGACTGGGAAGGTGGACCTGTTCAGCTGGACGGAACCACTGGAGGAGCTGAGCAGCTGAAGGGAGACGAAGCACAGGAACTGGATGGCTTACGTGGAGGAGGAGGGAGAGGGAGGCTGCACTTCCTCTCAACGATGAATGAGACATGTCGATGAAGGAGATTTGGTGCTGGGTTCCAATTTATCCTCTTGAACTCCACTAATATGCCTTCTGTGATGGACGCTGTTGCCGGTGTTATACTGAATTCTGGACCCACAAAATTATGTGACCGTACACATAATGTAGTGATGGTAGGGTTAGGATTAGGATTGTGATTAGAATAAGATCAATACAGCACCTACTAGGGTCACATAATTTGGTGGGTCACAGAATTCTCGCCTGGGCTCTGGCTGTTCCACTGCGGGCATGGCTGACACTGGGCTGGGCTTTGGTACCAGAGTGGGGCTGGTGAAGTCTTCCTCAACAGGGCAGATGGTGAAAGGGGATCAACATCTTACCAGCACCCACTCCACATAATCCACAAAGCTCCCTTGAGGACCATCCATGGATAGGTGTACCTTTGACCACTCGTTAAACCCGGTCTGGCAGAAAATACATAACGAGTGGTTGGGATAGTGGGTTAGGTTAGGTATGTCAGATCGAATAAAAAAAATAAATAAAACTACCACTAAAAACTAAACAAGAAAATGAAACTAAACATGACCATGACAAAGCTCCACAGGCAGCTTTTTTTTTCTCCACTGAAAACAGCTTTCTTGTAAGGGTCTGTAATGGCGCTTTTGTGGCACGGCTTGGCTCACTTTACTTTTGGTTTGCTTTTCCACTGCAGTTTAGTACCGCTTCAAAGTGGGTGGGATTATAGACTGATATAGTTGCGACGCCCCAACTGCCGAGGATTCGCTCTATGAGTCACCTCGTCTACTAACCACGATAAAGCCATTTCTTTTTTCAAGTTGCATGCAACATTCATTTAAAGCAAGTCGTTTAAAAAAAGTTTGCGAACAAATGATATTGCGGTGGCTGTTACTGACTATTTAAATCTAGGGGGTTTGGAGTCTGGTGTTTCAAATCCAACGACGCTGGTAGTGACGATTCTCTCTGACCAATCAGTGATCTGCAGTGTTTACACGTCACATTTACTGTAGTATCAGTACGGTCAGCTTGGAACCTCAACTGAGCCATACCGTTTTGTACCGAGCCATACCATGCAGTGGAAAAGCGCCACTAGATGCCTTTTATCACTTTCTCTCAATAGATTTTTCACATTTTACATGTTTTTCTTGTAATTTTCAGAATCACTTGTAAGTTGAGTTGAACAAGGTGTGGGGCAACAATGGGTTCAATGGATAACAAAGCATTGTAACTACATTTCTTTTGTTATTTGTCAGTTTCTTTTGTTAAACCTGAAGTATTAGTATCTTTCCCAACAATTCAGTTCACAATCACAGTTCACACATCATTTTCCTCTTATCAAATGTTATGAAGTGTTGTGCATCAGCTCTTATGGATATTCTGTCCAGCACAGGGACAGAAGTTAGGTTTGAGAGAGTGATTGCTTACGGTCATGTCCCTGTACTGCTGTTGCCACTTTTAACATTTGCCCATAAAATATGGGCAACTCATAACTTGTCAAATGACTATGACATGGCCTCCTAATGCAATAGCAGGGTCACCTCTGCCACATAGATGATGATTGCCACATCATTCAACAGCCTGCATCAATCTGTGCACCCGTTATTGGCCTCCAGAGACGACCCAAACTCTCTGTCACGTCCTTTTCACTTCCCTCATATCGCTCGACCTCTGCTCTCCACTCTCTGATCATCTAGTCTACTCTCTGTAGGATCATGATGGATCTGCAACATCACAGAATCGCCATGTCCCTCACCGTTTACAAACTGCCTTGTCAAAATTGACATAGAGGCCACGCTTGCCAAAAATACTCTGCCTCCATCATCAGCTTTTGAAAGTTTCAAATCATTATATACTGAAAATTCAGCGTGTTGTCCGTCATTGACACCAAATGTCACTAATCCATTCCAAATGGAGAATGCCATTTGAGAGCTTCATTAAAGGTGCAGTATGTAAGATTTTTGCAGTAAAATATCCAAAAACCACTAGGCCAGTGTTATATATTTTGTTCACTTGAGTACTTACAACATTTATAAATCATGAGAAAATTGCAATTTTAACCAAGGCTCCGGGACGTGTGAGGAGTCGCCTGTCAATTGCGTCATACCCGCGTTACCCTCGGTTGCCTGTGTTTTATTTTGTAAAAACCATGAAACACCAAAGACGCTTTAATATATTACATGTTTTATAGACAAGGGAACAACTGTTTGGTTACGTTTATAGACAGAAAACTAATTGTTGTTATATAGCTCTTATATAATTATTCTTGATTTTATTTATCTATTTATTTATTTTTTGCGAGTACCATGCTCTACCATGCCTCAGAGAAAAACACTATTTTGTGAAGTAGCTAACATATCATAATCAGATACAGCTTTATTTTTATTAACAGTAATACAGCATTTTCTCCATCATACAATATATTTTAAAATTAATTGCATGCCATTTATCAACACAAGCCATCCAGTATTTAATATGATATTCAAAAATCGATCTAGCTTACTGCAGTGTCTCCAACAAGTGTCTCGCAGCAGCATGACTGGAAAAGCGGAAGCGGTGCCGGCGATTGTGGCATAATAAAAGTTCCGCTGCTTGCTTCAAAATCCCACTGTAAAACCGAACAGTGCAATTAATTAAATGAAAGGAGTTTGTTTCACTTAAATAATAATGAAAGTTCATTGTACTTAATAAAAATAAGTTGCGTGAACTTGATTGAGTTAAATGTAAATACTTAAATATTTTGAGTATTCTGAACTTAGTGAGTTTTACACTGCTCCTGTTCTAACATCATTGCTTTAGACCAATGTTATTTTTTGCTCAGTCTTATGTAACTTTATTACTTTGAGTTTGATGAACGTAAATCGTTTAAGGTAATCGGTTTCCTCAAACCATTTAAGTAGCTATATAGTTGTTAAGTTAGATTTGTTACCTGAATTCAATCTGAATGAGTGGAATAAACTTAAAATCTTTAAGATGAGTTTACTCTAATGATTTACTAAACCAACACTAAAATAGAAGTGAATTTAACTGTATGAGTGTACAATACTCATACTTATTGGATTTAAAACTTAATTGGTTTAAGGCAGTTGGTTTCCTCAAATGGTTTGATTTACCATAACTTATAGGGTTTTACAGTGTAGTTTAACTATGGTTTTGAGTTTGCCTTGAGTCAATTTTAAATTGACTCAAGGCAAGTTAAAGTAGCTCATTAGAAAAACTCTTAACCCTTTAAATCCTACAATATCATATTTCTAACTAACACACTGAATAATAATAATAATAATAATAAAAAAACGGCCCTCTTTTTCCTTATTCTCTGGCTCATGGTGTCTTTACTGACCTTTTCTAAAGGCTTATCATAAAAAAGGATGAGGAACATGGACCACTTTTATGATAATTAGTTTCATGATTACGACTTTCAGTTTAATAGGTCATTATACACTCTCCATAACATAGACATTCTCCAAAAGTTCAGTATTGTTTTCATATTTTCAGTTTACAGTTACTGACTCTCTTAAATTTACATTTACATACCACGTCTGGGTCAGATCTTGCATCGACATGGTTTTAATTATCATATCTATGCTGATGACATCCAAATATATACTATGTGTAAGCATGTTCTACCAACTTAAATTGATAAAATCAAAAATTGATTAAATTTTCTGAAACTAAACATGGAAAAGAAATCATTATTACTGGAACCCCATCACTTACTAGCAAAATTCCTATCGAATTTGCCTGTGATATTGCTGGTGCTCTCATCAAACTATCCAGTACTGTTAAAAATCTTAGTGTTATTTTCGATTCCTCTCTCACCTTTGAGACTCATATCAACTCCATCACCAAATCTGCATTCTTTCACTTACGTCGCATTGCCAAGCTCTGTCCCTTCATTAGTTTTAAAGATGCTGACATGGTTTTCCATGCTTTTGTTTTATCCTGTCTTGACTACAGTAATGCCCTTTTCATTGGTTTACCTGCTAGCTCCATTGCCAGACTGCAATATATTCAAAACTCTGCTGCAAGAATACTAACCCACACCAAGCGTTCTGCCCATATCACCCAGTGGCCTATATCGCATCAAGTACAAAATAATACTGCTCACTTTCAAATTTTTGTAATAATCTTCTCTGTGTACAATAGAGTGCCCCAGGGATGATGTGTTTTTGTAGGCCAACCCGGAAGTTAGCAGCGCGCGGGTTCCCTCGACTGAAAGCCTATTCATTTTTCCCATAGACTTTAGGAAAATCGCAGAAAATAAGCTCTGTGTTTAACAAAGGGTTATGACACTTACACGTTTTGTCTATCAAGATAATCTTTACAAGTTAACACAACATTTATAGATTTTGAAGCCTAAATAAAGTCGTCAGGTATAAAAGGCTAACAGTAGGCTATAAACGGACTACAAAACACCATGGTCACGGATCAACGGCGTCACCACCAAGCTTCCTCAAACTGTATTTAAAAAACAACTCTATTTAAAAACATGCTCACTGATTATGATCTGCGCTGTGTATGAATACTTATCCACTTTTTCATGAGAAATGCTGTCCAAATGTCCCGTTTTTAATGATGACGTCTAAAGTCCCCGCCAAAGGAAGTAGTCCCTTTTAGCAATTTGTTAGCAACCGCCGATTTGAAGACGCAGTAAAAGTTTAAAAAATCACAAGTGGGTTATAACTGGTGTGTTTTATATCATAGATCAAAACGTGAAAGTATTTAGAGGCTTTGTTTACCACAGACCTTATTTCAGGCGATTTAGCAAAAACCCATTCAAAAAACCCATAGACTTTATGGCGTTGGAACCGGAAGTCATAAAATGCTAACTCGCTTCCGGGTTTTGCCTACAAAAACGCGTCATCCCTGGGGCACTCTATTGTCTGTCATTATTACCCGTTGTCTGTTATTATTAGCTACCTTATTGCTGTTAACTTTTTTCTAATTGTATCTAATTTGTAAAGAGTCCTTGAGCAATGGAAAGGTGCTATATAAATAAACCTTTATTAAAGTTCGAATTTCAACATTCATAATTTTCCACTATGCCTGGGATGAGCAATAAACTAGCACATCAACAATGTAGTTAAACATAATAATAAACAAAAACAATATAAGTTACCTTTCCATCTTGGAATGCAGCTTAAAGGATGTGAATGTCTGTGCTAAAGTCTTGTGAAGATTTAAGACGATGCAGATTGACAGACAGAATGTCTTGGATGGAAATTCCTCCATAAAGGCACAGCACAGACATCGGAAACCTTTTTGCACATTAATAGGACTCTGCTAGGCACTTGATAATAATAATAGGCACTTGAACCTCTGCTGGAAATAACGTTGGTGGTTATGTGCATTACACGCTCCACAGAGCCTTTTAAAACCACCACAATAAAAGCATTTATTGCTTCAAACAGCTGTATTACGTGATTTACAGGTATATCCCTACATCTGGTGTGTTCATTCCCTACACCTCAGTGCCGTCTAGTGGCAGATAGCAGGTAGTGCCAGCTAGTCAAAAGGTCTTGAATAAGTTCCCCTCAAAATGTTTATCAATAAAAGCACAGCATTTTAGGAATGGAAACATCAGTTTATGTGTGTGTATATATACTGATCAGGCATAACATTATGACCACCTTCCTAACATTGTGTTGGTCCCCTTTTTGCTGCCAAAACAGCCCTGACCCGGCATAGACTCCACTAGACCCCTGAAGGTGTGCTGTGGTATCTGGCACCAAGATTTTAGCAGCAGATCCTTTAAGTCCTGTAAGTTGCGATGTGGGGCCTCCATGGATCAGACTTGTTTGTTCAGAACATGCCACAGATGCTTGATTGGATTGAGAATTTGGAGGCAACATCTCAAACTTGTTGTTGTGCTCCTCAAACCATTTTTGCTTTGTGGCAGGGTGCATTATCCTGCTGAAAGAGGCCACAGCCACCAGGGAATACTGTTTCCATGAAAGGATGTACATGGTCTGCAAGAATGCGTGGTACATGTCAAAGTAACATCCACATGGATGGCAGGACCCAAGGTTTCCCAGCAGAACATTGCCCAACACTGCCTCCGCCGGGTTGCCTTCTTCCCATAGTGCATCCTGGTGCCAAGCGACGCACACGCACCCGACCATCCATGTCATGTAAAACAAAATGTGATTCATCAGACCAGGCCACCTTCTTCCATTGCTCCGTGGGTCAGTTCTGATGCTCACGTGCAGTGGAAAGGGGTCAACATGAACACCCTGACTGGTCTGCGGCTATGCAGCCCCATGCCCAACAAACGGTGATGAACTGTGCATTCTGACACCTTTCTATCAGAACCAGCATTAACTTTGAATTCAAGCTTGTCTGTTGGATCGGACCACACGGGCCAGCCGGAGCGAAGGCATTGATGAGTCTTGGCCGCCCATGATCCTGTTGCCGGTTCACCACTTTTTCTTCCTTGGACCACTTTTTGATAAATACTGACCACTGCATACTGAAAACACCCCACAAGAGCTGCAGTTTTGGAGATGCTCTGACCAAGTCGTCTAGCCATCACAATTTGGCCCTTGTGAAACTCGCTTAAAGGTGCTCTAAGCGATCCTGGGCGGAGTAACTTTCTGTTGGCATTCGAAGTGTTGTCAAACAAAACAGAGGCTAGCTAGACCCTCCCTCCTCCTCCTCCTCCCCCTCCCCTCCGTGCTTCCTGAAACAGTCATGAATGCGCATTTAAATTCATTCTTGTCAGTTATTGGCTGGAGCATGTTTATTATGTTTTGTGGTCCAGGCTGCGCCAGTTTGTTTTTATTGCCGTTTTTGGAGCTTGTGGCGACTACAGAGACCGCGTTTTTTTACAGTGTGTTCAGGGGACAGGCAGCTAGCGGATAGTGAGGAGATGTTTGCTGTATGTGACAAAAAAATTTTTGGCCTAAAAATGCGTGATATCGCTTAGAGCACCTTTAAATCCTTCCACATTTTTACTGCTTCTAACACATCAACTTTGAGTACAAACTATTCACTTGCTGCCTAATATATCCCACCCACTAACATGTGCCATGATGAAGAAATAATCAGTGTTGTTCACTTCACCTGTCAGTGGTCATAATGTAATGTTATGCCTGATTGGTGTAAATGGGAGACTTTGTTTTAGCTCAAAATCATTATATAGATTTTTTTTTAATCAACAGACAAGACACATATACAATTCATTAATTTACTTAAATTAAAAAAGTGTACAACACATTATGATTTAACAATATACATTGTTCTATTCAAATCAGAACAGAACATTTCTTATATTACTCTATTTTTGTATATAAATTCGTTTTTAGTCATTTGTCTTCAGACAACCAGAAAAAACAGATAACAAATAATAACAACAATTCACATCTGTCAGATGAACTCTGTTATTTTGCAGTGAAATTATATTGAAAATAGCAAACATTTACACACAAATACTTTATCAACTAGTGCCACATAAAAAAAATTCCAACTTGAGCACCTCCGAATACACAATGACTTTTGGTGCTTAGTTAAACAGCATTTTAATGTAAACTGTGTTTCTTTTAGTATGATTGTGTGAAACTATGATTGTGTGTGTGAATCTCACAAACAAGTCCATGTCATATTGTGGAAGAAAACAAAAGTGACATGTGAAGGCCAAGTATGGTAACCCATACTTGGAATTTGTCCTCTGCATTTAACCCATCCAACACAGTGCAGTGAGTAGTTAACACACAAACACACACACACACACACTGCAAACAGTTGACACACACACCCGGAGCAGTGGGCAGCCATTTGGCTGTGGCACCCAGGGAGCGATTGGGGGTTAGGTGCCTTGCTCAAGGGCACCTCAGTCATTTCTTGCCGGTATTGAGAATCGACCTTTGGGTTACCAGTCTGACTCTCTAACCATTAGGCCATGACTGCCCCCAATTCACCACAAAATAAAAAGAAAACAAATAAGTAATTATATTTTGCATAAAGAAAAGTGTTTTTGTATTGTGAAATTGTATCCCCAAATTTTCATTATCATAATGCAAATAAGTTTTAATCTTTTTTTTTTTTTTTTTTTGCATTACAGTACTGAGAATTTGGCAGATGGAAATGAGCATCATGTCACCAGAACACTATTTTAAAAATTTAAATCAGCATAAATTTAAGGCAGTACAATAAATATAACCATGAGAAATACTTAAAAATATACTATATTACATTATATTATTTAAATATATCATTGTTTTTCGCATACTTACAGAGCCGTCTTTTGCACACGACAGGCGGACAAATATATACGTGGCCACGAATTACAAGGGAATGAATTATTACAATGTGGCCACAGTTTAGTTAAACAAGGGAATCGGATTGATCATAAAACTAATCGGTGGCCACGATATCCATATTTTTTCCAACGTCATGTGCAGGGCTCCGTATAGAACAGCTGAGATTTTTTAAAAGAAAATTTGGGGAAAAGTGTCTTTCTAAATTTTGAGTGAAATATGACCTGGGGCTGGATTCACAAAGCATTCTGAAGAATAAAAGTCTTCTTAACTGCTATTGCTTTCTTATTTTCTAACTTAAGAAAACATACAAGAATATTTTGTATTCCAAAAATCTTTTCTTAAGAATGTTAACTTAAGAATGTTAAGACGTATTCAAAGAATACTTAATTCAAACAATATTTAAAGAATTAAAAAAAAATAAAAAATAAAAATACGATAACCTCCAACCAGTCTTAAATCCCCAAAAGTAAGATGTTCATTGAATTTATTGGGTTGTTTCAAATATTAACACGCATCACAACACTAGCTACATATAGAGTAATACATATTACTAGTATCAGGAATGTGGACGAGCACGCCAATGTGATCGAAGTGACCAATCGATCATGAATCATAAACATTGGCTACGTTTACACGCAACCAATCCATTGACAGCTGAAAAGCCTTCATGTAAACACCTTAATTGATCCAATTGAGCTCGACCCGAATTAAATTTCTGTTGGATTGGGAGGGATGGTAAATTCCTTTTGTAATCGGATTGAGAAGAAATGTAAACACTTGATCGGATTGATACCAAAACTGAGAAAGAACTGCGCATGTGCAGTGACGTAGAAATTTATGTGAAGTGG
The DNA here is from genome assembly GCF_024489055.1 of Chanodichthys erythropterus. Taxonomy (NCBI): domain Eukaryota; kingdom Metazoa; phylum Chordata; class Actinopteri; order Cypriniformes; family Xenocyprididae; genus Chanodichthys; species Chanodichthys erythropterus. The sequence goes on from NC_090228.1 coordinate 24,708,447, forward strand.
AGCAGAACTATATATCAGTAAAGGATTTGCAATGGTTGCTTTGTTGCGTCCAGTGTAGACAGCTTCTAGCTAGACACAGTGTTAGAACTTCTTGGAATTTATCTTAAGAACCTTTTTTAAACTTCTTTCCTAAGAATATTTTGTGAATCCGGCCCCTGGACATGTTCTTGATCGTTTTTGTGAAATTCACTCATGTGCTATATCTGTATACTCATAATTAGTGTCTTAGAGCTGATACATTTTCTAAAAGCATTTGTGCCCAATACCATAAGAAAAATATCCCCTTTCCCCAAGAAAAGACCAAAAATGATATTATACCAGTTTTCATGCCCCTGGGCTGGGCTGGTTAGCAGGGATCAAACTGGTCTTGACTGTTTTTTGACCCAGCTTGTGTAAACATCAGTTTGAGACAGACAATGAGCAGTTAAAGAAACAACATTTGGCAAAACTATTAGTTCCCATTCAGTCAGTCACATTCAACATTACGCTGATACTGATGTATTGGGGTCTCACCTGGGAGCCCAATTACCTCCAAGTGGTAACTAAACAAGCCAATGAACATTGGACAGTGAGATTCGCATGCCGAGTCACACCTACCTGGACATGCGGGCATAAATATGACCGGCATTACTCACTTATTATATTTTGCTTTGGAGACGAGCGGTTGTGAAAAGCAATCAACTCATTCCAGTCATTCTTCAACTGAAGTGGATTACTGTACAGAGAAAGAGCAATTTTAATTGCTAAAAATAGTTTATTTCTGATCTCTCCTGCTGGGGTGAGGGCACATACAGGGGTGCTTTGCTTCATGAAAGGGCTGTGCACAGAGAAAAATCTAGATCCCCTCTGTTGCCACCCAGCCTGCTGCTTGTGTTTAAAGTACGGCCATAAGTCTGGTTAACAATTTTAGGAGACCCGAGGGTTACAGTGGGAACTTTTCCACCGGGTAATTCCCCTGGATCTCCCACTCATCTAGTGTGTCGTTAGCTGCCTCGGTCGGAGGGCAATTGTCCTCTGGAGAGGAAGAAAACGCTAAGCTTCCCTCTTTGGCGGTATTTGCTCATGCTGAATTGGATTCAGAGTTGATATTGCCATGCTTGCCCGGGCCGCCATGCGCTCTGACTTGTTCCGAGCGATCATGGCTGGATGATTGTTTTCTGGAGCTCGATGCGAAGGGCGCCCCCCCTGCAAGAAGTGCTCTGGCCTGGCTCAGCCACAATGTCGATCCATCCACAGGAAGGTGATGCAGCACGTCCCCAGGTCGCCACGAAAACCTCTAAATGGTCAGTAAAGCGGCCCCGAGACAGGTGACCATGAGTGTAGGGGCCCGCTCTTTTTCAGGAGCTGGTAAACACATCGCTCCTTCCCTAGGAGGAGGGCCGAGTGGGGAGTGTGCATTCGAGGACACGCTGCTTCCTCATGCCTCCCTAGCCAGTCTCTCATCGGTCCACTGAGCCAGATAAGTGTCACACCAAACTCGCTGCCTCTACTTTAGGACACTGTGCTTCCCAGGTTAGGCCCAGCACTCAATTTTACCTCGACAGACCTTTCCTACGCTTTGCATCGAGGGTCGAGCATATCAGTACAAGGTCCCCCTTTTGGGCTTTCCCTGTCTCCCCACATCTTTACCAAAGTCGCAGAGACTGTCCTTACCCCGCTCAGGGAGGTGGGCATTCACATATTGAACTTGCATATTCAATATCTCGATGAATGCTGAATTGTCTGAATACATTCAGGCAAGAGACAGCAGTTCCACTGAAAAAAATTCAGAGGCTCCTGGGGCATATAGCATCCGCAGGCACAGTAACACTGCTCGGATTGATGCATATGAGACCGCTTCAGCACTGGCTACACAGCCGAGTCCCAAGATGGGCATAGCTCTGCGGCACATTCTGTGTGGCCATCACATATGCAGTGTGAAATGGGCGTGTAGCATTGGGCTCCTGGACAGTTGTTGGCAGTGCTGTTCATCATGCAGCAGTTATGACCGTTGCTTCAGGACAAGTGCGTGTTGGTCCATACGGACAACATTGTGACTGTTGCGTACATCAACCTCCAAAGCGGGGTAAGGTCATGACGCTTCATGCCGTTCACAACCCGGGCAAGCTCAATCATGCATCCAATGTGCTCTCACGACAGTTTACACTCTTGGGAGAATGGAGACGCAAGTATGCATTTCCCCAGCGAGCCTGCTCGCACAGACACTATGCAAGGTCAGGGAGCACAAAGAGCAGGTCTTGATGGTTGTGCTTTACTGGCCCATCCGGACCTGGTTTTCGGACCTGATGCTTCACGCGACAGCCCCTCTCTGGCAGATTCCCCTGAGGAAGGGCCTACTTTTTCAAGGACCGGTCACCATGTGGCACCCGTGCCCAGACCTCTGGAACCTCCACGTGTGGTCTCTGGACAGGAAGCAGAAAAATTAAGTGGCCTATCACTGGCGGTGGACACTATCACTCAAGCTAGAGCTCCCTCTACCAGGCACACTTATGTTTGAAGTAGAGTCTGTTCACTGATTGGTGTTCTTCCTGGCGGGAAGACCCCCGGAAATGCCCAATCAGCTCTGTGCATTCCTTCTTGCAAGAGAGGTTGAAGTGGAGGCTGTCCCCCTCCACCTTGAAAGTGTATTTTGGTGCTGTTGATGGTACATCACTGGGAAAGCACAATCTGGTCATCAGGTTCCTGAGAGGCGTCAGGAGGCTAAATCCTCCCAGGCTCATTCCCAACACCGTGATTAGCTGATGTACCAGCCCCAAGGCGAGCCATGCCCCCTCGGAGTGAGGGGCTCACTCCATTTGGGGTGTTGCTTCCTCCTGGGCATTGGCGCATTGCGCCTCTCTGGCAGACATCTGCAGAGCTGTGGGCTGGGTGACACTTAACACATTTGTGAGATTCTACAATCTCCGAGTGGAGATGGTTTCTTGGTGTCTAGCTTGCAGTGTCATTCCCCTCTAACGGGGGATACAAGTGCCTACTTGCTCTTCAGGTGAGTTCCTCTCATCATAATATCCCACTGGTATGGAAAACTATTTTCCTTGGGCTTACGTGGGGTGCTGGGTAGGTTACGAATGCGTATAGCACAGTTGTCAAAAGGGCATGTCAGCATCTGTATCTCCAACACTTGTCACACATAATTTAGTGGCTGTGGTGCTATCCATAGGAACGCCCATACATCAGTGAACGTGACTGACTGAATGGGAATGTCTAGCTTCTAATGTAACCCCCGCTCCCTGAAGGAGGAAACAGAGATGTTACCTCCCTCCTGCCACAGCCCTGAATGACGACTGAATGGCCGGGATCCGAGTCTCGGCTCCTCAGCAAAACATGAATGAAGTGAGTATTACCTGTCATATTTATACCCACATGTCTGAGTAGGTGAGATTCGTCATGCAAATCTCACTGGCCAATGTTCATGGCTTGTATAGTTACCACTTGGGTGATTGGGCTCCCAGGTGAGACCCCAATAGGCCAGTAGCAATGTAACGTCTCTGTTCCCTCCTTCAAGAAACAGGGGTTACATTAGTAACCTAGACGTTATCCTATTCATTCTGTGCTTCATTAGTGCAATCCAACACAACAGCCAGAGTGTGGGAGACTTCCAAAAGCTCTAGGGTTGTCAGGGGTAGTCAACCCTGCTCCTGGAGGCCTACCTTCCTGCAGACTTCAGTTCCAACCCTGCTCCAATACACTTACCTGCTATACCTTCAACACCTTGATTAGCTAGTTCAGGTGTGTTTGATTAAAGTTGGAACTAAACTCTGCAGGATGGTAGGCCTCAAGGAGCACGGTTCGAGACACCTGCTCTAGAGGGCCTTTGGTACACTGATTCATCTTTGGGAGCTGAGCAACATTCAACAGTCCCTCAAAAATGTGAGTAACTAACAGATGTATGGGAAGACAAAGGATGAACAGTATTTTCTCCTAAAATGATGATCTTTGGAATGTCTTAGATACAAATACATATCCGCTACTTATTAAAATCAACTCTTAATGTTGTAGTATATCTGTGCAATCAACCACTTCAGTTTAGGGTAGAGCAACAAAATGTGTGGCCCACTATAAATACTGTACAATAAAAATTCCTTCATTTCGGTTTCTCTTATTTTCCAGTATGGAACCTATTATGGTAAATTGCAACATTACAGGCTATTCGCATCATATTGCATTTACCACTACAGCATTGAGCAGATGTGATGCTTGTTTGTGCCAAAGGATGTTTTTCAAAAGTTTATACATTAGCTGTTCTGAAATAATCTGACTAAAAGTTAAGCTTTTTCCCTCAATGTTAATTAAACCAAAGCATTTAAAAGTTACACTTTATAGTGGCTGATGAGTGTAAAGGGGTGAATCTCACAAAAACTGAAATTTACAAGTCACATGTTACTTTAACCTCTTAGCATTTTTTTTTCAATGTGACATTTTCTTGATTTTATTCATAATGAAAAATAAACTTAATGAAATTGTAAAGTGCATTTGTAACACAAATGTTAAGTATAATTTAATGTATGCCATTTTTATTTTTGCATTATGTTGTTGAGAATTTGTGGAGGAAACTGTCTCAAGTTTTTAAATATATATTATTTTTACATTATTTTCATTTTGTTTTAGGTGAAATATGATCTGAATATTGCTTTGTGAGATTCATCCAAAGACTTATACTACAGTCACTTTATGAATAGGTTCTGTGAACATCTACTGTATTTAACTTCATTTAGCAACAGTTTAAGTGACAAAATATTATCAAGTAACTGGTGTTCATTTGTAAGACATACATACATGAAATACTTGGTAAAAATGTTCGATAGCACTTTATTTTACAGTCCTGTTCTACATGTTTGTACTATGTACTAAACCTAACCTTAATATTATGTCCAAGTAGTTACCTTATATTACTCAGTACTTGTATAAGTACATAGTTAGTACACATACTGCAATATAAAGTGCGACCAAATTTTCTTATCTCTGTTTGACACCTTTCATATCTAACTAGTGTTTTTAAACGTAAGCAAACCAATCAATTAGCAATGATTCTGCTGACTGCTACGACATTACAGCAATTTTAAAGCAAGGCCATTTGAAACCATTTGAAAATACACTTTCCCAAAGTTAAGTTTGGGAAGATGTTCTGCTAAAAACATATCAAGCACACTTTGCTGAGAGATGAGATTAAGTGAGTTTGTGTGTGTCTGTGTTGTACGCACACAGCAACAATGTAAACAAATGTAAAAAAAAAAAAAATAAAAGAAAAAAAAGGCTTTGTTTATCAGTCTTAAAGGTCATTTACACTGACAGTGATTTGCAGTGACAAAGTAACCAGAAGTCATTTTCAATGAAAGCTGTCGATTTCTTGCAACTTGAAAATCAGCGACCATTGCCAACATAAAAAAGTGAGCAAAGTTCAACTTTATAACCGGCCTCATAACTTTTAGAAATAAAAAGTCATCTTTTTCTAACTGAACACTGGCACAAATGAGATTTGAAAGCTGCATGGCTGAGAAGATTGAATATAAACCAACTGTATGGCGCCTTAAATTGCCAACTCTCATTGAAAATTAATGACTTCCTTTCGAATTGTTGCTGCAAAACACCTAAAGTGTGAACAGCCTTTTTTTTCTTTGTATTAATCAGTATTTTTGTCGTTTTCCAGTACAAAATATCTAAATTTCGTTAAAAGACAAATTTACTTGAGAATCAAAATTGTGTAAGAAAACAAGACACATATCTTGAATTAAGTTTGACAAATGTGTCTTGTTTTAAACAAAAATACTGATTAAGAAAATGTATTCTTGCAATGTTTAAAGTGTTAAAGACCTTCTTTAACACCCCACCCCCACCCCCCGTAACATCTACTAGGATAAAACCAGACATGAAATCTGAATCATTGAGAGATGAGTACAAAACATGAAGTCTGATCTATATGCTCATCTTTGAAAGCCAAAAAGGTCACAGTCGAGCATTACGAGAAGCCGTCCGCATCCCTCCGGTTGAAAAAAAGTCTCTTCTTTGAGATGCAGAACTCTCGCTGGAATGTCAGCTCACTAAATCTCCTGCTGGTCACATCATAAGCCGACAATCATCCAAATTACTGTCAATTAAAGTTAAACAGACAGGAAACACTGGTCCCATACTTTTCCAAACAAGATATCCTCCAGAAGGATAAAAGGTTGAGTTATGTCTCAGGGTTGGCTGTGGTCATGATCTTCATGTACTGGGTGAAGATCGTCTCAAAGGCCTCGTCTCTGTGTATCATGGCACCAAAGACCAGTGGCTACAAGAACAAGATAAAGCGATTCACTGTCAGACTTTACTCAATTATTCATCAAAAACAGACACTTGAATTATTTCAAAGAGGGTGATGTCACTGTAAGAAAAACATCAAATAGCTTTTAAGCAAGATGTATTTAAGGTATATCCAACTTTATCTGCATACATGCATGAAGCGATTTATAATATACAGTAAATCACAACTGTTTGATTGTTTATATCATCGTAAAATGTAACTATATTATCATCCAGCTCTTTATATAAAGTGGGATATATATACAGTATGCTCACATAGGGTGATATAAACAATATAGCAACTGTTTGATTGCTTGTATCCTCCAAAATGTAAGCTATATTATTGCTCAGTACTAATCTGCTAAATGCGACTATAAGATATTATAAACATAATAACATTTTCTGCTTTGAAACAATGTGTATTGTGAAGCACTATACAAATAAATTTGACGTGACTACCTTCTGTGTTGACGGGGTGGCAATAGAGATGCCCATTCCAGACCCAGGTAGAACTGATAAAACTTTGTACTGTGAAAAAGGAAAAGTAAGAGTTATTGAAACAGCATCAGTAGTATATATATATATATATATATATATATATATATATATATATATATATATATATATATATATATATATATATATATATATATATATATATATATATATATAAAATATTATGGTAACAATTCCTCAAAATGATGTCCAACTATGGGAAAACAAAAGGATTATGAATAAAGTGTAGCTCACTTTGGTCCACTTTACAGCTTTTTTTCCATTGAACAATTAAATTGTTGCAGTGTTTATTATAAATGACTTTTCTATGCACATCATTATTAATCAAAAATGGTAACCTCCCCTCCCCCTCGAAGCCACGTCTGTTCTCTTCATGACGTGTGTCTCAGCGGAGGGTGGGAGTAAATATCCTCCACAACTGACTGCAAACTACCATTCAGATCTGCCTCCATTTGGTTAGCAACGCCCACTTTCCTATTGTCCAATCAATTCCTGAACAACAAAATCAAATCCCACCCTCCATTTTTTTCATTCCAGAAGCCGTTTCACTTGGATACACATCACAATAGGAAAGAAAAGATTATCGCAACTATTGTTTCAAGCCGACTTTAAAGAACTGAATCGTATGTTTCGTAAACCTCACAAAATTGTCAAATCAAAGTGACTAGTTCTTCCTCAGATGCGTTCATTTGTATCAACTTCACCGTCTTGGAAACTGCAGAATTTAAATTTAAGTTTGACATTGTTCAGTTTTAGGCTGGAATATACTACAGCACTTTTGCTCTGATTTTTAATCCAGACAAGATGACACTAGTTGCTGAAAGTCAAAGCCAGTCGGAGTTGAGTAGTCTGGGCTCAGACTCTGACATAAAATCTGACAGTCAACGGTCTGATGCATAAAAAGTCTGTGCTCATCAAACACTATGCAGTTTTCTGTGAAATCTGTCTGCTGACAATTGACAGACTGCAGATCTGGGCAAAGGTTGTATTCCATTTCTATGGTATGAGAAAATGTGTGAAAGTATTAAAAATACTTTTTAATATTTTAGAATCTTAGATAAGTAGTTTTTTGTTTTGCAAAAGCAATCTGAATATTTGCAAATTAATTTTATAATAATTATAACTGCACTATAATTGTGTAAAATTATAATTTTAACTCCAAAACTGCTTTTAGGAATTTTAAAATAATTCCTCAATTATTTAAATGAAAATGCATTTTTCATGTGCAGCCAGTGGTGCATTGCTGCCACCTACTGCTGTGTTACACAAAGTCAGTCCTCATATCAAGAAAGTATATGAAGCATAAATAGTCAAAGATCCATAAAGTTAATAACAAAAGCTGAAACAGTCTCATTTATTTCAGTTAGTTACCAATGCAACATTTCTAATAGCCACTTAAGTTTGTCATGTAATATTTATATTTTACTTTATTTAAGCTTTATTTCATTACATTAATAACACTAAACATACCTTCTGTATATCTGTGATGTCCACCAGTTTTATGACTTTGTTCTTCTTTGAAGACCCCGATCTTGAGCTGGAGCTCTCAAAACACAGGTAGCTGATGAAGAGACAAACAAATTGTCATGTAAAAATGAAAAAACAATTGCATGAACATATTCATGATGACATGAAAGAGATCTTTAGAAGAATCAGCAATCAGATACTGAGCAACCGTGTTGGGGGTAACGCATTACAAGTAACGTGAGTTATGTAATCAGATTACTTTTTTCAAGTAACGAGTAAAGTAACGTCTCAGTGTCTAATGTAACCCCCGTTCCCTGAAGGAGGGAACAGAGATGTTACGTCAGAACTGACTGACACAATGGGACGTAACATCAAACGTGACTGACTGATATGGAACACATTCCTTTTACATTTACAACAAAATATCGGAGTTACTTTTTCAAATAAGTAACGCAAGTTACTTTGTTTTCAAATTTATTGACTGGCACCTCTCTTGTCTCCACGTTGAGAGAAATCTTGAGTAAGTGAAGAGGTGTAAACATGATGGTAATTGTAGTTCTAGACTAAATGTGAGTAAGCGATTACTCGTAACTTTCCATAAGAAGTAACGCAATTAGTAACTTTTAGGGAGTAACGCAATATTGTAATGCATTACTTTTACAAGTAACTTTCCCCAACACCGCTGAGCAAATGTTTCTTACTTCTCGGTGACATAGAGCATCCCGTTGCGAATGTAGTCAGTGGGCATCTTCCTGTCTCTGTTTATCAGACAGCATCTCCATCCATTCTCACATACTGAAAAGAAAAAAAAACTAAATCACTTGGTTGTAAACAAGTGGAAAGAGAAGTGAGAAAATAATCTGTTTGGCGTATTCCAACTCAATCTTATTTAGGTTTCAAGTACTTTTTTTCTTCGGGATGCAAAGTCTCATAAGACAAGAACCAAGTCTACGAGAGGTCTCACCGGGCAGAGGTCTCTCAATCTCAGGTAGGTTGAAGATCTCATGGAATGCTCCTTTCTTTGTGTTGTGTGGACGGCCACTCTCTTCCTCTCGGGTCACTCCGGGTGGGATGGTGGCTAAACTGCTCCGTGAGACCACTGGCTGAATCTTAACATAAAAGGGAGGGATTTTATAACTACTCAAAGAAACAGTTTGCATTAAAGGTGCGCTATGTAATATTTTATGTCCGCTAGAGGTCGCTAGAGGCCTATTCAAAACAAAGGCATAGCTTGATGACGCCAAGTTTGAGCGTGGAATCTTGGGATATGTGGTTTTCACCTCAACAGCCGGTGGAAAATAATCGGGATAGGACTCGGGAAGAAATCATGTTCATGGATGCGATTATTAACGTTACTGTAGTATGAAGCAGAGCAGCAGCTGAACGGGACCGCTGGAGCGATTGTGCAACACACGCCTCACAAGCAGCGGGACTTTTATTATGACAGTCGCCGGCGCCGCTTCCGCTTTTTCCAGTCATGAGTATGAGGTAACACAGCTCTGTTTATCATATTAGATACATTTGAGAGTGTTGAAATTATGTTCTGACGTTACTCTGTGCGTTCACTCGATGGCTGCTATGACACACTGTTACACACTGCAGTAAGATAGATTGATTTTAGAATATCATATTAAATATTGGATGGCTTGTGTTGATAAATGGCATGCAATTAATTTTAAAACGTATTGTATGATGGAGAAAATGCGCTGCATCTGATTATGATATGTTGGCTATTTCACAAAATAGTGTTTTTCTCTGAGGCATGGTAAAGCATGGTACTCGCAAAAAAAAAATCAAGAAAATTAGATTTAAAAAATAAGACCAAACGTGCTGAGCTATATAACAATTATTAGTTTTGTCTATAAATATATCAAAACAGTTGTTCCCTTGCCTATTAAAACATGTAAATATTAAAGCGTCTTTGGTGTTTTCATGGTTTCTACAAAATAAAACCGAGGTTAATGCTAGGGATGTGTCACGATTATCGAATATTCGATTAGTCGATTTAATTATAGAATATCCAATAGGTTGTGCGATTGTCGTCTTAAAAAAATCCTCATGTTTCCAATGGTGACACGTTCATGTAACCAGAGGGAGGCGCGCGCTGCCAATAACGCACCTAAAAAGCTGTCAACAGCAGAACATAGACAAGCGTGGCATATAACAGAGACGTTAAAATCAGTGTTCACACGACACACATGCCGTCATTAGGCTGTTCACAATGATATAACGAGTTTGGGCAGACTAAAATCAATATGGCTTGAGGTAAGCTTGCTGCGATAGTCGGTGTTGCCGGTGTTCAGGAACAACATCGGTATCATAACTTGTCACCGCTCCCGAATTGGCGCTAATTTGAAAGTGAAAGTAAAATCCCCTCAGTCATTCATGGTGCGTGTCCACAAAAAGGTGCCGGACTGGACAAAAGCGAGGCGAACGAACGAGCGAGCGACACTGATAGTCCACACTGGCGGAGAGCGAGCGTTTTCAGTTTATTCCTCCGGAAGCTCAACGTAGGTATTAATTGAAAGCGCTCGCTCTGCTTCGCACTGTTATGAATGGCCATGCAGATTTTACTTTCACTTATATTAACGAACATATTAATATGTTTTAGCACATTACAATCATTATATGGCTTGAGTTAAGACAGCATATTCTCCAATGAATTAAACAGTTTATCAATATCATACAGATTGAAAGCGTGAATGGCCACTGTTTGTGTGTTGATGCGTGGGTGCGGGAGAGGGGTGCGATTTTTGAATAATAATCAAATAATTCCCAGCGATTTTCGAATATTATTTTTGCTTAAAATGCCCATCCCTAGTTAACGCGGTATGATGCAATTGACAGGCGACTCCTCACACGCCTTGGTTAAAATTGCAATTTTCTCGAGATTTACAAATAGTTGCAAACATTTGGGATATTGTAAGTACTCAAGTGAACAAAATATATAACACTGGCCTAGTGGTTTTTGGATATTTTACTGCAAAATTCTTACATATTGCACCTTTAACTGACAGTTTTAGCCAAAACATTTAAGTAAATCTTTCCCATTTTACTTACATAATCTCACATATTTCTGGGACAGGGTATTCATGATATTTATACTTATAAAGGATAGCTGTTTAAGGAGGTAAAGAAACATTTTTTTTTCTTCTGGAAGCACATGCACTAATCAATCACTCACAATAGCAATTATACCATGGTCTGTCTGATTCTGATTGGCTGGAAGGTGTGCAATAATGCACATTTAATGCCAAGTCAGTTAAGTCACCATTCTATATGAAATTTCATTGAAGCGCGCACACACACATACGTAACTGACCCGCACAGCACACAGAAACAGGAGCAGAGAAACTTGTTGTTAAAGCTACTCGTGATTTTTATTAATACATTAACTTCGCTACTGAATCACTAAATTATATTACTCGGCAGTCTGCAAGGAGGTTGTAACGTCTCTGTTTTTTAAAGTAATTCAACTCACAGCTTCACTGATAGTAGAGAGACACTGCACAGATGCAGGTAATTCACACGCACATTTCTTTTCTCAGTAGGCTAATTCATTCAAATAAATATTATAATTCAATCAAATAAATGTAAGTGTCAGATTTAAAGTGGAAAGAATGCTAGATCTAACGTCATTTTAACCCTTCCGGTCAAATAATGTGCTGCAAACATCAATAACAGCTTTAACTTGTCAATGCTGGCAAATGACCATGGTATAAGCGGGATAATCAATGGCTAACTGTACATTAAACGATCTGAATGCTTCACTTTGCATCAGGTGGTTTTTCCCCCTGACGTCGTGCATTAAAATAGTTTAATACACAGCTAGCAGTGGATTATCCCTTACTTTTAATATATATTAGGGAAGCAAACAGGTTTCATTTTGGTTTCCTGTTGACTTTAAGCTTAAAAAAGTTTTTTTTTTATCATCACTTATACAAAGTGCGTTCGCGGCATGTTGTAATTACCGTAATTAAAAGATTACGACATGTAAAAAGCGTCCACATCCTCATAGAACTCATAATTACAACTTGTAAACTGGGAATTTTTTGGAGAGCTCCGACTTGTACCACCTGACCGCTGCAGATTTATATTGTGGTTGATAGTGTTGCGCATAATTTCGAGTCCAAGGACGTGAACAGCAATTTACGTGTAGTCATCTCGTAATTACGGTAATTACAACATGAAAGCAAAAGTCAACATGAAATGCGTTCATGTAGGAAAGTCAGTGTAATGATGTTTTGAGAGAAGGTTAAAGGTAATGTGACCAACCACCATTGAGCTCATTCTCAAGGGCATGTAGTATGTTTTCTCTGTAAAGACTCCCATGACAACACAGTCAAAATACATGAAGGGTCCTAAAGGGAAAAAATTCAACTATTTCTACCTCTAATGATCTAATGATCTACTTCAAAGAACCCAAACTACAGCTGCACTGTAAAAAAATTAAAATAATATATATATATATATATATATATATATATATATATATATATATATATATATATATATATATATATATATATATATATAGACTTAAAAAATGTGAAAAAAATTGAAAAATAAAAACACAGGATTACTAAAAATTTAGCTAAAATGAAAAAAAAAAAAATCAAATTGTTAATAAAACACTATAACAGGATCTCAATTATACTAAAATAACACTGGTGGAAACTACTCAGATTTTGAGCAAAGCAATCCTTTTTGTCTTGAATGACACTAACTACAGTAGGCACACACAGAGCAAACCCAACACATAGTCTGTGAAAATGGATTCAAAATGGCACATTAGCTGTATATGTTACATTAAACTGCAATAGCTACATTAGATTAGATTAAGCCATCAATTCAAGCCATAAATCATTAATATTAAACACTTTCAGAATATCAGTCAATTAATGATATTTTATACCAGATTTGTAAATAAAGAGCCAATACAGCAGAGAGCAAGAAATGTCTATCAGATATTACACCACATAATTAGAGTTTGGATGAAGAAAATAAAGACGATTTTAAGACTATACCTAAGAAGGATGTGGACATCTTGGATGACATGGGGGTGAGTGAATTATCAGGAAAATTTTATTTGAAAGTGGACTAATCCTTTAAGCATTAGGGTAAAGTACAGTGCCCCTAAAGGGAGAAGGTGATGGAAAAAAAACATGAGATGGGAGGAAAAATTATATCAATGCTTTTGCATTCTCTCGCAAATGTCTTACGTTCCGCCGAGAAACTTTGCGTACACTCGCAAAAAACCCATCTAATTTTTTCCATCATGTCACTTTAGGGGTTACATAGTAATGAGAGATTTTTTGGCATTACGATAAAAAGTATGTTTTTTTTATTATTATCATTTATTATAGACCTTATGTAGCCCTGCCCTTTTTCAGCGCTACACTCGTTGTGTTCTGTCTTCAGGTTTATATTTCCACATTATGAAGGTAAGATCTCGTTTTAAAATCTTCTCAGGCTAGTGACATTTGTTATGATATCAGCTTTAAACATTACAATGCTCATGATAACCTTCTACAATTAAATCCACTTCACCAGCTAATTACCTGTGTTGGGCATGTTACTTAGAAAAAGTAATTAGTTATAGTTACTAGTTACTTCTCACAAATAGTAACTGAGTTACATCATTATAAAAGTAACTAATTACCAGGGAAAGTAACTATTGCATTACTTAAAAAAAAACAAAAAAAATAAATATGTCAAATAACTTGGATGCCCCAATATTAAATATGATAAATGAATGAAATTGACACTAAATAGAAAAAAATGTATTATTATAAATCATTGTACACTAATCAATTTTAATGTTGCTTTGGGACAATGTGAGAGACACCTATCAAATTCAATATATTATTGTAAATATTATCATTAGTGGAAAAATAAAACACAATAGATGGTCTAGAACTTTTAATTTTTATTGCACAGCCCACAACTGGGCAACAAATAAGTTTAAAAATAAATGCTTGATCTGACTCGACACATGATCCGCTCTTCCTCACAACATGAAATTTCTCTGTACTGTACGTGTTCGTATTAAAAAAAAACTTATTTAGTTTCATATTTATATTCAAAGAGGCCTATTATAATGTTATTTTTTTAATTTCATCTATTTGATTATGAAAAGAGAACAGCATAAGACAGTATCCATCATAAGATGCGCAATATATAGGGAGACATGGAGTGGGTTGGACATGATTTTGACCACTTCATTAAGTTTTGTTTTGCTGAAAGCCTTTCTTTAAAGTAAATTTCGTTTTGTAAAAACTGCATCTTAATTTTAATCAAATGTTTTATCAACCAATTGCCTGGATTTTATAAATAACAAGCAAATAGCCTATAGCAAACAATATAATCATGACATGAAGGCGCCGGCACGATCACTTGCAAGTGAACTGGAGCGCATCTTATAAATGTCTCCTTGCTGTTTTTGTCACATTCATAATCATTACTTTTGCCAGTTCTTTATGGCAAGCTTTATGCGTGCGCTTGAGTGCTATATAGCCTATATTACGTAAACGCTCATTATTATGGTTTATTCTCTCCAGTATTTAAGAAATTAAATTTATATAAATGTGATCAGTCAACTAATTGCTTAAATGAACAAGTACGATTCAACTAGAAAAAAACATATTTCACATAGGCCTATTTTCGATCCAGCATGTCACGAAGAGTATTCTGGTAATCAGTTTAAATTTATATTTGTGTATGACTAACCTGTACTGTTTCTTTACAACAAAACGCTTTGCAGGTCTATCATCCCTAGTCACACACCAATCTTCATCAGCTAGCTTACGTGTCCCACCCCAACACACACACCAGAGAAAAAACTTTCCAGGTCCTATGGCTGAGAGAGAGTCTATTCGGATGAAAACCGCTTCAGTGAGCTCATTATAGTAATGCCGCATTTTATTGTCAGTAACGGTAACGGCGTTGTAACGGGGGAAAAAGTCATTTGTTTGATTACTCATTACTGAAAAAAGTAACGCTGTTAGTAACACCATTTATTTATAACACCGTTATTCCCATCACCGCTAATTACTCTTCGACAGTGATGCAAATAGGAAAATACAGCGCTACCGCTAAACCGGTAGTTCAAACACAAATTTGCACATAAGGTCTATAATAGCGAGAACTTGGGTGGGAAATTTGCCTAATTGTAGTTAAATAAAGTAAATAAAAGCCTGGTCCAAATATATATATATATATATATATATATGTATATATATAATGTAAAATATCTTTTAATTTTGTGGTGAAATATGACCTGGACATTTCTCTGTGAAATAAACCTAAGTTAAGTTAACTGAAACTAAGTGGCCATTTTGATCCATTTGGGCACAGGCAAAATTCATATCACAAGGTGCATCTAGATCCAAACACACACAGGTAAAGAAAGTAAGGTCAGCTGGTTTGATCTCACACACACAGGTGCTGGCAGAAGCACACCACAGTCCCTACCTTCTCACACCCAGACAGCTGAGAGAGAAAAACAACAGATTATATGTGATCGTCATGTCAGCGACCTACACTGATGATTCTCCTACGAGGCAACACCCATCACTCTCACACACACACATTTACAGTGCCTGACACTCTGAAAAAAATGTTTCAAATAGGTATGACATTTTAAATGTAAAAACACCCAGGAGGCTGCTGTTAGAGTATGACATTGTCTCTTTCTTTCTCACCCGTCGAGACACAGTGGCATTGCTGCGCTCTTTCAGCTGAGGGTCGGTGGGCAGGCTGTTCCACATGATGTACGGAGTGTCGTATTTGTCTCGGAGTTTCGGACAGCTCTTAAAAAGGAAGTCTATAATAAAGAACTTGATGCCTGCGTAAAGCCCTACCAGGGAAAACACACATACATGAGAATGATAAAAACAACAGCATTTCAGCACAAAAAAATATGTTATTTTACAAGATTTATTTCATTATATTTAATAAAATAAACTTTTATTTCAATTTCACAGAATGCTCTTATTTACTAAATATACTAGACAAAAAGCTACTATTAAAGGGTTAAAATTCTGTCATTAATTACTCACCCTCATGTCGTTCCACACCCATAAGACCTTCGTTCATCTTCAGAACACAAATTAAGATATTTTTGATGAAATCCGATGGCTCAGTGAGGCCTCTATTGACAGCAAGATAGTTAACACTTTCAGATGCCCAGAAAGCTACTAAAGACGTATTTAAAACAGTTCATGTGACTACAGTGGTTCAACCTTAATGTTATGAAGCGACGAGAATACTTTGTGTGCGACAAAAAACAAAATAATGACTTTTCAACAATATCTAGTGATGGGCGATTTCAAAACACTGCTTCATGAAGCTTCGAAGCTTTAGTTTCAAATCAGTGGTTCGGAGTGCCAAAGTGATGTGATTTCAGTAAATGAGGCTTCGTTACGTCAGAAGTGTTTCGAAATTTCAATGGTTCACCACTGGGGGGCCTGACTTCATAAAGCTACGAAGCAGTGTTTTGAAATTGGCCATCACTAGATATTGTTGAAAAGTTGTTATTTTGTTTGTTTTTTTGGCGCACAAAAAGTATTCTCGTCGCTTTATAATATTAATGTTGAACCACTGTAGTCACATGAACTGTTTTAAATATGTTTTTAGTAGCTTCCTGGGAATCTGAAAGGTGTTAATTATCGTGCTGTCAATGGAGGCCTCACTGCGCCTTTGGATTTCATCAAAAATATCTTATTTGTGTTCTGAAGATGAACGAAGGTCTTATGGGTGTGGAACAACATGAGGGTGAGTAATAAAGGACAGAATTTCCATTTTTGGGTGAACTAACCCTTTAACTACCAGTTTTGGGTGAGTAAGATTTTTTTTAACATTTTGAAAGGCATTTCTTATAAGGCTGCATTTTGATCAAAAATACAGTAAAAACAGTAATATTGTGAAGAATTATTACAATATACAATTTTAATATAGTTTATAATTTATTCCTGAATTTCCAGCAGGCATTTACTTCAGTGACACATGATATTTCAGAAATCATTCTAATATGCTGATTTGGGGCTCAAAAAAATATTTATTATCAATTTTGGGGGAAATTTTTTTGCTAATTATTATTATTATTATTATTTTGGAAACTTGATTGTTTTTTATGTAACAATGTTAAGTCTTTACTGTCACTTTTGATAAAGTATGTATCCTGGCCAAATAATAAATTCCCTTCTTTTTAATGAAGATCGTCTCGGTTACGTATGTAACCCTCGTTCCCTGAAGGAGGGAACGGAGACGTACGTCAGTAGTGACCGACGAATTGGGATATCGCTTAGAGAGCCCTATCATCTTCGTGTAAACTAAAACAAGCCAATGGAATTGGCGTGCGATATTTGCATAATGCGCACCGCCCCCGTCAGGTGTATATAAATAGGAAGCAGATGCAATCGCACTCTGTTTTTCGCTGAGGAGACAACTGGTGTCCGCGCTACAGCGAGGGTACAGAAACTGTGGCGACGGGACGTACGTCTCCGTTCCCTCCTTCAGGGAACGAGGGTTACATACGTAACCGAGACGTTCCCTTTCAGTCGGTCACGTTCGACGTACGTCAGTAGTGACCGACGAATTGGGATCCCAACTAAAGCGCCACAGTTACGAAACCCCTTCCAGTGCCCAGCGCAAGTTCAGCCGCCCATAGCACCGGCTGGCGGTGAAGGGGGCGAGCTTACACCGAGAGAGTCTACTGCTGTCTAACCACTACCCACTAAGTAAACTAGACACACTGGGGAAGCGAACCCGTAAGGGACGCTGCGGAAACCACTACCTACCCCATGGGGGAGGAGTTTACGTGGGAATACACACATGGACTGGCCCGGGGGGGCAGTACGCATATGGAGTCCCTGGGATGGCTCCACCTGGTTAGGGGGAGACTCATCTGACAGGTGACAGCAGAGCTGGCTCTGCTAAGGGAAAGACACGGACTCGGCCCGTAGGGAGTTTTAAACCGTGGAAAATACACATATAGGACCGCTCACGTAGAGGGGTCACGACATATGGGCCCCAGCCAACAGACAGCGTCAGCGACGGATGTAGGCCTGGCATCAGACACTCCGCAGGCTATAAAACCTAGCGAACGTGTTAGGTGTCGCCCAGCCCGCAGCTCTACAGATATCTGTCAGCGAGGCGCCATGAGCCAGCGCCCAGGAAGAGGCCACCCCTCTGGTGGAGTGGGTTCTCAACCCGAGCGGGCAAGGCACGCCCTGGGATTCGTACGCCAAGGCGATGGCATCCACTATCCAGTGGGCCATCCTCTGCTTGGAGACAGCCTTTCCCTTCTGCTGGCCTCCGTAACAGATGAAGAGCTGATCTGAGGTCCTGAAGCTTCGCGTTCTGTCCACGTAAACGCGCAGAGCGCGGACGGGACAGAGCAAAGCTAGGGCTGGGTCTGCCTCCTCCGAGAGCAGCGCTTGCAGGTTCACTACCTGATCTCTGAAGGGAGTAGTAGGAACCTTGGGCACGTATCCAGGCCGGGGTCTCAGGATGACGTGAGAATCACCGGGCCCGAATTCTAGGCACGTTTCGTCGACCGAAAAAGCATGCATATCAGATCGTGTTTCCCCAGGGACTTACCCACAACTGCATGGTGATGTGCGGCAATAGCGGCAACATGCACCTAGAGGGTGGAGGGAGACAGCCTTCGCTCCAACCCATCTTGCAGAAAGGAAAGCACGGATCCGACCGAACATGATCGGGGGTCCTCTCGGCGAGAGGCACACCATTCGACGAACAGGTTCCACTTCAACGGATAGAGATTCCTAGTGGAAGGAGCTCTAGCGGAAGTGAAGGTGTCTACAACCGCTTGCGGGAGATCACTCAGAACCTCCGCATCCCGTCCAGGGACCACACGTGGAGGTTCCACAGATCGGGACGCGGGTGCCACAGGGTGCCCCGTCTCTGAGTCAGGAGGTCCTTCCTCAGAGGAATCGGCCAGGGAGGGGCTGTCGCGAGGAGGATGAGATCTGAGAACCAGGTCCGAGTGGGCCAGTATGGAGCCACTAACAGAACCTGCTCCCCGTCCTCCCTGACCTTGCACAGGAGTTGTGCGAGAAGGCTCACTGGGGGAAACGCATATTTGCGCAGACCCGGGGGCCAGCTGTGTGCCAGGGCATCCGTGCCGAGCGTGCCGCAGGTCAGGGAATAAAACCACTGGCAGTGGGCAGTTTCTGGGGAGGCAAACAGGTCTACCTGAGCCTCGCCGAAATGCTGCCAAATCAGCTGAACCGCCTGGGGGTGGAGCCGCCACTCGCCCGCAAGTGGAGGCTGCCGTGACAGCTCGTCGGCTGCACGGTTGAGCACACCTGGGACATGAGTGGCCCGAAGGGACCTCAGATACTTCTGACTCCACAACAAGAGATGGCGGGCGAGTTGCGACATGCGACGGGAGCGTAGACCACCCTGACGGTTGATGTACGCAACGGCCGCAGTGCTGTCTGAGCGGACTAGAACGTGCTTGCCTGACAACAGCTTCTTGAAGCGGGCCAACGCAAGACGTACCGCTAGCAACTCGAGGCAATTGATATGCCAATGCAGCTGAGGCCCCGTCCAAAGACCTGCCACTGCATGCCCGTTGTACGTGGCCCCCCATCCCGTGGCAGAGGCATCTGTGGAGACCACAGCATGCCTGGACACTTGTTCGAGGGGTACTCCGGCCCGCAGGAACGAAGGGTCCGACCACCGGACAAGGGTGCGACGGCAGCTCGGTGTCACGGGAACACGGAGCGTGCCGCACTGCCACGCCCATCTCGGGACCCGGCCGCGGAGCCAGTGTTGAAGCGGTCTCATATGAAGCAATCCGAGCGGCGTGACCGCGGCTGCAGATGCCATATGCCCCAGGAGCCTCTGAAAATCTTTCAGTGGAGCCGCTGTCCTGCGCTTGAGCGAACTCAGGCAGTTCAACACCGACTGGACGCGCGCCTCGGTGAGACGCGCAGTCCGTGCAACCGAGTCTAGCTCGAGACCGAGATAAGAGATCCTCTGCCCGGGGGCGAGTTTGCTCTTATCCCAGTTGACCCGAAGACCCAACCGGCTGAGGTGAGCTAAAACCATGTCCCTGTGTTCGCACAACTGCTCTCGCGAGCTGGCCAGGATCAGCCAGTCGTCGAGATAGTTGAGAATACGAACGCCCTGTTCCTTGAGGGGAACAATGGCCGCCTCCGCAACCTTCGTAAAGACGCGGGGTGACAGGGCCAGCCCGAAGGGTAGGACTTTGTACTGATATGCCCGACCCTCGAACGCAAACCGGAGGAAGGGTCTGTGTCGAGGCAGAATCGAGACATGAAAATACGCGTCCTTCAGGTCTATTGCTGCAAACCAATCCCGGGGACGGACGCATTCGAGAATGCGCTTCTGCGTGAGCATCTTGAACGGCATCTTGTGAAGGTACCGGTTCAGGACGCGCAGATCCAGGATTGGCCGTAGCCCACCGCCCTTTTTCGGTACAATGAAGTAGGGGCTGTAGAACCCCGACTTCATATCGGCTGGAGGGACCGGCTCGATTGCATCCTTCGCCAGCAGGACAGCAATCTCCGCCCGGAGAAATGGTGCACTGTCCAACGACACCTGAGTGAAGTGGACACCCCTGAAAACCGGGGGACGCCGGGCGAACTGAATCGCATAGCCGAGTCTGACAGTGCGAATGAGCCAGCGGGACGGGCTGGGAAGCGTGATCCACGCCTCCAGACTCCGAGCCAGCGGGACCAAAGGCACCACAGACGCACCGGGGGTGGGGCAGCAAGGCAGAGAGGGACCCGACTCGGACGGCATGGAAGTGGCCCGGAGTGAGGTCGGACTCTGCGAGGCAGCAGTGCGAATGGGAGACGGCGCACGGGACGCGGTCTGCGCCATCACACTGCCGCCTACTGGCGGAATGGGAGGGGGTTGCGAGTGGCGAGGCGGGGCCTGGCACACTGGCGAACGCGCCCTCCTGTGACCTGGAGTTTGAGGAAACTGCTCTTTTTGTGGCAAAGTGGGTACCGCTGGACTCCGGAGAGCCAGCGGCGGTAGATAGACAGCCGCCACAAAATCCCCCCGGCCCTCCTCCGGGGGTGGGAGAGCAGATGGAATACTCTCCCAAAGGGCAGGAACCTTCCGCTCCAGGTCGCCCGTCTCCGGGCCGAGTTTTCCCCGACCGCTTGCCACCTGGTTGGCAGAGAGGGGTTGGGCACCACGTCTGCGACCGGCACCCTGCTGTTTGGTTGGTGTAGGCTGCTGCTTTGCCAACTTAGCAGGGGCGGAGGAAGACGCAGGCGGGTGCCCTCGGCGACGAGCGGGCTGAGGCTGAGCCACGGGCGGCTGGGTGGAGGCAGCAGCGGACCGCCGTGGCATGACATGTCTGATAGCCTCAACCTGCTTCTGTGCAGCGGAGAACTGTTGGGCACAGCTCTCCACCGCGTCGCTGAAAAGGCCGACCGGAGACACGGGGGAATCCAGGAACCGACGTTTGTCGGTCTCCCTCATGTCTGCCAAGGTCAGCCAGAGGTGGCGTTGCTGGGCTACCAGAGTAGACATCGCCTGGCCAACAGAACGCGCTGTCACCTTCGTTGCCCGGAGGGCAAGGTCAGTGGCAGCGCGCAGCTCCCCAAGCAGCTGTTGGTCAGGACCTTCCTGGGGCATCTGCGACAGCGCTTTTGCCTGATAGACCAGCAAAAGGGCCATCGCGTGCAGGGCAGAGGCAGCCTGCCCACAGGCACTGTAAGCTTTCTCAGTCAAACCGGCTGAGAATTCACAGGCCTGGGACGGGAGACGCGGCTTACCGCGCCAGCCAGCGGCCGTTGGACACAACTGCGTCGCAACAGACCGCTCGACTGGCGGGATCCTCGCGTACCCCCTGGCTAGCCCGCCGTCCAGGGAGGTGAAGGCGGACAAGGGACCAGGCCCTGTACGAGCCCCATGCGGAGCTTGCCAAGACCTGGTCACCTCATCGTGTACCTCCGGGAAGAAAGGCATTGGGGCGGGACGCTGGATTTGACCAGCGCGACCCCCCCCCAAGTACCAATCGTCCAACCGAGATGGGCCGGGACAGGGTGGAGGGTTCCACTCAAGCCCGACGCACAAGGCGGCCCGGGAGAGCACAGCCGTGAGCTCGGGATCCGACTCGGGCAACGCTACCGTCCCGGGCGGCAGCGCGTCCGAATCCTCCCCCGAGGACTCAGGCTCACCTTCCGATGCAGCGATCGACATCCGATCCGCCGCCGGCACACCAAAGGTAACGGCTGGACAGTCCGTAGAGGGCCCAGCGGAAACCAACGGTGGCACGATGGGTTGCGGTGCTGATGAGGCGGCAGGGGCCCGAGGAGCGTTTCCGCTCGGCGGGGAAGCCCTGACCGTAATCCTCAGGTCACCCTTCCTATACAGCGCCGTACCGTCATTCCGGTTCCCGGGGCCGGAAAAAAACGGTCGTACGCGGCATAGGAGAGGGGACCCCGCTTCCTGAGACTTCAGGAAGGAGAGTCTCGACCTCAGCATCGCGATAGTCATGTTCCCGCAATGGGAACATGAACCATCCACAAAAGCTGCTTCAGCGTGCAGAATGCCCAAACACGAGATGCAACGATTGTGCCCATCAGCAGGGACCAGGGAACGACCGCACCCATTAACGCACAGACGAAATGACATACTGTCAGGGTTCGTCTGTAAAGCTCTTTTAGAAGGGGAAGTCAACTCACTCGTGCTGAAGCACCCAGGGAGCGACGCGATGTGTCAGGTACACCACTCCCTGACACACCGAGGAACCGGCCCAAATCGCTACACACGCACACACTCTTTTGTGTTGCTGTGAAAACAGCAGTTTTCGAGCTTATAGCTCAGCTCCTCAGAGACTCGCGGCCTCGCTGAACGTGCCCTTTCACCAGCACTGAAAGCTCGCTGTAAATCCTCTTCTGAGGCAATGTTTTAGCATAAAACAAACGAAGAAAGGAGTCTTCTAAAACAGGACACCAGTGAATGGCTCCGAAGCGAAAGACAGAGTGCGATTGCATCTGCTTCCTATTTATATACACCTGACGGGGGCGGTGCGCATTATGCAAATATCGCACGCCAATTCCATTGGCTTGTTTTAGTTTACACGAAGATGATAGGGCTCTCTAAGCGATATCCCAATTCGTCGGTCACTACTGACGTACGTCGAACGTGACCGACTGAAAGGGAACCTAAATTTATGAACCGTAGTCTACCTTGTCGCTAAATGTCTCTTGTTAATTATGATCAAATATTAGCATGTTTGCGCCATTATAGGATCTGTATAATTCCTTTAGTGAATAGGGTGCTAAAATGACTATAGAAAAATAATCAACCCAATCTATAGTCGCAATTCATGCAGTGTACAATTCAGTGAACTCCCCTTCTCTGAAAAAGGATTTGTCTTAAATACGCCCATTCAGTGCTGTTAGACACAAGACACATGACTATGTTTCATATGAAAGCAACAATAAGCCGTTTAGAATGGTTTGAATGTGTTGTAATGTTATTAGTGTGAATGGGGTGTTTATGTACTGTACATGTGTGGGGTTATGAGCAATAATTCTCACCAATCATGAAGCCCATCAGCTTATAGGGCAGGACGCAGGAGGAGATGAAGGCCACCCACAGAGCGATGTACAACTTCTGAGTGATCTCAGGCTGAACCCACATAAACAAACTGATGTACACATACGCACACAAACATCCACCCAAACACATGCAAACATGGAGAAACATTCATTAGTTTCCTTCAGGTCATAAGCTCATTTTTACTTTCTCTGTACAGAGCTCTAATATTTTAATGGTTTTGCGTTCAAACATAAAACGTTTGCACTCCCCTGTGAAACTTCTCAAAAACTCCCCTTTGTTCAGTCGCAAAAGCCTTGAAATATTATTTCCATCACTAGATTTGTTTGCTGGCTCAAATGTTATGTTTCTCAGGCAAACACAACAGCACTGATATATCTTTTCTTCCCTCTCAAATTTAATTTGAGATTTAATCATTAACATTTTTCTTCTCATGCCATATTATTTTCATCACCTTTTTTTTTTGGCAATTCCAAATACAAAAGTTTTGCCCCGAGAAACTTCTCTGGAAACTTTTGTGCTGTTTTGTAAGATGTGCCTGCTGTCTCACAAAAGTATTGCATTTTCTCGCAATATAGATTTTTTTCATCACCAGTTTTATGTTTCCTGGCAAAATTTTGCACTTGTTTGTTAAGTTTCTAGGGAAAATGCAAAAGTTTTGCAAGTGAACACAAAAGCATTGATTTCAATGTTTGACATTTGATTTCATATGTTTCTATCACCATGTTTCTTTAACCCCTTAACTGCAATTTTTGGGGAAAAGACCCCAACTTAAATTGTTTTAAATCTTGAATACTTTTGAGCTCAGGCTTAAGTTCGGTCTCCTTATAAAGGGGACACTTAGCAAATTCTTTTAGAAGTGAAAGAAGAAATATGAAAGTGAAGTTTTAGTTTAGAAAAATGTAAAAATATGACTTCCTATAATTTATATAAAATATATATATTTTACAAAACTGTTTTACTCTAAAACTGCAAGAAAATCAAAGTCAAAATCTAAAATCTAATCAAGTTGTGTTTTAAATTTTGTGTTGATATCTCAAAAAATGAGCTTTCAGTAAGATTTTGTTTGGGCGCAGTACCAAACTTTTCCACTAGATACCACACCATTCGTGACCACAGAAGGACTCTTCCATTTCCATAAAGCCTATGGTTTGAGTGACCTGAACCACTTATTTCTACAATATTCACACAAGACAGTATTCAATTTATGAAACTGAAATCCTATTCGGAAGTAGTATGGGCAGAATGGCAGTATTTGGTTTGAATTCAACCTTTAACAAACACATACAAGACATACAAAAAAATATTCATTGCTATTTCAAAATAAATGTCTGAACATGCCTTATGAGTCTGAAAATATTGTTGTTGTGAATTAAAACTACAAATATGAAAACTACAATTTGTAAGCTTTCAAATATATATATATATATATATATATATATATATATATATATATATATATATATATATATATATATATATTATATATATATATAGGTTGCACTTTATTTTACAGAACGTGCATTTACATGTACTTACAGTGTACTTACCTAAGTAAGTACTGGTAATATAAGGTAAGTGCAGGGGTTAAGGTTAGGTTTAGGGGTAGGTTCAGGGTTAGTACTGTACCTAGTTATTACACAGTTATTACAATTACTATAATAAGTACATATGTACATGGGGAACAGGACTGTAAAATAAAGTGCCAACGATACATAGTTTGTCATTATTATTTTAGGATTAGACCAAGATATTATTGTTTTAAATATATAATGGCAAGCGTCCTGCTAGTGGGACGGTGACAGTTAAGGGGTTAAGGAGCCCGTAGACAATAAAAGTTAAAGAGCTACTTACTTTTTGATTTTCTCCAAAACATCTGCCATCTTACCAAAAAGATTCTGCAGAAAAATACACGTGGATCAAAAAGAACAATACACAAAATGAAATTTGAGAGACATAAAATTTTAAATCACAATTTCATATGACTATTTCACATTATAAAATAAAAGTCCTCAAAAGCTATACAATAAATCATATTAAAGTAATTTCCATCTATGCTTAACAACTATCGGCTGCTTTTCCATATCACAAACTCACTCATAACAAACATTTTTAGTTTAATTTATTTTTGTTTTGTAAAGAAGTTCATACATAAAAGAAGAAGCCATCAGATCAAAATGTTTTCAAGATCAGGAGAATGAATTAAGTGTGTCCAAACTCTTGACCAATAATGTAAATGCAATGGACAGCTTTATTATTAAAATGAAAATGTAAAAAATAAAAGTGTTCATGTGTGCCTGTAAAGTTGATACCTGTGCTTTTTGTGCAACATCGAGAACTAACTGAAACTTTTCAGACACAGTCAGATCTTCCTTTGGAGGTTCCTGGAAAAAAAAAGACCACAAGGAAGAGTATTGAAATATGCACAACATAAAAACAAAAGTGAAATATTCCCCCGAAAAACATTCCTACCACAGGTTCAGAAACTTCAGGCACAATACTCCACTGAATTCTCCATCCTCTATAGAAAAAAACGAACAATATTAAATTGATTTGTTTGTGTATGTACACAAAATATGTATTTTTTATGTTAATATACAGTCACTGCATTAATGCATGTGCAGAACAGTGATAATGACTGCCTGAGTGGACAAATATGCTGACATGAGGCCTAAGATGACTACTGATCTTTTGGAGGTATATAAATTCTTACAACTGGCAATTTCAGCCAATATACAACAACACCCTCACATATAGAAATTTAAGTTAAATCTATGTAGCATTTTAAATTTAACCCTGGAATCATTTGACACAGTTTCAAAGAGCAAACATTGTCTTACCTGGCTATGAGGTAGTTCAACGACAACCTCAGAATGGCTAAGAATAGAAACAAAGGAATAGCCCAGCCATGCCATGCTGCATTCATATAAATCTGTGATAGAAGACAAAAAACACAATACACATTACATGGATGTCTCACTGATGAGCAATTTAATAAGTAAAACATTTGGTAACACTTTATTTTAGTTTCTTGTTGCATTACATGTACTTACTATTAGTAATAACAGTAAATTATGCAACTAACCTTAAACCAAACACGAATTCTAACCATAACCTTACAGTAAGTACATGTTGTTAATTAATATCACTCAGTACTTAAATGTATAATTACATTGTAACAAGGACACCTTAAAATAAAGTGTATTTTATTGGTAAATAGTAAATTAAGTAACTTATTTGTGTAATATGTACAGTAAATATGAAGGGTACAACGGGGCTGAAGGCACACCTTAAGAAAAATGTGCTTTTCACTAACTCTCAAAGTGTATGATTGCAGAAAAACATATGTTTCTATTGAACATTGATAGAGAAACTGAAAATAATTCATAAAAGTGATTTATTTTGTTTAAAAATCTTATAAATGTGTGAGATGGCGAGGGGTCCTTGGCATGGGGTAAAAGGCACACAGTACTGATACAAATACTTTAGCTAAAATAATGTTTTTAATAATGTCTAGGTTAATACTTGTCCAAAAGCTTGTACTATTTTCTGTTTATTTTTATAAATAAAATAATTAATTTTTGTTCAATAAATATAGGCTATTTTCATTAAAATATGTTAATATAAAAATAAATTTAAAAAATACAGAAAAAAATATATATTAAAAAGTAAAGATTCTGAAAACATTGAAGGAGATCCCATAATATTTACTAATATAGATTTACAGTAGTAACAATAAGTGATATTTTATTATGATATGATTAATATCATATTTTTAAATATGATTTATTCGTTATAAATATGGGTATTACCTCTAAGTTGAATACACAATTTGATATATGATATTTACCATCTAAATCTAACCATATCATGTCAACAAATGGAAAAGTTATCCAGCTATTTATTATCATGTTAATTATTGTGCCTTTTGTCACGACAGCAGGGTCGCTTTTTACCCCAAATACCATACTTTTACACATTCTTCCATCATTGCAAAGTTGCTTGAATGACCTTGAACAAAATTTAAAGTCATGAAGAAGACCTTTGTCTGAAAATATAAACATTAATTTAATTGATTCTCATTTGCTATTTAAATTAACAATATTTAAGACATCAAATATTAGATCAAACTACCTCAGAATCAACTTTGCTTTGCTGCCCGCAATCGCGTCAAGGATCAGACACGTGCATCTTGAAAAGCGGATATTTAGGAAAGTGCTGCCATCTAGTGGTTTAGAGGAAAATAAAATCAAAGGTGCCTTTTGCCCCGCAGTCCCTTTAGCCCCATTGTACCCTATAACTTTAAACATAGAAAACTGATGAAAGCCACTTACAATGAAGGCAATCGCTGACGTATAAACTGAGTGCCAGTTGGATAAGGCGGAAAGATTCCGTAAGAAATTTGTTACTGGTCTGGCACCCCGTTCTAGAAAAAAGTAAAAATAAAAAGATAAACGAGTTAAGCTGAAAACATGAAGTGTATATTAGTGCTTTAACATCAACAAAAACACATGAACACTTTAATACATCAGCAAAAATAGACTTACTAAGTCGTCGCATATTTTCTGTTAATCTGAAAGAAAGACAAAACAAATTTTCAAGCAAAAGCAGTTTCATTTAGACAGAGTTTGAGATATCATTCACGTCAATGGCACAGACAGTGGGGACAAGTTACCTTGCCTTCAGCAAACATCACTAATTTCTTCCACCAACCATAGCCTGTCTTATATTTTTGTAGCAAAGTGACACTTAATCCGTGTAAATCAATGAAAGCAGACAGCTGTGGGCAGAATACACTCAATACCTCTCTTCAGAGACAGATAGATGTACTCCATTGATCCCTGAGGGGACGTTTAAGAGACATGGACGACTCAATAGCCTCATGTATAATTGAGGCAGTTACATGCATCGACTGGACATCAGATTCAGAACTCCAGAGAATTCTACCACAAGCCACAAAACTTCGAAGATTCTCAATAGGTTTCGAAATAACTGTAGTCTGCATTATAGGTTAGTTCAAAATTTTCTGATAATTTACTCACCCCCATGTCATCTAAGACGTTTATGTCTTTCTTTCTTCAGTTGAAAAGAATGGTTTTTGAGGAGAACATTCCAGGATTTTTCTCCATTTAGTGGACTTCAACAGCTATCAACAGGTTGAAGGTCCAAATTGCAGTTTCAGTGTAGCTTCAAAGGACAATCCCCGATGAGGAATAAGTGTATTATCTAGCAAAGCAATCAGTCATTTTCTTAAAAAAAATAAATAAATAAAAATGCATATACTTTTTAACCACAAACGCTTATCTTGCACTAGTTCTGCGATATGCACCACGAATGAAAGCACCTTCAACCCATTGGTAGCTGTTGAAGTTCACTATATGGAGAAAAATCCTGGAATGTTTTCCTCAAAAACCTTAATTTCTTTTCGGCTGAAGAAAGAAAGACATGAACATCTTGGATGGCATGGGGGTGAGTAAAATCCTTCAAATAAACCAAGTGGATTAAACAGTGAACCTTACCATTTTTTGAGGAAGCTTTAAAACTTCTTAAGTTCTGAACATACTGGATTCTTTTTTTTCTATTACATGTTGAGTCCTGCTTCTCTAGTTTTGTTCATCGTATAGTAAATGTAAATTCCAGTAGGTGAAAAGTAAAAACAAGGCTGTACACAGCATGTTTGTAATGGTTTTGAGAAGGGTTTGGGGGTTTTGCTATGAATTTGACTTTTATTTTGAAAACTCTTCATAAGTTTTTTGGTTCTTTAAAATAAAAGTCTTAAATCAACAACCCCAAAGCATAAAAAAAACTTTACAAGCAGAATGGACTGTCCTGTTTTCAATTCCATCAAAATATTAGTAGTAAACAAATTCAAAAATGAGTTCTAATATTAATTACAATATGATAATTTGAAATATCTTTTTTTAAAACAAGCTGCATTAAACACAGAATATTATTTTATATAGCTACAAAAAAGAAGGTCAGCTCTTCAAAATTGGACCAGATTTTGAGGGCTGGACAACCAAAAATTTGGCAATCAAGCATAAATTTGGCATGGAAAACTTTTATTTTGACATGCAAATTAACTTTCTGCTGAAAGTAAAAGCTCCATGTTATGCAAGTCCTGCCCCTTTTGAAGATCTCCTCTTTGTCACTATACTTGGCCTATTCTGACTAAAAGCATCCTGACCACAGGGGGGCAATAAAATGTTTACAATAAAATTTTACTGGACAGAGAAAGACCTATGGGAAATGATAACAGAGCAGAGTTTTTTAGTTTCACAAGAATGACATGAAGAATGAACAATTCTTCCAAACCTGTACATAATTTAAAGACACATGCGCTACAAAATAATCTGAATTGTATAATGTTATACAGGTGATCTTTCTTCACTGACCTTTTAGCACTTAGTGGCTCCTCAGCCTCAACCGTGTTCTCCTCAGGCTGGAAGCGAAAATCCTCAATGTAAACCCCAAACCGATCATACAGCCAGCTATGCAGCCGCGAACACACCGTCTCCTTCTGCTGTTTGTCTACAGGGAGAGTTTAGAGATATACTTCATTCAGAGGCCATAACCAAAAGCTCTATTAATCTAAATCCAACAGTGGGCATAGTGAGAGACAGAGAGCTTGTGCTCTACATTCTCATTTCCTGCCTCAAACAAAAGGGGTCGGTCTGGCCTAGTTGGTCTACAAATTTAGACAAGTGCCTAAAATAACAGCTGAAAGCTTCCTGAAGCAGAGTTTTCAGATTTAATAACCACACACAAGCAGAAATCCAAAACCTTTATATAAGATTAGAGCCACAATTACCATTTCAACCCAGATGACTGACAGATAAAAGCAATAGTCAAATAGAAATGACTGATTTTGTTGCAGTAATTTACAAAAGGTTGTGGAAAATTAGTTTTTTGTTCACCCAACAGTTTGTGCACTCTTTGCAACGTAAACTGTTCTCAATTGATATTGTTCATTGAAACTTACTGTATTATGTAGAAGAGTATTGTGAGAAAGAGATTGATTGAGCGAGGTTATTACCTGCATTCAGATTTAGCATTTTCCTTCAGGTCAGTCCTATGTTCATAATAAAAAATCTGTTTAAATGTCCGATGTATTATCCTGTCCTTTTAACAGTTGAAGGGTTTTCCCGTGACTGACAATGTAAAATGTAAAAGTGTTCGCTACTGACTGACATACTCATAAAGACAGTCTTTGCCGCCATCTAATGCCGCAATAATGTAACTTCTGTTGCTGTTCACGGTCAGGGACTATTTTTTTCTGGCGGAAGGATATCAATGCAATATGTATCAATGCAGCTTTCATTAAGTAAACTTTCTCTTAAGCCTTTTAGAGAAAGTTTACTTAATGAAAGTTGCACTGATACATATTTTTGGCTTTAATATTTGTATTGTGTGGTAACCGTTTTATAAAAGCAATAAGGTACTCGAGGCTAGTGCTGCATTGTGAATAACTCACCGCTTCGCAACGTGCCTAACAACACCCTTCAGCCGTGACTTATTCACAATACAGCACAGCCTCTCGTACCTTATTGCTTACATATATATATTTATATTTAAACTTTTGTTTTTTGTTTTTCATTTTTGTTATTAAAAATAAGAGCAAAGAAGCAAAACAAAAACAAAGATATAAATGATTCACTTTGAATAAAACAACTATTTTTATCGATACTTTTCAGCACTGAAAGAGAAATATATTTAGCTGTTACAATTTTCTTGTCCGCCATGTTGGATGAATTGTGTGAATGAAGCTTTCTGCAGTGTATTGTGGGGTTGCCTTATCTGAAAACGATACATATAATTCTGCCTTAAAATTTCTATAGTTATAGTTGATCTGAAAATGGTGAGGTCTAGACATTTTTTCATCTAAAAGTAAATAATTTTGAAACTTTAAGGGGCTGTTTTCACGACACCGTTTTCAACCACAAACGGAAAACTTTTAATGCCTTTTGGCCATTCATTTACAAGACAACCGCATTTTAGGTCCTGAAAACAAAAACTTTTGAAAACGGGTTTCAAAGTGAAAGTTTTAAAAAATATTACCGTTATTGTCTCCATGTAAACTACAAAAAAAAATGCAAATTTGTGAAAATGGTGACATCATGCGCATGCGTGTTACATTTTCAGTCTATAGGTGCGTACTGTTTCTTTACAAAGTGACATCGCCACCTACTGGCCTAGCATGAATAATACAGCGGTTTTAGACCTTCTTGTGGATCTGTGTGAACAGGGATCATTTCGAAAAAAGCAAATGAAAAACTTTTCTGTTTTTAGTACATAATTGTCATTTAGTTGTACTCTTAATGTCATAACATTGTCGGTTGTGTTACCTGTGCCATTAGCTGCAGGTGGCTGCTGTTTCCGTGGAGGCTGAGGTGGAGAATCTTCACACCTGCACCAGGAAACACAAACTACATTAACTTTCAGTTCATACAACACTTCTATACAAAAAAAAATGACAATATGTAGTTCTATTAAACATTCACAGTATCCACAAAAACACACCTGTAACATGACTCAAACAATCTGCAAACAAATTGTTTTTTCAGTCTAACCATACTTTTCTGAGCAATTTTTGCAATGACTTTTAACCAACTAAAGTCAAGGAATCTGCAATAAATGTTATTAACAAAACTGATAATTGAAATAAATCTGAAATAAAATACAATTTTATTTTATTCACCCTAATTTAATTTTTTTAGAACTTTATTCTAACCTAAAATGATATAAAACTATTTATTTTGTTAAAATCTACACATATATGGAGGTGAATGATCAGAAACCTCTCCTCAACATACAGCACACAAGCCAAACGGGTCGCCAATCAAATTGGAATCAATTGAAATGACATCAGTGGAAAGAACACTCTGTACTGACATATTGCTGTGAATGCCTCTCTACGTATAGACATTGACAGGGTCATGGGGGGTGGGATGTAGTAGCTATTTTTATAGCTTGGCGTGTGGCGTGGGCAGCCCACTGCGGTCAGTCCTGCTGTGACAGAGTACAGGAGCAGGTCATTGAACTGCCAACACACATCAGTTTACCACAGCCTATAGAAGGAAACTATAAAACAACATAATGCTAAAGTTTTCTTCAAAACAACAATACAACTTTTAACGTTTACTCAATCGATTTTGTCAATAATTATTTTCATATTGTGGCCGATAACCAATATATGACCGATATTATGTCTTTCCCCACCATTGACGAAATTTTTCGCCATTTATGACACAACAATTCCCGGAATTTTACGGCAATTCATGTTTTCGCTAATACGCATCTTCTGAAAGAGTACAGAATCTCCAGATCAAAACACAGGCAAAGAAGAAGCATTGCTTACGCTAACACGATCATCAAACAATAAACAGTATATAAATCAAAACTGCCTAAAGTTAAGTAATGACATGTCGACCCAGGGCGAGCTATAGGACTGTGAAGCTTTGGGGGTGTTGATGGACTTGATCCACTCCATATATGTTTTGATCATCGTTCTGAATCAGATCCAGACGTAGTCTTCGACACAAATGCATTTTTCTCAGCTTTTTGTTCAAAATGTTGTTTTTGTTTGAAACTTACCCAAATTCAAGTGTTGATAAAAAAAGAATGTATTAAGAATGCATTAATGGCCATTTTCCTGATTGCATTCGCACCGCAAGTAGGAACTCTGAAGCTGTGCTTGTTGTTGTGACTTTTATTTTGACAGCGTGGCAGACATATTTTGCCAGAGCCTGAGCACACGGCTCTCCCATTCTCCATCTTCATTAGTTTACAATCTGTTTAACAGTCCTGTCTAAATTGTTAACTATTTTTTTAAACAGAAGCTCTGTTCTTTCTTTTGATATATATTGTATGTTCAGTATGCTGTGCTTCCCTAATACCAATAAACTGATTAGTTAATTTGTTCATAAATCCCATTACTATAAGTGTCTATATACTATACAATAAAATGTTCATGTGGAAATATATAGACGTTCAAAAACCATTAACCAATGACACTAATTCCAAAATATAGCTGCAAGCAGCAATTACGGGGCCAAGCACAAAAACGGCACAAGAAGCCAGCCAACATGGCCGTGAGCATCAGACCAACAGCAGCAGTGAGCAATTAGAAAAAAAAGTTATTAGCATTTTTGTCAAGTTTGTTATAACTTTTGAGCACGAGGTGGCGCTGGTCCGAAACTTCTCAGGCTGCTTCAGGGCATTGTCCTGATGACCCATACCAAATTAATGAATTTTGGTCAAACCCATCAGAAGTTATAAGCAAAAATAGCCATTTTTCATATCTCCACTCCAGTAGGTGGCGCTGCGCCGAAACACTGTATGATGCCTCAGGTCATGCTTGTGATGACACGTACCAAGTTTGGTCTGAATATGTCAAAGCATTGTAGAGATACAGCTTCAAGAGTAATTTTTGCATCATCTCTCAAATTCTTTGCTCCGGTATACGAAAACGGTTTGACTTATCAACTTGAAATCCATAACTTTTTGTCGGCATGGTCTGAAGATGATACGGTTCAATTTTGGTGAAAATCGGAGCAAAGGTCTAGGAGGAGTTTGAAAAAGTAGGTTTTTAAAGAAAAACAATATGGCGGACAGGAAGTTCAGCTGAATATGGCAAATTTGATATCTATGTTCTCAGCATGACCCAAGGAATCTATTGAGACCAGTTTCATTACAATCGGTAGATATTATCAAAAGTTATTAGCATTTTTGTCAATTTTGTTATAACTTTTGACCACAAGGTGGTGCTGGTCCGAAACTTCTCAGGCTCCTTCAGGGCATTGTCCTGATGAACCATACCAAATTTATGAATTTTGGTCAAACCCATCAGAAGTTATAAGCAAAAACAGCCATTTTTCATATCTCCACTCCAGTAGGTGGCGCTGTGCTGAAACATTGTATGATGCCTCAGGTCATGCTTGTGATGACACATACCAAGTTTGGTCTGAATATGATAAAGCATTGCAGAGATACAGCTTCAAGAGTCATTTTTGCATCATGCCTCAAATTCGTTGCTCTGGTATACGAAAACGGTTTGACTTATCGACTTGAAATCCATAACTTTTTGTCAGCATGGTCTGAAGATGATACGGTTCGATTTTGGTGAAAATCGGAGCAACGGTCTAGGAGGAGTTTGAAAAAGTAGGTTTTTAAAGAAAAACAATATGGCGGACAGGAAGTTCAGCTGACTATGGAAAGTTTGATATCTATGTTCTCAGCATGACCCAAGGAATCTACTGAAAACAGTTTCATTACAATCGGTTAATATAGTCAAAAGTTATTAGCATTTTTGTAAATTTTGTTATAACTTTTGACCACAAGGTGGCGCTGGTCCTAAACTTGGTATGCTCCTTCAGGGCATTGTGCTGATGACCCATACCGAGTTTCATAACGATACGCTAATGCGTTCATAAAATACAGCATTTTAGCACCAAATTTAAAATGGCCGACGGCCAAAATGTCCAAAATGGGAAAATTGATTCCCCGAATCCAACGAGACCAAATTCATGATTTTTGGCCAAACCCATCAGAAGTTATAAGTAAAAATAGCCATTTTTCATATCTCCGCACCACTAGGTGGCGCTGCGCCGAAACGCTGCATGTTGCCTCAGGTCATGCTTGTGATGACAGTTACCAAGTTTGGTCTGAATACGATAAAGCGTTGCGGAGATACAGCCTTATGTCTATTTTCGCAAGCACTACGTACAATTCGTTTGCGTGTTTTTCGAAAACGGTTTGAGAAATCAACTTGAATTCCATAACATTTTGTCGGTATGGTCTGAAGATGATCTGGTTCAATTTTCGTGAAAATTGGAGTAACGGCCTAGGAGGAGTTCGAAAAAGTACGTTTTTCAGAAAATTCAAAATGGCGGAAAATTTTTCATGACGGAAAATGACGTCATATGGTGCAATCGATTCGTCTTGACCCAAGGAATCAGAGGAAAAAAGAATTTTGTTTCTAAAACTTTCTTCAAAAGTTATTAACATAAACATAAGTGCAACTTTGGACAGCTGATGGCGCTAGAGGGATTGAGTTAGAGACTCCAAATTTGCTATGGACAAAGGTCAGACTGTCCTCTAACTGTGTGCCAAATTTCACAACTTTCCCGCAAGCGGTTCTATGGGCTGCCATAGACTTCAAGAGCGGAAGAAGAAGCGGAAGAATAATAATAAGCGTACGGAACGCCAACAATAACAATAGGTGCCTAAGCACCTTCGGTGCTTGGCCCCTAATAAGAATTCCCTAGGACTTGCATAGAGGATTTATGGCCTAAGGCTCATGTGCTCTACATCCATTATCTGAAACTTTGTCAACTCTGTAAAGCTCTTTTTTGTTGGTGTCTATTTTTGAGTTGTTTTATATTCACCTGGTCTTCAGCACATCATTCATCTTCTGTTCCAGGTCAAGTCTCCGGCTGCGTTCTCTCTCCAGCTCCTGCTTAAGAGTCTCCACATTGGTTTCTTCTCGGAGCTTCCGCAATTCCTCCTCTGAAATAAAAATCATACAAATTACCATATATTTCAATTAACACTTTTGTATGAAGACAGATATTATGATTTAGTCCAGGATATGTAGGTGTTAACGAAGTTTTATAAACATTTCTTGTCTTACAAAAATGTTTTTTTGACATACACCATAGTAATGCAATGGTGTACTGTAAAGTACCTAGATGTACCATGTAGATAGTAGGGTGATTAATATTTAATTTTCATTTTATTTTTAGTGATTTTTATTTATTTGGCACATGAATATGGCAATATTGATGCTTTATATCACCACCTAAAGCCTAAATGCCTAAATGGGTGATGATGGATGTATTCATAATACAATACTATACTTCGCCAAGGGGATTCATACAAACAAAACCAGAGTTAATACAGTAAGAAAAAAATAAGTTAATAACATTTAAACGCTACAGTTAAAACATGTTCATTACTTCATTTTGTATGACACCTTACAATATATGGCCATTTACACTGGAAACTAATATGCTATACTTCAATCTCTTGTATCACTTCACACTCTCTTTCTCATTTGATGACAGATTTCAAATCAATATTTAATTTATATTTATCTATATTTATTTACTTAGCAAAGTAGCTTTGCAACAAGCAGGTTCATTGCACTCATTCAGTCATTATCGCAAAATAAGTCCCTTTTGGATAATATAAGATGTTTCAGCTTCACATCAGGGACAATTTAAAAGTGTTTTCCTCAATAACTCTCCAGTCTTCTGTTTGCGAAATTTCAGTAGTCTAATGCACCGCTGCGAGCCTGCAGCTATGTACTCTACATGGTCTTTGTTCCCAGCAAAGCGTTATAAATATTTAAGTGCTAATATGAGCTTCCCTCATACAGAGAGCCATAAATGAGAGAATAAGATCTGAATGACCATCAGCACTCTATAAAACTCTAGAGCCTGAACCGTGAGTTCAGAATAATGGCCATTAGTGGAAGTGCTTCTGTGTGACAGATGGTCTCAGAAGAGATGAATGCTGTCAGCTGTACGGAGGTACATCACTAAGCAGGCAGTCAATTAATCTATAGTGATGTTTCTATTAACAGCATTTAGATTTTCACAAGCCTGAACTGCCTAAATATAGATTCTAACTAAAGTAAAAAGCCCGGGGATCCTAATATAGGACTAGCATCCAACCCTTTTTAGTGGTGTTAGCTAAGGTAAGCATCACTATTACTATTGCTCATGTGTAGAAATAGAAGTTTAAACAAACTTAGTAAATAATAATAATAATAATAAACTTGGCACGTAATGTTTCTTTCAGTGTAGTATTAATTTTCTAATCAATCTGACTAACAGTTTTCGCTTTTGACAATAAAATCGTTAAAAATCCCTTAGACTAAGAGGCTGTTTACACGACACCATTTTCAACTAAAAACAGAAAACTTTATGTGTTTTGGCTGTTCATTTACACAAAAACAATACCATTATCACACAAAAATAAACACAAAAGCGTGAATTTGTGAAAACGATGATGTCATCAGTGTTGGGCACGTTACTTTAAAAAAGTAATTAGTTATAGTTAATTGTTAATTCTCACAAATAGTAACTGAGTTACATCATTATAAAAGTAACTAATTACCAGGGAAAGTAACTATTGCGTTACTTAAAAAAAAAGGCAATTATCAAAATGCCCCAAATATTAAATATAAATCTAAAAATAAATTATTATTTGTTTAAGTAGGCCTATGTTATGTTTTAAATTCATCTATTTGATTATGAAAAGTGAACAACATGAATAAGATAGGATACATCATAAGATGCGCAATATATCGTGGGTCAGACATGATTTTGACCACTTCATTAAGTTTTGTTTTATAGAAAGCCTTTCTTTAAAGTGAATTTTGTTTTGTAAAAATTGTATCTTAATTTTAATCAATGTTTCATCAACCAATTGCCTGAATTTAATAAATAAGAAGCAAATACAGCAGAAAATATAATCATGACATGGAGGTGCCGGCACGATCACTTGCACGTGAACTGGAGCGTTGTTTCAGGCTAAATGAACAGAAACTCAGCGTATAGGCTACTTGCCTCACAGACATGAGAAATATATCTATAGAAAGATTGAAATGTCTAATTGTAAATGAAATAATACAAAATGAAAAAAATGGCTATTCTCTGATTATGTAATCCGAATTAAATGTGCATTTTCTCACTAAGCACGTCCACGGAGATGATTAGAGTCAGCAATGAGAACTTTATCTTTGCAGCCAACACTGATTCAGAAAACATTAGTTTATTAATAAACAATTAAAATGTCTCCTTGCTGTTTTTGTCACATTCATAATCATTACATTTGCCGGTGCTTTATGCGTGCGCTTGAGTGCTATATCGCCTATATTGCGTAAACGATCATTATTATGGTTTATTCTCTCCAGTATTTAAGAAATCAAATTAACATAAATGTGATTAGTCAACTAATGGCTTAAATGAACAACTACTAGCCAACTAGAAAAAACTTATTTCACATATTTTCGATCCAGCACGTCACAAAGGGTATTCTGGTTTGAGCTTGCGCTCCGCTCCCATGCTCTAACACACACCCACACACACGGAGAATCGAGCTCAATTATAGTAACGCAGCATTTTTTTGTCAGTAACGGTAATGCCGTTGTAACGGGGGGAAAAATAATTCGTTTGATTACTCATTCCTGAAAAAAGTAACGCCGTTAGTAACAGCGTTTATTTATAATGCTGTTATTCCCATCACTGGACATCATGCACATGTGTATAACGTGTTCAGTCGTGGATCTGTGTGGGGATCGTTTTGACAATGTCATCATCTGTATGCGAAAAACACAAATGAAAAAAACGTATAAAGTATACTTCAGTTTTGATGGGAACGATTAGCTTACACATACAGCAGAAAGTATGTTCTAAAGTGTGAATATGTGTAGTATGAATGAAATTCATACATACAACATCCATCATGTTCTCACTGACCTACAACTGTTGCATCGCTTCAATGCCATTCATAAATCCTCTACCATGGCCACATGTGATAATAAAGTGTCCATCATATGCACACTTCAGATTCTTGATTATGTGTGAACAGGACATTTTCAAAAACACCAGTAAACCAGTTCTGGCAATTCACCTGTAAGGGAAGTTGTAACATTACCAGTAAATTACCGGTATGATGTTGTGAATGAACAAAGAATGAAGATTAACGGTATGAGCAGGTACAAAGTCAGAATGTGTTGACATAAGAAGTTTGCTTTGGGCCAATCAAAAAGTTACTATGGAGATGATGTGATTACTCTTCCACTGCTTTTTAATAGTTTTTCTATGTCAATATATGCACTTAATGGACATCTTTGACCGTTGCGCCACATCTCACAGCTTTTTCAAGGTGTCGAGCTCGAGACCCAGACTTCTTTTTCATAAGAGCAAAAATGCATTATTTTTGATCGTTCCCTTATGTCTGTCACTGAGACTTAGACAAAATGTTGCCAAATTGAACAGTTAGTGAAACTAAAGCACTTTTCCTCATATGGGCGAATGAAGACAACAGCGCAGTGTTTAAAGATCACTTCCAATGACTGACATCACAGAATTTACTGGTATTTTGGTGCTGGTGTATGAATGGTCTCTTACCAGTAAAAAGTCACAACGGCGTTGCTTGCGTGAACAGCATGATTGTGTATTTACCGGTAAAGTCATTCTGGTAATTTTACGGTAATTTACCAGGATTGCTGTGTGAAAGGGGCTATTGATTAGCTGGTTCAGGCATATTTGATTAGGGTTGGAGCTGAACTCTGCAGGACAGTGGCCCTCCAGGACAGAGTTTGCCCATCCCTGCTTTAGCGTATGTAAAAAACAAAGTATACTTTGGGCTTTACATTAAAGGAGGCTATTCAGAACACCTTAGCAACTGCACAGCAAGATGCTAACAGCTACTCTGAAAACCTTAGCAATGCTAACAGCCACTTTGATCATCCTAAGCCCCGGGTATACTTCGGCCGTCCGCATTCGTGCACTGTCCGCATGGCGTAATTTTCGTTGCGCGTGCAACAGTGCATGCGCAAGCAGGACAGAAGAGTCCACTAGGTGGCAATACGCACAGTACTGAGCACAATGAGCAGTTGTCGAAGAAGAGAAAGATGCACGAACGCGACTGTACGCAAGACGTGTCCGGGTGCGGAAAGTGAAGTATACCCAGGGCTTTAGCAACCACAATGCCATGACAACCACTCAGAACACCATAAAAACTGCACAGCAATACGTCAACAGCCATTCATAACATCTTGACAACGTTAGCATCATAACACTCCAAAAACTAGCTGAGGTTTTTTTTTTTTTTAAGGAAAGGGTGCTTCAAAGTGTTTCTAATTTTGCGGATGGACAAATCACCCAATGTACCAAGCCATGGTGTCTCTAATCAACAGCAAGCAACATCTTCAGATCTGTCTTGATCATTATAGGCAGGTCACACTGAGAATAGACTGATTATGATACTACAAAATCAACATTCTGTCTTATTGATCTTCTTGTCTCTTCAGAAGGAAAATCATATATTTCTGCCTTCTATTTTCTTACTCAAAGGCTGAATGTGTTTGTGATCAGTCCCTGTGTACAGTCCCTGTGTTCAGTCAACATATTCCTTCAGAATATGTTGACTGAAGTGCTGAAATTATATGTTAGTCATATCAAAACATCAACAGAAATGTATAGGTAACTGAACTGGGAGGTGAGGGGCAACAGTGAAACCTGCAGACTTGGCAACACTGCTATTGGTCTACATGTTTTTTTGTTTTTTTTTTGTTTTTTTTCAATAATCTTTTTTTCCAGATTCTCATAGTTTCTTTCTCTCTAAAGGGGCTTTCACACTGGAGGAACCTTTTCATAGTTCCAAGAACTATTGGCTGAAGTACCCAGATTTTGCCATGTTTGCAGGAACTAGGAACAATTTTAGCTCTAGGAACTCCTTTTGGGGGAACTATGTTAGCTCCTACTTCAGAGTGGGGTCTTTTTAAAAAGCTGTGTAAACATATTTACTTCACGAACATGGAGAACAGCAATAACAGCATTTACCTGTTGTCTGCAGGGTTGTGTTCTTTTCTTTGTAATACTGAAAGTTATCATAGGAGATTTTGTCTCTTAGCCCCAATTTTTACTCTTTCAGTCATGTAAATTATGTGTTTATATTCCATCTCTGTTATCACGAAACCCACGACACACAACAAACACAGCTCTGATCATGGCATCTTCCATCCACCAGTTGTAAATGTTGCATTTAAAGACACCATTGTCGGCCACTTTACAATCCTATTCCCAGTGCAAATGCAACCAGGAACATGGCCCGGAGGAGAAATTAGTTCTTGGGGGAACTATCCTAGTGGCTAGTTCCTATAAATGAGTTCCTATAACTATTCGGTAGTTATAGTAACAAGCCACCAGGGTGGTTCCTGAGAACTAAATGTTCCCATAGGGCCATTTTCCTGGTTGCATTCGCACCGCCAGTAGGAACTCTGAAGTGACAAAGGCTTAAAGGTTGAGAGGTCCATCTATCACTGTTTTCCATGTTCGTAAAGTTAGTTTATTGAGTAAATATATAGGCTATAAACTGTGTGTGTACACAGCTTTTTTTAAAAATGGTGGGTACTGGTGTTTTTTAAGCAGTAGGCCAATCAGATTACACTTACATCACTGGTAGTTCCTATTGTGCTGAGTTAGACCCTACTCTGTATTAGGAGTTAATTTAGGCTGCATCCGAAAACTTAGGCAGCTGACTTGGTGCCTCGCTGCCTTACAGGCAAGGACTCTGCAGACAGCGTTTCCGCATGAAGGTACCTCACAAAACTGATTTCAGACAGACCTCTGAGGCAGTCTAACAGTTTAATGATCTACAGGACTACAACTTTTGTTTAACCTCAATATTAGTTATTTAAAGTGATGGTTCAAAAAAATCTCTCATTTACACACCCTCAACTAAGATTGATCGTCCATCAACAAACCCTCCTTTCAACAATGAACCTATACTTCTGTCAAATGTCTGACCAGCCTATTGTGCATAACAGGACATTTAGTGTAACATTTTGATTTCAAAATCAAAATACACAATTGAAACTCCTCATGTAAATCACACAAGACAATTTACTAACACCCCAAGTTGATTCTAATAGTATAATTGTAAGCTAACAACTCGATACTCTAAACTATTTGATAAAATAGTTCATTTTATATTTATTCATTTAGCAGATGCTTTTACAATTGAGAAATACAACAATTCATCTTAAAGATGCAATAAACATGAGAAGTGCAAGCAGTACAAAGTTTCAGCCATCGTTCAGAATAGAACAAGCTAGAATAAACCATTTAGAAGCAGACATCACAGTTGTGTGTACATGTGCATTGTGGTGGCAGAAAAACAGTGGGAACAAATGGAGGAAAACAGGCAAAATCCATGGTCGAAATCCAAAAGTCAAAATTGCGAAATATAATCCTTTTTTATTATTTTATTCTGTGGCTTCCATAGACTGCTACTGCTGTCATTTTCAGCTGTTTCTTGAACATTGTCAGGGATTAGTTTTCATTTTAATTAGTTTTAATTAATTAATAAAAAAAGGTTACATTCTATTTTACAGTGCTGTAGATACATTGTAATTACTCAAATAAGTACTGAGTACTATTTATTAGGTACATGTACTTACTATGGAGTTACAGTTAGTGTTAGGGTTTGGTTTATGGTTAGTTACTTATAATTATGCACAATTTACTGTTATTACTATAGTAAGTACATGTAGTAACGTGTAACTACGGCACTGTCAAATAAAGTGTTACCAAATTTTACAGTATTAAATTAAACATTTAGCTTATATAGCTAATACAGCATTTCCATCAGCTTTTTTATTGTTTTTGTTGCATAACATTTTTCCGATATGTCAGGGACAATATCTTCAAGTGGAAGGATGCCACCTAACAAATTTGCTTAAAGGTGCCCTAGAATTAATAATTTTATTTATCTTGGCATAGTTGAATAACAAGAGTTCAGTACGTGGAAATGACATACAGTGAGTTTCAAACTCCATTGTTTCCTCCTTCTTATATAAATCTCATTTGTTTAAAAGACCTCCGAAGAACAGGCGAATCTCAACATAACACCGTCTGTTACGTAACAGTCGGGGTGTACGCCCCAATATTTGCATATGCCAGCCCACGATTGAGGCATTACAGAAGGGCAGTTAGTATTACACAAGGGCAGAACGTCTGGATGTGCACTGCTGAATAATCAGACTAGGTAAGCAAGCAAGGAAAACAGCGAAAAATGGCAGATGGAGCAATAATAACTGACATGACAACATGATATTTTTAGTGATATTTGTAAACTGTCTTTCTAAATGTTTCGTTAGCATGTTGCTAATGTACTGTTAAATGTGGTTAAAGTTACCATTGTTTCTTACTGTATTCACGGAGACAAGACTGTTGTTATTTTCATTTTTAAACACTTGCAGTCTGTATAATTCAAAAACACAACTTCATTCTTTATAAATCTCTCCAACAGTGAAGTGTTAGCCAGTTAGCCACAGAGCACAACCTCAAACTCGTTCAATATCAAATGTAAACACCCAAATAAATACAATGCTCACACAATCCGATGCATGCATTCAGTATGCATGACGAACACTTTGTAAAGATCCATTTTGAGGGTTATATTAGAAGTGTAAACTTTGTTTATGCTGTGATAGAGTCGAGAGCTCGGGAGGGGGCGGAAAGCGCGCGATTTAAAGGGGCCGCAACCTGAAATCGGCTCGTTTCTAATTATGCCCCAAAATAGGCAGTTAAAAAAAAATATTTAAAAAAAAACTATGGGGTATTTTGAGCTGAAACTTCACAGACACATTCAGGGGACACCTTAGACTTATATTACATCTTTACAAAAAAAAAAAATTCTAGGGCACCTTTGATAAAATTATGTTGTCGTTAATTCTTCTAATAAAACAACAGCCTTTAACTTTGACTGTATTAACAATATAGAAAGGCCTCTAGTAACTTCTTGTTTAATTATGGCACCGGGTATGAATTAGCAACATTCTTGTAATAGAAATGATAAGCCTATGAAGCCTGTCAAAGTAAGAATGCTGGGAAGGTCATGAAATATATATTGCTTCTTCCTCTCCCATCATTCTCTTTCTCTCTTAGTAATAATAGCCCTTCACAATGTGCTTCATGATCTCTCTCTCTCTATCTGTCAGTAGATTCACAGCACCCTGCAGACAGACAGGAGTCGCCATCAGGCACCAGTAACAGAAGTGGAGCGATCTGCTTTAGTGCTGATAGTCCTCCATCCTGCACAATAGAGCCATTTCAGAATGACCACACAAACACTAGACAGATAAATAGAGATATGAGTCATCATGTCTGATGTTTTCCATGAGTACACGTTCCGGTAAATTTCCAGAAACTTTCCAAATTTTACCAAAAGTTTCCAAAAATCCTGGAAAGTTTCCAGAAATTCTCTGGAAATTTTCCGCCTCTTTGCATCCCTAGATACGAGTCATTATGTCTGATG
Source organism: Chanodichthys erythropterus (assembly GCF_024489055.1). Classification (NCBI taxonomy): domain Eukaryota; kingdom Metazoa; phylum Chordata; class Actinopteri; order Cypriniformes; family Xenocyprididae; genus Chanodichthys; species Chanodichthys erythropterus. The sequence goes on from NC_090228.1 coordinate 24,753,339, forward strand.
TATTTCATAAGTACACGTTGCATTTTAGTCAGACTCTGGAGACTGAACTAAGCTTAACTTATGCTATTTTTATGTATAGGTTGAAATTTGAAGGAATATAAAGATTTTTTTTTATTTATTTGTGCTTAATTCAGTCCTTACCAAAAAGAGCTGTGGCTGCACCATGGTAAAGCAATGATATCATGGTAGCACCTTAAAGGGTTAGTTAACCCGAAAATAACAATTCTGTCATCATTTACTCACCCTCATATTGTACCAAATCCATAAGACTTTCATTCATTTTCAGGACACAAATTAAGATATTTTTTAAAACCTAAAACCAAAGAGATTTCTGGTTTCAAGCTCCAAAAGGTCAGCTTTCACGTGAACGGCACACATCAAGATGAGCTATATGAAAGTGAAGATATTTTGTGAAGACTTCAATTTTGTTTTGTTTTCACATCCAAACGTTCACATCGCCTCAAAAAATTTGGATGAAACCACTGGAGTCGCATGGATTACTTTTATGATGCCTTTATGACCTTTTTGGAGCTTTGGAGTTTGGAATGTTTGATTATCTAGATTTTCATTTGGAAGGACAGATATTCCTCAGGTTATATTTTTTCAAAAGAATAATGAAAGAATATGGATTTTGAGTGAATTAACCCTTAAAGGGTCGAGAATTGAGAAATCAAATTTTCCTTGATCTTTTGATATATAAGAGGTCATTGTACTATAAAAATATCCTGCAAGTTTCAGAACTCAAAACTTCCATATTATTCCAAAAACAGCTTTACCAAGCACAAAAAATGACTTGTTTCGGATTTTGTCCCATTGTCAAGTCAAGTCAAGTCACCTTTATTTATATAGTGCTTTTTACAATGCAGATTGTGTCAAAGCAGCTTTACATTGATAACTGGTACATAATTTGGCTGCACAGCAGCTCTTAAAGAATGGTGTCAATGCAGGCAGATCAAAGCACTGTTGATTATCAAATGTCAAGTCAAATGTCAAGTGTCACCAACTAAGCAAGCCAAAGGCGACAGCGGCAAGGATCCCAAACTCCAACAGGTGACATCAGGCGGCAAATAGGTGTTAAAATGGAGAAAAAAACCTTGGGAGAAACCAGGCTAAGTCAGGGGACCAGTTCTCCTCTGGCGAACAGTGCTTTGTTGCGATCATAAGTCCGATAGGATCGCACCATTCAAAGTATTTATTTCAATTCCATCCAGTTGAGGTATGGTTCAATTGTGGTTCCATTGTGACGTAATAGTGCGACAAAAGACCGCCTCTGCAGAAGATCAACACCTGCTTCTACATCATTGTCTCTTTAGCCCCGCCCACCAATTTGGACTTATATATAACGACTTATATAGTGATGGCTGATTTCAAAACATTGCTTCATTAAGCTTCGAAGCGTTATGAATCTTTAGTGTCGAATCATTCACCAAACTGCTGAAATCACGTGACTTTGGACTGCTCCGAACCGCTGATTTGACACAAAAGATTCATAACGCTCTGAAGCTTCATGAAGCAGTGTTTTGAAATCGGCCATCACTATATAATCATTATTTTGTTTTTTTTGGTGCACCAAAAATATTCTCGTCGCTTTATAATATTAATATTGAACCACTGTACTCACATGAACTGATTTAGATATGTTTTTAGTACATTAATGGATCTTGAGAGAGGAAATGTCATTGCTCCCTATGCAGGCCTCACTGAGCCATCGGATTTCAACAAAAATATCTTAATTTGCGTTCCAAAGACTATTGAAGGTCTTACGGGTGTGGAACGGCATGAGGGTGAGTAATAAATGACAGAATTTAAATTTTTGGGTGAACTAATTCATTCATTGCAAATAATTCATACCAAAAACAGCTTTACAAAGCACAGAAAATGACTTGTTTCGGATTTTGTCACATTATGAAGTAATAGTGCGACAAAAGACTGCCTCTGCAGAAGAGCAACACCTACTTCTACATCATTGCCTCTTTAGCCCCACCCACCAACCCGGGCATGTCAGGTACTAGTAAATACGAGACAGAATCCATCACCAAAGTCTTTGCATTGCCTTCCTTGTGATTATAACATTAAGAAAGCGTGGATGAACTTTATTTTTAACAGTTTCAGTCAGATCACATTAGTAAGACACTGTTCCTTTGTCCATTTCATCTTACTGCGGATTCATTTTAAACAAGAGTTCAATGCAGGCTTTCTAGAGAGATTGAAAATAAAAGATGATGCAGTGCCAACTATATTGGATCTGACAGTTATGTCGTAACACTCAAGTGTGAGAAACAGTGTTTTTACTAAGTGTCACTATTCCTTTGATACAAATCGTTTGATATGTACTGAGTATTTATGCTGTAGAGCTGCAGTAGAACTGTGAATATTTGTGATAGTTGTGATTTGCTGTTCTGTCCTTTGCTTCAGCATTTATGGGGTTAATTTGGGGGATTCACAGATACAGAAGCAAGCACATAGAGAACGTTTCTTTAATTATTGTTTTGATCTAAGCCATTCGCTGTAATCCTGAATAAAAGCTTAAGCAACTGTTTTGTCATCAGTAAGACATTACAACACATTTCATTTTATCTAAAACACGATACTGCAAATGACAATGTATACGCTTTTCACTTTATCGTAAACGATGAACTATGAACAGCCTATAAGAACGACAGTGTGACATACAATGGCTCATTTATTCATAATTCCGTTTACATGAAACACCGTAAAGTCGACTGGTAACTCAAAGTACTTAAACTTTATTTGCCACAACCAAGACTTATAAAGCATATGTAATACGCATAAATGTTTCACAATGTTGGCAAATGTTTTAACTATTTTCTAAGATCGGAAGTTTTCAAAACAATTCCACATGTGTAATGGCAGGGATGTTATTTTAATATGCAAATCTGTTACCCAATCATAGCAGTGGGCGTTTACTTCCAAGTTTTCAATGTGGCACGCCCATCAAAATGGAGTGTTCGAAACAGATGGTCAAAAACAACAAATATCTTATTACTTCTAAATTAGGGTGTGTTTTGATGTAAAAAGTCGTTGATGTAAAAACTAGTTCATGACCCGTTTAAATATATACAATGTTACTAAATGATTATCATATTCATGTACCATTGTATTAATTTGTTACTCCAAAGAATATCATAGAATAACTCTGTGTCAGTAGATTACCACGTGTTCAAAAACATGATATGATCACAGATTTTTCTAAGTGAAGAAGCATACACTGTCCTTTCAGTTTGCACATAAGTGCATCACATAATTTTTTTATATCTTTGAATGTACTGTACTGTCTGTGCACTGTCATATAAATTGTGACACAACTTTATAAAACTAGGCCAGGGAAATCTGAACTTCATGAAATCTGGCACAACTTTCATTAAAATAATAATTAAGAGAAGACATTAGCATTAAAGTATATAGCATTATTAAATGCAGTCATCTTGCCTGTTACATTTTCAATTTGAATATTAATGTAATGTAAACACATCATAATACCATGCCTTAACCAGACACAAAGGGCCAAACCCACGATAAAAGGTCAGTGTTAATCAGAGTTTTTGACATGACAACGAAAAGTTTCTTTTCCGCAGCATCATAGAACATAGAAACTGTGTGTCCAAAGATGATAATCTTAGGTTCTTTGAATAGTGTTAAAAGGTATAATCTTAATTCATATTTCATTGTGCATGACTAAAAGTCATAATGAAAGCAACAACAATCAGATCTTGAAAATAAATGAAAAGAAACAAGAACAATCAAACTGTGAACTCTATGTGAACACGTGTTTCCATGACAAAGATCATGACTATGACTCAGCCCCTGAGTATGTATTTTAATAATGTTAAAATGGCTTCATGGTTATTCATTTGATTGTGTTCTTAATTTGATTGTATTTATCCATTTTGTTGTGAGAGCCGGCCCACACACTCTTCTGATTGACTGTGATTTGAGATTGATTTTGTTGCATCTTGTAGCCGTGTCGTGTCTGTTGTGGTCAGACAAAAAGCTTGTCCCTGGAATCTTATCGCATAGTGTTTATTTAGGACTTGATGTCAAATGCATACATTAATGTACATACAGTAGCCTCTCATAATGTCTGTTAGGCTGCACTTATATTATGGTTCAAGTGATTCAACACAGATTGGATGTAAGCAGGAAAAAACACATGGATTCCAATATTCTCAATATTCTTAGGCATCATTCATACATGGAAATAAATCTGATATGAATCGGATACGTGCATTTGCAATGCAAGCAGACAGATCGGATATTTCCCTGTCAATGCAAGTCATTCACCATTGAAAAAGCGATGGTGGCACATGACGTCAAATATGAACACATGACCCTTTTCAATGCCGCAATGGAGGTCAAAGGCTCAAACCAAAGTTTTGCTGACCTTTAAAGTTGGAGCAGAAAGCAGAAGCTTGTATTATCATTTCGTCTGCGTTTATGGCAAATCATGCCATTTTTACTTTCTTTTCAGCCTAAGTTTTTTTTGGTTCGGTGTGTTTACCTTGGGTTGTTTCGCCAGGTGTATAGTGTAAATACAGATATACCTGCAGTGGAAATGCAGCCCCATTATCTCTTAGCAGTCTGGATGCAGAGCTCATAAATGTTATTATGTTATATCTAAGAAGTACTATACTTGTTTGCCTGTTTTAAGGCAGGAACACACCAAGCCGACGCCGACGAACTAGTGGCGACGAAAGCAGACAGCGGGGTTGGCTCACGTCAGCAGCATCTGGGTCCAAAGTTGGCCTGACACACCAAACCAACGCTCGTCAGCCGACGGCCAAGTAGCACGTCTGTTCTATGCCTGCGTAAGATGAAATGCCTGCCCGAACCAGCAGGTGGCAGTAGCTGAACAGCCAATCAGAATAAACAAATGGCCGACGGACCGTTGAGCTCCGACACCGATTCAACATGTCGAATCGGCCGAAAAAAAAGCCGATAAGGACCAACTTCAGCCGACGGTGCGGAACACACTTTGAAAACTTAGTTGGCTGACGAACAAAAACTGCCCGACGGCCTACCGTCAGCTTGGTGTGTTCCTGCCTTAAGGCTAGTTTAGATCAACATATTCAGAAAAATGTCTCTCATCCATACCAACTTACCAAAATGTAAATATAAATTGCATATAACATAAATTACAATAAAAAAACAATATTTACCCCAAATAAAGAAATATAATACATTGCATACACATACCTCAATTTCCAAGTCAGAACGCCATGATAAATTAGCACACATACACATAAGCTAATTTCATCTCCACCTATCAGACCATATAAAAGATTCAGAAGCTCTCAGAGCTGTTACATACACTCACACCAGACTAGCTGTGTAAGGCTTTGAGGTCATTCTATGTATTCATCCTCATCCATCAATCCCTAAATAAAACCTCATTGACTTCCTCTGCTAATGGTTTCACACTGGAACATACGAGTGTTACTAGAACAAAACAGTCACACCACAAATTTCTTTGAGAGATCCACTTTGAGAGCAGCAATTATACAAAGACTTGCAACAATCTCAGGCTGGCCCATTTATATCACATCGCCCGGATCCTGACATAGGCGATACAGGATTACGCCCACTCTCAGTTCTTTTGCCACTTTAATTAAAATTGTTTTTTATTATTATTATTCTTTTTATGGATTACTTAGTCTATGCAGCTATCCTCCTTGCATCCTACCACATCTCACTTCTACTGCTGTCTGTGCAAACCAAACATAGTGGGTGATAGATTTTATATTAATAACACTGTACTGCAAAGGTTGAGGTAATAAAATCAGTAAAATCTCAAAACAAATCCAAATAAATAATTGGTTTCTGAAGAACATTTGATTTTATGACCAACAAATCACTCTTTATAATGTTTTTTTCCCATTATTGTGTATGTTTCTTTAAATCGCTGCCTTTACAACTTAAATAATTTACAACATAACAAAAATACAGTGAATTCGATATCAAGTAGATAATACTCCTGCCGAGGCAACATGTCCTCCAACCAATATGACTATATAGGTCATTTGTCGTTTACTAAAGTTGCGCCCCTATCGACAACAGGACACTTTCATTTTAATGCATTGTACCCTTTTATCTGCATCATATTTCGGGTTACATAGCTCAATTGGTAGAGCATTGTAATGTACAACAATATGCAATCACGCGATCATGCGATCGTGGGTTCGATCCCAGGGAACTCATGTGCTCATAAAGTGCATGTGCACTATAAATCACTAAGGGTAGGTTTAGGGTTGGGGTAGGTGTAGTCATTAATAAAAGAAATGACATTTGATAATTGGAAATAGAACAAATGGTGGGTAGATACTTTGTAAAAAGTCCACACACTGCATTTAAATGAACATGCATTTTGATCGGTAATGATGGTCATACGTCATTACATGACAACAGACGTAATGCGACACTGTCATTATTTTTACGCCAACTAGAGGGCGCATTACTTTAAATCATAAATATAGGTCATAATAAGGTGCTTGAAAAAACAACCTATAGGGTCATTTTTTGGAGGAGGACAGTCTCTGCCAAGGTTATGGCAAATGTAGCCTGTTTGAGCATGTTTGAGCCTGTTTTTGAGTCCCATCCATCTCTGCCCATCAGCATAAAGTCTGATTTATAGCTTATTTTGGCCAAGAACCGCCCACATAGAAAGGGAGAGACTGTTACACCAACATGTAAAGAGAGTAACTACTCAAATTTATCATTTCATAATAGTTAGGCAAGGAACAAACAACTGTGGGCAAACCATTGGAGACTAACTTTAATAAAGTTAGCATCATTCATTGTTATTTTCCTCATTATTGTGAAGTTGGTTTGAAACAATCTGTATTATGGTATAAAGTACTATATAAATAAATAGGTGACTTGACTTGACTAACCAGTTTTCTTTGAAATCAGATTCTTGATTTTGTAGACAACATCAGTGGCCTAAGAAGAACTGTGTGCTGACCAACCTCAAACACAACATAAAGCAAAGGTCATAAGCGGTCACTTGTGGGTTGCTTGACTTAGGAAGCTTACATGTGCTCTTACTAAGCATGGCAGCAATTCATGTAAACCTATTAAGATCACAGCAGAGATGAATGACCCTAGCCTGGAGAAATACTAACAACACAGCTAACAAAGCTAACAGCTAACAAACAGCTCCCTGTTAACTGAGAACAAACATTCTTATCAGTTTCTCTCTCATTTGGTCTCTGCTTGTGTAATTAGCATCGACCAGTGGCCTGGTTTGATGTTCTGGTAATGCTGCCTCTCTGCACTGCATCATGGGACTATAGCTTTGGGCATGACCTGTTTTACTGTTGTCACAACACACCATCAAACTCTCAGCCAGTGAGTTATGTGTGGATCCCACTAGACAAGTATATCAATTATCATAAATACCACATCTTTAAAAAGCAACTGAAGAATGCAGAATTAGTGGTGGCACTTTATTTTACAGTATGTGCACTTCCATGTACTTAAAGTGTACATACCTAAGAAAGTACGGAAACACTTTAGTATAGGGAACATGTATTTACTATTAACTATGACTTATCCCTCAATAAACTCCTAATTTACTCCTTATTAATAGTTAGTAAGGTAGTTGTTAAGTTTAGGTATTGGGTAGGATTAAGAATGTAGAATAAGGTCATGCAGAATAAGGCATTAAAATGTGCTTAATAATTACTAATAAACAGCCAATATTCTAGTAAGATGCATGCTAATAAGCAACTAGTTAAAAGACCTTAAAATTAAGTGCTACGGAAAGCACGGTCAATGTAGGTTAACTACATGGGTTAAATAAAAATAACTCCTCTGTATAGAAAATTGACATAAACATATAAGAATCCAATATTTCTCCAAATGTCCATGCTTTTAAACTAAAAGCCTATATTCAGACTCTTTGCATCACAGAAATACATTATATTTTAAAGTATAATATAAAACCATTACTTTATATTGTAATAATATTTTTCTGTATGTTTCATATATCATGATGAGCTTGAGACATCACAGAAGGTTTTTTTTCACAGCCTACCTGACTGAAATGCCTCATTAATATGCAAGTCATTTCAACTCATTACTATCCAATTCTTTTGTCTTCTCAGGTGAGAATGGCCCATTTTCAGTGGTGATTCACGCCTCCTCGCATACTGTGTTTCTTGGCAAAAAGTGTCTTACAAAAACTAAATAAATATATTGTTTTATATGAAGGAATAGGCAGCATAATGTTTACATAATTTTGAAGCAAAAACTCTAGTCTACAACCTCCAATACCCAGAAGTCTTGTAAACACAGATTTAGCCTGATTTCAGTGACTTAAGTTTTTGTTTTTTCAATAACCACGCATAAACGTTATTCCTTCAAAAACACAAACATGTACATACATGTTCCTCACATATTATTGTAGCCTAGTTTGTGCTGAATACAGTGTAATGACACTTTTGTCATTAATATGTTTATGAACAACTGAAAAAAGCACAAATGTCAGGGCATGTCAAAACTTCTCCAAGCCCCAAATCAGCCTCAGACTCCAGAGGGTTAATATTCACTGTCATTACTATGAGCGCTGGTGTTTTCGATTCATCCTTGAAGTTGGAGGGCGCTCTGTGCTTTTTTAGTCCACAAATTCATCTAAAAGAAGAAGAGGCTATTCCATGAATGGAGTTTCCAATTCATACAGCAGCCGGAGGGCGCTAAAGAAACAAAAACTCATCTAAAATTCATCTATAGAAGAAAAGAAAACAGGAACTAACTGCATGTCTTCTAGAGCTCGCTAACCATGACTTTTACATCCAGATAAACACTTTTCAAGACAATAAATACACGATTGAGATGATGAATGCATGTATTGCCTCTGAATTTGCATCTGAATAGCACTGGCTCTGTGGGCGTGGCCGCATTAGTGGATAATGAGCTGAATCACGGACTTCTGACATGGCTCTCTTTTCATACAGATTACATAAACACAGAAGGTTTGTTTTCGATTTGACTAACATGATTTAAAACCTGACATCTTAACGTTTTTTTAGACATAAGTGTAATTTTTCTGTGATTAGTATTCACTAAGTTACAGTTCATTTTCTGAGAACTATCAGATTGGACTTCGTTCAGAGGGAGAGGAGAAATCACGCATCATGTTAGTTTTCTTTATTTTACAAAAAGCACAACATTTTGTTTTTACTCTGAGTGTATACAAATAAAAGAAGATATTCTATAGTTTCAATTGATATATTACTTATGTCTCTATGACAAAAAATTACGGAGTATTTTAAGTCTGTTTTGCTGCAATGTGAAAAAAAACCTGCAAAACGCGCCGGCGCGTTTTCAGACCTCAGAGTGTTAAGGTTAGGTTTAGGGGTAGGTTCAGGGATAGTACCCAATTATTGTAATTACTATAATATATATAAAGTGCTACCGAATTAGTAATACAGAATTGAGACTCTAAAGAAATAGTACATCTAAAATTCAATTATCACTTCTGTAGAGTACAAAAGGAACAGATTATTTGCATTGCTGCTCTTATTTTCAATTACAATTTTCAATTATTCAATTCAATGTACTTTAAAGTAATTCCAAGTCTTCACAAAATATTTTTGTGTGAAAAACAGACTTTAGTTGTTATTAAAACTGGTCTGAATGATTTATTCACAGATCTCACCGATTCTGTTCTTGAAATAAGCTCAGTGATTTTTGTGTGAACTATTACCTTAAATCAACACTTTCAGCAAGAAGAAGGAAATCAAGAGCTTGACTAAAATAGTGTTGACCACTTACTGAGGCTGAGGTTGCCTTTGAGTTCATCTGTGATTCCATCGCAGAATAACTCCATATCTGAGAGATAGGCCTCCATCTTGGCCCGATGTATCAAGACCTCATGAATAATCAAAGTAATATGGTTCCTCTAATGTTCGAGCATAGTTGCTTTCAGTCATCAAGGCCCCAGTGATTTTTTTTTACTCCACTAACAAAACAAAAAAAATGTTCTTAAAATTCAAGTTTGCTTCTTGGTGCACCAAATACTTGTGGCTAGTTTTGCCTGTTGTGAACTAGTCCAAATGACAGGAAATGTAAAATCTAGAATCTGGCATCAAATAGACTGTGTAGGTCCATTACTACAACCCTTAAAACAACAATCACAAAATGAGGCTTAGCGGACTGGATCTAAACCCTGCGGGAGAATTAAGCACCTAGAGGAAAACTACTGTTCCCTACTGATTGAGGTGAAACAAAAGCTCTATTCATCAGACAAAACCATTAGCCCATTCTGTTCACATTCTGTAAGGTCTTTTCCACAACACTGAGCAGTTGTTTGAAATAGAGCCATGTACTAATACGAAGACAATATAGTGATGTTACCAAACTCAACATGGTATTGTAATTTGGTCCAGACGCTTCCATGACTCAAGTTTAGTGTTGTCAACAACCAGACTGTTGTTTAAAATGGATCCATTTGAATTTTTTTCCATTCATAATTTGCATGCGCAAAGAGTTTGGTGTATCTTTATTCAAATCAGACACTACTTGTGACACCTATTCATAACTCTAACAGAATTGCACCCTTAGGAACCAAGGTTCAGGTTCCTCAAAACATTTTTCAGAAAATATCTATTCCTTGCATCAATAGTATCAGTTTAACTTTGATATTGTTTTATATGATGCCAATGGGGAACACTGTCCTAGTTGTTTTGATTTCAAATGTCAAGGGACATGCAGATACTGTCTTTAAAGACAAATGCAGAAGGCAATATTCTCTGCTATTTCATACCAACATCCTGTTTCTTGGAAACTACCTGAGATGTAGCTCATCTGTCTGTGGGTACACAGGAAAGTATTATTTCCTGCACATCAAAGTCAGAAGAACAAGTGTCACTTCTTTTAACTAAAACAATATTAATCATCATTTTCTACTTTGATATCATCAAAAGCTCTCAGATAGCATAGGATAACCATTTCTTTGTTTGTGCCTGATTATTTTATTATGCAGAGCTCAAAAGGTCTAGAGACCTTTAAAGACCAAATAAACTTACACTTCGTTTGACATTACTCATTACTGGTTTTGGTCTGGGTCTCATTATTCACTTTTTTTTTTTTTTTTGTCTAGATCTGAGTCATGACTTATCTCAGACAACAGCAGTCTATTTCCGCTGTACAGGTGATAATTGCCTCAACCACGGGTCAGCAGGCATCTTCAGCCATTAAGAGAATTTGCAATAATTATATTTTTGTGGCTGATTTAACATGTAGAATCGCCATTAGGCCGTCGATGAGAGAGAACACTGATTGGCTGTTCGGTTTAGCGAATGAGTCAGTGCACGAGAATAAGAGCAAAAGTGATGAAAGCAAGCAAAGAAGTTATGTCGGCACAGACAGAAGGCTGTTCTAATTTTACATCATTTAACCTGAGCATTCCACTGCACGAATATTTTCACGAATTCTTTGTTTATGCTTTGTATCACTTTCCCTTTTTGAATGATGAATATAGACAAATAAATCTGCTTAAATAGACAGTTACCTTCTTTACACACAGGCGCAGAACGCATGTGCTAGTCGACAGTCGCCTGTAGTCCTTTCGGTGTGTACAAGCACAGATTTTTTTCCCCCAACGCAAGCGACACGAGGTGACAACACAGGCTTTCATCAGTGTTTCTTCGGTGACGGTTTGGTGTGTCCCTACCCTTAGAGGGAGGGGCTGTTATTGGTATGGGGCTGGGCATATGGGGATCTTAGGGGGTCTGGTATTGATTCTAGACTGGGTCAGATTGTATGGTACACTGGTGTGGGTAAGGGCCTTAGGTAATGGTCTAGTATTGTTCTGGGGTTTTGGGGCCTGGTATTGATTTGAGTCTTTGAGAGTCTGTAACAAGTCTAAATCTTAAGGGATCTGGTATGGGTTTGGGTCTTAGGGAATCAGGTATTAGTCTAGATCTTTTTAAGTTTTGTAGAAGTTTTTGCTTTAGTCTGAGTCTTTGGTAGTCTAGAATTGGTCTTAGTTTTTGGTATTTTAATGGCTCTAGACCTTAAGGGGTCTGGTACTAGTCTTGGTCTTCTGGGAGTTTGGTACTGGTCTGAAACTTTGGGGGTCTGGTATTGATTCTAGACTGGGTCAGATTGTGTGGTACACTGGTGTGGGTAAGGGCCTTAGGTAATGGTCTAGTATTGTTCTGGGGGCTGGTATTGATTTGAGTCTTTGGGAGTCTGTAACAGGTCTAAGTTCAGGTCTAGGGAATCAGGTATTAGTCTAGATATTTAGGAAGTTTGTTTTTAGTCTAGAGTCTTTGGTAGTCTAGAATTGGTCTTAGTTTTTGGTATTTTAATGGCTCTAGGCCTTAAGGGGTCTATTAGTCTTGGTTTTTTTGGGAGTTTGGTATTTGATCTTACGGGGTCTGGCAATTGAGGACTTTGCCATCGAGACATGATCCATTATTATGGTTGAAGAGACCATTAATATAAAGTTAAACTCATAATGTCAAAGCTACAATATTCCAGCAAACAAATGCATGGATGGACTATTCTGCTGTCATCACCAATCTTTAATTATTCATGGTGAGATCTCAGAGACACTGTTCTTGGTTTTGAGAGCCAAGGGCTGAGACATGGCTGGTGTATTGTTGTACTGTGATGTTAGCTGCCTTTCACAGCAGTGAACCTCTCGTTCCTCTGAGAGGAAACATAAGCTTTCTCTCTCTGCGTCAGCAGCAGCCTTTCAGTGCAACAATAAACCCCTAAGTGAATGCCGCTGTTGCATAGTAACCTGCCTGAAAGAAACAGAAAGCGGAGGAGATGGTGTGGGTGTAGTAAATAAGAGACAGTCTCTCAGAGTTTGGGAAGAACAAAATTAGAGGAGTACTGAGGGAAATGACATCGGCATGTTGTTTCTGTAAATAGCACAAAACCCCAGCAGGTTGAGGCCATTTGAGCACCAGGCTTCTGTTGGCATTTATCACTACAATGTATGGGGCACTTCTTTTGGGGGCAAACTACTAAGACTGCTGAGTTTTTTAGAGGTATAATGAAAGTCATTATCACATATGCTCTTTTAACATTCTTGTTTTCTCCTTCTGCTGTTTCATTCTCTTCTGTCTATCTATCCTCTGTGTAAAGAGCTCTGGATCAATGTTGGCCCACTCACTGGCCTAATTCTGTCCCGCTCTTCAGCTGATATTTTACAGGCTGTCACAGTTCCTGCCAGCGGCACCACTGTCATACTAATTATGAGTCAAGGCCACAGTGAGTGGACAAATCTGACAAGCAACCAATGATTCTTTATCACTTTGTAGTGTGTGAAGAGAAAATTACATTTATACATTTCTATAGAAATGTGAGAGGTGCTTGCCCATACAAAACAAGCTTGCTACAGTAGGTTGCCATGTGGTTGTTGAAATGTGAAAGGTGTTCTGAAATGTTGTTCTGAACTCTCTCATAGTCTATAACCTGCATACAACTTTGGTCCCTCCTTCAATTTTGTTCATTTTATTAACTGCAAGGCAAATACCGTAAGTGTAATTGCTTAAAAAAAGTAATCATACATAATACAACTTTACTGATATCTGGTTGATCTTATACTATGCAAGTAACGGCCCTTAAAGAGTTAGTTCACCCAAAAATGAAATTTCTGTCATTAAGTACTCACCCTAATATGTCATTCCAAACCTGTAAGACTTTTTTCATTTTCGGAACAAGATATTTTTGATGAAATCCAAGAGTTAAGATATTTTTGATGAAATCCAAGAGTTTTTTTTATCCTCAATAGAAAGCAATGAAATTACCACATTGAAGGTCCAGAAAAGTAGTAAAAACATTGATAAAATAGTGAACATCACTACAGTGGTTCAAACTTTATGAAGCGATAAGAATACTTTTTGTGTGCAAAAAACAAAACAAAAACGACTTTATTCAACAAATTCTCTACAATGCTTTCAGGTTCTACATCAGAACGCTGTTACGCCTGTTCACTTGAGCAGCATGATGCATGCGTGTGATGCTGACACTGGAGCCAGCCAATACTGAGCCAGTGTTCAGACATGAACACGGAAGCTCTGAACTAAATACACTGCATCAACTGCATATGAGTCTGACAGGGGAGAGACAAATTTGTTGAATAAAGTCATTATTTTTGTTTTGTTTTTGCGCAAAAAAATATTGTCGTCGCTTCATAAAATTAAGGTTGAACACTCTAGTCATGTTGACTATTTTAACAATGTTTTTACAACTTTTCTGGACCTTGAATGTGGTAATTTCATTGCTTTCTATTGAGGATTAAAAAAACTCTTGGATTTCATCAAAAAGATCTTAATTTGTGTTACAAAGATGAGCGAAGGTCTTACGGGTGTGGAACGACATGAGGGTACATAATACCCTCAATAAGTACATAATGACAGAAATTTCATTTTTGGGTGAACCCTTTATTTACACATTAATAAGTGATGCTTATGGCCAGTTCAAATTTCTTTCTAGAAACCTTACAAAACATGATGTCTCCCATAGGGAGGAAAAGGAAATAAGAGACAGAAAACATGGGATGTTAATAACCGTAAAAGAGAACAGCTAATTTCAGAGCAGGCTGGTGTTAAGCTGGGCAATTAAGAGTAAATAATGCAGGAAAAGAAATCCTCAGCTGTGATGTGTCTTCACTAGAAACTGTTATGTAACACTCCTTCCCACATGTTATGAATATTGTATTTTTCAAAACCCAGAGAATGACCTTCTATGAATAACTTAAATGGAGTCGATTTTCATATACAACCCAAAATCAAGAAAAGTTGGGACATTTTGTAAAACGCAATAAAATCAAAACTCTGTAATTTGATAATTATCTTAAACCCTAATTTAAATGACAAAAGTAAAAAGAAAAAAAAAATCACTAGCAAAATTAATTGTATTTTGTAAATATAAACTAATTTTGATTTTGATGGCTGCAACACACTCCAAAAAGTTGGGACATAGACAAAATAATAGTGAAAAGATCACATAATATTTAAGTTAAACATTTCTCAATGCAAGATTGCAAAGTATTTAGGTTTTCCACCATCTACATAACATTGTAAAAAAAATACACGGAATTCATAAAAGTCTCAGTCCATATAGGGCAAGACAGGAAACTTCTATTGAATGTGCATGAAAAAAAAAGTCATGCTACTGTATTAAATATAGCCACATGGGCTCTGGAGTACTTCGGAAAACCATTGTCACTTAAAACAGTCTGCCGCTGCATCAAATTCTACTTGAATCTCCAACCTGGTCTCATAGGAAAGTCGTGGGAACATTTTCACGAGTCACCAAAATACGTACCAGAGCAGAGTGCATACATATCACTGCAGTTTTCAACAGAAATGAATGCTAGAGGCAGTACAACGGCAAACACTTTTAATCGTTTTCATACACAGTTACGATTATGGGGTCTCCTTGCACAATTATGTTATGACTTAAAAAGCTTTTTTACCAAAGTGCACAATTTGTAAATGAATACATTTTGGACTTTGCATCGCTTAACCACCTCCATATGTTTTGTTTTTCTGACATACTGTACCAAGCTTGCTCGGTAGCTCAGCTGATACGGAGTTGTACTTAAGAGAGGAAGGCCTGGGTACAAATCCCATGAAAGGCGAGTCACGGTAAAAGAGCTCAAAGAGAGATCTAAACGAGCAAAAATGGCATGATTACGGATGCTTTTTATGTCACATTTCCTTTTGTTAACACTATCAGGTAGGTTTAGGTGCAGTGTTGGTGGTATGTTATTTTAAAACGCAATGAAGTGCAAATTTCAAATCAGAACTGCGGTGATTCGTATATAAAAAAAAAAAAAAAACATCATAAAAACTTACCATATTCATGTTTATCTGTTCCGGCAAAAAAATGAACATGTTTTAGTGCCACTCAGTGGACATTTCACCTTGAAACTGCAGTGATATGTACGTATTGGTACATATTTTGCAACTCGCGAAAATGTTCCCACAGGTACGTTTTTCTAATGAGACTGGGTTGTGAATCTCTGTTACACAAGAACAAAACTATAAATCATTTCTATGCAGAGATGCCGGCGAGTTCTCTGGGCCTGAGCTCATCTCAGATGGTCCAAAAGACAGTGGAAATGTGTGCTGTGATCAGATGAGCCCACGTTTCAGCTCGTTTTTGGGAAAATCGGACATCAAGTTCTCAGTCCCAAAGATGAAATGGACCATCCAGACTTTCATCAGCAACAGGTTCAAACATCTGTTATGGCATGGGGGTGCACCAGTGCAAACAGCATTGGGTGACTTGCATATGAAGGTACCACTGACGTGGAGGCATATATTGGGATTGTATAGAGACGTATACTGCCATTCAAGATGACAACTTTCCTGCCAAGCCTCAATCTGCACGTGCTTCAGCAGAGTGGTTTCGTAGACACTCTACACCTGCAGTCTAGATCTGTCTCTTATTGAAAATGAATGGCCCTGAAAAGTAGAATCAGACCAAGGAGGATTAAAAGAGAATCAGACCAAGATGACCACGAACTGTTGAGCAGCTGTCTTGTATCAGGCAAGATTGGGCAAAAACTCCACTTGCAAAACTGCAACAATTAATATCCTCAATTCCCAAATGATTAAAAAGTTTAATTAAAAGGAAAGGTGATGTGACACAGTGGTAAACGTGTCTCTGTCCCAACTTTTCTGGAGAGTGTTGCAACCATCAAAATCAAAAATTGTTTATATTTACAAAATACAAATCAAGTTGGTCAGTGAAAACATTGAAAATCTTTTCTTTACTTTTGTCAGTTAAATAAAGATTCAAAAGAATGAACAAATCACAGATTCTTGATTTTCATTGCGTTTTAAGGCAGGAACACACCAAGCTGATGGTCAGCCGTCTGGCAGTTTTTGTTCGTCGGCCGACTAAGTTTTCTCAGTGTGTTCCGCACCGTCGGCTGAAGTTGGTCCTCGTCGGCTTTTTTTTTGGCCGATTCAAAATGTTGGAGAAAAAACGTCGGAGCTCGTCAGTCCATCGGGCCATCTGATCATTCATTTGGCTGTTCAGATACTGCCACCTGCTGGTTCGTAAAGGCATTTCATCTTACGCAGGCACAGAACGGACATGCTACTTGGCTGTCGGCTGTCGAGCGTTGGTTTGGTGTGTCAGGTTAACTTTGGACACTGCTGACGTGAGCCAACCCCGCAGTCTGCTTTCATCGCCACTAGTTCGTCGGCGTCAGCTTGGTGTGTTCCGTCCTTTACAATATGTCCCAATTTTTCTTGATTTGGGGTTGTAATATAGCAAATTGATGTCAGATTTATATGGTTGAATCAGCATTTTCATGTCAGAGTTTTGTGTGTGCTGCCAAAGAGAAGGTGATGAACTTCTCATCTCTTAATCTCATTACTTAACCCTAACAGACATAGAACTGTGACACTGCAATAGACACACACATGCTGTCATGACTCAATAATGGCTATCTGTCACATCATAAAACCATTCAATATAGAGTGGGGTTCAAAAGTCTGACACCACATTGAATGTAGGAGTTAAAATGCAATGTAAACCTACTTTTAGGTCATTAATCAAAATTGTAAGACATACTCAATAATAGGGCTGCCCCCGACTAAAGATTTTTCTAGTCGAGTAGTTAGTTGCTCATTTAAGCCATTTCTGAATCAGTGTCGACTGCAAAGATGAAACTCCTTTAGAGATAAATACATGTTAAGTTAAGTATGCGGTACTAATTTAGCTTCCACACTTTGCATGAACACTTGGATGTGCACCTAATAATAGCGCACATTTATCTAGGTTAAGATTAGACCGAGCCACCATGCAAAGTAGCTAACATTAGGCAACAACTTACATGTTTCAAATGATAAGCCATGTCTGAGGTCAATGAATGTAAGGCAGACATTTGGATTTCCTGCCAGATATAATTACCACATGGACTAGCCATGTTAACCATAACTGTGTTTGAAATCGGCCCCTGTACCTCATTCACTATTCCCTACAATACTCCAATAATCTAGTCCACTTGAATGTAAACGAGTGAGTGAATTCGGACACTGAGTGTGCCGGAGTGGCTTCCGCTTTTGTATATTTTGTGCTTGCTGTTTAATAATCATTTGAAACTAAGCAAAATGGAAGCTTCAGTAGTAATGAAAACATTTATCTTGAACTCTGTCATGGAATCTAGCATGTATAAAAGTTAATTAAACTATATAACCAATTCAAAAGGAATTTATACCTGTATAATGTTATGCTGTACCCACATTGGGCCAGCAATTTGAAAAATGGATGGATGGATGGATGGATGGATGGATGGATGGATGGATGGATGGATGGATGGATGGATGATTCAGTTGCAAGCACCATCTTCTGGTGAGACACAGAAATTCATTTGGCACTAGCCCCACAATGCATTATGGATATTTGCTAGCCGTTGAAATACATCAGTTGGTGCACTCAATAACATCCACTATGGTTTTGGATACCTCTACAAATGGCTGTTCCCTCAAATAGTGCCCTATTTAAGGGTATAGGGGGCAATCTCAGATTGTGTGACTTCGCCCAATTCCAAGTATGCTTACCAGTGTTTAAATACCTGGCATATTTACATAACAGGCTATACACCAAGGAATGATTTCTGACCCTGTTACTGGGAAAGACTGTTTGTGCATAGGTCCGATTTGTATTTATTTTTACAGATTGACTTTTTTATTTTTTAAACTATGCAACAAATAAAGCCAGAATCCAACTCAAAAAAGAAAAGAAAAGAATAAAAATCAAAAAGAACAATTATCATTATCAATTTTATCAATTTATCAATTATCATTATAACTTATAATATCTCGTCAAACAATGCAAATTTAAATTAGATTGAGAAAAACAGAATACTGAAGACAAATAAACAGGAAGAGCCTGTGATGTCAGCACAACTGCTTTGTAATGACTGGAAAAAGTGTTAAATGGGTCAGAGCCGTAAGACGGGAACACGTGGGATAAACACACACACATGTACACACACACACACACACACACTTAAAATAGACTCTCAGTCATATGTAGGATTTGATGTCAGCAGAGGGTGAAACCCAGAGTTTGTTCCACACACTGATCTACTGGTAGTTGAACAACAAAATCATGGGTTCAACTCCTAATAGTGTTGGCTGGTGCATCAATGTAAAATATATGTCCTTAGTTGAATGAACAGAAGAAGCACAAGCACCATGATTTTTTTGTACATGAAACAGAAAAGATAATATTACACAGAATTTTCAAATAAAAAATAAAAAGTAGATCTTCAAAAAAATTAGAAAAGCCCAATAAAAGCATCCTAAAAGCAGACACATCTACTATATTTCAAGAAGCGATAGCTTTGTGTGAGGAACAGGTCAAAAAAAGTTGTGAAGCACAGAAAATCTTATACTCTTCAGCTCTTATTCACCTCAAAAATCTGATTCATGTTCAAATCAATTCAAACTTGTGTTCAATGAAAAAAATTAAGCTTTAGTCATGTCCCCCAAGTCTTAGGCCTTCTTCAGATGTATAGAAGATGTATACTTTGATTATCATAAAATCTTTAGCTCAAATCATACAAAAACACGTGGGATTATATCATAAAAGTTTTTAGGTCAAATCATACAAAAGCATGTGGCCTAGCTAATGTCATGCATGTTCAAGAGTAAACAAACAAGAAACTTGCTCTTTGAAATTTACAACAGGACTCATAACACAGTGATTCTAGTGTTGAAATTTCTCTTATTCACATATCTGCATGATATTCACAAATCAGAGCTCACAGATGTGGCTATAACTCTGTGTTTCCTGAGCAAAAATCCTCTGTCCTGATGCTCCAGCAGCTTCACTCCATAATCCCTTTCCTACTTCATATTTAATATATCTCTCCCCATTCATTTTCCTCTAGCTTACTAATGCGTGCTCTCTCACTCCCTCTCATGTGTGGGTTCTCTTAGGGCACGCTTAGGGTTATATAAAAGTCGATTGTGACTGTGTCATTCACTAATGACCTTCGGTTGCTGTTCATATGTCATTCTCAAATGAGACACTGAACCAGACCAGTGTTTACTGTAGCTGTGATGGACACGATGATCACATCCATCCACACACACACACATACACTGTACATTTAAATGTTTTTTTTTTTCCTTTCAGGGTAGAAACTGTCTATTGACTTCTTTTGTTGTTATACTTAGCTAATTATATTGTCTATACCCCTAACCCCTACAGAAACATTTGCACTTAATATTGCATACATTTGGCAGATATCTACAAGTTATGGAATATTCAAGGTATACATTTTGTCTGTATATGTTTTCCATTGATGCTTTCAAGCTTCAAAAAGAAAAAAAACACAATGAAAGTACCATAAAAGTCATTATTCACTGAAAATTTCAAGATCAGTCTATGCTCTCTTTGGCTATTCATGAAAGCAATGTCATGTTTATTCATTATTCATTGTCTTCATTTTGTCTTCTTTTGTGTTCAGCAAAAGAAAGTCAAACATATTTAGAGCAACATGACAATCTTCATTTTTGGCTGAACTATCCCTTTAATAAAGGGATATGTTATTTTACTTATTTAGTGAAAGATTTTTTTCTCATGAGAACTGTAGCGAGAACATTTTGTCCACATAATGTAGGTGTTTTTGCTTTAATATCATAGTGCATACATTCAGTTACATAAAAAGAGAGCAAACGTTGACCAACAACATCCACACACGTACCAAAAAGTACCACTCAGGGTGATCAATAGCTAATCAGTCCACAATAAGGCAACAATTATAATTTGTTTGCACCAATACATGTGGCACAACTTTTTAGTTTGGTGTGAACAAGACTTTAACCATGTGGTAAACTGCCCGCATGAGTTTGTCCAACCACATAAACACAATCCTACTGTCAAGATACAGAGGATACAAATAATCTGTTCATGTCACTACAATAAACCTTCAACACAACTAGAAAAGCATAATGAAGCACAATATATATCTAAAAGAGATACAAAGGTAGAAATTGTGTGCCATTCACACAACTGAAGATTAAAACATCTAACATACTGTACCTACATGAAAAGCACCAAGGTAGAGACATTCAAAAACAACAGTGTTGAAGTATTAATGAGCCCTGGATTTAAACTGAAATATAATATTTATAATAAAGAAAAGCAAAACATCATAAGATTCATTTTAAGTTGGATCGCTAATCATCCACACGGGCATTGGTGCTTGGACCCCGATGATTACCGCTTGCAGCTATTTTGTTTTTAATTATAGTAAGTATAGATGTGGTATAGATGATATAGTATAGATTAAGTAGATGATTCAAAGCTTGTTTGCTTTGGTGTTGCCACCCCTCACAGTCCTCATGCCACTCCCTTGCCATCACATTAATAATTTTCCAGATGAGGTGCACCCAACCCTACCTATAGCACCACAGATCACTTAATATCAGCACAATATATCATACTGTATCCTAGTAAATTTTTGATACAGTATACAACACATACTGAACACCATCTCTCTACTGGATAACCTGTAGGTAGGTATGAATGAAACATTGTGCATATACTGTACATATAGAGCATCCCAACTTTTGATCAGCTTTGCTCCACATATCATAATACAAGGAGACATCCTCCTTCCAGTACTCACGTAGGAAGTGCTTCTCCAGTAAGGCAATTTCCAAATGACCCTTGACCTCATTGAGACGTTCTGATTCGCTCCTCAGGTCTTGCATGACAGACAAAGTCCCCAAACCAGCCTAGAAAGAAACACACAGGGTTATTAACAGACATGTATGTGATCCATCCCACACAATAAACTAGTCTCTCCGAGCGGTGACTTACAGAATACTAGTCCTCTATATGGTGTCTTCCTCTTGTTTTAGTTAGATAAGCCTCAAACTGGAGGCCGGTCTCAATGACAAATGTGGAATGTAAAATTCGGACTCACTGATAGCACAACATGAACCTGCTTCTGACTCCATTCCGCCCCACACACACACACACAGGCCGAAAGAAAGCAAGATCTGCAGAAAGACGAACCGCAGTGAGAGAGAGAGAGACAGAGAAAGTAGGTGAGTGAGAGATTAGGCGAGAGGGCGGTACTGCAGAGACACAGCAGAAAAGCAGAGGTGTCTCTTTAAGAGGCCAATGCGACTGACAGTGCAGGCATGCTAGCTTCACTGAGACACACGTGTTTGGTTTCACTGCATTAAACCTATGACTGTAAAATGCTTGCTTCATGCAGTTTGTCGTGGGTTTATATCTAAGCTGATCTACATAAACACAAATAAACAACAACAGCTGGGGAAATAGAAAATTAGGGATGTGCGTGGAAGAGAAAGGGAAAGAGAAATTAAAGGTATAGTTCACCTAAAAATGACTCAATCTGTTCCAATCCTGTATAAATTTCTAGATTTTTGATATTTGGAAGAATGTTTGTAACCAAGCAGATCTCGTCCCCCATTGACTGCCATTGTATTTTTTCCTACTCCTAATTCTCAAGGTCTGCTTGGTTACAAACATTCTTCCAAATATCTTCCTTTATGTACAGCAGAACAAATAAATTTATACAGGTTTGGAACAACTTGAAGGGGAGTAAATGATGATGAATTTTTGGGTGAACTATCCCTTTAAGAGAATGAAAGAGACCCCTGATAAGTTTGCACAAAGAAACATTTATTCAAAAAGGTAGCTAAAAGTAGAACAGATTTTATGACGGCACTTACTTCTAGGTTACAGTTTTTTTTCGAGCCAAGCTAATCACTGACAGCTGATTGGCTGATGGCATCAAAACATGCTATTCGCTAGCGATTGTCCTTAACAGTGACGTTAAAGTCAGCAGATAGAGAGAAAAAAAATTACGCCTCTAAATAACTTGGCAAAACATCTACTATGTAAAATATAATATTTGTGCTTCATTTTCTTGCTTCCAAAAATTGTTGTTTCATTAAAATATATAGACAAATTAATAGGGATATAAATTTAACAAATCTGGATACAATTTAGATTCCACTTAACAAATTCTGATGCTGTTTTTGGTTATACAGTACACTTAGTCTTTAGGTTCATTTAGGGCTGGGCGATGTATCGAATGCTTTTGTCACGCGCATTTCTTCAGTAAAGCCGGTTCCCTGATTACCGCTAAATCGGCATCACCTGCTTTCAAATGAAGCGGCATTTAATAGACAGAGCCGTAGTTCACTGATAAGACACGCAATATCGCGTTCAATATCGATATGTATCGCCGCCAGATTCCACCAGTGTAGACACTGCTAAGTGTATTACTACCCTCTTCAGGTCAAAGTTTGAACTAAATTGTCATATACAATATGTTAGTGCAAGTATATAACAATTAGTTCAAACTTTGACCTGAGGAGGGCAGTAATACACTTAGCAGTGTCTACACTGCTGGAATTCAAATAGAGAAGAAGAGAGTTAGTTCAAGATGAGCATTTATGGTTAAAACGTATATAATTTTTAATTCTTTTTAGAAAATGAGCGATGGTTTCTCTATATAAGACCCTTATTACTCATCTGGGATCGTGTAGAGCTCTTTGAAGCTGCTATTAAACTGTAATTTTGACCTTTGACCAACTGCTTGGAGGCCATTGAAGTCCACTATAAGGAGAATAATCCTGGAATGTTTTCATCAAAAACCTTAATTTCTTTTCGACTGAAAAGAGAAGGACATGAACATCTTGGATGGCATGGGGGTGAGTAAATTATCAGGAAATTTTAATTTGAAAATGAACTAATCCTTTAATAAGGACTTCAAAAATGCCCGACAACATCACCAAAAAATGGAAATGGTTGGGAAATAAATTCTGAATTAGATGTTTACATGCAACTAATTTCCAATTAAAAGGCATATTCCAGGGATAGCAATCAGAATTTGGGGAATCAGAATATTATAATGGAATCGGGCAATCGGATTCCAGTGTTTAAATGACTCAATACTAATATTGCCAAATTTTACAACAATATAGCAAACTCCAATTTACCATAGGTTCTCAATTCCCAACCCTACTAGCTAACATGCATCTTGCACTTCTGTGGCACAAAATAAAGTGCCCTGAGTGTCCATGCTAGAAGGGTCATTAGCAGAGCAAAAG
The DNA here is from genome assembly GCF_024489055.1 of Chanodichthys erythropterus. Lineage (NCBI taxonomy): Eukaryota > Metazoa > Chordata > Actinopteri > Cypriniformes > Xenocyprididae > Chanodichthys > Chanodichthys erythropterus. Next base: position 24,777,446 of record NC_090228.1, read on the forward strand.
AAGAGGCAGTTTCCAGTCGAGAAACCGTAGGAGACTGGCTTTCATAAACAGGGTATTCAAAGACAATCAAACCCCTGCTTGTGTGAAAAAGTGATCTCATTAGCCTGAGGCCTTCAGGGAGTCATTAATGCATGAATCAAAAAGTAAAAAGTGCTGCAATGACACAGTCCAAACTACACAGCACTACAATATCAGACGTGAGTTGTGCTGGCTCCATGTGTGTTTGTGTTTGTATGTGTGCGGCAGAGCTATTTCGATCAGCATGTGAGCGATGACTCATTTCTCACTGCTGTCTAAACGTCAGGGCACCACTGGTTACAATCTCTGTTAGCCGGCTGTTGCATTCAACACTAAAGCTGCCCTTGATGCAGGAAATTACCAATGCAAACACATGCAAAAGGAGTGGTAAGACTGGTCAGCCTCTCAGCATGTGCAGGTTACATGCTTCCTAAGCCATTGCAGAGGCATATCGGATTTTAGCTCTTCAAAATGTTTTACTGCCAAAACACAATTATGTTGGAGGGAGCTCAAGGTCTCTGGAAACCATCACACTATCATTTTTTAATAATACAAACCTTTTTAAAAGCTTAACCTTGGACAAGCCAAAGCTTCTTTTAGGTATCATAGAAGTAATCCCAACACAGCAGCAGAAAAACTAGAGAACTAGATATAGAAGGGGGGTGACAACCACATATTTTTATTCACATTTTGGAATACTGCATAAAAATTATGGATGGAAACAACAATGCTGTGTCTGAAAATCGAATAGTTCCCTATTATATAGTATGCAAAAACAGTACGCCAAAATAGTAGTATCTCCAAATGCACAATATTCAAAAAACAATAGGCGAAAAGTCTACGGATGACCTACTACTTTCGCCAAGATTCTGAAGAGAAGGTTTATCATTTTATTTATTCAGTAAGAAGACATGCACACTAACTACAATAGAAACTAGTAGAAAAACTAGAAATTGTGCCTTATTCGCAAGTTCTTTTTGTGATATTCAGATTTTTCGTATGGAAACAGTTAATGGCAAAATGCTGTAATGGTTGTCTATAGGGTTGCTAAGGTGCTCTGGGTCATAGTTAGCGTGTTGCTATGCAGTTGCTAGGGTGTTCTGGGTGGTTACTAGGTATAAGTTACTAGGTCCAAAGAGCCCACCATCAAGCCTGTATGATATTCTGGTGCCTTGATGTGGTTAAAGGGTTAGTTTACCCAAAAATGAAAATAGTGTATATTAATATTATACAGCAACGAAAATATTTTTGGCGCGCCAAAAAAACAAAATAACGACTTATATAGTGATGGCCGATTTTAAAACACTGCTTCAGGAAGCTTCGGAGCGTTATGAATCAGTGTATCGAATCATGATTCGGATCGCGTGTCAAACCACCAAACTGCTGAAATCACGTGACTTTGGCGCTCCGAACCCCTGATTCGACACACTGAATCATAATGCTCCAAAGCTTCCTGAAGCAGTGTTTTAAAATCGGCCATCACTATATAAGTCGTTATTTTGTTTTTTTTGGCACACCAAAAATATTCTTGTTGCTTTATAATATTAACATTGAACCACTGTACTCACATGAACTGATTTAAATATGTTTTTAGTACATTAATGGATCTTGAGAGAGGAAATGTCATTGCTCCCTATGTAGGCCTCACTGAGCCATCAGATTTCAACAAAAATATCTTAATTTGCGTTCTGAAGATTAACGAAGGTCTTACGGGTGTGGAACGGCATGAGGGTGAGTAATAAATAACAGAATTTTCATTTTTGGGTGAACTAACCCTTTAAGAGCCTCTCCCTCAATGCAAGTCTATAGGATTTTTTCACAAGTATGTCAGACTGTCTGATCAATTGGACCATAATAATAATTCATACTATAACAGTAACACTTGTTTTATAACAAATGTTCAAAATCCATTTTTTTTTAAATTAATAAGCACTAAATCATTTTAAATCCAACAGTCATAATATTTTCAGACATTTCACAATCTCTTTTTCATTAATGTGGACTTTACAGTATGTGATATTTGAGATTCTAAGGATAAAATTAATGTGTGCAAATCATTCCTTGGGCAACCAATAAAAAACCAACTACTGTTGTAAAAATTGCATCATTTATTGCCTTAGAAAAATATTGCCAACACTTAGAAATTGTTTAAACTAAGATGGATCAGGAACAGAATCAAGTTTGGAAGCAAAGATGAACACACCCATACAGGGTTTTGAAAATCTCATGTGATTACAGTTTGCATCAAGCGGCTGGGTCACTCCCAGAATTCCATACCACTCCCATAACCCAGACCTTAAATCACTTAGCACACTTGGGATTTAAACTTGTGACCATATGTGCTGGTTTGATAGGATTTCAGCTTGAGAGGATAACAAGACGTGACTCTTGCCTCATAATGTGCGTGGCCATTTACGTCTGACGTCCACGCCGTTTCTCAACTGTCAACAGTAAATAACACTAATAGGCTATTGTTTTTATTACCAGCACAGTTTTTTGTTGTGTCCAGTAGCTTGATGCTGTTGTTTCACTAAGTACATATAAGCAAACTTAATTATAGTGTCTTTTAAGTGTCTTATAAGTCTTTTAAGGTTGTATTTAGTCCTTCAAGGTCTTAGGTCTTATCCTCATAGTGCTCATTTCATATTGCCCTGCCGAAAAATCCAGCATAAACTATCATGAATTCCATGTTGGTACAGGCTGGTTTTTGAGTAAGAGCTGGTACAGTGCTGGTCTAGCTGTGGAAAAGCACAATCATGCTGTTCTCAAGCAAAACTGAGCTGGTACAGCTGGTCTACCAGCAATCCCAGTTCCCAGCAACCTGGCCCCAGCATGCAAAACATACCTTTTTCAGGAGGGTGCTCATGGCCTAGATCCATGATGAGAGGGGGATGAGAAAAGAAAGTGATTATTTCATTCCACACCCTAGAGACATTTCTCAGTGTCTACCCAGTGTCATTTAGTATCTTAACTGACAGAATATTAATTTACTGTTTTTAAAACTCTTGACCTTGTTTGAGGAGTCTGATGTTAACATGTTGCTAAGTTAATGACTCAATTCGCTATTAAGAACAAAAAAACATAATAGTTAAGGTTGTTTATTTGCATCATTCAACAGAAGATTTTTACTGAATCATCACAGATGTGAAATCTTTTTGTAGGCCAACCCCAAAATTAATATTATCTTGGTCTCCTCAACAAAAAGCCCATAGCTTTTTTCATTTGGCTTTTGGATTGTTGCAGAAAATGCACTGTGTAACCAACAAAAGATTATGATTCTTACATGCTTTGTTCGTCAAGATAATCTTCACAAATGAACACAACTTTAATGAAGCCTAAATACAATTGCCTGAAGTAAAAAACTATTGTTACGCGATAAACAAACTGCACCACGGTTTACCACTAAACCTCCGATAAATCTTTATTTAAATCATACAAGTAGAAAAGTTTGAGTTAGAATTTTGACTGTTTCATTAAATATTAAGACTACTTATAAACACAGCAAGAATGTAAAAGCAGACTAGTAAGTAGATGAGTTTACATGTTTGGTGTGATGAAGTTCATTGTTCTGACAACCTCCATAGTTCCATTTAGCCACTTGAAAATGTAAAATATACCTTGAGCTTGTGCTATTTCAGTAATTTAACCAAAAATTCTTATTTCCGGGTTTTAGGACTCATTCCAAAGAGTAGAATGGATTGAAATCCATTTTTCAGAGACACATTTTTGTGTCTAAAGCCCTATTTGAATGGGATTAGTTTTACATGGAGAGGAGGGGTAAAGTAATTATTACCAGAGCTTCTCAGTGATTTTAGTAACGTCCGAATATGCCATCTCAGTAATCATCACAGACAATGTCAGCAAAGATTACGGTGACTTTTTCCTTCTATACAAATGTCCGGAAAAATTACCTCAGGTAATGATAATCCCGTGCAAATATGTAAGTAAATATTCCTTCATTTTCTGTTTAAAAGTAGTTTTCCACAGTTTTTCAAGTATGGAGGCACTTGAAGCAGCATTCAGTTGCGTTCTAAGCAGTGAGACAAGTTTGTGGCAAACCTCAAGTGTTTCCCGCATACCATTCAGATCAAAAAGAAAGCTGAAAGCACTTGTTAGAGGCACAAAACTTTTTTTAGCTTTAGGTAAGTGCATATTACCAACAGAATCCAATCAGAATGCAATTAATTTAATTAATAAATCATTCGACCAGACCTAACAGTTATATATATATATATATATATATATATATATATATATATATATATATATATATATATATATATATATATATATATATACACACACACAACCTGAATTCCGGAAATGTTGGGACGTTTTTTAAATTGGAGTAAAATAAAAACTAAAAGACTTTCAACTCACATTAGCCAATATTTTATTCACAATAGAACATATATGACATAACAAATGTTTAAACTGAGAAATTTTACACTATTATCTACTAAATGAGCTCATTTCAAATGTGATGCCTAAAATCGGGTTGGCACGGGGGCAACAAATGACTGAAAAAGCAAGAAATTTTGAAAAGATTGAGCGGGGAGAACATCTAGCAACTAATTAAGTTGATATCAGGTCTTTAACATGATCTCTGTGTGTAAAGGACAAGGCCGAAGACCTTTATTGGATGCCCGTGGTCTTCGGGCCCTCAGAAGACACTGCATCACTCATCAGCATAATTGTGTCAATGACATTACTAAATGGGCCCAGGGATACTTCCAGAAACCACTGTCAGTAAACACAATCCGCCGTGCCATCTGCAGATGCCAACTAAATCTCTCTCATGCAAAAAGGATCCATATGTGAACATGGTTCAGAAGCGCCGTCGTGTCCTGTAAGGCAAGGCTCATTTAAAATGGACTGTTTCAAAGTGGAAACATGCTCTATGTCATGCAACGTCAACTGGCGGCCAGAGATTTCCATCCGGTCCCCAGAATAATACTGAATTCAGGAATAGCCTTGTAAGAGGAAAAAGTTTAGGGCTGGTCCGAATACCATTTTTTGATGAACATCGACTATTCGAAGCTTCGGAGAGAGGGGCTGAACATATTTTTCTCTCTAATAAAGGCAGGAATCTGTGTCTGTATGTCCGTTTGCATTTTTATTATTTCGAGAACCATTCATCCAATCGACTTCACAAGGGAGTGCAGTGTCGCATTTGGTGCAATATAGATGGACACGCGAGACGCGACACATTAAGAATTAATAAACTTTTAGTAAAATACAGTTAGAGCAGCGCGAGCGGGAAGCGGCGTACCTCACGCGGGCAGGGCTTATGCTCCGAGAACGGACACTGCACTAGTGATATTATAAAACGCACACACACACAGGTCTGTTAAATTAAGCAATACTTTTAAGGTAGTCTAATATTTTTTTAACAAATTGGCACAGTAACGGTAGATTTAAATAAAGAAAAAACTAAATTTAAATAAAGAAAAAACTAAATTTAAATACAGAAAAACGAAATTAAGTTAAATTAAAAACGAGATTAATTTTAGTTGATAATAACGGGTAAAAATGCTAATACATTTTGTTTCTATTATTCTATTTTCCACAACGTCAAAGCAACAAAACACAAGCTCAGACATGCACTTTTCGGTCCATACAAACTCCGCTGTTCTGCGCTCTAGCCAGAGAACACTCCCGTTGCTGGAACCATAGGGCTGGAAGAACACGCGTCGGTTCTATTTCTAGCGTGCACACGTTTTCTGCGTGGCTCGAGCGCGCCTGAGACGCGTGTCTCAGTGTGCAAACTCCAACCTGTTAAATATGGGAGCCAAAATAAAAACGGACACGCCACCCAGTTGAGACGCTCACGCAGCCAGTGTGTCGCCGGCCTTATTCAAGGGGGAATGAGAACCGTTTTTTATTTTTAAATCTAACGAAACAAAAAGCCTTCTGAAAAGTAGATTGTGCCATAGCCTGCCTTCAGTCAAGAATGACGTCAAACGCGTTCTCTCATTGAACATCTTTTACTGTTTCACGTGCTCATTTTTTCACAAATGTCAAAATTTTCCTTGCCTGGGATTTGCGCACAATTGCGTGACAGTGATGGACAGCTTGACAGCCTCACAAATATGAAGCCTAAAATATCACTATCGCCCCCTGGTGGCTTGCTGCAGTACAGGTAATATGTAAAAAATAACATAAATTTGGAATTAGAATTAGTATATCAAATAATAACATTCAAATTTTTATTTTATATTACGAGTATCTGGTCCTTACAGTGTCTGCAGTGAAAATTCTGCCCCTTGGACAAATATAGTTGATGACCCCTACTCTATGGTCAGATGAGTCCAAATGTGACATTCTTGTTGGAAATCACGGACGCCGTGTCCTCTGGACTAAAAAGATGGGAAACCTTCCAGCGTGTTATCAGCATTCAGTTCAAAATCTCTGATGGTATGAGGTTGCATAAGTGCATACGGTATGAGCAGCGTGCATGTTTTGGAAGGCACTATGAATGCTGAAAGGTATATAAAGGTTTCCAGATGACGCCTATTTCAGGGAAGGTCTTGTGTATTTCAGCAGGACAATGCAAAACCAAATACTGCAGCTATTATAACAGCATGGCTTCATCGTAGAAGAGTCCGGGTGCTGAATTGGCCTGCCTGCAGTCCAGATCTTTTACCTATAGAGAACATTTGGCGCATCATTAAACGAAAGACGACCATGAACTCTTCAGCAGCTGGAAACCTATATCAGGCAAGAATGGGACCAAATTCCAAAACCAAAACTCCAGAAACTCATAACCTTGATGCCCAGATGTCTTCAAAACTGTTTTCAAAAGAAGAGGAGATGCTTCACCATGGTAAACATGCCCCCGTCCCAACTATTTTGAGATCTGTAGCAGGCATCAAATTTGAAATGAGCTCATTTTGTGCATAAAATTGTATTTTTTGTCAGTTTAAACATTTATGTTATCTATGTTCTATTGTAAATAAAAAAAAAAATTGGCTCATGTGATTTGAAAGTCTTTTAGTTATTTTATTCAAATTTAAAAAAAATGTCGCAACATTTCCGGAATTTGGGTTGTAGTTATATGTAATACACACGATGGCAGGGAGGTGACAGCAGTGTGTAAATCTCGTTACCCCTCCCATTTCTTTTAGTTTTACTGAAACTTCTTATACTGTGTGAATTGGCCATTAATATTACAGACGTCCTGTGGTAAAATTACATTACTCCATCTACCCTTTTCAAACTAATCCTGTCCGATTAGGGCTCAAGTGTAAATATAAACATCATATTGACTACAGTATTGACTAAATATTATTATAAACACTTGGGTGATGTCTTTTGATTTGGACCAATTAGTAACCACCTTGCAGCATGTTAAAAACCACTCTGAAAACCTTGCTTAAAACCACATAGCAACACCCTGGTGACCACTCAACACCTTTTATTCCTGAAACTACTGCCTGGGTGGGCAACTCACAGGTTTAGGAACAGACCCATGGTTGAGGGATGAGGATTCGACACCTTACCATATATTAAGATGCCCTACAACATAGAGACAAAACCTACAGGACTGTCACTTGACAGCATCTCAGTTTACATCTAAAAACACACTAATGTTTCATATGGAAGCAGAGGAAGTTGGCTCTTTTGTGAGACACTTATGCAACACTATGACTAATCTGAGGCTCCATCACTGAGGGGAAAGCCTCAAAATAAACAGAACACCAAATTACACAGATATGACTATAAACCTCTCAGAAAACATGTCTAACATGATTACGGCAAAGAATTCTTCCAGAAACCATCTGTGAAATGAAAAGGTACCCGACTGAAGCTACAGTGTCTGGTTTTAACAGGATAGTGAAGTGTATTAAAGCATCATTTGGCTACAAGATGACAGACTGAGGCCTTCCTGCATATCAACTCAGTTTAAGCAGCCAAATGAGATAACGCTGATACAGAATATTTGCAACATTATGGAAGATAAAGAGGAAGTTAATGTGAAAAGGTCAGACTCTATAAAGAGATTTATCACAAGCACAATTCGAAGAAACTGCATCTACCTTCTTAGTGCCCATTCACACATTTTTGCATTCCACTGAACTTTACTATTGTTTTTCTGTGTAAAATTGTGTTAAATGGATGCATTGTTGCACTCATGCCATTTTTCCTCACAAATGACACAGCATTTAAAAAACGTTTAAAAATCATGCCTCGAGACCTTGCACACAAAGTTCACAAACACACAAAGTTCACAAACACAGTCGGTTATGTCTGTGAACGTAAACAGCAAGGAAAGAAATCACACTCTTGACTGAATAACTTTAGTAGCTTTAATAAGAATACATTTCTTATTGAACGCTGCTGTTCAATTCTCTGGCAAGGAGAGAAACATGGCGGACTGTGAACAGCTCACTCAGGGGAGGAGCTAAGCTAATAGGGCAGATTCCGCCGCCAGTCGTGGGCGGGGCCTGTTCCAATGTGGCGTCACATTGGAGCACATTCCTAAATGGCTAATTTTTTAGACACTGTTTTCAATTTATAGGGAAAATAAACTGAGTGGATGGATTTTTACCACAATAGGGTGGTTGTGTACACACTGCGGACACATAATTATGTTCAAAAACAATATAAAAGTGAATTTTGCCACAGAAGTTCAAAAGTTTTTCTAAAAAATGCTATCTTTGATTTGGAACAATGCTATCAATGATTTGGAGCAAATGTAATGGAAAACTTTATTGCACAGCAGAATTTTGAATAGCCTCTAGAGTCGTAGATGGCTACCGCGACAGTGTGCATACACTCATACAAAATAATGTGCTTGCAATTTAAACGATGCTGCACTTCTCGTCCGGTGTTCGACTCCTTTAATACAACATTCTAACTGCCATATGCATCTTCAAATTATTTAAAAGTGCCGTAGAATGGAAAATTTAATTTACCTTGGTATAGTTGAATAACAAGAGTTCAGTATATGGAAATGACATACAGTGAGTCTCAAACACCATTGTTTCCTCCTTCTTTTGTAAATCTTATTTGCTTAAAAGACCTCCGAAAGGAAGGCAGGGAGCACGAGGATTTAAAGGGGCCGCAGCCTGTATCGGTGCATAGTTAATGATGCCCCAAAATAGGCAGTTAAAAAAATTAATTTAAACAAATCTATGGGGTATTTTGAGCTGAAACTTCACAAATACATTCAGGGGACACCTTAGACTTATATTACATCTTGTGAAAGGAAGTTCTAGGGCACCTTTAAAAATGCTCTACATAGGCAACAACACCACGTGCCACACAAATAGCTATGTGGACAGAGTTTGCTGTCATCATGTCAACATGACATTTTCTAAATTTTAACTGGTAAAATAGTGCCTTGTTATTGATATTTTTCAGTGCTGAATGAAATATACTCACAATCAACTCAATGCATTCAGGGAGTGCCTTGCGTCAATAGGATACAATTGTCAACATAAGCGCTCATAGTTTTCCTCTGAAATTTTCTGGTATAGCATAATTGGTTATAGTGTTTTGTGACATTTAACCAATGTTGGCTCAGAAAAGGGTTACACTGACGGCCCAAAATGAGAACTCAAGTCCAAATATTTTGGGCAAATGTTACCTTAGAAGGCAGCATAATGTTGCATCCTACCTTTTGTGTTGGAGTTAAACCTATGATGCTTTAAAGGGTTAGTTCACTCAAAAATGAAAAATCTGTCATTTATTACTTACCCTCATGCCGTTCCACACCCGTAAAACTTTCGGAACAGAAATTAACATATTTTTGTTGAAATCCGTTGACTCAGTGAGGCCTCCATAGCCAGCAACAAAAATATTTTTTATGCAGCAAAAAAACAAAATAACGACTTATATAGTGATGGCTGATTTCAAAACACTGTTTCATGAAGCTTCGGAGCGTTATGAATCAGTGTATCGAATCATGATTTGGATCGCGTGTCAAACTGCCAAACTGCTGAAATCACGTGACTTTGGCGCACCGAACCGCTGATTCGACACACTGATTCATAATGCTCCGAAGCTTCCTGAAGCAGTGTTTTGAAATCGGCCATCACTATACAAGTCGTTATTTTGTTTTTTTTTGGCACAAAATATTCTCATCACTTTATAATATTAATATTGAACCACTGTACTCACATGAACTGATTTAAATATGTTTTTAGTAGCTTGAGAAAGGAAATGTCATTGCTGGCTATGCAGGCGTCACTGAGCCATTGGATTTCAACATAAATATCTTAATTTGTGTTCCGAAGATTAATGAAGATCTTACGGGTGTGGAACGACATAAGGGTAAGTAATAAATGGCAGAAATTTAATTTTTGGGTGAACTAACCCTTTAAAATGTTGTCTAGGTAGGCAGCTCACTAGGTTTTATAACAGCCCATACAGAGGTTCCTAAATGATTACTTCATACTTCATACATAAAGTTTAAAATGTAATTACTTACAGGGTCTCTTTGCTCATCACTGTCTCGTATTGAAGGTCGAGGTCTCAGCAGCATGTCATCACTACATTCAGTGTCCGACCCAGTAGGGGACTCGGGTAGATCCAGGAAGTCATCTCGCTTGGGACCGCGGAATCTTATTTTGTCCAGCCGCTTTAGCATGTTCAACACAGCTGCTTTAGGCTTTACCTTAACATTGTGTATGGCAGCCCTGCAGAGTCAACAAAGTACAACAAAGCATTAAGGACAGAAAGTAAAAACTTTAAAAGTAAGAACTCACACAAGAGAACAAATAGTTAAGAGAACACAGGTGTTATGCTGCCAACCCGCTGGAGAAAGCTCAGTCCACATAATGAAGATGCAAAGTGGCTTTATTACAGTAAGTCAATAGTACTGACAGACCGATATATATCATCCAATTCCATTAATTAGCCAATTTGTGGCTCGTTTGAGATTTCTGCCATTGGCTGATGCTCATGTCAACTTGGTCGACTGACAAAAGTGTAAGTAAATACTGTGTAATATACATATATATATGTATGTTTGATTTCAGAAATTGTGTGTAAATCTCATGCCTTAAATCAGGAGCATCCTCTATCAAAACAGTTACATTCTGAAGCCATTTAAAAAAAAAAAAAAAAAATCATACACCATCATAACATAACCATGTATTTATCCAACAGCAATCAATGTTTTATTCACTTGACATTAATGAGGTGATTAAAATAATTAACAACCTGGAGCTTTTATAATGAATATGTACAAAATAATGGATGCCACAACATTTAATAACATGCAGTTGATTAAATGTGAATCTCCTCTCTAAAATATGTTATTACATCATAGTTTACCCAGAAGTCACCTCTGTGACACATGCTTATATCCTCAGAACTTTTACAAAAACACGTGAATGAATCAGTTCTCAGTAATCTGCTGACCTTTTAAAACAAAAGGGAATTCATTTGCTGTTTTGTTCTGAAGACAAACAGCAAGAGAAATTCTCTAATGACACAATAGGTTGGAAATGGATTGCTGGGGCTTTTCCTGCCTCGAGCATGAATCACTGACCAAAGTATTTTCGTTTCTTTTTTTTTTCTATTATAGTGGAGATGTGTGCCATGTGTGGATTTCCCACAGAATTTGTTTGGCCGTGTCACTACCTCTTTGAAACGGTTTCAACTAATCATCACAATGTAATAGTTTCAACCATTAGAGAACGAATGGATTCAAGACTTTGTGACATTTTGCAGATTTTATATTTACAATGTTTCATAATATATTATTTACACTTCAAGGGTTAATTACTCACCCTCATGTCGTTCCACACCCGAAAGACCTTCATTCATCTTCGGAACACAAATTAAGATTTTTTTTATAAAATCTGAGAGGTATATGACTCGTCCATAGACAGCAAAATAACCACCATTTTCAAGGTCCAGAAAGTTACTAAAGACATCGTTAAAACAGTCGACGTGACTGCAGTGGTCCAAACTTAATTATATGAAGTGACGAGAATTCTTTTTGTGCACGAAAACAAAACAAAAAACGACTTTATTCAACAATTTCTTCTCTTCCCTGTCATTATCCTTACGCAGTTGATGAAGTAAGCATAGTGAAGGCTTCCGTGTTTATGTCCGAATGCAGGCTCAGTATTGGCCAAAGCTGATCACATGAGCAGCACGAAGCATGCGTGTGATGCTGACGCAGGAGCCGGCCAATAATGAGTCAGTGTTCTGATGTAGCGATGGACGTAAACAACGTATGAGAACAGAAGAGAAGAGATTGTTGAATAAAGTCTTTATTCTTGTTTTGTTTTTGTGCACAAAAAGAATTCTCGTCGCTTCATAAAATGAATGTTGAACCACTGCAGTCGCGTCGACTGTTTTAATGTCTTTAGTATCTTTCTGGAACTTGAAAGTGTTGATTATATTGCTGTCTATGGATATACCTCTTGGATTTCATCAAAAATATCTTAATTTGTAGGGCTGGGTATTGACAATTTTCACGATTCAATTCTATTACTATTCACATGCTTTCGATTCACATGATTTGATTCGATTACGATTTCGATTCGATTATTTTGGATGTAGTATTTTAGTAGATGGTAGATGGCAAAGTTTCTAGAGGAAAAAACTAATGCTGTAAACTACTGTACACATGTAGGTAAGTTGGTACTACTATAATATTGAAAGTTAAATGAACTTATTTATATACAAACACTTAAATTACACTCAATGATGTTTTATTATAAATAAAGTTTAGAATTACATAATCATATTTCTACTCCCATTCGTTTTTTTTTAAATATAAACATTTAATTCGCGGCTGTCATAACTGATTTATTCAAACATGCATCAAATATTAAATATCATTAAAAATTATAATGAATATGTAACGTTACATAGCTATATTTATCAGAATGTTGCTTTCTAGAGTTCATTTTTCTAGCTGACTAATGAGTTTATGGTCACTGAATATGTTTTTCTGAGGTAAATGTGACGTTACGTGACATTGTTTACAAGCTGTTTTATTGACGTCTTTCTGAAGTTTAAACACTGATTGAGCTATTACACAAGACATGATACGGATTTTGGTAAGTTGTACTGTATATTTTAACATACCTTCAGATGTTTAGTCGTGTTTCTTTCGCGCTGTAACTGATATTAAAGCGGAGGAGAGGATGTTCACATGAGCTCGTGCTGCCGCTTCTCTTTAACTGAGGCGCTAAAGCGACCTGTCACATTGCATTAAACAGCGCCAAAACGGTATTTATTTTTTGAATATCATAATAAGATGGATGTCATTTGAAATCTGAGACTTCGCTTCATATCAAAAGTAACAAAGCACAAATATTATTGCGATTTATTGGATGGGAGGCGCTACATATTCTGCTCATTCATCAACTGAAAACAGACTAGACTAATCGATTCTTGGGATCTAAGAATCGATATCGGTTCGTAAAAATGAGAATCGATTAAAATTGCGAAATTTATATTTTTAACCAAGCCCTATTTATTTGTGTTCTGTAGATGAAGACGAAGATCTTACGGCTGTGTAATGACATGAGGGTGAGTAATTAATAACAGATTTTTTTGGTGAACTAACCCTTTAATGACTCCACAACCTTAAAAACCAACACCTTTTTCTTCTTTTCTCCATTTCACTTCTGCTCTAGCTTGTTTCCTACTCTAGCTTTCTAATAAACTTGGTAATGTCTATGAATATCGTTTACTCTGTAATTAATTGCTTGTTATGTTCCTCATTTCTCAAATCACTTTGGATAAAACCATCAGCTAAAAGTAAATGTAAATTATATTTCTTTTCCATGGAAGCAAGACATAAAGGTGTAGAACATGAACATGAGGGCGAGTAAATTACGGCATTTTAACACTTTTTTTTGCTCTACCACTTACAATTTAAGCTAATATTTACAATGACGGGTAATTTCAACAAACAGTTGAAATGAAGATAAGCAGATGAGAATAAAAAGGTATTATGTATAGAAAATAATGTCAGACATTATAGATGCAGCCAAGAGAGACAACTACACAATGGGGACAGGAGCTTCAATTGTAACTGTCTCTCTCTGGAACTACATTATACAACAGGTACTGCCTTGAAAACTATTGGTGCTTATTATTATGAAATTATATTTGGCTGTTATTGTGATTCTGCATGCTGTGAAAGCTGCAGAAGTCTCTAGTCAAGTACACAAGGCGGAACTAACTGCGTCCACCCACAGATCTCGACACTGCCCGCATCTCTACATGAATATCCACCACCAATGTTCTCTGAATTACTTCTAACTGAACACCATTACAGCATTGTACGAACACCATGACTTACAAAAGCAAACAAGGACAAGGTCATTCATATCTGAGACACAGATTATATTCAGTTCATTCAAGATCAAATATATTCTACACAATACACACACAAAAGCAAAAAAATATACTCCTTTATTTGTGCATTAGTCATTCTCAGAGTTCAAAACCACAGGTGCTGCCTACATAAACTCTCTCAGTGCAGGAATACTGATCATAGACATGGTTTGCTTGAGAAAACAGCTGAATCTGAAACCATTCGAATATGAAAATGATTGAATCGATTGGCGATTCAATGGATAAACGAATCAGTGACTAATAGTTCAATTAATTACTAAACCATCCCAGCAAACATTGGTCCGATGGCAACGTCGTGTCCTTGGGCAAAAACAGTCGTGGTAGGATGACATAAGTCAGTAAAAAATATGTAACACAGAACATTTCCAAAAGATTCATTCAGATAAGCTTGTACATGTCTTCAGTTCTCTAGGGTTGCAAGTATAATTGTTACTTTGAATTTTAGCTATGTGTAGTTCAATATATAATAATTAATAAGATAACGTCAAAGACGTCCATTCAAATTTCATTTTGGAACTATTTTTCAACCATGACTGGACGTGCCGGGGGACGTCATTTCAACGGTCATTAAACGTCCAAATGTTTGCTGGGATGGATCAATTAATCAAAATATGAATTCATCAATGACTCAAAAGATCAGTGATTCAGTTTATTTGAATCAGTGACTCAGGTCATTAAATCTATAGATCACTTAAAGGGTTAGTTCACCCAAAAATGAAAAGATTCGTTCCACACCTGTAAGACCTTCGTTCATCTTTAAGACGTATTTAAAACAGTTCATGTGACTACAGTGGTTCAACCTTAATGTTATGAAGTGACGAGAATACTTTTTGTGCGCCAGAAAAACAAAATAACGACTTTATTCAACAATAACTAGTGATGAGCGATTTCAAAACACTGCTTCATGAAGCTTCGAAGCTTTACGAATCTTTTGTTTCGAATCAGTGGTTCGAAGCACATATCAAACTCACGCCCCCCAGTGGTGAACCATTGAAATTTCGAAACACTTATGACATAACGAAGCCTCGTTTACTGAAATCACGTGACTTTGGCAGTTTGATTCACGCTCCGAACCACTGATTGGAAACAAAAGATTCGTAAAGCTTCATGAAGCTTCATGAAGCAATGTTTTGAAATCACCTTTCACTAGATATTGTTGAATAAAGTTGTTATTATGTTTTTTTTTGGTGCACAAAAAATATTCTCATCACTTTATAACATTAAGGTTGACCAACTGTAGTCACATGAACTGTTTTAAATATGTCTTTAGTAGCTTTCTGGGCTGTCAATGCAGGCCTCACTGAATCATCAGATTTCATCAAAAATATCTTAATTTGTGTTCCAAAGATGAATGAAGGTCATACAGGTGTGGAACAACATGAGGGTGAGTAATTGATGACAGAATTTTCATTTTTGGGCTAACTAACCCTTTAATCCAAAGATGAATCAACAGACCAATTAATCAATGAATCGATTGGTTTCAGTGATTCAGATGATTTTACTATAAATTAATCATTGACTCAATAGTTCAATGCATGAATGAATCCACGGATCAAGATTAATTCATCAATGACATCAATAAAAAGTAAAAATTACTGGAAATATAATCAATGAATCGGTTTGTCTCAATGATTCAGTTGATTTCACAATGGATAAATGATTCAGTGACTCAATCGATGAATGAATCGATGAAGATGAACTCAAAACATAAATTAATCAGTTAATCAATGAATCCACTGTTCAGTTATTTTATCGATCAAGCCTGAGCGGAACAGAACAGGTTGATCAATGGATAAGTAGGCTAAATGAATCAGTCAATGAATCAATAGATAAATGAATGACTTCACGAGATTATCCATGACCATCATCGCAACATCACTAACACGTAACTTTCGCTCCATCATTCGCACGTTCTCAAGGCCGTCTACATGCTGTGTGAAGACAATGTATCTAGTCCTGTGTTCCACAGAATGATACATTTTGTCCCTACTGAACCGCGCGTCGGAATGACAGAATAACGGCCACGTTCTTGGAACGCGTTTAAATGTCACATTAAACAAAGCGATGACACATTCGATTATGACGTATACACGCTTAGCTAGCTATTTAAATCAGCGGGCTTAGTGCGACACTGTCAGTGATATCAACAGCTTCATTTTAAAGAGCGTTACTCATAACAGAAATGGTTTTGTCCATGAATCATGACAGTCCTGAAGACACACACTGTAAATCGCCTGTTGCCGTCCTGAATCTGTTTAAAGGACACTTACCCAGCTCGCAAATCGTAGCAAAGTTTCATGAACCCTGCTGATAGTCTGTGATAGATCCTTCAGTAACACCTGCTGGAAAACTGCTGTAAATATATTCCAGCTCCCCGAGCAGCTTCCCCTCTGCTGTCTAAAAAGAGCCGCGCGATGTCCCCGGAGCCTTGATTATGCGCGAGATAATGTCAATCCCCCCAGAGAACACGGATCTGCGTGTCTTGTTGATGTCACTGAACTCACACATACAGCAGACGGACAGATCTCCTAAACGCGTCCACTGATCTCTTAAAGGGGCCGCAGCACTGTCTGCTTTAATGAAATATTGACTGACATTCATGTTTTTTGGGCAGCTGACAGTCATTAAGTCAATAACTTTTCTTTTTATTATTATTTTGCGTTTTAATTCTTGTTAGCGTTTTGCTTATTATTATTGCAGATTGTATGCCTTTATATCAAGCTTGAGCCATTGCCCCTTTGATCGTGAAAGTGAAAGTGCCCTTTGCGGTCGCATCGCGGTGCCCCCGCGTTCCTATTTCTCCCCCCGGAACGCGATTTCTACCTCGCGGAGGTCTGTGCATGCCACTGAGGTGCAATATGGAAGAATTGTGCAGTAAAATATTCAAAAACAACTAGGCCAGTGTTATATATTTTGTTCACTTGAGCACTTAAATGTTTGCAACTATTTGTAAATCGTGAGGCAATTTTAACCAAGGCTCCGGGACGTGTGAGGAGTCGCCTGTTAATCGCGTCATACCCGCGTTACCCTCGGTTTCCGGTTTTATTTTGTAGAAACCATGGAAACACCAAAGAGGCTTTAATATTTACATGTTTTAACAGACAAGGGAACAACTGTTTTGATATATTTATAGACAGAAAACTAATTGTTGTTATATAGCTCAACACATTTAGTCTTAATGTTTAAATCTAATTTTCTTGATTTTTTGCGAGTACCATGCTTTACCATGCCTCCGAGAAAAACACTATTTTGTCAAGTAGCTAACATAGCATAATCAGATGCAGCTTTATTTTTAGTAACAATAATGTCGAATTTTCTCCATCATACAAAATGTTTTAAAATTATTTGCATGCCATTTATCAACACAAGCCATCCAACATTTAATATGATATTCTAATATCGATCTATCTTACTGCAGTGTGTAACAGTGTCTCACAGCAGCTGCCGAGTGAACGCACAGAGTAACGTTATAACATCATTTTCAGCACACTCAAATGTCTCTAATATGATAAACAGAGCTGAGTTACCTCATACTCATGACCGGAAAAGCAGAAGCGGTGCCAGTGACTGTGTCATAATAAAAGTTCTGCTGCTCGTGAGGCGTGTGTTGCACAATCGCTCCAGCGGCCTCGTTCAGCTCCCACAACACTCGGTCCTGCTCTGCTTCATACTATAGTTACATTAATAATCGCATCCATAAACATGATTTATTCCCGAGTCCTATCCCGATTCTTTTCCACCGGCTGTGAGGTGAAGATCACGGCTGCGTCCGAAATCACATACTGTTTAGTAGGTACTAAATTTGAATTTAAATTTACTTGACGACCATTGAAAAAGTACATTCTATATAGTACGAATGCTTGTAGTATGAATGCATTCAGACGTACTATATCCGCTTTGTTTTTACTGTCACATGACCTACCAGTGTCAGTTACGTCCCTTCAACTCCATTCACAAATCCTCTCCTGTGGCCTCATGGGATAGTAAAATGTCCAAGAATTCCATGAATTCGGACATACTACTCTGTTCGCATACTGTTTTTCGTGTACTATATAGTAGAGTAGTATTTGATTTCAGAAGCAGCGCACATGTCCCAAGATTCCGCGTTCAAACTTGGCGTCAAGCTACGCCTTTGTTTTGAATAGACCTCTAGCGACCTCTAGCGGACAGATAATATTACATATTGTACCTTTAATTGTGCGACTATATAAGAAATATTAATATTTGCATTCTATATGTCGTACTGCATGATTATTTAGCCTACTAGGGAACTAGTGAAGGTAAAGAGGTTATTAAAATGGCAAATAACTATTTGCACTATTTGTTATCCCTCATAACAAAGTTTTACACAATTACATGAATATTATTTATATATATATATATATATATATATATATATATATATATATATATATATATATATATATATATATATATATATATATATATATATATATATTAGGTTATGTTAAACTAAAGGTAGATTTATTCTGTTTCTAAAAACAATAACCACATTTTAGGCCAAAACACCATTGTTACTACTGCAAAATCACAAGAAATTAAATAAACAGAAAAGGTGTTTAGCCTCTTTTAAATTTTGTTTTCTGCCATTAATTGTATTTAATGCAACAATAGCTGTAGTAACTATTTCCTAAAATAAAAATACATGAACAGTAAAAAATGAATGTATATAAAAATGTTTTACTTACATTTTTCAAGCATGACTCTCAGTGACGATGAGCAGAACTCAAACTCTTGTCCTGGATCAGACTCATGACCTTTGACTGCTACACTTAATCAATAACCTCCTTTTAAACAAGAATCACATATTCTTTACTGATAAGATTACAGTACACAGAACACTTTGCAAAGCAAAGGTAAATCACTCACTTTTGATTAGTCAGTATATAAAGTAAAGTCATTCCTTTTAAAGAAACACTCAAGGTCTTCTCTATTAACACTTGAGTGGATGTACCGCTAGATGGCGCCAGATATTACCGGAGATGTTTAGTAGTGAACGTTTGTCATTTTCATCACAATTTGTTTGATGCTTTGCCTTAAAGGATTAGTTCACTTTCAAATAAACTTTTCCGTATAATTTACCCTTATTCCTCGTCTGGTGTCGTTTAAAACCCTTTGAAGCTGCACTGAAACTGTAATTTTGACCTTCAATCATTTGGAGACCATTGAAGTCCACTATAAGGAGAATAATCCTGGAATGTTTTCATCAAAAACCTTAATTTCTTTTCGACTGACGAAAGAAAGACATGAACATCTTGGATGACATGGGGGTGAGTAAATTATCAGGAAAAGTTTATTTGAAAGTGAACTAATCCTTTAAGACCGTCTTTAAATTTCAATCTTATGCAGCCATTGATAATGCAAGATCCAATTTCTTCCCTTTAAACTGAGTCTTTCGGCGACAGTAGGACTGGATTTAGAAACCATATCTACATAATGTTAATGTAAATTAATTATAGCGATGAGAATCTGCTTTTATGGTGCAGTCCTTCCCACATGAAAAAATATGTCCTTCCCACATGAATTAGTTTGTGTTCAACAGAAAAAAAAAAAAGAAAAAAAATGATACAGATTTGGAAATACTTGAGGGTGAGTTTTTGAGTGAACTATCCCTTTAAGGATTAGGACGTCAACTTTAATGAACTGAATTAGATAAAAGGCTAAATGTATTTGTTGTTTTTTTGTTTGTTTGTTTGTTTGTTTCAGTTTTTGTGACAATTTCTTGTGCAGAGTGAAAAAAATATACCTCACTAAGTAGTAGTGGTTGAAGTATTTATTACTTTTGGTACATTATAAGTAGACTGCAGTCTTGCCAGAGATCCACACCAACACTTCAGTTGTTGAGACCACGTTTACATGGTTCAGAGACCAAGACCACTAATTAAGACTCTAGAAAGGGAGACAGAAATACTCCTGACCGAAATGAGACATCAGAGGCTAAAAGATCTAGAGGATAAAACAGGATTTTAACAAGATGTGAGGGAAGACTAACGATAAATCATGCTTAAATCCTTTTGTTTGACCCTGAGAGGTAACATATCAGCCAGAAGATGGCGCTATAAGGTATGGAATCGACCTCACAAAATACAGCGCATAATGCTATCAACAAGTTTAATCATATATGATTATTATTTCACCGTAAGTCATGGCTTTCTTTTACTGTTTAGTCTGACTGGGTCTTTAAAACTATTGAATCTGTGAGGACTCAACTGCTAGAGCACACATCACCTTGAGTTTTTCATTTGAAAACAAAAGTAAAACTAATATGTGCGTAATTATATTTCATTGTGTCTGTATTCAACTGAACGAAAGCTATAGGCTAATATTAGTTAAGGCCTGAAGTAGCCTATCTGACACACTACCTCACGTTTTTTTCACGTACCTCAAAAATACTGAATTACCAAGTGAAGAGAAAGACTATTTCCCAAAGGCCATTTCCAACCTGTTTTGCCATCGTTTTCCCATCCTGTCTCTTTTTTTCTGATGGTACTATGTATGTGAGACGTCAGGAAGGGGCAAAGTTTATCAGCACCAAGCTGACTGACAACTCTTAAGCAGATGTAACTCTATCCAGCTAGATTTCTGCCCAAACCCTGTCAGTCCTGACAACAGAGGAATGCTCTTTCATACTACGTATTTGCAACCCATTTTACATACTCGTACCCAACTTTTCTCTAATGTTCCATATTCCGGTAACACTTTAAAATGAAGTCCTATAAACGAACATTAGGGAATCCATAATAACTACCCGGCTAACAATGTGCAATATATGTATTTATTCATCTTTGTTAACATTAGTTAATAAAACTATATCTGTTCATACTTAGTTCATGTTAGCTCATGTCCAGATACAACTTTTGATTTTAATAATGTAGGCTATCAGTAAATGTTGCAATTAACAAATGTTGTTAATATTAGTTGGTAACATTTTAAAATTACATCTCATTTGTTAACATTAGTTAATCCATGAACGAACAATGAACAATATATTTTTACAGCATTTATTAACCTTTGCTAGTGTTAGCTAATAGAAATGTTCATGTTGACATTTCACTTTCTTTCTTTCTTAAGACCATTTATATACCAGTGTTATATATTTTGTTCCCAAAATGTTTCCAACTATTTGTAAATCGTGAGAAAATTGCAATTTTAACCAAGGCTCCGGGACATATGAGTGAGTCGCCGATCAATTGCGTCATACCCGCGTTACCCTCGGTTTCCGGTTTTATTTTGTAGAAACCATGAAAACCAAAGACGCTTTAATATATTACATCTTTTAATATTCAAGGGAACAACTGTTGTGATATATTTATAGACAGAAAACTAATTTTTGTGATATAGCTCAACACGTTTAGTCTTATTTAAATCTAATTTCTTGATATTTTGCGATGCTTTACCATGCCTCAGAGAAAAATATCGTGAAGTAGCTAACATAGCATAATCAGATGCAGCTTTATTTTTATTAACATTAATACAGAATTTTCTCCATCATACAATACGTTTTAAAATTAATCGCATGCCATTTATCAACACAAGCCATCCAACATTTAATATGATATTCTAAAATCGATCAATCTTACTGCAGTGTGTAACAGTGTCTCACAGCAGCCGCCGAGTGAACGCACAGAGTAACGTTATTACATTTTCAGCACACTCAAATGTATCTAATATGATAAACAGAGCTGCGTTACCTCATACTCATGACCGGAAAAGTGGAAGCAGCGTCTGCAGCATAATAAAAGTCCCGCTGCTCGTGAGGCGTGTGTTGCACAATCGCTCCAGCGGCCTCATTCAGCTCCCACAACACTCGTCTTGCTCTGCTTCATACTACAGTAACGTTAATAATCACATCCATGAACATGATTTCTTCCCGAGTCCTATCCCGATTCTTTTCTGGCTGTTGAGGTGAAGACTATGTTCCAAGATTCTGCTCTCAAACTTGCCATCATCAAGCTACGCCTTTGTTTTGAATAGGCCTCTAGCGACCTCTATCGGACAGAAATTTTACATATTGCACCTTTGAAAAGTTTTTGTTTACTTTAAAGTTTCTTTTTAATCTCAGTATATGAAATGAACAGTGTAACTTTTTTTGTTACTTTTTTTCCAAGTAACTAGTAAAGTAACATAATACTTTTAAAA